>NC_089877.1:28772500-29397500 GCF_040182565.1 Anser cygnoides
TCACAACCACACATTTAAAAGCTTTTATTCAAAAATGCTTGCTGAGCTTAAAATAGATCTTGGCAACACTATGGGCAGCAGTAAACGTTGCAGTTGAGGATAATGAAATAAAAGTAATCTAATCTCATGCTTCAAGAGAAGGATTTAGTTTTCCTCCCTGAACATGGCTGTGTGTGTTCCTAATTATCAGGTACCAGCCTTTGGTGGAGTCAGAATATTAGACATGACTATTAGTCTGAAACAATCTGGCAAACGTAGTGGATTTACCATAGTCCTCTGAAGAACCATCACACGGTTACATCTTCGATTCCCTAATAATTCAGGGACCAAGTGGTAGGAGATCCATTGTGTAGTATAGCAATATTTTGAAGTGCAACATCAAGATTTTACTTAAGGTCCTACATTAGAACAGCAACATTACAACAGCATTGTCACAGAGCTTACTAAGCCCTGCCTCTGAGCAGAACCAATTCACTCAGGCACAGCATCTGTAGAAGCAGTTACTGTGCTTTAAGATCCAGGAGCAGTTAGGGATTCGTTGTGTCCCACACTATTGTGTGGTGCAGACATGATCTCAGTGTCCTCTTCATAATGCTCTGAACTGTACAGCTCTCTCCAACCCAGTGAAAACAAATAGGATTGCAATATTACATTAATGACCTTAATGACCTTCCGGAACTCCCATCTGCAACTAAACCAGTGACCCAGAGAGACAGCATTTCTTGTCTGAAATTGTCAACCTTCAGCTTTCATTTCCAGAAGTCTCATTTTGCCTCTTGTTGCTGGAATTAAGAGATTTCTACTAACAGAAACATTTTTCCAACTCGTGTTTGTTGATTTTAATCACCTTGTATTTCTGGGTAAATCAGAATTTTTTTCCATCTTACATTACAAGAGCTGCTTCCAGATCAAGATCACTGTTGTAGCTCCTTCTGAACACATTCTTTCTCTTCCAAAATGCAGAAACTTCATCTACATTCTGCCAGAGTAAGTTGGCCCAGGAAAGTGACCTGAAACCCAGAGTATCACAAAGACCTGATGCCTGACCTCCACGCTATCCTTGATCTAAGTTCAGACAGCTTACTGATCTATTTTGCCCTTGAAATAGGTGACAATTAGCTTCATGTAAAGTGCAACTCAAACCGCAAAATAATTGTGTAAAATTCTATTTCCATTAAAAAGAAAGTAATTTACGTAGCAACATATCGCATTCCTCATGTTATAAACAAGACCATAGGGCCAAGGCCTTTAACAGAGCTGAAATACAAGTCCTGCTGTAGAACTAGTTCCTGCCTTCCATGTACTGAGAATGGAAAAGACCAAGAGCTGCTCTTTTATAATGAAAACATCTGGCAAGATAAGAACTATGCCAAAGGGTCGCTGAGGACTGTGAAAGTTCCCTTCCAAAGATGCAGCACATGCTGAGTTAGAAATGAGCCCCAAAGTGAATTTGTGGAGTAACCTATATAGCCAGAGAAATCCTGTCACCAGCTTTCAGCATTACAACTTAGGGTCTCACTACTGACTCAGGTCTGACCTAGTGAGTCCTTCAAGGACACTGACCGATCTCCTGTAATGAAAAGACAAGGGCTACTGAGGCTGAATGGAGGCTTATGCCTGAAAGGAGAATTGAAGGAGAAAATCTCACACTGAGCAGGGCATCGTTGCCTTCAGATCAGCTGTAAGAGGATAACATGCAATGGAGACATGAGCTGTACCTTAGAACCATGCATTACAGAATCCCTCCAGCTCATGAAAGCTACAGATCTCCCTACAGAAGGTATCTTTACCTGTTTCGCTAGCTGAGTCTCCAGTCTGTTAATCAGGTCTTCTTTTCCTTGCACTGTACCCATCAGCTCCTGGTATTTCCTGTACAGAGTGCTGTCTGATTCACCGGTTTTCATGTTGGCTAGTTTTATCTCCTCTTCCATAATTCTGACCTGTAAGGACAATCAGAGGGAGACCAAAACCAAATAATGCACGTGAAGCTGCTTGTTTAGTGGTAAGACCCCGACTGACAGGGTATTTCTGGAAGTCGTGGTTTTGAATAGGAAAAATACTAGGGATAGGAAGAAAGACTTCAAGTCACAGTTTATTTTCACATATGTGGAAACAGCATTGTGCATTCATTTGCATTGCTGAAGGAGTAACAGATGTAAATTGAATAATGAACAGATAAACACGTTGTGGATTGTTAAATATTTGCATGCTATTGGTCAGAGAGACCATGCAGGCACTATAGTCTATACAGACTTTTGGGAAAGGTACAATGCGTTTTCCTCCTTTGCAATAGTATGGCCAGCTTTTTTCCACCATTTAGCACTAAGATATACACCAAAAAACACTCCCAAAAAGAGTGCTTCCTTCTTCCTACAGTCTTCAGCTTAAGATAATGTTTTGGCAACTTCTGGCATTCTGACAAGCATTTTCTCTAGACGTAAGGTGTTACCATTTTAGATTTAACAGAAGCTTTGCCTATCTTTGAGCTCCTGCCAGCACCACCACTTGTTCGTCTCAGCAGGAGAAGCACCAAAGTAGCATTCCTTCACTACAGACAAGGCTTCAGTGCTTTAAAATTTAGCTGCTGCTGACCCTTTTCAGCTTTAATTGACTTTGAAAACCTCTGTGCTTTCTTCAAAATCTATGTCTCTCAATATGCCAGTCTCTTTTATAATCACCTTGTCCTATCGCAAGAGATTACAAGCCTTCACTTCTAAACTTGAATTGGTTTCTGTGACTTTAACTCAAACCTGCTAAATACAGCATTTGACAACAGGAAAATATCTGGTTCCAACACATCCCAGAGAAACCGAATCTGCAAAGAAACCAGTTCTAAATACTATTAATTTAGCCTGAGTTTGGAACCAGGAAGGCAGAAGATGGGCAATAAACTGGACACTTCATAGAGCCTGTGCAAGAAAGTTACTCATGCTCTTTTGAACAGCCTACACCTCACGCTTGCAGCCGTGTTTTGTCTTCCTGTCCGCCTACATTAGGCAGAGAAGCAAACTGCCTCTTCCTCATACTGAATCCGAAAGGTAGGTGCCCAACATCTGAACCAGAAAACTAAGCCTGCTGAGTCAGATGTGTTTTCATTAGAGTTTAGGGTGATTATAGTAAAAAGAGGTGGCCCCTCCTTTCTGTCTGATGCCCAAATGCTGACTCTGTGCTAGAGGCTCAGAGTGGGGACTGCAAACATGTGATTTCTTTAATTGAGGCTGGCAGCTACAGGGAGCCTGCTGAATTAACAAATCCAATCCCCCAGACTCCTGGAGTGAAAGATAACAAGGGATTTTACACTTGATGTGGAGCCCTCTCTTTTGTAAGCTGCTTCTCATTCATGGCAACTACACTTGTTAGTGGAAGGGAATGGACCTACTCCTTACGCTGTCACATGTTGTGCAGCTAGGCAGCAGTGAAGCATACATCTAGCAACATTCCTCTCTGGATGGGACCAAGTTCCTGGAAAGGCAGACTCTACAACTTTGAAGACTGCTAGTCCTTAGGACCTGCCAACACATGGCCGCAGTACCATGGCAACCTCCACTTCTGTTCAGTTCCCTTTCCTACACCTTCCCAGTCAAGTTCTTTGTCGCCCATTCTCTGATCTGGATTTGACTTGACATCTGCTTCTTGGTGTGACTGCATCTTCCCACATCAAGGACGCTATTCCTGTCACTGAGGTGTCACCTTGTACAAAGCCTCCTTCACGGTGCTGTCACAGAGACATTACCTTTGCCTGTCTTGGTTGTGTGTGGACTTACTGATACCACTCTCAGAAACAATTGTTGCTCTTGGTTGGCAATTGCTAATCTAGCATAGAGGCCAACAGCATTGTGATATGACATAGTGTTGTTCCTATACATAAGCTGGTGAGAAGAAAATCTCACCAATACCAAACTGATGAAGACTTGGAATAGTACATTCTGCAGATGAAAGCTCCCGATTCCAAAGGAATGTGTTTCCCATTGCTTATAACATTCTGTTCAGCCCTTCACTACATAAGTCCTCTTTGACAGCCATTCTCAGACATTTTGGACAGTTCCTGGCTGCTGTGTTTATAATACTCCTTACGGTGCAGACTGTACAAGTCTGTTTCCCAAGGGTACATTATTCTTTGTAGCGTGTTCACAAGTTGAAGTCTGCCACTTTAGCTGTTATTCAAGGAGCACAGAAGGACTAGGTTACATAGTATGCCTAACTTTTAGATGATGTAGCCATCATGCCATGGATCCTGTGCTTACTGCTCTTCTCCATTGGCCCCTCAGCCAGAACAGTAATTGGTGAAAAGAAAGTCTAAAACAATTGATTTTGCAGACACATCCTGCTTCTTCTGCAGAAACTTCTCTACTTGTAGACAAGTTCCTACCAGTACTGTTAAATATTTGTTTTCTGAGGGCCTGCCAGTTTTATCTCTGCACCTTAGCTGAAGTAAAACATCCCCTTCCTTTTCCATAATCAAGTGGGCTAATCATGGACGAGCAGGTGAAGGCTTTAAAGTAAAGGCTTTAAAGAGAGGCAGATATAAGGTGCTGGTTTTCACTAGGTATTGAACCTATTTAGGCACCTGTTCATAGCTCAGGCTCAAAGACTGGGGAGTGTGACCAGAAAATCCACTCGCTACCATGAATCAGTGTTTCACTACTATATTACAGTGCTGCAAAGTGCTCTCTGTACAATGAATTGGAAGAAGTTGAGAGTAAGTTCCTGCTGGGCTTGTACCAGAGCCACGTAAGATGATCTCTTACCTGTTTCTCTGCATCTTCAGCTCTTTGTTCTGCTTCCATTACTCTCTGCTCCAATTCTTGCATCTTCAGAATCAGAAGACAAGTGAGGGAGAGGGAAAAAGAAGAAATTAACATCATCCAGATGTTAATCCATCATTCAGTTGTTTGACTTAAAAGCCTTCCATTTCTTTTTCAGGTCACAGATCTTTGGCATCTTTCGGGTTAAGTAGTCAGGTTTGACCAGGAAAAAAGCCTTTGACCTTTTCCAGTCATCTGCCCCAACCTGAATTTACCGGAACTGTTTTCTCATTAGTAAGGTTCATCATTCATTACACGGGTCAAGGGAAAAGTCCCGGAGTCTTGACCCCATTTCTACGATTTACACACCATGGGCTGTCCCTGCAAGAAGCCTGTCTACAGACCACCATCCTTTCCTGTTTTTATTTCAGCTAGGATTTATTCACAATAGCAAATAAAAATGAATACATCTTAGAAAGCTCACAACAAGTTCTGAGATGTCACTTCAAAAGCATCACAGGCTCATACCTGACAGAATTATTGGTGTTCTTAGTTTTCTTGTTCTTCTCATTTTAAATAGCTTTGCAAACTGACAATTCTGCGATTTTTAATCTGAGCATTGCTTCAAGTACAAGAACCCTGTTTTTCTTTTTTTTTTTTTTTCTTAAACTAGCAATAGGATTTTATTTGATGCTTGCAAGGTTGTCTTCTACCACCTGCCCTGCCTTGATGAGTCTCAGATTATAGCCCAGCAATATCAGCTCAGTGACTCTAAGTTTCAGCCATTGAGCTGAAAAATTTGAATAATGCTCTGTTGAATTTTGAGCATTTACTAGTGTTTTATTCATGAAAGAATGAGATAGAAGAAGCTTCAAAAGATTAAAAGAATCACGCCTCAAGCAAACAAACAAACAAAGATTGTAAGGGAAACAACTCCTCTACCCTGATGCGTTTGATGACTAGACAAAGCATCAGAGCCAAGAAAGTCAGGTAGGACACTATGAGAAGCAAATCAATACTTCTGAAAATGGAACTTATTCGTCTTGTGTTGATCACCCTGAAAGGAGATGTCAGTATTCCTTTGTTTCCACTTCCTATCCTTTAGATAGCAATAAGACTCTCCTCTTCACAGAGACACATTTATCATGAGTGGACTGACGCTTATTGACAAACGTATCAGAAAAGTACACATACATAGACACATCAATGATCATATAACTTAAAGTCATTCTGTATCAACTACAAAGCACGAAGATCACAAATCGCCACATTTAGCATGGCACATATCTGATATATTTTTTCCAGTGGAGCAGTCAAGGACATCACAGACTATGGAGCTTAATCCACAAATCACTGAGGACATCTTGGCAGAGGATGAGAGGTGCCACAGAAGATTGCACAGACAGCTAAAGCAATAGCTGTTCTGACCAAACACAGACTTTGAGAGTCTTGGTAGAGACTGAGATCAAGGCAATCTAACATTAACAGCAGTTGTCTGGGCACAACATTTTCATCTGTCCATTAGGAAAAGTGGTCTACCAAGGAATTTCCCTCTGTCTCTGAACAGTCACAGCCACAGACAGGTAGTAGCAACATACGTTGGTGAAAGACAGATGCAAACTGGAGGCATAATACACTTTCTGAAACAAAGACTGTTTCTGATGGTAGCTTCAGAGTGAACAGTTTCTGCTAGTTTTCTGATGAATTGACACCATCAGGGACTACATCCAGAGCACAGATTTCAGATGAATCTATATATCCCCCTGACTATCCTCTTAGAATAACAGCTTGATTCTCCACAAGGTTGCAGATCTCCACGAATGACTCAAATTATTTTAAAAAGACAGCGCTGTTCTGAACAAAAAATGTCTTCTTGTTCCAGCAGGTTCCTCATGCGAGTTTGTTTTCTGTTGGTAGTAATCCTGGTTCCTGATCAGGACAGAATAAGTTATGTTGGGACCATTCCTGATCACTAAAAAGTTATGAAATTTCTTGTGCAATCAGGATGGTCTGGCGAAGTTCCAGGCAAATCAATTACATTCTGTCACCCTAATTCCCTCCGTAGCCTTAAATGAACTTGCACTTTTCTTAGCTTCCTGTACTACATTGTTGGGTTGCCCTAATATGAACTGTTAAATAACCACTGCATTTCTCATATCCACAAAGTGATTGCTTCACCCATCCATGGTGTCAGCTGTCTCACTGGAGTACATTCAGTTTTAATACATCCATGCTTGTAAGGCTCTTTCAAATCCCTCAATGAATTAATAATAATACTTGCTATTTACATGGGTCCTTTCATTCAAAAGGCTTTATAGCTTGACAAATGCTACTTAGTAACTTGACCCAGGTCACACAAAAAAATCAGTGGCAAAGATGAATTCAAGCAACTCTTCTTCCAAACATTAGCCCAGACAGCTTGAATAAAGAGAGAAACAGGCCCAGTTGTATAGCCATGCTTGCATGAGACAAAAGAGGCTTTTTCCAAGTGTTCATTTTTATTGAATTAAGACAGAAACAGGTTAAAAGTTACCCAGATGACCCTTCTAAAAGCAGCAAAAGATCCTCCTATCAGCCATTCAGACAAGCTTTCCCTCTCCTGACCGCTCAGAACACGCGAAATAAAACCAAGGGGAAAAAAGTTGAGGCATGTCTCAGCCTCATTTTCCTCTCGTTCTCTTCAAGCGCTCACTTGCGGCCAGGCCACCTCGCTGCCAAGGCAACAGCCTGCTATGTCGCTCACCAACAGAGGGGCCTCAGAGTGAAATAACCCCTGCGTCCAGGGACACCGGGCCCCTGCTGAGGTCCACACAGAGCCTTGAGCCCCACAGGGGCCCAACAGGCCGGGGCCGGGGCCCTCCGCCACGCCGGCCCAAGCAGCGCTGGTGTGTGGTGAGGCCAGGCCGCACGCGAGGCCGGTCGCACCGTGCCAACACCGTGCCAACTGGGGCGCTGGCAGTTCAACCGCCTCGGTTTGCATTCCTCCTGTTCTGAGCAGCGATCCAGATTATTCGGTCTAAGCGGATTTTCAAAATCTCAAGTATTTAAAGTGTTAGCGTGCATTGTACTACCAATGTCAGACATGAGTGGGCTTTTCTGTTTGCCTTTTTTTAAGTTAAAATAGTAAAATCTGCCTTGAAATTGTAAAATTTGTTAAAGACTGATTTAAAATTTGGGGAACAGGTTTCCAAGCTTTTGATCCACAGCTTCCAGAACCCTTGGATAAACTGGCTAGCGAGCAAGTATCACACCACTGCTAACACTGTTCTTTGCTTTCTCTGGTAAAACTATGATTTATTTTTTTTTAATTTTCTGTTGCTGTAAACGTTATCAGAGGATCTCAGGGGCACCACAGGTTGGCAACCCAGCTTCAAACTGTGCCCATTTCTCATTTTTCAAGATTTTCTCCTCCTTCGCTCAAAACCCTTCTAGAAACACAGTATTTCAAAGACATACGAATCTCTTCATTCTCACTGATGGAAGTAAAAATAGAGTCACAGTTGCTACAAAACATGACAAATCCCTGGAGCTGGCATCCCTACACTGAGCATGCATCTTCCTTGTTTCTGCATCCCCACCTGTCCGAGTAGTGGGATGCAGCGTGGACAGGAGCCCAGTGCTGTGACTGCTGGAGCACCCTGTGGCGACAGAAGGGGAGAGGAGGATGTCTAAAGAAGTCACCACAGAGCAGTCAGGAATACAGGGCATAGGAAACTGGCCAACAGCCACGTTCAGCATGAGCATCACATGCTGAGCACCTGCTCTGGGGCCTAGAGTCCACCTGCGTCAGGAGAGGACACCGGAGCTGCTCCACATCCCCAGGCGTGCTTTTCCCTTCCCGTATGACATTCAGAGTAGGGAACTGCAAGCCTGCCAGCTCTTTGACCCTCCAAGTAAGCCGCCTAACAGGGAGCTGTACAAGTAGTTACAGAGTAACCTGATCACTGAACCAAGCTGCTCCTTAATCTTAACAAATGGAACATCGCTTTGCCTGAAAGGCTGGATTAATTGCAGTAGGGCCCCTCCTCGAGGACCCCCCTAAAGCTGATGACAATTTTATTCTCTGTTGTGGCCCACAGACCCCCCTAAAGGGATATTCCAACAGGGGCCTGGCAAGTCTGTTCTCCAAAAAGAAGGTTGATAGCTAGGTGGTAGCAAGGAAGTTTCTCAGAGCAGAGTTAAAGCACGCAGCTACATCTCCTGCATTATGGAGTCTGTGGAGTACTGCACATCACGGTTGTCTTTACCAGACCTGTACCACAGCTGTGCAATGATTTTTACACTACTTTATCTAAACTGACTTTAGATGTTGCTTTCCTTGGAGAATATTAAAAATAGTCATAAAGTCCACCTCCAATCTACACTGAAAAGATGAAAAGGGTGCTAGAATTGCAGCATTTCTTAAAACAATGAGAGGTGGAATAAATGTCTCCCATACAGCATAAAGCATTAGTCAAAGTGTAATTAGACTGAAAGCAAGGATCAGAACTGCTCCACTCTGAAGAAACTCATTTAAAAACATCCGAAAAAACAGACAAGCACATACACATAGAAGTTGCATAACCCAAAGTGGAGTAAAAGTGAGTTAGAACACATCTATCATCAAGTAAAACTTACTATTCACAGTAAACTGCAGTCAATCACAAAGATTTCAACTCAACAGCAAACTGTGACTGAAAGAAACTGTTCTCACTTTCCAATAGTAATTGAATGGCTGAACAGTCTTAAACCGGACTGTGATATTATAAGTCACATTTTGAAACAAAAAACTCCTTAACAAACTACAAACTTGGATTATGTGCAAATTAGAGCTTAATGAAAAAGCTTGAGTTCAAATTGAAAGATTGTGTAAAGAAAATCTATACACTATGATGGAAGTTAAAAACAAGAAACAACAACAAAAAAAAAACAACCACAAAAACATACACCAAAAAGAGGATTTTTGCCAATCCTCTCTCCTAGGACTGCAGGTGAGTTTATCTAACGCACTTGAAAGAGAGATTGGTAGGAGATGCCTGTAAAACCAGACAGATGCCATGCAAGTTTCTGACATCTAGATCTCACAGAGCACCTCAGTCCTGCTCTTCAGCATCCCCAGAACGTTTCAGAATGTTTTGACTGGATATGCAATATTATTCTGCTGTTATAACAGTATACATACCACTGTCCAGTCTTCTAACATTATACCATAACTTGTCTGGCAACAGAGAAGCTTATGGGAGGACAAGTCCTAATCCCACCATTCTTATAAAAAATACCCATCTTTGCTCTGTAGCTGCCTCACTCACTTAAGGTCTAGAATCTTGCTGGCACAGCATTTTCAGTACAGTCAGAATACCTGGTGATTTTCCAGAGAACAAGGCCAAATTCTTACTTTCACTAACATCACTTTACACCACTGTGGCAGCAATATCCCTGTATCTCAAGCGATGAGCAGACCGAAATGACCTACTGTAAACGGGAAAGAGATCCCCACTACAGGAACAGTTTTACTCAATGGTTCAGCATTTAGGTATTTTTGCCTTCATGTCATAACTCAGTACTAAGCAGAAGAAGCCATCACTGCCTCACCTTCTCAGCTAACAGTTCTCGAATCTTGCTTGCCTGCAAGCGGAATTTGAAGAGCTGGGACTCCAACGCAAGACATCGCTTTTGCCAGTCCATGCAGCTGCCATTCTCCATGGTGAGTTCAGCCATTGTTCAGCTATCCACTTGGGATGTCTCCTGAGGTGCTCTAGAAGTCCTAGAGAAGAGAAGGAGGGGAAAATAAATAAATAAATATTTTTTAGACTGACAAACTTTTCATTCCTTGGGCCTAGTCTCCCTCAGTCCACTCAACGGGACTAGTAACAGAGCCCATTTATTCTGCAAGCAGAATCATAGAATGGTTGGGGTTGGAAAGAACCTTAAAGATCATCTAAAGGTACTATGCCAAGTTACAGACATTTCCCTCTGCCAGAAGAGGCTCTTCTCCCTGCTGTAGCAGATAAATGGATTATATGACAGCTTCCTGAGATGCACTGGTCAAGTCAGGCAGGTGAGCTGACCTTGCTAACGGCCAGCACAGGGGTGATTAAGTGCAGTGAGTTAGGAGTACTTACCCACATCATTCTCCCAGCAGACTGAGAGAATGATGGTTTCTAGCTGAGGAGCAGAGACGAGCCCCAGGCAACAGCAATACCTTTCACAGGTACAGCTGCATTTGGGAGAGGACATGCATCTAGAACCTGAAAGAGCAGCAATGCTACCACGCAGCTACAGTGTGTCCTTCTATGGCCACTCCATTGTGGGGAGAACTCCATTAGAATCAACTCACAATAGGAAACTCTATAAGTGTTTGCCTCACAATAACAATTATAAATTAACATTGGCACTACATTAGAAGCCAGGGATGTTACAGATGAGCATACGCGAGCATTTAAATGTACATAAGCCAGCAGTTAATGGATAACAGATAAATATTCAAATAAACTTTTACCTTTAAAGTGAGTAAATAATTTACTAATGCATCACACCGTGTATTCCACAAACAGCCATCTTGCCATCCTTACAGACCTGCTCAGCCTCTACCTATATACACGCACCAGAAGGATTTTCATTCCTGCCTCCTTTATTACCACTATGGCTGCAAACTTTCAAGTCACTAAAACTTTAGGTGTGGCTCAGCTCCCACATTCATTACAAATTTGAGACACTGGTGTCTTATCTCACACTGACTGTGAGAAAATGCAATATATGAAGTAACAGTTCATTTGTTCCAAATCCCTCATGACTTGATACAGTTAGCCCACAACACGCTGCATGTGATTCGTGGTTGCCCTCAAGAATTCTTCTCCCCCTCTGAAAAACCAGTCGGCTCTCCTCCTGTTAGCTCTAAGTCCTGCTCTCAGGGAAACGCAAGGCAACGCACATGCTACTCAGTATTGGCAGTGGAGCAGGACAGAAGGTCTCAGGAAGGACTAGAGAAGCTCTGCATTTTTTAAGATACAGCCCTCTCTGCATCTCCTTGGTGGCAGGAGGATCTGTGGTTTCCTAGTCAGCCAGCCAGCATCCCGGTTTTGTCGTATTGTTAAATAACCCTTTCCAACTTTGAACAGCCCCAAGTCCAGGCAGAACTCTTCTGCACCATTTCTGCCTGAGGTTGCTACCATAGGACCTGCCTATACACAGAGATAGATAAATTCAGAAGAAACAGTTACATGACCAGAACCCCCGAGAAAATTGTACATTTTCTCCTTCTAATGCGGACTCTGGCTTAAAGTAAAACCTTTACAACACAAGTGGTTTTTACATGGCATGGTGGGAAAGTTTTCTCTAGTTTGGGTGTATGGACCACCAAATCCTTTCCAACAGAGTTGCCTGGCAGTCCAGTGAATCATATCTAGAAAAAACCTGCTGCTGTGCAAAAGCAGCTCAAGGGAGAGGGGGGAAAAGGGACAAGAGAGAACAGATTTGTTTCTTGACTAATCCTACCGCTGTCTCGGGCAGAAGTTATCTTTCATTAAGAGGTTACAAACTAACTGAAGAGGGCAAAACACCCTGGGCCAAGCATCCTGCACAGTAACAGCCCCTCTATCTCAATCAGCTCCGTCTCAGAGGTACACAGGCACTGCACAGAGTAGAACAGAGAAAGCCTTTTGCATTGGAAGCACTGGACAGTTACTCAGGACACATTCAACTAAGATTATCCCTCTACACACTGACATGTTCCCATTTCACTCTCCAGGAACACATTTAACACTGAATTCCAGAAATAGGAGATGGAAAGGACCTAATGGGTTGAGCTACGGCAAGTCTTATAAAATTAACCACAATGGAAAACCTTGAAGCTGTTTTTTCCCCTAAGTTTAGAGGCCTTTCATGCTCCTTTCCACTAAGGACATTTCTAAAACAATTTTGCCAGCAGGAAAATCTGAGAACTATGAACTAACACTCATACATCCAGCTCCACCTTCACCATACCTGCTCCACCTGTGCCACAGAGAGCAGACTTTCATGGCTACAAGCATCATCTGGCTGTCTTCAAACAGACTAAAACATACACATGCGGTGCACTTTGTTTCCTCACTTCAGCTTACCTTATTGTAACACAACACAGGAAGAGCTACAAAGCACAGTCTCCGTGCTCTGAGGTTCATTTTTACTGCAGCTAGCTTAAACATTTCAGTTCAGCCCAGTGCCCTCAGCCACCAGATACAATGGAGGATGACAGCGGAAGAGTAACACTCTATTAAAACATGCAGAGATCCCAGCTGGGAACAAGCTAGGTCTGAAGACCAAACATGCAGTTCTACTGAAGTCCTTGTAGACAGTGATATATATAACTCCACAAAGTGGAAGAAGCTGTGGCTTTTGGAGTTGTTTTTATTTTCTTACGCAGTAACTGTTTAGAAGTTTCAGACACGGGGTTCATTTTAAAAGACATGGAGAATGCACATAATACGTGTCCTCAACCAAATTCAGGAGTTGGTGAGCACTCACAGATTGTAATACCAACTGAACGTGTGCAGTCCTGCAGCCAGTTGTACAACCCTACAATAACAAACATTTGCAAAGCCAAAACAGTTATTAGTTCATCGGCTTCATCACAACACTGAAATCCGTACTTCAGGACTTTGCACATGCTCACAGGCAAACTCTTTCCTGAACCGGGGCCAAAGTAACAGGCCAAGACTTGGTAGACAACAGTGAAGTCACTCAGCCTCACCGCCTGCACCTCTGCCTCTGCAGGGTGAGAAAGCTTTAGATGTCCCTCTGGTCGTGTGTGCGCCCCAGAACACCTGGCTCATATTTTGCAGGTAAGAGAGCCGAGCTTCAGGTTACCCTAAGTATACATAATAGTGTAAGTTTACATAATACAGCAGGCCACTTAACTCAGAACAGCAAGCATACAGCTGAATAAAGGGAGACATATTACACCCCTTAGCTACAAACATCAGCTATGAGTTATTTTGTATACAGGTTGCTTTGTTCAGTAATAGAAAGTTTTCCAGGCAACGAGTTGCCTGCCTTTCCAACCATTTGTGAAACTGTTCTAGCTCACAAGAGGCGCTTAAAAGAAAGAGAAGGCAGACTCCTTCAGTACTGCACGGCTGAAAGAACTCTGCGATAGGAAGGAAGACCAGCATTCTCCAACCAGCACACCTACAGCTTTATAGAAACACAAGGCAGCCTTTTCCACAGACCAGTCCAGCACATCAATATAATCTCTAGCCCTAGTTCCTTGCCAGGCATTTAACCAGGCTACCTTAGGCACACTACACAGGATCACAGGGCTTCAGTCTCAGGTAGTGATACCACCCATTCTCAATCAAAAGAGGATCACTAGTTGTGGAAGGATGCTACAGCACTAAGTATGTTTACAGGTAACTGTGTTCTGGATGCAACACTTCATCTCTCAAACAAAATTCTATTTTTTTTTTATACAGGCATAAAGAGATTTCAGTCTTTATTCATAGAATTTAAGTCCAAAGAGGACATAAAGTCGACGAACCTGATTTACCACACAGCTCATGCCAGAGCAAGAATAACTTCCTCAGACAGTCCATCACTTGAGGAAACTGAAATACCCAGTTCTGAGAAGTCCAAGACTGGGATAGATGTCCCAAATCAGTAAGTCTAGTTCCCTTTCACTGCTGGCAACTGCATCATATAATCCCTTTTGTAAATGAATGCAGCCATTTTTGCTCCCACTATTCCTGTTGTTCTAGAACCTCATCGCTCTGATGAGCCGCCTTCTAATTACCAGCATAACTATAATCAGAACCAGCTTGCATCTGTTCATTCTTGCAAAATATTGCCCTTCAGCTTAACTAGTTCCTCCCCCCCCCATGTTTACCTCTTGGTGTATTTATAGATATCAAAAGCTTCACCTTAGAGACCTCGTTTTGCAAGACTAGAGATAAGGAGCTCTTCTAGGCTCCGAAGAAAAGCTTACCCCTCTCCCTCTGCACCTGTTCCCACTTTAGCACACATAATACGAAAGAGCTGCGTTTTGTCTTTCTCACTCCCCTTCACAGACACAGGTGACCACAACCACAGCTGGAAGGCGGCATGCAGTCTCCAAGCCTTATGTATTGGTACTTTTCACTCTCCTAGGGAATATCACACCTGATTGCATTTGCCTTTTTTATAGCCACACTGCACTGGTGGTCGACATTTGTAGACAAGCCAACCCTACTGGAGCAAAGGAATCTGAGCTGGCTTTGCCTTCCAAGTGCCAGACGTGGGAACACGTGGGGGCCCACTACAGTGATCCTGGAACAGATTAATAAAGTACAGGTCTGTGCCAGACTTCCACAAGATCAAGGATCTCCACAGTACAGTCCACTGCAAAATTTAACAAGTCCATGGTTATCCTGTGGTCAATTAGTATATTCATATATTCTTGTCCCCTGCTGTTTCTAAACAGTGGTCTCCCAGGTTTTGTGCACATTTCATTACTACTTCTAATGGGTGATTTTACTGTATGACATTAGAGTTTATCCCATCTTTTACTGATCCCCTGAGTAATTTGACTCTTCTATTAAAATACCTTCTAACAGACCCTCCCCAGTATAGTGGTGTCACATTCTCTTTTGTCAGTTCTTTGCTTATCTTATTCTTCTATTAATCCCCATTTCCTTTACTTAAGCTAATCATTTCCCAATGTGTCACCATATCAAATGATTTCTGAAGGCCACAGATTAGATTTAAAGTTTGTTCTCTCTCTAGTAAAAAATGCACCTTTTCAGAGAAAGATGCTGTATCGTCCTGAAGCAATGCTTAACACCTCACATTCACCTTCATCCTCTAAATTGCTACTTTCCTTCAAGCTTATTCTGAATTCTCAGTTTCTGTTAAATGCATCGTTCCTCCCCTCCTCATGTCCTAAACGTAAGCAGGCCATCCATGCTGTACGAATTACAACCTCAACTTTGATTTGACAGACTGACTTTAAATCCTTGCTCCCGGTGTTATCCCTAGGACTTGCCATTTCACAACCTCCCAGCTCCTGCCCCATGATTCTTAACCATCTTAAGCGATTAAGTTTTTGGATATTTTTATAAAAATTACATTTTATGTGTTTTATACAGTTATACAAACCATATTTGTATTGTTTTATAAAACTGATTCAACAGTGTTTTGTTTTTTTTTTTTCCTTTGGAATACAAAGAAATTGAGAAACATACTTCCAGGTGTGGTATTTCTTTAGGGACACGGGAAACAAAAAGCAGCCACAACTCAGAAAAGCTGAGATCATCCGAACCTGATTCATAAATGCAGCCAGACACGCCCTGAAGAGCAGCCTGACTTTCTGAGCGTTCGATAGCAGACAGCTTCCAGTGAAGATAACGGGAGCTGCTAAGTCCTAAGAACTTTGTGAGGGAACAAAAAACGAGATGGGACCAGCCACTAAATGTAGGTGTGAGACTTCTGTTTTTGACATGTAAGTAGGTTTCAATGAAAAGCGATAGTTCTAGCTCCAAACGCTAAATCCAAAAGATACATGAATGTATTTACTTGGAGTGCCCAAGGTGCAGTTCTGCTGAAGTTAAATCCCATACCAGATAAATGCCGTACCAAAAAGTCATTTTTTCCCTTATCCCCCCACCCTGATCTAGCGCGGAGGACGCGGGGCGCGGGGCGCTGCTCCCAGCACCTGCCGGGCACCGCCCGGCGGCACGGGCCGGGCCCCGCGCTCAGAGCCATGCCGTTAGCCACCCCCGGCGCCTCCTTCCCCCCTCACGACCAACTTCAGCCCCCGGCTTTGTAACCCCGAGGCCACCGGGTTTATCCAGCCACGGGCTTTTTTTTCTTTCCCCCCTCCGAGCTCGCGGCTTGGGACGCGCGGAACAGGGGGAAATTTGGGCGGGAGGGCGGGCTGGGCACCGGGGAAATAAAAAGTAAAATCAAATCCCTCTGCGTGAGCGCAGGGGGCTTGACCAGAAGCCAGAAGGCAGGCAGAGGGCTCACGGTTCTGGCACTCTGCCTCCCGAGGTCTCGCCCCGCACGCCGCGGCTCACCAGGAGGACCCAGGGGACCGCAGGACGGACGGACGGACACCTTTACTCCCGGGCTGCCCGTCCCTCCCGCACTGCCGTCCCTCCCCGCATGCACCCCCCGGGCCGGGCCGGGCCGGGCCAGCCCCGCACCGACCGCCCCCGTCCCCCGCGCCGAGCTCACCGCGGGGCTGGCAGCAGGCAGGTGCCCGTCGCGGCTCCGGTGCCGTCCAGCACCTCGCCCGCCTGTGCGGGCGGGACAGCCCGGCTCGGATGTCAGAGCCGGCCCTCCCGGGGAGCGCAGGAACTGACATCAGCCGCCCCGGGCCCTTAACCCCTTCCCGGGAGCGGCGGCCGGGCAGGTGGGGCGGACGGCGCCCTGCCCCCGGTGCCGGCGGTGGCCCCTGCGGGGAGGAGCCGCGCCCGCTCCCTGTCCTTGACCGGGGACGCCCTCCGCGCCCAGCCCGCGGCCCTCCGGGGCTGCCGGTGGGGCCGGGCTGCGGGGAGCGGCTCGGTGCTGCTGGGGCGGCCCCCAGGGGCTGCCCGCGGCCGCCCCCTCAGGCGGGACAGGTGCCGCGGGGCGGCCATCTTGTGCCAGGCGCCTGGGGGCAGCGGCACGAGGTGGCGGGCGCTGCCCCGGGGGCCGCAGGCACCCTCCTCGTCCCCGGGGTTGGGCCCTTCACGTCTGGGGTCCCCACTGCAGTCATCTCCATGATTTCAGAGCCGGTGTTCCCAAACCGTCCTCAGCCCAGGGGTGCAGCAGTGTTTTCTGTGGGGGCAGCAAGCCAGGGTCACCCACAGATGCTTTTGGCCACACTCACAGGAGTGGCCAGGTGGAGAGCTGGCATCTGGGCCCCCACAGCAGTACGCTGCCTTCACCTGCTGCAGAGCCCAAGGGGCTGGTGGAGCACCCCAGGGCCCAGCCGGAGCCCCTCTGTGAGCCGTAGGCAGCTCCAGGGCACGGGCTGGTGCTGGGATAAAGGTGAAAATCAATTAAGTGTCATAAGTGTTTCCCAGCTAGAAACACTATCCTCACCATATACTTGGGCCACCTCTCACACAAAATGACTCAAACGCGCCAGCCTGCAGCTTCAAGCATTTCTAACACGAGCTGCCAGCACATAAAATACTTTATTCAGTAACAGGGCCACCACTTGCTGAGCTGCTTTACATTTAGCATTCCCTTACAGGAATACATACTGACTTACAAGCATACTGACTTACAGGAATACATACTGACTTACAGGAATACATACTGACTTACAGGAATACATACTGACTTACAGGAATACAATACTGCATGTTTCTCATTGAGCTGGCAACAGGGCTAACAAGGAAGGCCGGCCTGTGGCGGGAGTGCACAGGCCTGCTGCTGCCCTCTGCTGCAGGCAGCTCATTGCCTCCTCTGCCTGAGCCTCAGGCGGGTGTGTGGAAGACCTCGGCTAAACGAAGGCTTCAGGACGAAACGCTCCCAGGGCTTTGTGCCTTAGACCAGCATGTTTCAAAGCAAAATGTAATTCATTCAGATTCAGTATCTTGGTACTTATTCCATCGTCAGGTGCATGACTTCTGCCGAAGATACTTTACAATTTTCTCTATGAAGCTCTTCTCAGAGAAGATGCCTCATTATCCAAATAAGTAGTCAGATTTCCAAAGATTCAGTGGGCCTTGCAGTTTTCTCAAGATTGTTTTGCCTGAGATTTCTCATCCATTTCCAGTTTCATGGGATTTTGGCTGGATGAAGCTGCCTTTTCCTTTCCAGCTACAAGACAAAGCAAGCATTGCTGAGCTGCTTCAGTCAGAGAGCAGGATAGCACTACACAGAGATGGCCAGAGAGCCAAGTGGAGACAGGCAGAGAACTGAAAAGAAACAGGCATCTGGCAAGGAGATATCCCATTTGGCCAGTTGAGCAGGGACAGACAGGAATACAGGCAGAGATGGTGCTGGCTGCTGTCACGCTGTCACACAGAGAGATTTCTCCATCAGTTCTCAGTACAAGGGATTCCAGTTGCCTGAAATCTGCAAGTTTTGTGTGTGCCTGTATTAATTATTACTCCCATTGATCAAGGAATTGTAATAAATAACCAGAACCAACATGACTTGTGGCTCCCTATAGGTATTTCGGCAGGGCAAAAGGTAGCTTCAGGCTTCACAAAGTCCTCTCCTGAACTGAGGTTGACCAAAGACAAAATGGGGAAATGAGTTATTCCCTTCATCTTCCCTATACTGTTCCTGATTTCTTTCAGCCACACATGCAACCAGTGTTCCTTAATCTTGATTTTATGAGGTATTTTTGTTCTTCCTTTAAAGTCACTGGTCAAGTTCTCTTATTTGCACCAGCAAAGGCAACAGGATTGTATCACTGACTGAAATGTCAGTCCAGCCTTGAGTTTTTCCCAGGCATTGAAGCTTGACTGCCAGGACATTCCTCAGCCACTGAACTTTATACAAAGTACCTCCCCAAGAACTGCCTGCACACACCTTGCTTTAACTCCTGGAGTCCCAGAACCACATCAGCACTCACAGATCTGTGTGCTGCCATTTCTTTAATGCAAATATTCTACAGTGCTATGCCTCCTTACACCTGCTGTCACTTCTGTTAAATAATTTAACAAAATTATTGAAAAATACTAATTAGAAGTGTTCCTTCTTTTAGATAATGCAAATAGAAAATTTGTTTTGACTTCAGAGAGAGGAGGTCCTAAGAACAGACAGCAGTATCGCACAGTTCCCAAGCGAGTTCCCTCAGCATTTATCTTTAATATGTCTGCTCTAGCACTCTGTCAGGTCTTTGAAATTTGCAGAAAAATCATTCATTAAAAAAATAAAACTAAAAATAAAATTACATTTACTATAAACAGCAACTACCTTATTGACAAAACAAACTCTCTGGCAAATCCAAGAGAACTAGCTTGGCACTGTTAGGCTATCGTTATCACAACACAAGCACGGACTGCTTTGTTAAGAGCACCTTATCTGAGATACCTAAATAGAAGAGCAAAAAGATACAAGAGAACTAGTTGTCAGAAGATTAGAGCAGAAAAAACTCTGTCTCTAGAAAGTGAAGTTGTTATAGTCCTGCAGGCAGGAGACAGCATTACGTTCCTGACAGTACTGCTGAAAACTTACCAAAGGGGCAAAGACATCAGCCAGACCCAGTCCACGTGGGAGCCCCACTGAAGGCTCAGTCCTATGCGAGGAAAACTTGCACAAAACCAAGCCAGTGCCGTGAAACACCTGTCTGAGGGACTTGTTCCTCTCCATTGGGAACTTAGGCTTCAGATAGTAGTTCTCTAAATTCCACCCATGTTAGGGGCTTAAAGAAATTGGAAATGGCCTTCATGCCTAGTTCCCTTTCTCTGTTCTTTGTGGGCTTGCAGTGTGCTGACAGATGCAACGCAGACCTGCAAACCTCTGCTGTGCTTCTCTTCTAATCAGCAATGACAAGCTCATACAGCAGAAAATGAGACTGGCAGCTGTGGATCACCTCACTGCATTGACCAGTTGCTTGTGGGAGGACCCAGTGGGAGGGCCAGGAAGCCATTGCCTTCCAGTACTGTATCAGCTGGGTTTGATTGCGTTATGGTCATCTCGTCACACCTGACACACGGGACATGAAGACCTTTGTGTGTACTAGTCAAGCCAGAACTCCTGCTTGAGCGAGAACATATGTTTTGTATACACAGTCCCGACTGGCAGAAAGCAAAACAAAGGAGAATTCCCATTATCCTCAGGGAGTCATCCCAGGGGTAACTCCAGTGTTAGTCTCAGTATTAATAGCTTTGTTAATATTTGTTAATATTTGTAATATTTGTTAATATTTGTTTTGTTTAATAGCTATTAAACGCCTTGTTTCATCTCTGCATTTCTCCAATTTCAGCCTCCAAGTATCAGATTTCATTAGGTCTTTTCTGTTAGATTAAGACATCAACTATCATTTAAGTAGTCTGTAGAGAAAAAAAAACCTTTCTCTTCTATAAAATACACAGATTTAACATCTTTCACAATAATTAATGTTTCCTTGTGCTTTTATCCTTGTAGTTTTATCTAGATCACAGATTAGATGAATGGAGTTTAAAAAGTAAATTTGGGGTTGTTGTCAGCATGCCTGTGTGTCCATGTCAAATTGCTATTGCAGATGGGAGAAGAAAGGAGGACAGCACGTGGGAGTCTTCAGGCTGAGGAGGAGGAAGACAGTCCTTGCAAGCGTATTTGTTTTGAGTGGTCTTTCGTGTCTGGTATTGGCTGGTGTGCAGCCCATAAGGTTCTCACATACCACAGCGCTCTTTGAATCTTTCTGAGCCCACAGACTACAGAGGTCAATGCTGTGCAGGTGATGCCATACATGACATATCTCACAGGGACACTGTATCAAGCTCAGATGCTGTGACTATGCTAACAGAGCTGGCTCAACAGCACTTAGAACCCTGAATGTTGCTGCCCCAAGGATGGGAGGCCTGCCAAGGAAAAGGAGGTATAGAAAGGGCAGGGAATGGAGCTGGGACAAGGTGCTAGGATGAATCAAGGAGAGCCCTGGAGAGCTGGACCTCCTACTTCTGCAGCCCCAGTGATGTGAGGGATGGTCACAGTTCTGCTGCTGCAAAGGGGAGTCCATGTCCCTCGACCCCTACCTGAAGCAGCAGCAGCAGGTCGGCCATCCCGTGAGTGCAGCGCAGGCAAAGTAGGCAGCAGACTATGATCAGTTTGTTTCCTCAGGTTTCCTGTGAAATGCCAAGATGGTTCTGGAAGCACAGTGTAAAAACCTACGCTAAGGAAAGACACAAACCATGTGGGGAGCAGAGTGCAGATTATAGATTACCGGTTTGAATTCAGGCCAAGTAAAAGAAATAAAAAACTGCTACCTTCTGACAAGCAGCAGCAGAGACAGCTATGTGGACAAACTGGTGATCTCAGCCCAATTCTTAAACATCAGCTCTCTGAGGGACACACTTACTAGGACTGAGCACTGAGGAGGCAATAGGGTGTGCTGCATAGACCTCTGTTACTGCTGCCATAGCTCTGCATCAACCCGTCACTGCAGACAGCTTCTCAGCAAGCAGATTCAGACCAGATGGGATTGTGGGGAGTGAACTCATGTCTGAACCCCACTAGACCCGTGAAAAGAGTTGTTGTTGGATGGGAAGGGTTTGGGTAGGCCAGGAGAAGGGGTATCCTTGTCCCCATACCCCTGTGGCAGAGCTGGCGGGAAAGACCATTTCAGAATTGTTAAATCAATTCTTTCAGTAAAGAGTAAAGTAGGTCCCAGCTGGCCACTCCTTGGGTGCTGACCTGAGAACTCAGGCCCAGGCAGCTGGGGCAGCTCTGTGGCCAGAGCAGGAGGGGCTGCACAAAACACGACGGGGGACTCCTCTCCACAACTGGCAGTTCGCTGGCTGGGAGCGGGGCAGAGAAGACACCCGTAAGAGATGGGGCTGGTCTGTGGGAAGGGCTTTGGCTGCCTTCCCGGTCTTGCACTGAAGTCAGGCCTACAGCTGCCAGATGTCAGGATGGGGTGTGGAGGGGAACGAGGTTCCCCACCGTAGGACTCTGACTTGCAGAGCCCCTGCTGCTGGAACCGGCAGGCAGGCTGTCCGACAGGGGGTGCGGGAGGGAGGCTACTCTAGCTGGAGAGGTTTTTGGCTCCTTTCCTGGTCTCACACCGGAGCCAGGCACACAGCTCCCAGATGGTTGTGATCTCTGCTCTGGGATCTTTCAGGCCTGTCAAGGCATTGCATAAAGGGAGGAATTATTTCACTCCCATGTGGGAGGTGGACATGCCAAGAGCCCCCACTGAGGTCCCTCCGCCTGCCTCTCCCAGGAAGGGTCACCTGCAGGTGAGCAGCCCCGGAGAAGGCTCCGTCTCTCCGCAGGCGAGATCCCCAGACAAAGTGCTCTGACAGCAGCAGTTGCTGAGCCTCCCTGGCACGGCTCTGTTCCTGCCGGTTCCCATGGTGATCCACAGAAACAGCAGAAAAGCACTGATCTCTTTGGAAGACAAATGATAGGATGCGATAGTGCCAGCGGCTGTGGAGGAGGGGACAACCCTGCTTTTATGCTGTTACCCGAGTTCCCGGGGTCAGTCCTGGGGCTTACCCCACCAAGCTGGCAAGGAAAGCGCTGCTGTACCATCCCCAAAGGGCTAGGAGCAACCCAAAGCACCAACTCCTGTTTACATGCTGCCACAGGCAGGTTCAAACGAGATTGCAAACTGGGTTTTATTTACAGCATCGGCAGCTCGAGCAAGCAGTGTTTGATAGCACTTTGACTTGGAAGGGGTTGGTAGGAAGTGCTGCTGGGGAGTCCAGGCTGTGCCACCACGTGCCCCAGCATACAGACACAGGCATTACACACAGACAAAACACGCATGCTGCTCTCTCTCCTGCCACGTCTACAAGCACATGGACAAAATCTCAAACTTTTCATCTCGGTCATAGAGGGAAATTATCCAGGCGTAAGGAACGAATTCCGCAGTCCTTCCAGCACAATACCGTTTCACCAGGGCTTCACCCGCTGCCCTGAAGGTCTCAGCCTGCCCTTCTCTCCATCTCAAAAGCAGCTTGTGTTATTCTCACACTTCCCCACGCAGTCTGGAGGTACCTGCCTGATACCCACCCATCCACTTGCATACAGCAATTGCCAAACAGCACAGCCTCCAGGAAGAAACGGCATGGAGGGGATGGGTGGAGCGGTGGCTTTTCTGATATGTATCATTTTTATGATGCAGTTAAAGATTTCCAGAAAATTCTAGAAGGACAGGGTGGTGATGGTGAAATTGATAAAGGATAAGATGGCTTTCAAACACAGCCAACAAGCATCTTAAAAAGCAAACCTAATTTTGTGTGCCTCCACCTCTGGGCAAAACGTTCTTGGCTTGGTTTCAAAGGTGCAGGGAAATTCAAGGGTTGGGTATCTCTGAAAACAGGTCTCAGTGCCTGCAAGAAGGTGACCAGAAAAAGGGGCAGTTTTGAGAATTTCATCTTAAATTGCACTGATTTTGTAACTTCCTACCAAAGAGCACTCCCCAGCAGGCCCAGGGATTGACCTAGAACTTGTCTTTCCATCCATGCCCTGCCCGAGGTAAAACTCCTTGCAAGAGAAGTCCACCAGCTTGGCCACAGATTTCGGCAGTGCTCAGATCTCATTGTGCTGACGGCTGCCATGTGAAAGACTCCCACCCATTTCTTCACACCGTGCTTCCTTGTCCAGAGCTGTATGACCCTGCAAAGGAGCTTCTAGGGACCAGGTCACCGCCCAGGATGGCCTCCCCTGCCCCTGGGCAGCCCCCTCACCTCAGTCCCCATGTAGGGGTACTCTCTGCTTGGGTTGTCCCTCAACAAGGGCTGGGCTCGTGCCCGCTGCACTGCAATAAGCACACGGAGCTGAGGTTTGCCAATTACCCTTTGTTTCAAGTCTGCACAGCATCAGGTACCAGGCAGTAATTTGCAAAGCAAGCACACCCAGAGCTGAGTGCCAGGCCTTTCATACAGTCCAAAAAGCAGGTACAGGCAGGTGTAGAGTCACTCACTGGCTGCTTTCGGTTACATCACTTGCTCAGCAGCCCACGTGCAGTAACACAACACGCGTGAGATAGGTGCTAGCTCATTAACCTAAGGCAGTCACTAATTATCATGTCAGATCTCCACTCAGGGGGGTGTGCTTTATCATGCTAATGAAGCAGAAGTTACTCCAGAGCATCCTTGCCTCTTTTTTTGTGCTGACGTTAGCACATGCTTGTGGTTACACACTTATGTGCCCTTGTCCTTGCATGGTAACTCTCCGACCTGGGCTCCCCCCATGAGGCTACGGACCTTGCTGAGACGTTCCATAGTCCTCACCTTTCTCCGTATTTAGGTTAAGGAAATACTCCATATTACTGCTTTTCATCGTCATGATATGTTGGGGTCACTGACATGTATTTTTTCCAAAATCCCAGGCATTCAAGTAAACATTGTACCTTAAGGCAGCACACAATCATAATAAGCAAAAATACAAATACCACAAACAATTGTTTCGGCCACTCAGAATTAGGTAACCATGAGGTCAACCGTGAGAAGTCAGTTCCGCTATTCTGCGTGACCTCTTCAGCCAATTTATGGAGCTGTTCAATTTTCTCTTTGACTAGTCTGACAGATCAAAACAACTCCTTTCACTTTAACTGCCACATGAGTGTGAAGCAGGATGATACATGGTCCTTTCCATTCTTCCTGTGAAGGTTTATCTTTCCACAATTTTTTTTTTTTTTTTTTTACCCAATGTTCAGGTCAGAATGTATGCACAGGGGCATCCAATGGAACCAATGATCATTCCTGTGTATCCATGGTATAGTGGCATACAGAAGGTGTCTACGATCCAATACTGGAGAAAAAAAAAAAAAAAAAAAGGAATCTTCCTCAGATATTGTCATCTGGAGAATATGAGGGTTAGATACCACTGTGTATGTCTTTCGTTATGTATGGCTCTCAGGTCCTGCATAGACCTGTATTCTGTACTATTTAGTTTCTTTACTTGTGTATTGGGGTATTAAAGCTGGACTGGCCTTCACAAATTAATCCGTACAATAGAAACTTGTCTATCAATAGCTCTAATCCTCTTGTTGCAAAACTGATTTGATATTGGGGTACCCATACAGGTATTGCTCTCAGCTTTAACTTGATCTGGACTGGGGATGTGTTTTTTGCTCTCTCAGGTTGTTTTCCTGTCCAAACTAACAGAGTTATTGTGTTTAAAACCTCTTCAGGTACCTGCTGGTCCCCTTCTGGCTCTAACCAGAAGGTAAATTTGGGCTTTCCAAGAGTTTTCATTTAGAACCTTAACTTTTATCTTGTCTGTGACAAAACTCACTTGGGATTTAATTTTCACAGTAAGTCTCTTCCCAGCAAAGGGAGAGCGCACTCAGGCATATATAAAACTGGTGTGTCAACATTCTTCCCCCAATTTTACAGTCCATCAGCTGCAGGAGCAGTCTTTTACAGTTTGTCACTACAGAATTAGTTGCACCACTGTCTCAAAGAAAATTGATGGTGTCTCCCCCAAACTTAAAAGGAACCAGGGCATCTGCTGGAGAGACTGCAATTTCATCCTCTGATTTCCATCATTCTGACTCCAAATCTTCCAACATAATCAAATGATGCTCTTCACTGCCTCTTTTCAGCTCCTTTTTCTTTACCAGCACACACTTATTTTTCCAGTGTCCCTCTTCCCTGCACCAGGCACCCTGGTTGGAGCCTATGGGTTTACTCCTTCCTGCCCCCCCCCCTTTGTCCATGTCCACAACCCTTTAAAAATTATCTTCTATATCCACCTCTGCCTCTGCCCTGAGTTCCCTCCCCTTCTACAACAGCTGCTGCCAAAAGTAATGCCTACAGCTTATTTTTTTCTCTCTATTTTTGCACCTCTCAATTATTACAAACTTTGTATGCAATCTCAATTAGCTGAAAGACTGACATTCCCCCAGCCCAAACTACCTTCCACATTTTTTTCCTAATATCAGGAGCAGATAAACCGCATGTTAAACATTCTCTTATTTGCCTTATCATCTGGGTCCGGATCCATCCATTTTCTGACCATTTCACAGAGGCGTTTGAAAAAAGCAGATGGGCTCTCATCTGGGTTCTGGCAGACCTCATATAGTTTAGAGGCATTTTTCAGTTTTGGTGCCTCATGTTGAATCCCAGAAAGGATTACTTACTGGTACTGCTTTACCAACTCTCAGCCCTTGCCAGTATTTGGGTCCCCCTCAGAGTCTCTCTTAATCGGTACCAATGCTTCCACATCCTCCCAGGGGAACCTTTGCCTTGCCTCTGCCTGAGTTTTTTGCAGAAGCATTCTCCTTTCCCCTGCAGTCAGAATGGTGCTTAATAAAGCTCACATGTCTGCCCAGTTGGGATTATGGGTTATCATTTTACTTGCAAATAATTGGTGCATCCCCTGCGGATTATCCCTATAAGGCCCAGCTGACTGTTTCCAGTTCAGCAAGTCTGATGTAGTGAATGGCACATGAACAAAAACAGGCTTCCCCAATGATCCTACAGCCTGCCTCAACAGGGTTTGGGTAACTGGCCTTCCCTGTTTGGGATGACAGGCAATTGGGCTAAAATTTATGCTGCTTCTGTTTGAATCAGTTGATTCATTTAGGGGAGATAACAAGACCCCTGAACCTGGGGAGGCATCCTGTACTTCCCTTGCAAGGCTCACAGGTATGCTTCCCTGCCCTGGTGACAGCAGGGTTACAGAGCCTTGGCTTAACCTACTGAGCCAACTAAGAAGGGCTCACAGGTTACCAGCCCGGTTCTGTCACACCATGGGATCTACATGTGAGACTGACAGAAAACTTAAACCTGCGCCCCTTCACAAAACCCATATATGATGAAGGGTGTGCTCACCAGCCCACTGGATCCCCCCCATGTTAGCAGGGGACCTCTACAAGCGTTGTGCTGCTGTGCCACCCGTCAACTCCAGGTTGGTGGAGGGCTGAGGCCAGACGTCCGATAAAGTCCCATACTTGTGGTTACACACTTCTGCGTCCTTATCCTTGCGTTTTAACTTTTTGTCCTGGGTTGGCAACACTTGTGCCCTTAGAAATGCGCACAGAACAATAGCTAATTAAAACGGCCTGAGTAGCGCCAACACATAACCCAGTTAGGACCTTCTGTGAAGGATGTCACAGAGTAATTTTAATTATTGCTTAATTAGTGTTAATTGCCCACAGCAGAAGGCCAGAACTCAGCCTTCAAATGCTCGGTCAGCCAGTCAGCACAAGCTCTCTGGCCACTCAGGAAGCCCCAGCCATGGGGCACCATAAAGAGCAGGATTTGCACTTGGCCCTCGTGATGGCGCTGGCTAGCAGGTGAGATAACTCGGGGGATTTGTTCTGGAGCAGAGGGAGGACGTGCTATCTGTGTAATCGTGTAGTGCCTACTAAGTTATAACAATAAGCGTGTTACACGAAAACCCGGTCAGCTGAAGGAAACCCCACAACGCCATTCCGCTGTTCGGTACTGCCGGAGGACCAAGGCGCCTGGCCGGCTGTGCTCTGGTGCCACCTGCTGCCCGGCGGTGGGGGTGCTCCCCGCGGGACCCGGGGAGGATTTTCTAGTGTTTAAAGATCTTTTTAAAATATTTTACAGCGGGAAACTCTGTGGAGGCCTCAATCTACATAGAAATGCTCCAGCGCACAGCATTTAATTGGATCCTCTGAAGTACTTCTATAAGCCATGAGTTGCGCCTCCTTTGTGTTGTGTTCCTCCTCTGGCCCGAACCCTGTGCCGCTTGTTTTAGGCCCTCTGCTAATTACAGACAATAAAGACTTTTCTTCAACTGAAATAGAAAAGAAACCCTGTGAGCTACACCCCTGCTGCTCCTGGCTGTACAGCTCTGAGGAGCCTGAGGAGAAAGGCACTATAAATGGCTATGAGTTAGTTATGGGCCCTAGGCCTTGGCTCCAAATCACACCTCTGAGAAACCAGGTGTACATGTTGTGGTGTGATCCTGACTCAGGGAGTGCCTGGGCACTTTTTTCTAAAAAGCAAACAATCATTGTATGGCTTATACACATATGGGGGCTGTACAGGAGAGTAGGAAATGGTGTTCCTCGGGCAATGGTTGCATTCCTTAGCTGTGGTCAGTTCAGGCATTAGTTCACAGAACTAGTTTTCTCTTTGGTGCAGTCACTGAACACCTCTAGACTTGTTTCTAATTTTGGCTAAAGCTGGATGTAACCCACTCCCAGCCTCACAATAGGTCAAAATTCAAGCCTGATGTTTCTGTACAAGATTGTTGTCTCCTCTCAGCCTTGACTTTTTTCTTATACGGACTAATAACATTAGAGCTTTTACCATTTACATTTGCCAAATATTATTTGGCTTCTCAGGAGATACCAGAGAAATTAAATGTCTTATATCAAACCTTTAAAAAATTAAGACCTTTAACAAAATATTTTTCTGCTGGATCAAAATTAACGTGTGATTCTTCTAGCAAGTAAAAGTAATGCTGCCATTACTGCAAGAAATAGTTGCTTTCTCTTTTAAATTTGAGAGAGCTTTTGTGGTTAGACTTGTAGCTTTAACTTCACAAAGCAGAATACTGTACACAGATTTCTACAGTCTTTGAAATCAGTGCCTACAGTTTACAATCTGGGTTTATTTTTACTAGATTTATATTTAAGGTAAACCTGCTGTCATAAAAGAATACTCTGTGAATGGTAGGCACATAGGCAAAAAAGGAGAGAATATTCAGGACATCTTCCACCTGTTTTCCTGCATAGGATCAGGCAAAATCCCACTGCTTGCAGGAGGTTATGCTCCCAAGGGTTTGTGATTCTTAATGTTTCTCAACCTCCACAGAGGAGACCACAGGTTTTGGATGGCAGCAGCTGTGTTCCTCTTGCAAGCTCATATTCATTCCTCCCAGAGACCAAAAATCTCTGGGAACTGTCCTGAATTTCCAGTAGCTGTTTACTCCATTATCACAAAATCGATCACAGATGGTGCTTTTCATTCTGGCAGGTTGGAAAAATAATCTCTTGGCTTACGTCCTGAGCACATTTGATCTGGACTCACTGAGTGGAGTCGTGACAGTCCGTCATCTTCTCATTGACAGAGAAACACTCTCCTGACTGCAGCTAAATTTTGGGCCAGTATGAACATTTTCCTTTAAATAGCAAACTTCAGCCTTAAATAGTTACACTTTGCCCTTGCTGTTTGGCTCTCTTGCATACCAAAGACTTAGCTCTTAGCAACATGAAATCCCATCCTAATTAGCTTCTGTTTAACAATACCACTTTGTACCACTCTCAGAATGCTGAGCTCCTTCTATTCTGGGGCTACAGAGGAAGGGAATATTTCATTTCAAGCCTAATGCAGTTCAAGACTCTTTCTGTGATTTACTTTTTTTGAAGTGTAAAGTAATCCTTTATGTTAAACCTTAACTACTCTGTATGAGTAAAAATCACATTCAAGAAATAAAAGGCTATTAACCAAACATAGCCCAGTGTAAGGGCACAAATAAGAAGTTCTGGAAAAGTCTGCATTAAGCCGACATAAATGGTGCATGCTAGTCATAAAACTTGTGTGTAAATGGTCAGGTGGTATAATTCATTATAATTTGATCCTCAGCTAGAGAGAAAAACGTGTATTGCTTAACCGCTGGGGAGGCGATAAGCATTTATGAAATAGAGCAACTCTCACACATACAAGTAAGTAGTCTTTTGCATTTGAACCAATGCTTCCAACACCTCCCAAAAGCTCTGGTACCAGAAGTAGCTCTGTTTAAGACAACTGAGAAGTACGGTCTTGACATACCTGACCCTATATCTCAAACAGATAGTTTAATGTCTCACTGCAACATTAGCATATTTTCTGATAAAACTTCCACCATTAGTTATGGAGCTGCGTATTTCATTTGTTGATAGCAAAGGTTTGTGAACATATAAACAAACATCAAAGGGAATTAATAAGAGAACCTTATACTGAACCCTTAAGAGCATTGTCATGAGGGTGTGATCATCTGAATATTTAGGAGTGGCATTTTTTTAAAAATGCAGGCCTGGAGAATTATTTGCAGAAAGCCTCGAGAGCCATGTACCTCCCTAGAATAAAAATAAACACGGTGATGCAGAAAGATCTGCCCACCATAAATACCAATGGTTAAAGATGATCATTCACACATGCAGTTTTGTATTTGGTCCATTTTTTTATGCTACTATAAATATTTTCATCACCTTATAGGAAAATGTCTGGATTCCACTAAAGTTTCTTATCTGCAGCTATCTGAAGATACGTAGAGGGACAAGGCAGGGCTGGTTTTCTTTTCATCCTTTCAAGAAAACTATTTATAATCTGTTTCACTTGCTATCCTTGGAACTTTGACCTAATTCCCATCCCACAAATCTGTTCCCCAGGACAACATTATTCATAATAATGAAAATACTGAATTTCTGTACTTCGCAAAGTTGTGCAACCAACATGTTCGTATTCTTTGAAATAAGATTATATCTTCTAAAGTAAACAAAAGATTTCCTTCTTGAAATGGGTTTGGTGCCTATTTTAAAGGAAAAACTCCGCAATCATATGACACATTCCTATCACTGTAAGTAACTGTAAAGCAACCTGAAAAAACCTTTGCTCAAAAAACTTTGCTGAGATAAACTTAAGATTGGAAGTTTGAGTTGATATTGGAGCCTCTGTAAATTAGCTTAGTCTTGGTCCTGAAATATAATATCCAGCAAAGCTTTATTTTTCACGTCCTTCTGCCCATAAAGCCCTGGAGGCAGGGACTGCAATTTGTTGGGATAATTCCAGCATGCCTTGGTTTTTCAAACTCAATGGCATGCAAGGTGCAGGTAGGAAACATACATCAGTGGAACCCTTGACCTCCTGCTCTGTGGGGATGACAGACAGCTATGTAGTGCCACTAAATTTACTTCCGATAATAGAGGTAAAGAACCGTGTGCTTAGTTGGGTCTGGGGTCTGAATAAGGGCTAGCTGGTGGAGGTTCCTTCCAGATAAGATTGTTGGAAATTATCCAGTGTCACAGAGAAGGTTGTATTAGCTCCTTTAAGCATCTGTGCTTTTTTCCACATAATTACTGTTGGATATACAGATATCAGCATGGACAAATGTCTGTTTTGACTCTATGAGAAGATTTTTTTTTTCTCTACCTCTGCCATCCAGCAGGTGGGAGGAGATCAACACAGTGAAATATAGGGTACTGAATGGATTGTTCCCTAGGGACATCTGATTTGCCTGTGCACATCTCCTCAGGGCATATCCAATTGCTCTAATTTTCATACAATTATCCACCAGCCTCAGGGAACATGACAGCACCATTTTTTACTCCCTTGGAAAGAAAAGAGTTGGGTATCACAGTGTTAATATTCATGAACCACAACAAAGGGCCCCTACTCTTGCCACATAAACTGCCCAGCGATGTTTACACCTAGAAATTGCCGGCTGGGGTTACAGGACTGCTGCCGGTAGGTGGAAGCAGCATAGATATTGACTCATCTATCTGCATCTTTTCACTTGCTGTCTTCTCCATCTGTTTTAGATGTTTCTAAGATTACTTCTGTAAGCATAACTTCTTGTGATGTCCAGAAGACATTGTTCTGCTATACCAAAAATGTCCTAAAAATAGATTATTTGCACAAGTCTAGTGGAGTTGCTTTGCCAGAAAGTGTTAACTTGACTGCTGAGTTGCCCACCTTGTAAAGAGCTTTAGTCATCTTTTGTTATCCTGATCATGGGGCAAGGACACTGAGAATAAAGAGAAGGTAAAAACTTGGGGAGAGAAAGGTGATGGACCTACTGTAGTGTAAGGGAGAGGTGAGGGGCAATGTAGTCTGACCATGGAAGTAGGGCTTATGAATTCCGAGTTTATCTGTGTTTTATTTCTGCCACAGGGATGTTTGCAGATAAGTAATAGCCAAATGCTCACAGAATTATGAGCACATAAATGTTTTATAGTCAATGCAGTATAGTTAGTACTGGAGGTTCAAGTCTGGGATCACGCTGGAGAAACGGCTTATTTGGGGAAGATGTACTATATTCTTTGTCCTCTGGTCATATTAGAGAATTGAGAAGAATGTCAGTTGGTGGTTAAGACTGTACCTCAGAGGCTGGCTAATAGAGCACCCTTAATTGCTTGTATTTGGATAGATATCCTTAAGGAAAAAAAAAACTACTGAAAATGTAGCTGACTCAAAAAGTATTTTATATGCTGATATCATCTTTGGCTGTGTTAAACTGTGGTAGAATATTTCTCTCTAATAGCGTGCCTAATGTTAGAACAAAATTTCCAATGGATTTGAATCAAAAAGCAACTATGACTTTTTTTTGCTGAAGAAGCAGAATTCAGTACTGGTACTTTTACTCTCAAATTCCCCTTCTATTAACGTGTATTTTTGCTTTGGAATGATATAAAAGACCTAATTTAGTTCCTGTTTACAAAGACAATTATGGAAAAAGCTCTGAAAGAATTTGGTGGCATAGGTGTGATAGAAGTCAAGCTGCGAAAGAAGTGAGTACTTATGCATCAGAGGCTAATTTGGACTTCTTTCTGACCCTCATTCAACCTGTTTAAAATCTGTCTCATGCCGTCAGCCAGGGTGTTATAAAATAGAAAGTACCTAGTTCAACCATCAGAGTGAGATTAGTTTGCCTGACTACCCAGAAGTGAGGCAGCTGTTCTGAACTACTCATCTGGCTCCATCTGTCGTCCATGGAGAAAGGGGACCTGGTTCCATCTCCCTAGGATGGAGTGAATCACCATCCAGAAGTGTCCATCTCTCATGATTGAGTACATAGGGAATTACAGGAGATAGAAAGCAGTAGATCACAGTATTCTTGTAGGCAGAGAGCAGCTAGTACAGAGTGAAGTTAGTGGGATGTAGATATCAGCATAGCATATTATGAATCTGGGACAACCTTCCATGTTTGCAGCACCTCTAAGAGCTGAATCAGTCCATAAATGAAGAGTCACAAGTAATTGTGCAAATGACTTTAACAGCTGGGGAGATGAAAGGTACACCAGGATCGTTGCTCAAGTTCCAGTTCACTTAATCTGCTTTTGTGTTTATATTTCTGAGGTTGACTTCTCATTATCAGCATCAGTTACACTATTTGTAACTGAAATTTATGGAGGATTACTGGGATTGTTGGGTATCTGGAGCATCCTTTCTGGCCTCTATTAGAATAACAAGCCATAAAAATTAAGGTTTTAAAATTCACTGGGCTGATTATTTTTAGGCTGGGTATTGGCATTTGTAGTCAGCATAAAAATATTTGATAATTACAGATTACAATATGACAAAGTCTTATTTTAATACTTCTTTTGGAAATGTCATGAACTAAACAATCTTCAGGGCTATGCACTTAATCCCATTAAATTATTCACAAAAAGTTTCCTTAAAAACTTTCAAAAATGAAAACTTACTCTTTAGACAATGTAACCATTCCTATGGAGTCTGTGCCGGGTCGATGCTTATCGAAGGGAAGCTTTGCGATATTAGATATAGATGAATATTTGATGACGTAATTATTTATTCATTGTATCTGTAGAAGCAGAAAGTCTTTTTCATTTGACTCTTCTTAGTCATCAAGTGATTTGGGGCCATTTGGCTCCTACCCCACCTGACCTACTGACATTTGTTAGGATCATGTGTTTGTTGTGGGACTGCTATTGGGATAGTGACAAGACTCAAAAGGAAAAGAAGGAAAGAAAAAAGCCACTTTTTTAAAAAGTGAGGTGATCTCCTTGTTTATCGCTTTGAGTTCATCATATGAATGTATATGGTAGCTGAAATAGGAGAAATTAGGTGGCTGCTTGTCCGTGCTTCTGGGTATTCTCTCCAGTTCTTTGTAATGAACTTCAGACAAATTTCTCTGTGCCTGAGGCAATCTGCTTTAATGGGAGAAATATTCGCATGCAATGCATTCTGAAAGTAGCATAACAAAAATAATGTGACAGTGAAATAGTGGAGATGATACTCAACGAGCGATGCAAAAGGGCCTTATTTCTAGTGGAACTGTTCTGTAAGTCATCCTTGTGGACCAACTGAACCAATGCCACAAAGATCGAAAACAGAGGAACACTTCAAGCAAATACACTGCTGCTAATGTTGGAAGTAGCAACACAAAACCAGAGATGTTTATTGCTAAGAACAAAATTAATTTAACCAGTGTTCTGAAACCTGCTGGAATACAGTAAAATTTCTTGGTTTAGTTTGTCTCCAAGGAGAGACTATGAAAAAGAGGAGCATGAGAAGGAGACAGAGTAAGGAGGATGTGCTCTATGTTAAAGAAAATCACTGCTTATTTTGGAATTATTAACAACTGAGAACCACAGGCTCTTGAGTACATTATGGCTCAATGTAATAAATAATATCAAAGCATAAAGTACCATTGGGGAAGAGGGATCTCTCAGAGGCCACTGGATCAAATTAGAGAACAGGATGAGGTACCTTATAAACACACCAAAGCTGAGGAAGAGAAGCTCAGATAGAAAAATATGAAAGATAAATGGAAGTTTAAGAATGGTTACTAGATGAAAAAAAAAAGCCTCAATTTCATAAGCATGATAGAGAACAATGTTATTTAAAATTCCATCCTGAGTTGAAGTGCAAAGTGAAGGCATAGCTAGAAAATAAAATGCCTACATAGCAAATGGTCAAATGGGAAATGCATATTAATCAATATAAATTAGAAGTTATACAATGTAAAGATAGACAAAAAAAAAAGACAAAAAAAGACAACAGAGGAAAATCATTGTCTGGCAGGGCTTAAGATAGTAAAGTGAGTTAAGAGTATACTAAGTAGAGTATATTAAGAAACAAAAGTCTTAAGGACTTAAGGACTGCTGTTGCTTGATGGAGATGATAAAATGATAATGCTGCAGAAAAGACAAATATTCAAGGAATATTTCTGTTCTCCATTTGGAAAGAAGATGACGCACTTACATTACATGGACTGATGAAAAATTTTCCACTCCATTAGTGACCAGGGCGAAATGTAAAGTATGTATTGGGGGAAAATATTTTAAAATCATCTGGTCTGCATAGCTTACACAGGAATACTACTAGAGCTTATTTAACTGATCTCTAGCCTGCTGAAACTGATATTTAATATATCCTACAATAGTGAGGAAATACCAGAATACTAGAGGAGTGTCTATTCTGTGCCAATATTAAAAAATGGAAAAGTCAATAATCACAGTAGATGTGTGTCAGCAAGCCTAGCAGCAGTTAGGGAAAAAAGTATTAACTGGTAGAGATTCTCTGACAAAGACTGAGAAAATCTAGGGATATATTTTTCAGCATCAGAATAATCTTGATTAAAGAAAATGTCAAGAATAATTTAAGCATTTAAGAAGGAAGATGATTAAAGGAGCTCTTAAAGCACCTTCTAGACACATCTTCTGTGTTTCCATGGCTAAATAACATGGTTACCAACAGAGTACTTACTGGACAGGAATGAATGTATACAGAATGTATATACCGAATGTGAATTCTGCTTGATTTCTTAAATTAGTTTCTCACTGAATGCTTCTTCATGTATAATATTTGGATGAAGGGCAGTGCTGGATCTTTATACCTGTAAGACTCCAGTTCACTGAGAGAAACATAGGACAACAGGATCACTTAAGCGTGAAAGAAAAAAAAATAGTCCAGCCAAGTCTGTGTGCTGGATGTAAAGCAAAACAGAGTAAAGCCATGTCAACAGAGCTTTGCAAAAGTCATGGAAATAATATTAGGATGAATTTTAGATTCAGTTCTGTTCAACATTTTCGTCATTGCCCTACAAGTGGATATAAACTCGCTGCTGATAAAATATGCAGATATTATAAAGCCTGGTGGAATGGTGATGATGAGGGAAAAGCATTTATATAGAGCAGGCTGGGTCACTTGGCAGATCAGACGTGTTTGACTAAAAAGCCTTTTAGTACAGCCAAATGCAAAGTTATGCATGTGGGAACCAGATAGGAGGTTAGGAGATGTGTAATCAGAAACTCTACTCTGGAAAACAACACTCTGAAAAGGATCAGGGTTGTCAGAGTATGGAGCAATTTCACTCCAACAAGATACTGTGGCAAAAAGGGTGAAATCAATCCTCAAATGCATAAACAGGAGAATAGTGAGTAGAAGCACCAGGGTGCTTTACTTCCCTTTGTGGCGCTAGTGAGACTAATCATATGCAGGATATTTATTTTCAAAGGCTGTTGAAAAGCTGGGGAAGGCGCAGAAGGAGCTTTGTAATTATTCAAGATCGAAAGAAATTGCCTTATTGTAAAAGACTTACAGTGCTCAACCTGTCTGACTTTACTGGAAAGGGGATGACTTGATTTATGGCTTGATTAATGAATTGGTACTGTTGGAGGAGTAAAACACTAGCAGGAAAGGCCTCTGAGCAGAGTAAATCTTAGCGAGGACTTAGTGCAGGAATTATAAAGCCAGACAAACTCAAGTGAAGAATGAGACAGAAAATGATTAACCACCAGAACAAGCTAATGTGGTGAATTCTTCATCTCCTTATGTCTTCATATCAAGACTAGATGTCTTCCTTATCGGCCTACAGCCAAATACAAGTTGTCAAGCATGAGTTATGGTGTTTAATAATGAAATATCGCCATGAAAATTAATGGTCTATGATATCAAAGAGGTCACTCTAAGTGATAGCAATCTCTGGGATCCATTACGCTGCAGGAGAGCAATATATTTATTATTATAATTATGCCAATAAGCTGTTGCTAAACATGCAACTTTTCCTGTGTTCTGTCCTTTAAGCGCTGCCATTTAATGATAACAAGATGAATTAAGCTTGTCAAGGTAACTAATGAAAGAAACTGGAGGATTGTAAGTCCCCAGCTGATTTTCTCTGTGTTTGGATATTCCAGTAGATGGCCATTACACACGTGAAATAGAAGTTGCTGGGTGACCTTCTTTCCCTTGTCCTTCTGTCTAGAAACTTCTTTCTTTGGCTGTGCCATGCACCTATTATAGGTAACCTGGCCTGTGCACACATTGTATTAACAACACCAGCTGAAGTATTTATGAAAGGCATGAACAGAAGTTGAGGTAGAGAAAAAGAAAAACAAAACAGTGTGCCACAGGGCACAATGTTTTCAACATAGTTTAGATGCTTGAATAGGGGAACCTCATTTGCCAAAATGTTATTTGATATTCGTATCACCAAAATGAATAGGCATTAATTGATGCTAAATTGCTTTTGAGAATGCCTGTAGTAGTGACCTGCATATCTGAGTGCCTAAACACTTTTAAGATTCAAGCCCATGAAAACTTTCCTCCTCCAAAGTACTTTGGAGGCGTTCGTGGCTCTTGGGCAAAGCATGGGTGCTGCTGATAGTGTGCAGCCATTCCAAATAACAGTTTAAGAAAGAAACAAGAATCTCATCACTAATGCAACTTCAGAGGAAATTCAGGCAATGCAGAATGGAGAAGGGCAGTGTAAGATAACTTGTATTTATAGTAGACAGCTTATCTGACAGATTTAGCTGCTGCTTTTGCTGCTTCAGCCCTGGTTGCGAACAGCTTTCGCTCATCTCAGATGTTTTTGTTACTCAGAAGTTCTTGGCCTGTGGAATGTTCTCGAGCAGCTCCTTGTGAATATTTGATACATAAAAGTAAAGAGTAATACTGTATTTCTTAGCTCAGAATTGCTTTTATGTATTCATTTGACTCATCCACTTTCCACATCATTTCAAATCTCAGAGGAACACTCTTTCAATTTCATTCATACTGTTTAATTGCTCACACCCTTCCTTACTGATCTCTTTTTATATTGCAACCCTTGTCTTTTCCATAATTTTCCCCCATCCCCTCCCCTTCTCTCCTCTCGCTGGTTTATTATCATTACTTGACTAATTTTTAGAATTGTATTATAAGTGACTTGGAGCAGACACTTGTCATTTTACTGTTGTGCAGAACACTTTGCAAACACGTCATGTTGTATAAATAAAAACTACAGCTACAGAAATATTTAGTCTCTCAACCATTTTGCAGTATAATACATACCAGAGACATTATATGAAATAGAATTATTTATTATAATTATCCCATCTCTGGTACTGACATTCGAAAGCATTTTAGGTAAATCACGTGCTTTCTCTGTTCTCTGTCTCTGTTTCTTAGCTAGCTCAGAGTTACGAGATGTGTCAGTGAAGTGCTAGCATTTGGTTGTTCAGCACCCTAGAAACCTTTCAAGTATAACACCTCCTTGCTTATCCTGCTTTCTACTGCCATATGAAAGCCTTCTAGTAAAGGAAGTGTATTCCCTGTTTTACAGCTGGGGAAACAAACCCAGAGAGGTGAATTTGAGGGCACTGAGAAGGCCTGAAGCATGTCTGTGAACACAACCCAGGTCTCCAGGGTTCCAGTCACCTGCCATTTTTCCTGGGCAACACTTTCCTACAAAATAGGTTATTGGATCAAGTGGGACTGTGCATGTGCAGTTTTGTATAGTGACTTGTTCTTTTCAGAAACAGCACTTGCATGGTGTTAAACCTGGCAAAATAACAGAAAAGATATTTGCCTCCAAGCCCATCAGGATCTGTAATTTCCACATATATGGTATTTGCTTTTCTTCTGCACAGCAATGAATCCAAAACAGAAACCATGAGGGATTCTTTGGGTTATTATTAAAAATGCAAACGAACACAGGCTTACTTTGTCAGGCATCAGTCACGCTTGTGGTGAATTAGAACCAGCCTGGTGCTGGTTCTAGAAGTCTCTGCTGCTCTGCTCTGAAGGACCTTGCTGGTATCTATCTAATCCACATGAAGGTAAAGATACGGGAGGAGGCAGCAGTGGAGGATATGAGCACTCTGCTGAACAATTTGTCGGTCCAAAGAGATGATCCATGAACAACACCCCAGAGGAAACTCAAAAGCTGTGATGGTCTCAATGAAAATGTCTTGCTGGAAGGTTCCTTCCCGTGCATATCTTGAATGGAAACCCTGGCTTTCCTCAACAGGCTGCCCTGCAGGAAGAGTGCTTTGCTGCACGGCAGTTTCGTAGCATCTCCGAGGAGTAAAAGTTTCCTATCCATCATGCTTAGTTTCAGAGCCAAGCTCTCACTAAGCCACAAGGTATCACAGGTCAGGTATCTAATACATAAAAATGTCTTGAAGAAAAGCAGATAGCTCAAAGCATCCAAACTTTTATTATTACAATTTATATCTAGAGTAATGAATATGCTCTGGTAAGGGAATGGTTTCAGCACTTTCAGAGAGAAAGACCAGAGTTTTCTAAAATAGCTCTGGGTTTCTTGGGGTTTGCTGCCCAGCCTTTAGCAACAGCCTTAGGAACAACAAAGCCATGCCACAAGCCAAAGAAAGAGATGAACCCATTGGAGCAGGAAGTCTTCTCCAGCTCAAAGGGATCATGTTTGAAAATTTCCTTCACAGCTTCTTCAATAAATTCACTGAAAGAGAGAAGGTAGTGAAAATCTGCGGCTTTTTTTCTACTCTCCCCCAAAAGACAAAGCAATTTCCATGTTAATGCATGAAGACCTGTGTAGGCAACATAAAAATAAAATAGGTTTGTCTGCTTTGAGACCATATGTGATTTGTGGTATTCCTCAAAAGGCATTTCCTATTCCTATTTGAAGAACATTTGACAACGCAGGGACTGGGGGACCTCTCAGGAAAAAAAAAATAGAGAAATGAATTCCTTCTTTAATTTCCTTGCAAGCTTTAAGAACGCTCTTTGTTCCTCAGTTTCCTGACAGAGAAGCCTGTGTTTCGTATGTACATATGTGAGGGATTTATTAAATAAACACAGTATCTCCTCTCTTTTCTGTGTACCCAGAGAGATGAAATGCTCAATTCCCAGTTGCAGGACCTTCAACAAGCAGAAGAAAAAAAAAAAGCCATACCTCCCCAATGAGAAAAGCAACAACAACAAACAAAACAAAAAAAACCTGATTTCAGCTGCTTAGAGACATGCCAGATTTTAAGCAACTGAGATGAAATTTTCCAGGATGTCTCTCTTTCAATGCACTGGCTGACAGGAGTCAGACTGAACCAGGGCTGAGCAGAGAGAGCTGGGTGTGTTAGCAGGTGAGATTCCTCTTTTGTTTTTGCAGAACCCATCAGCATGTAGTGAGTGGGGCAGGAAATTAGGGTAAGGGTGATTTCATGAGGCAGGTGGTTAAACCCTGCTCTGGAGAGCTGGTTCCCATCCTCCATTAGTTCATAAGCAATGTCAGACATATCACTGGACTAAGCTGGTGAGACAAATAGAAGTTCCTGATTTTCCAGGTGCTCCTTTTTCTAGACTGGGGCTGGGTTTACGGAACAGATGAGCATTCACAACTGGAATGTAAATAAAGGGAGCCATGTCAAACTAAATTATCTGGGGAAAAAGAGATGCTACAAGTCTCAAATTTATGATTCCTTTTGACATGTCTGGGCTTCAAATCCCAGACTGTAGAAGTGAGATCTTAGAGAATGGCTGTGCTTGCAGCAGTATTTGTGATGCACTCAGATACCAGTATAACCACCACATTAAAGAGTTCCCGAAGAAGTAAGACATTCTTTTTTTCAGTCTTGACAATTTTACCATAAATAAAACACAAGCTACAGTGAGAGAATAAGCTCTGCCAGACCCAGGATGGAAGAGTGAGGAATCAGCATGAATATTTCTGCACTAGTAGCGCACTCAGATACAAGAGTGTAGTACCAAGCAAATATGATTATGCTGCTTTCCAAAATGTTTCCATACACTAAGGTGTGGTGCTACACCTAAATAAGTCTTTCCAGAACAAGACAGGGCAGTACAGAGACATCTAAGCTGGCTCCGGGTGCACGTACAGAGGAACTAGATCTAGTGCTATATATCATGTGTTTTTCCAGGTAAAGGCAAGGCACAAATGACAGGGTTGTAAAACCATTCATATGATCAACTGCCTCTTCTGTGCCTGTTTACAAGTGGCTGCAGAGGGGCTAGGGCGCGCTTAGGTCATTGCAAACTTTTCATCTCGGAGCCAGCTTCCCGCATACGAGCCTGGATGCTCTGCAGAGACCGATGCTCGCTCCCAGCACCAGGCCTCCGAGAGCTCAAGCATGCAGTGAACACATGACAAATGGGCAGTTCTGGAAATCCTCACACCTCTGTGTTCATCCTACTCCTTTTTTTATAAAGATTTTTTTAAATGAGATTTTATAATCTCAACTCCGTTAGTTTTTTCTCTTCCATTACTAGCTCAGGCTGAAAGAAAGAAGGCTGGATGAAGAAATAATAGCTTTTTTGCACCAGCAAACACAGGTGGGGGGAGCTGGGCAAGCCCTGAGGTGTACAGCACCACCAGCAGGTGCTCTCTCTGACATTTCTCCCTCCTGCCTGTCCCCTCAGCACAGAACAGCCTTCATCTCCATCCCCCTCACCCCTGCCTCACTGCCTCCTCCTTCCTTCCTTCTCATTCTCGGAGCCCTCTCCTTCCTCCTCACCTCCTCCTTCTTCTCTGCTTGCTGTGACTAGAGAGGAGAATACAGATTTATGTATTCCCTACATGTGCTTCTCAGTTATTCCGGTCCATCTCTGGCTGTTGATTTCTCCTTCTCGTAGGTGAGTATCTCTTAGCTCTCTTCTTCCTTTCTCTTTGACCTTTCCTCTGCTCCTTGTAAGGCATTCCCTCTTCTCATGCTGTGAAATGTTCATGCTGTCTCATACTGTGAAATGATCTCTCTCACGCTCTCTCTCGACTATGTCTCTAGCACAGTCCCCAGGACTTTCTAAAGGATGCTATTTCACAATAAATACACGAGCGCTGCATCTGACTGCTGTCCTCTGCATCTGGCTAACCAGAGACGGTATTTTTTTTTGAACATCAAAGATGTCTTAGCTATCCTAGCATATTTCTTCTCAGCTCTGTTGGAATATATATAAAAGTGTGTATTTTTTTAAATCCAGCTTGAGTTAACCAGCACATGCAATGCTGCCCTAGCTTGCACAGCTCGGTTGCTGAGGTAGTGCTAGCTATGCGTTATTCTCCATTTCCCCTTTAAAATGCTCCATCTTTCTGACACTCCAGCTCTTGCAGTGAGACTGTGCGATCAGGTGACTCGGTGACAGGCCGGTTTGCTGCATTGTGGCATCCTCGGAGCAGCCACAGCGGTTTGCACGCAGCGTGTACGCTGAGGGGAGCGCCAGCCGGCACCCCGGGTTAGGCAGGGACGCGCAAAGCGGCGGCGTTTCCCTCCCTGGTGTGTGTGGTACCTGTGGGCCCTGCAGCTCCGGGGCTGGAGGTGCCGTCCCTCAGCAGACAGCGGCCTTTCAGAGCGCCACTGTGGCCAGACATCTTGAGAGTCCTTCCCTGTAATTGCCTCGAGCCTGCACCGGGCTGCCATTGCCTCATCATTGTGACCATTTATTATTGATATCTGAGTTGCTGAGTCATTAAACAGAGGTCATAAAAACATCCTTATTCTGCTAAAAACATTAGCTCATCATTCCTGGTACTACAGAAGGCAGGAGAGACCCGGAAACCTGGTGACTGTCAGAAAGAGAGCGTGGACTGCCCGAGGGGGCCGGGTAGGCCCATGAGGCACCCACGGTCAGGTGAGAGAGGCAGGAGGTCACCGAAATGCGGACCTGTGGGCTCTGGCCAGCTGCCACTTCTGGCGTTGTGTCACTTGAGGTTAGCCTTTCACTCCACAGTAGCTTGAGTTGTCTCTCTGTAAAGCAACAGACCCAGACATCTCCTTCACCTCTGCCTGCGGGGTGTTTTGGAGGCGTTAGTTAACCAGCTGCTGCCTGCTGCAGAGCCCGCTTAGCTCCACTGTCCTGGGGGCAGAGGTACCGGAGCTGGTCGTGTGCTCCTCAGCTCCAGCTCAGGGTTTCTGAGCTTAGAGAAAGGCATCTTCCTCTGTTATCATGCTGCATTAGAATTAATGTAGAATGAAAAAAGAATTTAATCTGTTTTACTATTTATGCCCTAAATCTACTTTCTTACTCCTCTTCCTTGGGCGATTTTCTGAAGCTGCAGGAGACCCTTCTGGGTGGAAAGACGCTTCTTGCAGGGATTATGTTTCCCTCTTTTACCAGCGAAGCCGCAGACCGATGTTTCCTCCGAGAGCCGCCTTTGATTTCCCGCACTGCAGGGCTGTCCCGTCAGCATCCAGACCCAGCCGCAGGCGGGCGAGGGCTGTGTCGCACACCCGCTCGGGTCTGGGCGTTACGGGTTGCTTTAGCAGGGTAAATAGGAGGCACCTTTACCGCAGGTACCGCCAGCACCGCGCACCGCCTCAGAGCAAGCGCTCCGGGCGGCGTCGCGAGGGCTCCCAGAGAAGGGTGCCGCCGGCACAAGGCTGCTCCCGGGGGGCCCGGGGGCCGGGAGGCAGCGCGGAGCAGCCGGGAAAGAGTTAAGGGAAGGTGGCGGGGCAGGCCGGCTGTCGGGAGCGAGCATGTGCAGATTGCGGCCGCATCGGGACTACGGGCGAGCGGGGCGGCCGCGCTTCGCCTCCCGCCGCCGGCCGCGGGGCGCCCATGGAGCCCGGTGAGGCGATGGGGCGGGGGGGGGGGAGCGGGAAGGAGCCGCGGCACCTGCCCGGGGCCCGCCTCGCCGGCAGCGCCCCGGGGCCTCCCCGCGGCCCGGAGCCCGGGGATGCGCCGCCCGGGGCGGAAGGCGGGGGCTGGAGCCGTCGGTTTCGCTTTTCTGGCGGCGGGAACGAGACAAAGGCGGGCGGCGGCGGGCGGGGGGAGGCCGGGCCTGAGGGAGCCGCGACCCCCGGGGCGCCGCCGCCTCGCCTCGCCTCGCCTCAGGGGGCCCGCGCGGCGCCGGGGAGCAGCGAGGTGGTGGAGGCGGAGCTGCTTCTCCCTGACATCTGCCCCCTTTATTTATTTATTTTGATAAAAACCGAGGTGGTTTCCAAACGTCTTTGTTGCAGCGATTTCAGTCAAAGTTTCACGCGGGGGAGGGAAAAATAAACGTGGGGCAGATGGGCGTTTTGGCAGCAGAGCCGGGAGGCTGGGGGCTGGCTGTCATCCTCTCAGTGAGTTTTCTGCAGCGCTGGGAGGTCAGAAACCCGGATATTATCAGCAGCTGAAAGCAAGGGATTCCTCCCCTTCTTTTTTAACCGAAATCGGTGTCAGGGTGTTTGCTCTTGTTCCATTTTTGGCGTGGAAAACGCATTCAGAATGGCTGAATTTCTGCAAGATGGGAAATCTGATTCCTTCTGTCCATCCTTTGCACCAGGATTTTGAAAGCTGTCCCTAGGTTTTTTAGCACCTGGGATGCGATGCGAAGTGGTTTGCCCTTCCCTCTCAGGGTGAGCTGGGTCCTTACGCTAGGACTTCCTAGAGAGCTTTTGGCACTGCTGGTCCAAAAGTGCCAGGGAAGCACAGACTTGTTAAGTCTCCTAATTACACAGCAGCAGCAGTAAAACTCTACCAGGTGAAACATTTCCTATTGTTCTCTGACATCGTTTATTTGACAGGTTTGTCGTGTTTCCCTCTTTGTTCTAAGGTAAATGCAGTCCCTGGGGGAGCTGATTTTTTTTGCAGGTGAGGTGGTGGCAGCTCGACGACTGCTGGAGCTGTGGGCGTTGGGGATTTGCAAGAGGACCACATTGCCCAAAGAGCGTTACTCCATGGCTTCCAGGAATGCAAAAGCGTTAATATATGTACTGCAGCAGCTAGACACAGGGCTAGCCACCATTTGGTGGTAAATAGGAAGCTCGGAAAAAAAAATAATCTGTAGAATTACTAGGAAACAGAAAGGGAAGACTTATTGAAATGCAAGTGTTGACACCTGTAGCCGCTTTTGGCCAATGCTGAGGAAAGCCCTGTAGGAAGTCTGTACTCACGGCACCGTGATGCCCACGGCACATCCTGGCGGCTCCTGAATCTCAGCGCCTAGTCCCAGTGAGAAGGTACGGCCTCTGCTGTGCAGGGATGGCAGTAAATGCCTGTGTTCTGGGGAGGGGACGGCCCTATCTGGGGAGAAATTGAGATTGTTCGCTTGAAGTTGAATGTACATATTTTTCTCCTGAGTGGCTTTGTGCATGCCTGCGAACTTCATAGTTCTTCACTGAACAGATGTTCCCCTTTTTGTAGGGGGGAAGCTGAGGCACAGATGTTTGTTTTTCACTGGTAGACTTGAAATTGAAACACAAAGCATCAACTCCCAAGTTGCACGCTTCAACTAGCAGCTTCCTAACCAAAGGGCAGCAGAATTGTTACAAGCAGGTTATTCGCTGCCTGTGAGACACTTTGAGATCCTGCATGTTGAAGAAGGAAGCAGTATCAGCCTGTGGAAGGGAAACGGAGGGGCAAGCAGGTGCTGAGCTGATACTGCCTGTGCCTGCATAACGTCTTGCTGAGGTCTGGTCGCGTGGCTGCAGCCATGGTCAGCGTTGCTGTTCCCACTCTGCAGCTGGGTGGCAGGGGAGGCTGGAGCAGCTTCCTCGGGAGAGTTCAAACCTTGGGATTCTTATTGCGAGATCCCGTGGCAGTCTGCGAGGAAGGTCGAGGGGGCTACAACGTGAGTTAAGGATAGCTTATTGACAGGTGGGTTGAGAGTAATGTAGATCTCTGCATGCGTGTGGAAATGATACCTGATAGTGGGAGCTCTGCAGTTGTGCTGACAATGTCATAATGTGATGTGGTGCCGAGCAGGGAAAGACGAATTTAACCTTGAAGCGAGATGCTGGTTCCTGACCTCGAGTGTAACACAGGAAGAGGTTTTTGGGTGAGGTGGAGTACTTTTTGAGGTGGTGGGCTTGGAGTCTTTAAAATGAGGTATCTTTTTACAATCTATACTTTAATTAAGCTCCTTAGAGAAGTCTTAAGGATTGCAGATGCAGGGATCCCTTTGGGCTTTTAATTTGTCTATCTCCTTATTCCTTCACATCAAGAGAGAATGAGTTGTTTTGCGGTGTCCTGAATGTACTTGTGTTACCTGTCCATTTGATTAAGGCAAGGATTGTACTCAGTTCTCGTGCTACAGGGCTGCAGGCAGTCACTGCATTGTATGCAGGAAGGATATTTTCTCTCAATGCGTAATTAGCCAGATGAATTTAGTTTTTGCCTTCCTCTGAATCATCAGGAACGAGCCAGGTCGGGGCAGAACACGCAGAAGGAGGAGGTCTGGGGGCAGTGGGAAAGGAGGAGATTGCTCACCCCGCTGAGAACAGTGCACGAAGGTCTTTTTGCTGGCATTAGGTGCTCTGCTGGCAAGTCCTGTTTGTATCCTCAGGATCATACTTACCGTGGAGTTTGGGGCCAGGCTTTTAGGTTTCCTCTGCAGCACATCGTGGGTTGCAGTGGGTCATCCGTGTGAGACCCATTGAAACAGTCCTTTGCCAGTTTTGGAGCTGCTGCAGGGGCTGTGGCGTGGTTTTTTGTGTTCTTTGTTCCTGGTATGTAAATCTAATCTCCTTAGACTAAAGGACCTCTGTCCTTATCCAGATTACTGAGATCTGTGGCAAGGAAACTGCATAAAATTTAATAAATTGATATCCGGGAGGTCTGCCTAGATTTTGGGCAGAGTCCTTCCTGTCCTTAAACTTCGCAACAGGGAGTTTTTCCTCAGGGAAGATGAAGGGAAAGTATTCTGAAAAGCTCCTACAAAAGAAAAGCCTGACATAGCGGCACGGAGGAGACCTGTTTGCTGACACTGAAATCATAGAAGTGTCAGGAAATTTTATTGTTGGCACTTGTGCCTTAGGATTCCTTGTTTCTGGATTGCCTTTAATAAATGTCATGCTTAAGGAAATGAAATCAAGTTGTTTTCTTTTAGCGTTTTTTCCAGTCTCACGCTGCCTACTATTACATGGTAAGACAAGAGAGGTACCAACATGACTAATTAAAGGGCAGCAGTGTTTCGTTCCCATGGGCTAATTATTCCATAGAAAATGGGTCAATTACTTAGATAAATTGTTTGCCAGCAGGAGGCAGGAAAAGCCTCTGCTCCCACCCCTCTCCTTCCTTTGGTGGAAGGCACTGCCCACCTCCATAGGCGGTTGCAATACCTTGGTAAGTTTTCAGATGCTGAAGGCAGGCTCTGAAGGTGGGAAGTGACCCCTGCGCCAACAGCAGTGTGGTCCCTCCTGGCCCGGGTGCTCCTGTGCTGCTGTGGGTGAAGCAACGTCCAACAGAGGTGTTCCTCTGCGGGATCTGGGGTGAGAAGTGAAGTTGAGCAGCACGAATGGGAGGTCGCTTTCGAAACAAATCTGCCTGTTTCAAAAGGTGAGGTAGGGTATTTTTCCTTACTTCTTCTGTCAGAAGATTCATCATCTAGGGAGCTATGTTTTCCTACGTGAAAGGTAGTACCTGTTTGTGGCTATGATTGGTAGGGGCTTGTAAATGATCCCCTTTTACTTCTCAGATCTGCTCCCTGTATGTATTTTAATACCCTCTGGTGACTTGACTGCCTGCCCGTGTTGCTTGCTGTTAGCTCTGCAGGCTCTGAGCAGGCTGGGCAGGGGAGTGGAGGGCTGATTTCCTTGTACATCAGAAATAAATGCGGCTGTTTTTTCACGTTTCTGTGACGACACGTGAAGCAGGAGTATCCAGATGGTTTCCGAGCTCTTAGGTGAAGGTGCTTGTGCAGCCAACCAGAAAGAGTGCTGAAAGAAAGCCAGGCTGGGCAAAGGCTCTGGCTCCGCAGGAAGATTACCAACATCTGTGCCAATTGAGAACAAGGTGCTCTTTCTGGTCAGTCAGAGCGCTACATTCCTGGTTGTAAATGATACACCCAATAATGTCTGGTGCAAGCCAAAGCCTATGCCCTTCACAGGCCGGCTGAAACAAACGTAAATTCTATTTATTTGCAGGTGTATGCTGCTTTTTAATGCGTCTCTGTAGGCTAAATGAAAGCTGGGCTGCTTTAGAAATGTGTTTGTAGGCATATCTGAATGAGAGCCTTTTGGTTACTAGTTCAGAGGTGTCTAGTTATTAGTGCGTGTAAAAGAGAGAAGCGTTTTATTGGCTTCATTTTGTTTTAGATCTTTATTAGCGCCAGCACACAAGGTTTGCCTCAACCTTGTTTCAACCCCCTCCACCCTCGCAGCCTTCCGTCAAAGCTGGATTAGATTACAGAGGGAATCTTCTCCACCGCAAATGTGTGCTGCCTTGCTTTCGTTGCATAAGATCCAAGCGCTAGCAGTCGCTAGATAAGTGTTGATAGCATGAGCTGGTGGAGCTGTGGTTCGACTCCTTCCCGGCTGCCCCTTGCCTCTCAGGTGCTCAGGGTATTGACGGTAGCCTTTACGAAGGACTTCTGCGAGGCACCGTGCTGTGCTGGGGGCGTGATGAAGTATTTGTGAAGGGGGAGGCTCCCTCCTTAGCATAGATAGCTGCGTACTCCAAAGTGCCTGCTGGGTTCGGGGAGCCTGGCTTGGTTTGTTTTCAGCTGGAGTGCTCGCACAGAAGATGGCCAGACTCGGTCAGCTCCACCAGCCTAATCTTGGCTAAGAGATTCTGGCTGGATCGCGTCTATACAGAGCCGTAGGTAGGCTGGTTCCTCGCTGCGTGTGGCGGTGTGCCTGATGGGAGCGGTGTCTGGCAGCTTCCTCTTCGGCTAACCTCACCAAGGTAGGCATGCGTAACCTGCGGGATGTTCTTTGGCCAACGTGTTTCCCTCGGGTTTTGTATCAGTTGAGGCTTATGGTAAGGATGTTTCCAGTAACTACTGGAAGAAGAAGATTTTTTTTGTGCTTTCTGGTGTTTTCAACATGCTTATGTAGTTTCCCCTAGTGGCATGATAGGTGCCGTGTGATTTGGTTTATTTTGATCCAGCAGTTCTTTCCAAGGTAGATCTCGAAAATAAGCCTTCAATTGGTAGTGGACTTGCACAAGAACCACAGGCTGTAGGGCACAGTTCATAAAATTGCTTTAAGGTCTACCAGGAAGAGAGGAGCTGCTGCGAAGGTAAGGTAATGATTCTTTAGCAATATAGATGTTGGCTGTCCTTGCTTGGGGTTTTCCATTGCCAGTTAATGCTTTACATGGAGGTGAGATACTGGAGATACTGGGTTTCTAAAACATCACCTTCAGTCACCTGAGCTGACAGGGGCTATATCCTATCAGCGGCGCCCCAGGCAGCTGAGCCATCCACTTTCTGTGCAAAATGGAAAACAGAAGTGCATATATAAAGCTGACAATTTGTTATGTTATATTGGCATGTAACTCGTGGATGCTCAAAAGGTCAATCCTTAGGGTGCAAGTCAGCTCTTAGCTGATTATATCCTTTAGGAAACAATTCCTCAGTTTGATGTTTGTATCATGAGGTATTAGTACTCACCATAAAGGCAGCTAAAGGCTCTGTTCTTTCATATAGATTAGCTGGAGCGTAACTAGTTTTTCAAAGAGCAGGTCAATAAGTAGCACATATTCTTATCTAAAAACATAATGTATGTACATGTTTTGATTCACCTCTGATTTTCTCGGTAGGAGCCCTAAGAGCTGCAATAATGCCTAGTAGTCCAATTCCAAGGTAGGGTATGCTACCATGGAGCAGGGGGGAGGTTCGTCTTTTTTTTCTTTTCCCAGCTACATACCAGACATACAAAGTGCCAGATTCTGATGAGAGAAATGTAGTTCTCATGGTATGAGATCGCTGTTTGGGAAACAAGGACTGGACAATGTCAGGACAACGATTAACATTTGCTGTGCTTTGGACCAGGGCTTAGCAACGTTTGGAGTACTAAAAGCTGTAAGTGCTAACACCAGCACTTCCGTGGCATCCTTCTGAGAATCTCTCTGCTCTTAATGAATTTTCAGTGCCTCTCTGTGAGGCTGGTATTATTAGTGTCATTTTGCAGACAAGTAGATAAAATAAAATGCTTGTATGAGCACATTTTGTAAGCCAGGAAAATTCCTGAGTAAAATTCAGGAATATTAGTGTTTTGACCAGTTCTTGAGCTACCACCTTGAACTTTCTCTTTTGCCAGGACAGAGGCTAGGGGCATTACTTTCGGTATCTTTTTTCTTGTTAGGTTAGGAACCCTGAAAGTGAGACATTATGCAACATATCTAAGTATGCATGTGATACTTGAAAAAATGGTAATCAGATAAGTTGCTAGGCGACAGTACCCTGCCTTCAATTACCAAAAAGCCAGTGACTTTGCTTTCATGGTGTAATGTGTTCTGTACTTCTTCATAAAGCAAGTGTAGGTGGAGTTTTGTGAGAGTTGCTCCTTTTAACTCTCCTGCTCAACTGCCATACTGCAAGGTCAGGTTTAACCCCAGTTTTAGAAAAAAAAAAAAAAAACTTCACAGAGCCTGAAAACAACGGGAAAAAATGCTTGCTGAGCTCTTCAAGGTAATGAAGTTTATCTAAGTGTATATAAGTAAATAACCTTCTGTCCCACAGGATTTCACCAGCTTGTGGGAAGTAGACCATAGCTCATCCCTGGGAACATGATAATAAGGAAAAGGGTGAGAGATTCATGCTAAGAGGTACGTGCCAGGGATATGTGGCAAGCTGTGGGAAACCTTAAACAGAGACCCGTTCGCCCCAAAGTACTGAGAGCTGTGGCAATGCACGAGAACCCGCGCGTAAAGCCAGCTGGTTCGTTTTCACTGCCGTAGCGGGGAAGGAACGGAGGGAACATCAGCAGTGAGGTGTACGTGGGGAAACAGTCAGTGAGACTCTAATAATACGAGACAGAGCTACCAGCACAGGGGAGTGAGTGTGTGGGTTCAAAACCTGACTTTTTTCTTTTTTTTTTTTTTAAAGACAGATTGCAGGATAACAACAACAAGAAATAAAGGCTCTTGGCAGTTATTCCAGACCCGTTTCTGCTTTTTGGTGATAAATGGCCACAGAAGCGTTTGCAGATACTGGAGGTACGTGTGGGTGCCAGCACCTGCCTGTGCCTCTTCAGCTCCTGGGTGGTGGCAGGGCTTTTAAGAAGAAAATAGGAAACTGGTGGTCTGATGTGCTCCTCGAGGCTTTGCCAGAAGCCTTTAGTAGAAACAGTGGACTGCTGTAGAGGTATTTGGGAAAGTATTCCCCTAACCTTCCAGATACTTTGTTTTTCTCAGGAAATCGCTGCTTTAGAGAGTTGGTTTTGGAACCTTGTTGTTGCTGCTCCTCTTCCAGAAGAGGAATTTCCTCTTGGGGAGGTGGGGATGGTGCAGTGGTGGTGTGCCTGAGTTATGGCTGCAGTTTTTATTTTTTTTCTGTGGTTTTTATTTCTTCCCTCCTCTTGGGAAGGAGGCTCAGCCACACCTCCCATGTTTGGGGTGCTGAGATATTCAGATCCCAGCCGGTCTGTGTGTGGGTTCGAAAGCCCTGTTCGAAAGGCGTTGGGGAAGGAAGGGCGTGTTGGGAGTCCAGTTGGCAGTGACACTTGTATCGTGCTCCATGTAAGCTGTGCCAGAGCGGGGTGAGTTTCTGAGAAGACAGATGCTTGCTTTCTATTTCCAAACCTGGCACTTTCTCCCCAGGAGAAGCCTAGATAAATTGAGCCACAATGCTGCTCAGTGGCTTCTCTGTTGGTGGAAATGTTCATTTTCATCACCAAGTAGTTGCATGGACCTGAGCTTTCTTCTTTGGAGCACTTTGGAAATCAGGAAAAAGCATAAGCAGATAGTTGAAGGAACATGCAAGTAACCATTTCGCAGTCAGGAATTTCATCTCCATCATTCTCATTTGATGAGTGCTATTGCCTAGCTGTACTAAAGTGCAGGAACTGACAAGGACGCCTGAGTCTGTGGATTTTAGATTTTGAAATCAAGCCTTTACCTTCACCTCTACCTCTCTGCTCATGTGTTACGATGTAGTATTTGCTAATGAAGAGTTACCTCAATGTTTAATTTCTTTCAAGTGTAGATATGCAAGAAACTAAAACTATGGTTTCTCAAGCGTTTTGAGCTCCTAGAAATGAAAGGCTTCCTTCTGTTTGTTTTTCTTCTCAAAAAAAGGAATTTCTTCCTGCTGGGTGGTGGCCTGTAAGCCAAACCTGGGAAGTGATACGGCTGAGTACTACCAGCTTTTTGGGGGGTAGTGGTCAAATGGATGGCACGTTCCTTGGTCCGGGTCACTGTGGCACCGCGTGGGTGCCAGGGAAGGGGCTGAATTGTGCAGCAAGGTGCAGAGCAGGACGGCGTTATCCCAAGGTTAGGTTGGTTGAAGCCTCTGGGGAACAGCAGCGTTATGTAGGTGGGTTCTGGTGTGGCATCCGCATCGTCCTCCTGCAAGAGGGCCTGCTCGGCCCCGCTCTGTCCCTCTTCTTCCACGCCAAGCCTTTGAGACAGGAGGGAGCCCTCGAACTGTGATACCTTGAGCTCAGCTGGCAATAAATATACCCCCTTGAAAATGTTGCTTTTGCTTTTTCCAGAGTGTGTTCAGCCTTGTGCCAGGCAGTGGTGTGTATTCGTGACAGTTTATCATCTGCGACAGGAGATGGGATCTGTTTCTTATCTGAACAAAGAAGCAAACCAGGTGACCCCGAGGCACAGCCCGTGGGTTAGATGCAATAGCGCGCTTTCTGATGTTCAGGTGTGTGCATTGAAGGAGTCGGGAGTGCGGTGTGGTCATTTGACTGGTAGCGTGTTGTTCTTCACTCTTTTAAAATCAATTTGCAGACAAATAGATCTGACTATGTAAAAAGAGCTCCCAGTATTCTATAAAAAGCGTTTCTTGGAAATACTCCTTGAAATGTTGTTTACATGTGTCTGATGAATAGTTCAGCAGAAACCTATACCCAACTGTGACAAAACGCATACAATGAAAGTAGCATACGTGCAAATCATTTATGGGAACATTTAGTTGAGAGCAATTTAAACCAGAGCTGGTTAACAACAAAGTTCTTTTCCAATTTGATGTACGAATACCTGGCTGTTAAAATAGCAACTATTGCTCATGGTAAGAGAGGCTCCAACGTAGATGCAAGAATCAGTGTGTATGCAGAAAGCACTAAATGTGTCTCTATAATACCCATGTTACATTGATTTAATTAGTGGTTTTATGCTATTCATCACTCCGTTAATCTTGGTGGGAAGGTTTTGTTGGGGGAGGATTAGTTATTCAATCTGCGTTTTTAATTGGAATGTTTTTGTAGTTCAGTGTTATCTAAATAAAAACTTTTTTTTTTTTTGTTAAGAGAAAATGTTTTGTTTTTCTTGAATTGCTGTTGGATTTAGGTGCTCAAACACTCTGAGATTCATCAGGATAATGTGAAGATCCCATTTGTTACACGGTCTGGCACGTAAATGTTCCTGCTCTGTAACGTCTTCACATGCAATTAATCCAGAAAACGCCTATGTATAGACAAGCCCTCTGAGTGTAAGATCTGTGAGGCTGAAGCTAGTACGATGCTGGATATTTTTGTGTTGGAACTGGCACCTCAAGGTGTGACTTATGTGAAAACCAGGAGCGTGGCATCCTAAATGTCAGTGCTTGAAGAGATGGAGACGCTCGCGGGCTCTGCTCGCTGCCTGAGCCTGATGCAGAGGCGAAAGGCGGTCTCCTCGCCAGAGCAGGGGAGAAGCAGCAGCGCACGTGTCCCCCAAAACGGCTGGGGTGGGGGGCAGTGGTAGGGACCTGCCTACGTGAAGGCATGGAGTGGGGGGGAGAGAAGAAGAAATAAGAGATGCTGGGAGAAGTGAGGAGGTGGGGGAGATGGGGAGGCAATGTTAGGAGAAGGAGGATTGGGATGAAAAGGAGTCAGCAGCTTACTTTAAAAAAAAAATTGGTTGATTGTTGAAGAAAAAAATATATAGAGAACGTTTTCTGGTAACCCTTGAAGGGTTAACCGAGACCTTGGCTGAGATGGTAGCAGTGAGGAACCTTTGGTCACTGGCTCCAGTGAAGTTGCCCCGGTGTTTGCTGTGGCTGGGATCCAGAAGGACAGTGAAGAGCGGAAGGACCCAGCCCAGGCAGAGGAGAGGCAGCTGCCAGGAGCCAGCCCGGGTGAGGGGCAGGTACAGGCACCCACCTGGGGCTCTGCAGGGGTCAGGCCTCCTGCACCCCGTGTACTGGAGCTAAGCTCTTCACACACCTAGCTCTTTCAGTGCCTAAAGCCTCTTAGACTGCGCCCCGTTAAAATAAAACTGTACTGCTTTGCTCTAGGAAGGCTGTCTGGTCGGCGTATTAGCTGTTGGTCACACGCAGCAGGCTCGGAAGCGGCAGGCGTCTGAAGCGGCCTGGACCTGCTGGAGACAACCCGGCTGCTCTGCGGATGCTGTGAGCCCGGAGCAAAGCGGGACCCAGAAGCGGGAGAGCTCCAGGATTCCTCCCCAGAAGAGGTAAGAGCTCGGGACTGAAAGCGTCGGGAGTGGGCTCTAGAGCAGAAAATCAGAGCAGTTCTCCGAGCACAGAGGTGAATGGGTTGTAAATGTGACCTTTGAAATTCAAATGTGTAGAGTGGATGAGTGATGGTCAAGAGGTGAAGTTATTTCCACCGGTTCAATCTCTGAGTTGCTTCCCAGAGCTGTAAATAAGGTCGCTGTTTGCACACATTGCCCTTGATTTCATTCTGATTTGTGTCATGTTGTTCTGATCGCTCGTAATTTGTATTGCCAAACTTATTCCAGTGTTATTGTCTCTTTAAAACCTCACACACGCACTGCCTCAGGCAGTTAAAACAATCAGGACAGTGGAACAGCGTCTCTGAACTAAAGGAGAGCAGTAGGTAAAGAGCGGAGGGTTGATCTCTCTGCTGGTAGAAGCACAGGTGGGAGTCAGATGATGTGCAGTCTATTCCTGGCCCTAACAAGCAGTGCGGTCTCTGCACCTGATTCACCAATGTGCTACTCTGCTATCTTCTCAGGCTCAGCTTGCCTCTATCTGTTGCAGCCTGCTACGCTTGCGTAGAGTGAATGTAAAATGTATCAAATCGGAAGGGTGATTTAAAACCTGGAGCAAAGCTTTACATTGATCCTGGCAGATGGGCTAGACACTGCGGGACTATGATGACAGTCTGCAGACCCTGCAGCCTTTTCAGAGTGCTCTGCGAGTCTGCGGTACGTGGTGTGGTGCCCTAACAGGGGGCTAAGCGCTGGTGCTCTGATAACGGCTTGCAGCAGTTCAAGCTACAGTCTGCGTTGTGGATGAGGCTTCGTGGTAGGTTGTGCACAGTGCTCTAACTCTGACTGGGAGCTCGCTTTGAATTCTCCGTATGTACCACCTACACGTGCAGACTTGCGTAGCACCTGCCTCCTTCAGCCTGCCCTCTGCCTCAGGGGTCTCATCGCCATCTCTCAGCTGGGGAGCTGACCAAGTCAGCTGCTGAAGGAAAGCAGCAGGCTGAACTGTGGCAACGCTCACGGTGAGGGGTCAGCTGCTGCCTCGGGCTCTGGGTGTGTTCGTGCTGCTGGTTGTGCAGCTGAACACGGGGCTTCGGTTGGTCAAAACACGTCATCTACTGAGCGGTGAGGCTCCAGCCAGTGTTGCAAGGTTATGACAAAGCAAGTGTCAGCAGCTTCCCGGGAAGGTTGCTGCTGCTGGACTCAGCCCTGGAACGAATCCAGCCCGTTTTGTCAACGATGCAGCTCTGAGTACTTCTGAAGAAAGCTGTGTCTGGCAAGCGCTGTGGTGTATGGTACTATTGCTGTGAGTGGAGCAAATGCTGCTTATCGCATGCCCTCAAGAGCCATCAAAGGAAGCGCAGACGTCTCCTATTACTGTTAAAACAAAAACTGAGTGCCGCATGGGCACAAGAAAACATAGATCCATTGGCAGCAGAACAAGACTATGCATAATTCATTCCTCCAGTGCCTCCTGTATGTTCCATCCACTCAGGCTGTTCAGGATGCTGTCTGCCGGGGATGGAGACAGATCTGCTTCCACAGCCACGGGGACATGACCCTGCAGGCTGTGATCAGCACTCTGCTCGCCTTGCCCTCCACAAAACTGGCTTGTGCACTGTTGTTGTGACATCCTTGAGGACACAGAAGTAACCTTTGATCATCCTGTGGGCTGTTGGTAGGAACTCAAGTAGCACCGACAAAACTGGGATGTGTCCACTAATAGCAGCCTGGAATTGTCTGTGAGGTGGGGGAAATGAGTCAGAACCAAGGTGGAAGCACTGACTGCTCTGGCCTGTTTTGCGAAAGGTGGTAAGGGGGTCATCTGCTCTAAGTCTTCAGAGCACAGCTAGGATTTTTCTTTCCACGTGGAGCACCTTAGTGAAGAAGATAATGTTTAAATGGCTGTTTGGGAACTTCTGTAAAATATGTGTTTTTTTTTCTCAACTCATTTACTAGTGGTCATTTGTCTACATAGTAGTTAGAAACCTTGTTGGCAGCTGAAGCTGAGAGGTGCCAAGAACTTATGAAACTGCAGAGGCTAAATTCTCTTCTCATAGCATGGACTGCCCTGAGCTCAGGTAAGAGGTGCATTGGGAGCTCAGGGTGAGAGAAAGCTTTGCTGAAGGTTCATTCAGAGGTTGTTCTTAAGTGCAAAATACACAGATGTGGAGGGGTTCCTACTCTCTTTTGCTTTCTCCTTCTGGCTTGTTGGTATGAAGATTCCTTCAGCCATGTCACATACCTAGGCTGCAACATGTATACCATACCGCAGAGTTTTGAATATTTTTCCCCATTTTCCTTCTGCATCTTCCAGATTTGCTCTTGGCTATTAGGCTTTTGCTGAGAGGTATTTACAGTTTTAGTGTGGGTAAAGGTACCTGTAACTAGCAGCTTCTACAGAAATGATGGGCTTCTTAAAGGAAAAGTTCAACCCTTGGACTTAGAGCTGACTTGTAATGTCCCCTACTTCATTTTGAGAGCAGTTAAAATGCTCTTCCACAAATATAAGCTCTGAGGAAGGAAACTTAAAGGCATTTCAATCAAGACACTATAAGTCGCATCCAGAACAGTTTTCAGCTTCTGATTTCAGCAAGTTGCCTTAATTTGCCCCAAGAGTGACCCACCTTTGGAGTTGTCCTAGTCCAGAAGCTGAGGGAAGTCATGGATGGGAAACAAAGATGAAATCCCAGGCTGAGTTCGAAGAGCCCCCTTTGAAAGAAGTGGTGGAAGCATCCTGGGGGAAGTCTGCCCAGCTGGGTTGAGAGATGTGGGGCCCTTCCCCAAAGGGGGCTCTGGAGGAAGAAAGGGCTGCTCCTGAAGCAGGTAAAAAGCATTTGTCCTCCTGTGGTCTGGGCAGCAGTGAGAAGAGGATAGACTGGAAAAATACTTTTTTTTTTTTTTTTTTTTAAATTGGGGAAAGAAGTAGACAAACAGAGCAGGCGGTGGATTTGTGGTTTCCATAGCGATGTAACTGTGGAAGCTTTTGTACGGTTCAGCTTTGCCTCACTGCAATCACAGTTGAAGGCTATGAGTATTCAACTCTTCTGCCAGGGAAGTGTAAATGTACATCAAACATAGAATCGGCTGAAAAATGCAACTGCTGGTCTGCTATTTATTATGTTCGTCACGTTACCTGAACACGTGGATGTCAGGAAGCTTGGCTCTGTCATGGCTTATTCCTCCTTTCTGTTGTCCTGTGCCATAACAATACGTGTGATAATACTGTGACTGTACCACAGTTCTTGTTGTACCAGTCAGTGATATGCTGACCTCTGTCCTTTGCTTTCTTCTCATGTGTACATGCATCTGTGACTCTCTGCTCATCTACACTGATCTCTGATCAAGAAACATATACCTAACTCTTTCAGCATGCTAACTGATCTCAGTACCACCCTGTGAAACTTGGGCACGTGTACTTCATACTTCGTGTAACCTCAGCTGTTCCTGCAGAAAACAGAAATCAGCTGCATGTGACATAAAGTCATCATTTATTTTAATAAGAATTTTGGGAGTGTTTTCATAGTCAAATGTATGACCTTTTGGGGAATTCTTGCATATGGAGAGTGATGTATGCGATTAAGTGGTTGAATTTGAGAGCATTTAAATCTGTCTTTCAAGAGATGTCAGAGTGCAGAATTTTTCAGTATGATCAGCAGGTCACAGAGGCAGAGGAAAGAGCACCTTAGCGAGGATGTACACATCAGGCACATCCCAGTCCTGCCTGCCCACCTGCACCGGCCATTCCTCATGAGTCACTGGCATTAGTGCTTCCTCTGCTACTGGATGTTTCTCGTGCTCACCCCCTGAACAGAGCTCCCTTACCTTGAGCATTTGTTTTCCTTGTCGGATGGATGTAATGGGTCATCTGTTCCCTTTATAGAAAGGAATGTTAATTATTTTCAGAATGCTAATTAGGTTGCTGATGAGGAGCTTTACTGCAGCAACATTTCCTTTAATTACTCACTCAACTGCTGTACGGAGCAGCTTATTGAGGATGCTGTTAAGTACAAATGCGTGTATCTGGCTCAGAGATGCACCTTCAGGCTCCCTGGAAAAAAAATCTCTGGTAAATTCAGGAATCCACGTGACACAGATGATTGAGCAAACGAGGCTGGTGCTGAGAGCCGCCTAGTCATGCAGCCTTTTTAACTCGGTGTGAATTCAGTGCTTCTGCAGGCGGCTGGCTGCAGGTGCTCTCCATATTCCAGTAGTGCTGCATGGCTTTTGGCCGTGTCAGTGACCACTCGTGCTACCTGCCACACTAATCCGTAGCTAGATGCAGCTCTTGCACCAAATAGTTTGGTCTAATTAGCCAGGTGGCAGCCAGAGGCACAGGAAGATGGGGTGACTCATCCAAGGTCATGCCTCAGATCCGAGCAAACCTAGTAATAAAACTGAGGTTTCACGAGGCCTGTGTTGCTACACAGTACTATTTAGCCTTTTGTGTCTCCCTTGGGATCACTGCATGACTTGCATCATTTTGCATATTGCTTCATGAGATAGCACAGTCTCGTGACAACCCAATCCGCGTGTCCACCTTGGCATTGACTTAGGAATGTCCTTTTGCTTCTCCGTCTGAGTCCTGGATGCTTCTTGCTTCTCTCTTTTTTTTCTCACCCTTCATTGTAGAGGTCTCAACGTCTTTTAGAATTGCTCTGGGAGAGCTACAATATTGTACGTGGCGCTTTAGTTGTACTCCCAGAATGAGAAGTATTGAGTTGAATCTCCAGCATCCCATACTTCTTAAGTGCTGAGCCTTTCTGCAGCTCTGCAAAAGAGCTTCACCTCCTTGCAGTATCCTCTGATGTGTGGTCCAATCTCCAAGACTTCATTCCAGTCTTCTAAAGCCTCTGCTATTTGATAACTCCTATGCTCTTAATCAGACTCGTGGAATTTTTCACACTCTGTGGCTCCACCAGAGAGGATGATGGGGGAGGGCTGCTGAAAGGGAGCTGCTTCCAGGCAGCAGAAGGAGCTCCCTGTGTTTGTATGCTGATCATCATAGACCCAGTCAGAGAAGGAAGGAGGATCTGGCAGTGCTACAGCTACAGTGCAAAACTTCATACCTTGTAATGTGCTGTCAGAGTGTCTACATTCACGTGACTGAGAGTGACTTAAGGCTTAAAGTGAGAAATACCTTAGAAAACTGTTATCAGCATGGGGTATCAAAAGTCACCCTCCAATTCTTGTGTGTTTTCAGGAGCGGATGCGTGCTGCTAGAACAACTTGTGTCTGTCGTCCACACATAACTACTGCCTTGGCTGGGCACCTGTGTTTAAAAGTTACCTCTGCATATGCAGCATTTCGGTTAACTCTGTGTGTCATTGCAGTTGTGAGAACTCTGAGAGACAAGGAAGATACAGCGAAGCAAGCTGGTTAGCTACAGCGTAGGTGCGATGTAGGTTCTAAGTTAGTATGGGTCTAAGCACAAAGAGCATGCTTGGGAAACGTCTGGGTAGCTGTTTTGAGCACCTTGGCATTGCTATAAACTGTTGTGCAAATTAGTGGAATTCTTGCTGTTTGGCATGTGTGTGATGTGGCAGGCTTACTGTTGTGTGTATAAAGATTAGTTATATAATGGAAGCATATTCAGGTTGGTTTAGTCATGGTGGCTGATAAGAACTTATATTCTTACTCATCCTACTGACAGTGTATTGCTTAGATACCCACTGACTGTCATAAAAGTCCTTACGTGCTGCAGGTACGCGTACCTCCAGAAAGGAACGGACAAGGTGACCAGAAGGTATGCCTCCAGGACTGTCAATAGCAGATGCATGATTCAGGCACCGAAATGACAGCTCGTAAGCATTTTACATAAGCAGGGACAACATATGCTGCTGCTCTGGTTCCATTTGCTGTGGGCCACCTGATGCTGTATTTGTTGAGCAGATTTTAAAGATGATTTAAAAAGAATTTAGGGTTTGGGTTTTTTGGAGAGTATTTTTTTCTTTTCTTCTTTTTTTTTTTTTAAATTATTTTCCCTATTAGCCAATGTGAGCAGGATCAAACTGCTCAAATTTGAAACTGAGGAATTCCATCTTCGTCTTGTCACAAGATAATTCCCAACACACACAAGAAAACTGACATGTTTGTTCAGTGGGCACTTTGCCCAGAAGCATGAGGTACCTATTGTTGCCCAGAAAGAAAATAAGATAAACTAAAAAAACTTGTAAGACCTGGAATTATCCTATGTAACCTCTGGTGTTTAACTGAGGTGGATAAATCAGGATTCTACATGCTTTAAACACCTCTAAGGAGGTATGGGAAAGGTGCAGCAATGGTACCGTCAGGAATGTGTGGGCTCTGCTCTTGTCTCCAGGATATCCATCTCTAGCTGTCATCCCAGGCTCTACTTAACTACCAATGAGAGGCTGCAGAGACAAAGCTTGTATCTAAGGTGTCGTTATATGCCTGAAGTCTGTGAATGAATTTGGATATATGTACATGGTGAGGGGAAAGTTTATATGAAATTCAAAAGCTGCTAAAACTGTGCCATGCAAATAATCCACTTGTTAGAACGCCATCGTGCTGCAGTAGCGGTGTGAGGCAGATTACTGGAGGCTGCATCTCAAAGAACAAGCGTGCCCCAGTAAAGGCACGTTTCAGTCAATATTAGTGAGAGCTCTGTGCCTGCACAGAGCTCCTCACTGCTTAACTAACAACTGTCTCCTAAAATAACAAGCAGTATTTTAGAGTATATCTTTTATCTTCAGGAAACTGTAGAATAAACTGAAAACATGAGTCAGGAGTTAAGGGCACCTGAAATGAACAGCTGGGCAGAAAGACCCAGATAGGAGATAGTGTGACTCTGGAAAAACCCTGTGCTGTCCTGGAGCTGTGTGACAGGTCACTAGCTGGGCAGGACGCTTCTGTCACCCCTGGCTAAGGCCATTCTCTGTAAACACAAAAGGACAATTACACAGTAACTGGATAAAGCGTTAGATTACAGTTGGACAGAATGAAGTCAGGTGAATTGCCCTGCAGTGAAAAGGCCTCTGCAGCTGCGTGAGCCTCCAGAACATCACAGGGTTTGCCTCCATTCTGTCCTCCTGCTATAAAGAGTGGCAGGGCCGTGTTTTTTTCTTTTCTGGTTGTGCTCCCCAGGCTCCACGGGGAAGCTAAGTCCTTCCTACCAGGTGTGGAGCACAGTAAGCTTCCTCCGGCAAGTTCAGAGAAATTACTGGAGTGCTTGGTAAATGAGAGAAACTAATTACAGGAGGTGTTAAGAAAGAACTGAACTTGGTGGATGGGAAGTAGTTATCTGACCACTTCCTCTTATGCATTCCTGTCTGATGTAAATGACTCTGTAGAGCGCAGGCTGGTAGGTAATATCTCTTACAGCTGAGGCTGTCCTGGATATCGTAGGATTTGCCAGTAGGCTGCCGTGAAACTTCAAGAATAACTTCTCCTGGGAACCAGCTGAGGTACGTTTGGTTCAGTATTCCTTTCTCTTCAAAGATCAAGCACAGCATGGTTTTCTAAAGTGTGGTAGCGTGTTTGGTTGGGTCAACTGATGATGACGGGGTGGTGGTGGTGGGGAACAGTAAGTTTCAGATTCTAAGGCTGCCTTTGGGCTTGAAGCTTTTTGAAGTTGTGTCAGGTTTCTGTCCCTGATCTGGCCAGGGTAGTAAGACCGAGGCTACTGAGAACATGGTCTGGGTCTGCAGTGGGTCCGATTGTGCCCGGCACAAGCATTTTGCCCGTGGAGCCCAGCAGTGGAGACACTGCACATCGCAACGCCAGCTACCCGACAGAGACACTGGGCTAGCAACTGCGCCTTCTCTGCACTTGTGTCCCCACGTGTTCCTGAAGCCCCTGTATGACCACCGAAGTATTTTCGTGAGGGGAATTCAGGGCTGGTGAAAGGTACTGTCTGGGCTGTCCAAAGCTACATCTGTGCTCCTGTAAAGGAAAAGAGAAATGATGAGACTGAGAACATGAGCTTTCTGTGTTGTATTGTTATGAGTCATCTGTTTTGGGAAGAGCAGCTTCCAGAGGCAAGTTTTGTTGTTGTTTTTTTTAAAAAAAAAGAGTCAACTGGTGTCTGGCTTCTTTTCTGAGATGGCCAAGGATCTGGACTAATTAATGCCTGTGGTTGGATTATGAGGGTATGTTTTGTGAATCATTGCAAATTAAATATATATGAGAAAAGAGAAGAGCTTTATGTCTTAGAACATTTTATTTTAAATCCCAGGTAACAGAACAATAGGATTCTGTTTTTTAAAATTTTGCTGCTTCTGCAGTAGTAGTGAATTAAGAAAGATGACATGGTATGACGTGGCCTTTGAGGCACTGGCTGTCATTCCGTGTGCATTTGTACAGGCCCTTGGTACCTGCATTTTCTGATACCTGGCTACATCTTGTGGTGGTAATGTCTTAACTGTGAGGTATTCTGACACAACTGGAGATGCAAGGAACTTGGCTGTCTTAATAAAATTCTGCTTTAGAAAGGTGGTATTTTTCCTCCTGTCTCCCACTTCACCCATAACGTTAGCATTTGGGACAGATGGATGCAATGGCAGGATCCGGCATTTGGAGCTCTCAGCCAGTGATGTGTGCTGCTAGCCCAGGGCTGAGGCTGCAGGAGTTGATACCCAAGAGCCTTCTGCTGCTGCTGAGCATTCCGTTGGGGTGTTAGTCAATTGATCGTCGTGCCCTGCTGCAGTGCCAGGTTGGGGGAGATAGGTTTTAAAACAGTTGTCTTCCCTTTTTTCTCAGGCTAAAAGAGGCCAGTGGAGATGGTCTGGTTCTGCTAAGTCATTTTTTCCTCTTTCTGCATGCTGCAGCTTCTTCAGACAGAAGGGAGTGCTGAACTAGAGTAGCATAGAGTGAACTCCAGCCTGCAGAGCAGAGTAGAATTTACTTTTTATAAAACTAAAATTGCGTCTAATGTCAAGGGAAGCCGTTTCCAGTGTAGTCTTCTGAGCAGAGTCATCTGAGACGAGGCTGGCAGAGAAGCACTCTTTGACTTACCTTGGCACCTTGTATTTTGGGGGTTTTGTCAGCTCACTGACAGCAAATGCAGCCAAGGATAACAATCTTTCACTTTTCTCCCAGTGCTCTCGAGGTTATTTTTCATCCCAGAGCAATCTTTTGATCCACATTCCACTGTCTCCCTCTTCCTCTTCCCATTCTTCTGTATTGTGGCAGCTCAGCTTCCAAAGCAAGACTTGCAAAGAGCAAATCTCTCCTAACCTGGCAGTACAATTACATCCCTGGACTTAACTTTGCCACTCAACAAAACCGTTTTGTTGTTCCAGCTGTGTTGCTTCTACGTGTGCTAGTGCAGGAAGATAGTGTGGCTAAATGGCTCCAGTGGAGCTCTCACAGGTCTTTTGTCTGTTGCCCTGGTTGGCCACAGAGAGGGTCTTTACATGTCTTCCCCATCTCCTCTGGTTTAGATGTCTTGTCCACATCTGAGTGCTGCCTCTTCTCCGTGACTGCTCAGCAGGTCAGTAATGAGAGGAAAATAGCCTGTCTTCCAATACATTTTCTAGTCCCGTCAAGGTTCTGAGGCAGGCTGGTTTGGAGGCTGTAAACTTTGGGTGGGTAGAAAGAAGTGGGATGGAACATGTATCCAGGTTTTGTCTTGTCACTGTACTAGCTGCAGAGAGCTATGGATCCTCACTATTATCTGCTTAGGTGAAGTTAGTGGTTATGAAACAGCGATGAGTTTACTTGCCCAACATCTGTCTCCTACAAGGATTCTGCTACTAATACACTTACAGTTTTATTTCTACATGTGCACTCTTCCTTGTTTCCTTCTATTCTACAAATACTCCAGAGTCTTTCCACCCTACTTCTTTAGATCCATCTTCTGTTCTCAGTGCAAAGTTCTTGCAACATTTTTTTCCAGTTAATTCTCACCAGCTTTCCGTCTCTTACTGTGCTTTGGCTCCCTGAGTCTTAGGAGAGCCAACACAAATACAGTAGCAGTTTTAAGGAAGAAAATCACTCCACCTCTTACTGTGGCAGCTGTGTGTGTGGACTTCAGCTCAGGTGTCCCTTTGTCTTTGTGCATTGACCTTTCATGACTGTGCCATCTTTCCCCACCTGAGAGTGGAAAATATCTCCTGTGCAGATCGACAACTGATAGGAGTGAAGAGGTGACTATTATTTTAACCTCCTTGCTGAATTTAGGATTAGAGTTAGTAGTTCTTAAGGATTTTCTGTTCTAAGGTAGAAGCTTACGAAGGTGGAGAGTTAATTCCCTTTTCAGGTATTTAGCAAGTAGGTGGTCTTAACATGATACAGTTAAATTCCACTGGTCCTGAAGGAGATGCTTGGTAGGTGCTATCCACAGGAGATGGTTTAGAATTTTTCAGAAGACTAAGTGTGTACATCAGATCTGGCTTAAGGGGTGAATAAGGGTAGGATCTGGGCATCTACCACACCCCCAAACTGCTAAATCTGCAAAGCAATCTGAAGCTGTGATACCACTTTATTTCATGATGTGGGCTACCCTGTGCTATGAAAGATGAATTCCTGGACTTGGCATACAGACGTATCCGAAGCATCTCTGTGCACATATGTATTGACTCTTCTGTCTTATTTCAAGTAACCTGAAGTCTTAGGTGAATGTTGACTAATAAATACAGGCTGTTTGTGAAAGTGCTGTCCTGTGAGTGATGAATCTGTTCACTAGTTTTATCAGGGAAACTGTTTAGTAAAGCATGGTCATTGGGACATGCTGCAGTTAAAAAAGGAAATGTGGAAGAAAGATAGAGGCATAATGTTAAATGGATATGCTTTCATATGGGCTGTGTAAAGGCTAGAATTGAACCTGCTCTGTGGAACTGTGATAAATGATTGGCAGGCACAGGTAGGAATCCTGAATCCAGTAATAGCTTTTGCAGAAGGTCACTTCAACATAAAAAAAAATGAACGTAATGAAAAGTAATTATAGGGAAAAAATCCGTCCCCATCAATTAGAGGAGAAGAGAAGGCAAATAAAGCAAACAATAAGAACATGTATGTGCCTATGTATTTTGATACATGTGTACATCTGTAGATAGCATTAAAAATTATGTAGGTGCGGTGTGTTGGTTTGCCTTCATTAAAGCAGATATCTCTGGTCCAGTCCCAATTGGAGCGTGAGAGAGCAGTTCAGTTCTGTGACTTGGGAGAGAAGCAGTAAGAAGCTCAGGAAGAACTGGACAGGAACCAAGGTGATGTCAGCTGTAGTCAGAAGAGAAGCAGGGCATCCTTATGATCCGGCTCGCTGGCTCATGAGCTGGAGTGCATGAAGCTGCAGCTGGGAGCACATGTTGCTGCTGGAAGAACAGTGCTGGGAAATACCTCTGGGACTGCACCTTCATAAGCTGACTGATTGGAAAAGGAGGGAGCTGCAGGATGAGGCAGTGAAAGCTCAAGGGCTGATGCTGAGTTAAACTGATGCCTGAAGAGGCTTTCTTAAATGGTAGGTGGAAATAGGTGGGCAAATGCCAGTTCCACATGGAGCACAGATGTCGAGTTATTGTTTTATTTGAAAGAGGTCATATGTAGCTTACCACCTTTCAGAAGGCTGATAATTTCAGTCAGATTTCCCTGTGGGAAGGCTCTGGTGCTGCCTTCTTGGGATATAAAGCACACAGTCAGATGAAAGACTCTGATTTGAGGAGAACTATAAACCACCAAACATTGGAGATTTATGAAGGATTTGTTGCTTCATGTCTACAAAAAAGGAAAATGGCAGGAGCGCAAAAAAAGTGAAGATGGTGTGTATGTAGTTGTAACCCAGATGATAAGCTTCCTGATGCTTTGAGGAAATAACAGCACTGAAAATGTAAGCCTGCTTTTGCAAAGATGTAAGTGGCAACAAACTACCCAACACAGTGGAGAAGTATGTCTGCTGTGTAGGAGCCAGGCCCTAAAACCTGATATTTTTTTTTAAACTTGTTTTTCAGGACAGAGAAATTTGACTGGTCTGTGAAGACAGATATACTCACTGATAGCAGTTACAGGCTGCTTGCTTGTCTTTCTGAACTGAAATAAACCTGAACAATAGAGAACAAAACTCACCGCTAATTTAGTTGGCCATACAATGGATTTCCGCTGCTGATTATGTACTTTGCCAAGGCAGTGATGGCATGAGTAATTCCCGTGGTAAGCTAATGGGTGGGCACCAGTGGGAGAAACTCTCTGGGAAGCTGCTTCAGAAGAGCTGCCTTTCCCAGCTGGAGCCATGGATGCCTACCTCAGGATCTTGTCAGACGTGGTGAGCTGGCGAGTAGGAGCCTGGGATTTATCCTGCTCTACCCTTCCTTCCTGGGATATTTCTAAGAACCTAAGTGAACTAGAAATTAAGATGAGATAGCCACCATCTCAGAGGAGCCACTAGGATTCCTTGGGTGAAAAAGAACAATTTAGCAATTTGGGACTCATGAATTTTCCTCCTCTAGGGATGTTAGGAGGAAATTTGAGGTTTCACAGCCTGGCAAATAGCAGATAGCACTTGGAAGAACTAGTTACTTCACATCTTAGTGGTAGTTTGATGTTAGGAATGAAAATATATATTCACAGAATACTAGAGGAGAAAATACTGAGGAGGAAAATAACTACGTAGAATTGCCATGAAGAGACTTCAAAAAGTTTCTATCTTTCCCCTATTGATGACAGTCTAGGGTCCTGTTTCTGAAGGTGCTTGAAGTGTTCTCTCTTGTTCTATCTGTCTTCATGCAGTGTCTTCTGCTTGCAAGCTTTAAACATAACTCAGCATAAGCCACCACGCGAGATTTCTTTATGGTCTGCAGCAGTTGTGGTCCCCCTCAGATGAAGAGTCACTGGATTCTTGCTCTAGGTGTTTACACTACCCGGTTACCAGCTAAGTACTGTCAGTCAAACAGTGGAAGTTTATAAAGGCCTGTGCACTGGTGAAGAGTAATAAAAGGAGAAGGAAATAGTTCTTTGCAGTTGTGTGTATAAATAGCAAGAATTTTTAGAAGCTGGTTTTTTATGCTCCAGTAAAAGAAGCAGCCAACTTCTGAAATGCTGCTTTTAGTTTCTCCTGCAGCTGGCTAGGAGAGGCTGCCTTGGATCTGTCTACAGTTCTATTTTTTTTTTCTTTTTACACTGCTTTTCTTCACAGATTTAAATGACTTGGATTTTGTCACACTATTAGCAGGCTAGGATTTTAGATACACTTACTTCAGTGCCTTGATCGTAAGACTCTTTTCTTCCAAGCTTCATTTTCAATGTGGAATGTGTTTGGATTTCTTGTCATTCTTATTGCCAAACCTGTTTTTTCTCCACTGCATGCAGATTCTGCCTGGTTGCTGCAGATTGTTCAGAAGAGTTGGGTTAAGCACGCTTAGTTGTTACTCTCAGAATGATATTGACCTCTGAGTTGTCCAAATCAATTTATTGTTGTAGGGCTGTTCATCAGGAGTGGAGTGGTATACTTGTTTTTCATTTAGCTTTTGAAAATGGGGGAGAGGGGGCATTTGCTGAGAATAAAAATGAGGAGGGGGATCTTTTTCAAAAAAAATAACTGAATTTCCAAACAGGCTTACGAAATCACGAAATACAAGCATCATATCTTGACCTTAATGTTGTCTCTCCTTTATGTCTCTAGGCTCTTTAGTGGCAGTGGAAAGGATATTGGCTACGGCTTATACATTCTCAGCATGTTCTTAGGATAAATTCTCTCTCTCCATTCATCACTCTGTTTTGGGTTGCTTTTTCCTAGTAAGCCATGATGTGCATTATATTCTCTGAATGTCAGATTTGCTTCGGTCAGCTAATGCAACACGCTAAGCTCAAGCTTTCAAAACCAGCCGTGAATGTGGATTGCCGCTGCACGTAAGTGCACGCATTGAAATGAAGGTCCAGGCAGTGAAGAGCCAGGCCGTTGCCCACCAGGAGCTACCAATGCTGAGATCTAGGCAGTAAACTTAACGGTAGCTTTGGAAAAATCACTTCTGGGAAGTCAGTTCTGCTCTCACTGCAGAGAATAAAGTAAACCTGGGCTACTGTTAAAGCTTTATTTTAAGGCTTTCCAGCAGTTGAGCAGCCCAGAACCGGAGAAAAGCTGACACAGATTCTGCAGGCTGGTTGTGCAGGCTCCCTGTGGGCAGACCTTCCGCAGGGCTGGTCCCCTCCTCTGCAGGGCTGACGGGGGGCTCTGCCCACTCCTACAGCAGGTCCCTGGCTTCAGAGCCTCTGCTCTGTGCTGGGGCTGCTTCAGAGGCCCTTGGGCCCTTGCCGGACACTTGCTTGTTGGGGAGCCCTAGTGTCTGCACGTGCTGGGGACTTAGGGCAGCTTTCCCAAATGGGAGAGTGGCAGGTTGAGGCACAGGGGAGTGTTCTAGCAGCAGGCTTGAAGGTAAGGTTGTGTCCTCGAAGATGCTGGGGAGACTCAGGAATAATAGTTCTAGATGTTGAATTTTATCTCAGCCATTTTTCACCGATTTGTCTTGTGAGTCTTTTGTTTGCTTGACTCTCGAGGAGTCTTAACTTGTATCTGGGACATAGGAAGGATCCCTCTTGGTCACTGTGAGTGAAGAGTCGCTGCTTTGCTTGCTCTTGGGGTAGGGTGGTCGCTGTGGGCAAAGGTCTGTTACAGTAACGTGATGCTATGCATGATGCTCATGAATTCTCAGCTTTCTGCACTTCTGTTGCCATTCATGAGATCACGTTAGTCAGAAAATTCTTTAAACTAGCAACGTCTTCACGTTTTCTCTTTGTTCTCTGAAAAGCCTTCCCCCTCTACACTTCCTACTGCTCCCTCCCAAGATGACCCTACCTTCCTCCCCGCTGAGAAATGAAATGGTGCCTTCTGGGCAGCCCACGCAGACATTACTGGTAACAGCCACACTTCCCCATCCCTTTGGCTTAGATTGATAATTGGATTCATTTAATCTTCTTTTGTCGTCATTCTTTTTTTTTTTATAACTGAATCCCAGTTCTCTTCAGAACAGATTTGAAAGATAGGCAGGGATCAGAGGCTGCCGGCAGGTCCAGAATGAACAGGGCAAAGGAACCAGGAGTGGCAGGGAAATGATGCACCTTGTAAGAGAAGGGAGATAGGGACAAAAACAAAAACAAACAAACAAAAAAAAAAAAGGGGGGAAGATGCAGACTGAAAATGGGCTGTGCTTTCTAACTCGCAACACACGGTGTGTTGGTAGAACTCTGACGAAGGGAGACAGTGCCTATCCTGATAGGGCTGGAGTCCAGAGAAAGAAGCAGCAAAAGCATTAATACATCAGAACTGACCGAAATCCCAGAGCTCCAAATCCATCCTGAAAGCGCTAAGAAAGGGACATCGAGTCTGTATTTAGAGACATCTGTCTGTGGCATGCTTTTAGCATTCATTGTGAGGCTTGATTAATCGATTTGCTGGAACTATTCCACGCTTCAGTAGAGTTGAAATTCTATTTTCTGAGCCGCAGTTAATTGAGGCTCTCAGTTACCTGAAGGATGAATATCTCCTCAGAGTTATGACTTCAGCGCGTAAGTACTGCTAAGACTTTGCTGCATAAATCTTTAAGCACTAATGAACTAATGTCTTGGGGCAAATCCAGTGCTGGTGTTCTGTAAATCTTCACTCCCAATGTTTTGTGTGAGAATTGTATGAAAACATTGAAGACAGATCTGTAGCACATTAATGTTGTCCCTAGTTACACAGGCATGCTGATTTAGTGCGTACTCACAGGGGAAAATAGAAAATAAGAGAGGAAGAACTACATTTAAAAATATATTGCTCAGAAAGCAGTTACATTTATATAAATGCTGTTTGGATAAGAAGGGTCTGAAGAAGCAGCATATCATAAGCAGAAGAGCTTATGGTCAGGGAAAGGCTGGTGCCATCTATTTCAGAGCTGTCTGATGCTCACGGTTCTCTTGTTTGGAGAGACTGAAGCATCCTGCTACAGGTCTTCTCTGTCTGCAGTTACTCTTTGAAATTACAAAGTAATTATGACATATCACACAAGGTTATAGATGTATCTAAGACATTCCTTAGAAATATGAACATGAATGTTACAAAACTAAATATTACTAGTAAACACTTCAGATATGAATTTTTAAAATAACACTGAGTCCTATTTTTTTTACCTGACTACTGCAGAAACAAGTGGGTATTAAGAATAAGGAACTTACTGCAGCAGTTAAAATTTCCACCTGTGGTGAATCAAGCAGCTGCCAGAATTAACAGCCTAAGGCTGACAATCAGAAGAATTGTCTCATGCAAGTTTTTGTCTTTTTTTTTTTTATTAGCATTTCAGAGTTAATTCAGAGTATCTTGACTGTATCTTATTATAACTGTCCAGAGGCTGTGAGTCTAAATAATTCTGCTGGGGACAAGAGATAATCAGGGAGAGACTTTCTGAAGCTCAATTTGGCTTGGTAGAAGGGAAATGGACAGAGAGCCACTGCAAAGGAGAGCCTTGGGGGAAAAGAAAGTGAACCAGACAGTGCTAGAGGGTTTAATCAGGCATAAATAGGACAGGCACTGATGTCTTCCCTGCAGTGCTCGTGCATGACAAATCTACCATTATCTCTTGGTCTCCCATCAACCCATTTTCTGATCACTTGCCTGTTGTCTGCCTGGGCTACTCAGCTGCAAAACTGGAAGTGTGTATGGAAGTGTTCCCCTTGCACAGAAGTGTCTCGCATGTGAAATGGGACAGCCTGGGATGTATAGCCCGTCTCATTACTTGGCCTGGTGCATCAGGTTGATCTGCATCTTACTCAACCTAACGGATGATTAATGTCCCATTCGGAGTTGGTGTTCTAAAATGTGAAAGGATAATCTTAGTGCTGTTATAATATCCTTTTCTTGCAGCCCTAAACCAGAGTCCTGCCCTCATTTTGTGAGCCAAATTTCTAGAGAGAAGCACAGCTCTTCACAGTCTTCCCCTTGCTAGGCCTGTCCTCGTCTACTGTGTGTGGAGAGGCTCTTGGCCCAGCATCTCACCAGCATCACCTGGGCAGGGACTGCTTGCTCCTCTGAGGGCCAGATGTGGTTTCCACAGACTTGCCTTCTTTCTTGTCATTCTGTCATCAGGTTGGGAAAGAAGGTCCTGCTGGGGAGAGAGGGAGAACTTCTGAGCTGGCTTAGCTCAGTCTTACTAATAATATTGCATTTTGAGGAGCTACTTCTCTAGCTGCTTGAAATATAATCTGCTGGTGATGGGAGGTGTTTCCATAGCCTTGAAATAAGAAGCCCCCCGTTTTCCACAAAACACTGAGGTGTGAGCAGCAGCAGTACCAGCATTGCCATCCACATGCAGTCTCCACGACTTGTTTGCTCTCTGCTGAGACAATTGCATCAGTGGCAGCTGTGTTTCTGGTTTTCTGGAAGCTGCTGCCCATCCCACTGTAGCTACCTCACTGATTAATGCCTTTTGGTTTCCTCAGGGGACTGAATAGCTATCATATGATTAGAGCCTTTTGGTCTTTATTACTGTCACTCCCTTAAAAGTCTTGTATAACCAAGATCAATTATCTATTTGAAGCTTTTCATAAGTCTGCATCTCTTACTGAACCCAGCCTTCTGTCTGAATGCCTCTCCCACTAATGTCCTGCAACTACTTTCCTGCGTGGTTCTTAGGCATTAATTGCTGTCCAATCAAACAGCACTTTTCTCCCTCATTTCCCTATTAAGACCTTCTTTTGCTATGTTGCCTGCCAAGTATCAGCCACTTTGGTGTCACTGGCAGACAAGATACTTGGGAATGGCTGCAATGTTCCTTATTGTAAATGCTCAGACAACTTGTAACCATTACCCTGTGGTGTCCACAGCTTGTGCAAGGATGAGATGTGGCTCATATTCTCCCAGGGTATCGTTCGTTCCCTTCTATGTTTTACTGTGCAATTTTTGTCTTATTTTGAGTGAAATGTTTTACAGAAGGAGCTAATGGTTTACGGACTTGCTTAGTGCCCAGCACCAGATTATATTTGGCTGCCACCGTTCAGCATCTGCCCTGCCTAGGGATGCTTTTAATCAGCAGGCAGCAGGTGAGGGCTGTCCTTCAAGCACATCAGAAGGAGGTTCCCATCCAGCTTCAGCTGACTAGACACCTGACAAGAGAAGAAAAATGCTGAGACGGTATTAGCACATTGATGCTTGACTTCTTGCAGTTGTGGTGAAAGGCTTAGGATTCAAAAGAAATCAACTCTTTTTGTTGATCGTAATCTGATTGTTGTAATGGGTTCATTTGTACTGCAGAGGTTGTCAAGGACCTGGTTTTGTGGTTCAGTTATTAGCCACAAGCTTCCAGTGTTGGAACTAGATACCTTGCAAAGTGTAAGAAAGAAGCAGAGGATAAATGGGTGATTATTATGTGGTGCACAAATCCAGGAAAGAGAAATCTTCATTGCATGGGGGAAATGACACGGGTAGAAGAAGACAAGGCTTGTTGGCTGTATTTGTGTGAGGCTTTGGCGGGCAGGCTTAAGGCAACAGAAATAACTGGTGGCAGGATGCTTGGAAGAAGAAGGGACAGGCTGAGAGGGAAGGACCTTCTGTGCATTTGGATAACTTCTTTTGTCGAAGATCCAACTTTGTAAAGAGATCTCAAAAATTACAAGGAAAACCTTACAGACAGTACTGCATGCTGTGGATGCTTGCTGCTATCAGAGTTCAAATACATTTCATGTAATAAAGGTGTAGAGGGAAGTGCAAGGGGTAAGCAACACAAGCAGAATAACTGAGATTTATTGAAAAGAGAGGAAAATCATACAACAGTCGGCAGTTTAGTAAAAACTTCACAGTCATTTTGTTCCCTGGAGAATGCCAGTTCTTTATTTCCTTGGTGCCTTACCTAGCAATAGGTATGACTTCTGAGGCCTCTGCATCTTTTGATGTCTGTCTCTTCAGATATAAAAAAAAGTCTCCCTTCCTGCTGTAGCTGTATAATCCCTGTTCAGACAAAAGATACCTTTTCCTAACACCTTGTACCATGGGGCTGACATGTGCAGAGCAAAGAAGTTAAGTAGTGCCTGATGAAGAGTCAAGAGAAACTCACCTTGAAAGAAAAGTTTCTAAAAACTAAAAGATGTCAAATTCACACTGAGGTGTAAATCTGTCAGGCTTCAGTAAAATTACGCCTAAGCAGCTTGTGCCAGTGAAGGTAGCGTGGGAGAGCAATGCTTAGGACCTTGTAAATTTCTACTAAAAGTGTAAAAACTAATTGTGTCGAAATTGTTCAGCGATAAGCAAATTGTATCCTTTCAAAAACCTCTTCACCAAGTTTCTTCCTGTAGAGACAAATAGAGTTTGTTCTCATTTCCTTTTTGTCATGACTAACCACCTCTCTCTATGCTCAGCTGTTCCTTTTTATTCTCGTCCTTTGTGCTTTGCTGTCCTGAAGCCAAATCTGAGCGGATTTCAATGGCTCTCTTGTCCTTTTTGACTCGGTACTGGGCAGTCTGAGAGCATAAGAAACTATTCTCCAAATCCCAGATATGATGCATGAAATCTTTATCAAGAAGAAGTAAGAGTTCAGCTGCATAGATGCAAGGTGCGGTATGGGAAAATGTTAAACCTGAAAATTTTATCTTCCAGTTTCCTGTCTGTGGCTTCTATCGAAGCTTAGCCTTTCAGTACAATAAACTTTTGGGGTATGGAGGCTGTAGGAGACAGCTGAAAGGACTCAGGTTTTTAACACTCTGCATTGAAAATTGCATGTTAGAGGCAGAAAAGTTGGGACAGTGCTACTTCTTTAAATGATCAAGAAGGTGATGTGTGCTCCTTTTGAGATGCCTGTGTTTTTCTACTGATGATTACATCCAGAAGTTCTTTGGTAGCCTCACTCCTGGCAAAGTCCTTGAACCTCTCAGCTCCCTCCTTGCTACCAGATGGAAAAACAGCTGCATCCCAGTCCTCAGGCAGAGCAGTAGACATTGTCCAGGTCCCTTCTGAAATGTAGTTCCTCAAGGCTTAAATTTGCTGTAGTGAAAGTGAGACAACTTAAAATTCAAATTTCTTAGAATTTGCGCTTTGTGGTTGTTACAAATTTGTGCATGTTGCAGTCTGGGTGATAAGGACTTGTGAATTCCTCGTTGACTCCTCTCCCTGTCTTCATTTCAGAGTGCCTGCTGGGGTGCGTGCAGAAGGATGGCTGCGGCAGAGCCTCTGACCGCTTTCTCCCGATGGTACCTCTATGCCATTCACGGATATTTCTGTGAGGTGATGTTCACGGCTGCTTGGGAGTTTGTGGTCAACTTTAACTGGAAGTTCCCAGGTGTTACCAGTGTGTGGGCGCTCTTCATCTATGGCACCTCCATCCTCATCGTGGAGAAGATGTATCTGTATCTCAAAGACAAGTGTAACATTTTGCTGCGCTGCTTCATTTACACCCTTTGGACTTATCTCTGGGAGTTCACCACTGGCCTCATCCTACGCCAGTTCAATGCCTGCCCGTGGGACTATTCCCAGTTTGATTTTGACTTCATGGGCCTGATCACCCTGGAGTATGCCATTCCTTGGTTTTGTGCTTCTTTCATCATGGAGCAGCTGGTGATCAGAAACACCCTGCGCTTGCGATTTGATGAGACTGCTGAGCCAGGGGCCCCCACTGTCCCCGTAGCCTTGGCCAACGGCCACGTGAAGACAGATTGAACAGTGACTCAGAACCACGGTTAGCAATCTGAGAGAGCCCAGACCTCTACCACAAACTGTCGGCTCTGGCTTTGAGGTACTGCTCCTAGCTGTATGATAAGATTAATAAACCCCATTTTTCTAATGGGATTGTGCATGGGATATACCGGAAAAAATGGAACCAATAGATTTTCTATGGATTTTACTCTTTGGGCTCCAAGGACCAATATCAGTTACTTGTTAGTTAGGTCATTTCTGATTTTAACTTATTACAGATGAAAGCAGTTCTTTGGCTTACAGTTTCATGTGGAGAAAGAAGAAAAGAAGTGCTACAGTGGAAATGCATTCAAAAAGGAAAAACATAATCAGTGGATGGGCATGGACGCGCCAGCTAAATTAGTGATTGGCTTACTCCATTAGGCAATATTCAGGTGCTTGCTTGCAACCAATACCTCCCATGGGACCTGAGATGCTGCAAGAACAAGGAAAATCTATCTGCTGATGAGAGGAACCTAAGACTGGCAGTCTGCTGGGGAGGTAGATGGTGTTCCCCTCTTCAGGTCCCACTGGCCTCCCCCAAGGTTCTTTGTTGCACCACAACATGATCTGGTGCTGGACATCTTGCTGAATTTATACAAATCTTGTACTTCTTGAAATCTCAGTCCTGATACTCACTAGATTTTTTTTTTTTAATAAAGGCCTTTTCTTGCCGAGTGAATTTTACCATAATCTGTGCAATCTAAATCTTGGCAAAAGGCACAAGAAATAGCGTAAGTCTTCCCATCTCCTCTGTCTCCCCAAAGCAGAACTTGTCTGAAGGGCTGCTGCAGATTCCAGCTCCCATCCCAATCATGCAAATCTTGTAGAGACTGTACGCGCCACAAGAGTGTTCTGCCTGCCGTCCTACATCTGTTTCTGGTGATGTTGGTGGCTTAGTCTGGCTGCAACCCATTGTACTTGACCAAAGGTCAAAATCTTCATGTGGCTAAAGTGGTACCCACGATTCAGTGCTCCGGTACTGACTGTCACCTCCTTCAGCACTGGGCAGAACTGAGCCAGGACTCAGTGTTCTCCTCAGTGTTTCAAGAGGATTTGCTTTTCCTTCCCAAAATCTGTTTTCAATACCCACAGCAAACCTTTCTCATGGCAATTACTGGAGGCAGCAAAAGATGTGCTGTGCTGTCTGATATAGGGAGACACGTTATTTTAAAAGACAAACAAACCCCTCCTTGAAGAGCACTGAGTGAGTTACGAGGTTCCAGGGAGGGCAGCAGTAGAGCTGGAGGTGCAGGAGTGCAGTGGCTCCCTTTCAGAGCTACCTGCATGGGGGCAGTTTGAAATTTGTCCTATTGACAGCATTTATGGAGTATGGGGAAAGCTGCAATGCAAAGAAGGTGCTTGATACTGGCAGCCACAGATTAAATCATTTGCTTTGGTAAGCCTGTGCTGCCAGTGTCGGCCATGAACATGGAGTTTCCATCTGTCAGATGTACCTCACTCCTAACAGCTTTAAGAGGCAGGTTTGCTGTAATGGTCCTGTAGGGCCAGATTAATTTTGGGTTTTCTTCCATCACAGTCAACTGAGCTGCAGAAGGGATGAATTTAGCTTGAAATGCAAGTGTGTTTGTATGGTTGTAGGGTTCCACTCCTGTGATGGAAGTGGCCAGGTTCTTTCTATGTTGGTCCTCTGAGAGGGCGTGCTTGGCTGTGTAGCTGCTCCTTGCCCTGGGGCATCCATTCCTGAGGGGAAAAGCGCTTCTGGCCCTGTGAGGGGAATTATTTGTTGGTTCTGCTCTTAGGAAGGCAGTGTTAATCCTTTTTGTATCACACAGAGTGCAATTATTTTATTCCTCTCCCCCCCCTTCTCACATGACATCCGTTGCTGGCAACGGGCACACAAAAACAGTGGCGTCAAGGAGTTAATCAAATCTGCCCTGGGGTGTGTAGTGTCTCCTGAAGCACTCAGAATACTTAGGTGGGTGTTTAGAGTTCCCTTTTTAGAGATCATTAAATTAAAAGAGAACAAACACTGAACTGATTCTTTTTTCTTGCTGTGATGCCAGTATTACGAAATCAGAGAAACAGCATGTTGTTTATCAGCCTTGATGGTCTCAGGTGTGTAGACCAAGGCAAAATAGTCACCTGACATTGTACAAGAGGCAAAACGGAGAAACCCTCAGCTTCACAGAAACATCCTTAGGATCCCTGCTTTCTCCTTAGCTGTTACAAAGCTCTTAAAGTTAACAGGAGTTAGCAAGATCCTTTGGTGACTCTGTACCAGCTGCAGATGGGACTAAGGGAGGCGGAGTTCATAGAGCTAACCTGGTTATGCAGTCGTGTGTCCCCACTAAATGATGTGGTTCTTTCAGTGATATAATATTTCAGTGCTCAAATTACGGATGGGTTTCCCAGCAGCATATGATACCTTATTCCATTATCCTTATTGTTTATGCCATTGTAACAACTATTTTAGTTTGCTTTCCAGTAATGTCTGATGTACCACCTAGATATCGCATCCTCATAGAGTTGTAATTTACACCCAGAAGTGCACTTTACTTGCAGCTTGCACACCAGAAACAGAAAGGGACCCAGCAAATTCTTAATTCAAATAATTCCCTGGACAGCTCATGTTATCACAGGGTTTGTTTTACTACCCTGTACCTACTGCAGCAGAGTTAGCTAGACTTCTCCTGTCTGAGCAATGTGGCTTTGTCTCTTCTGCAAAATCTCCCTTTTTAATACGTGTCATGCTTCTGATAACATCTTACAGGGGAAGTGCCCAGAGCATATTACTGGGATCTTGGTGGCAGCTCAGCATGAGCTCAGGAGCTGGACTGAAGTTACAGAGACATTTACATTATGAAAAAGAAAAAAAAAAACAAACAAAAAAAGAACGCACAAGGCCTAACAATTTGTTTGTATGTGTATCTTCCTCAGCAGATTAAAGTTGCCTGTTTTGAGTTCACCAGCAATAAAAAAAAGAAAAAACCACTTGTGATTTATCCACCTTGTCCAAACTCTGCAGCAAGGAGAAAGTGGCCCATTGCTGCTTTTTTGGGAGGGTGGTGGGTGGTGGGATACGGGCTTCAATTACCCGAGGTTCTACTTTTGCCTCCCTTGTCTTGCTTATCTCCTGTACTGTTCACACTAAAGGATGTCGAAGTACTTCCTAAAATACAGTCCGGTGTCCTTGGCGCAAGGGGGAGTTCAAGCATTGTCGTGATGTCTGTGCATATTGCAGTGATCTTGCCGGAGGGAAGTGGTTGTTTCAAAGCAGGGCAAGGCTGCATGTTGGTCTTTGGTGTTATAATTGAGAGAAATGTGTACATATGTACCAGGTATTATTATGCCTTTGGTCTGAATGCATTTTGTAATTAAAGCAGAATAATCCAATCAATGTTTCGCTTGACTACTCCTGTGACTATAAAAGGTAAAGAATTGCTGAAGTGCTTGAGCTGCTTGGAGAGTTAAGAAGCTGGTGGCTGAAGTCCTCTTGAGGTCAACAGCGTTATTCTGCTGTTGACTAATTTTTCTGAAACCTGCACAGAAAGAAAGGGGATTTCTTCGTTCACAGGAACTTTGGCCCTTTAGGTACTATGAATAAAATATGAGCTACCACTAAAATGTGAAATGAAACCAAATATTTTTCTATTTTAGTTTATTTCGGGCTCTGAATACATGCGCTGTGTCCTGTATTCAAGGGCAAGGCTTGCGGACCCAAGTTCTTTGCTTCAGTCTTTCTGCCTGCAAACTGCAGCTGAACCCGCAGACAAGGAAGCCGCTTTGTCTTCCGCTTCCTTCCTGCACGTCCGCAGCTACCACATCCCTCTGCCGTCCACCCTGTGTTGTAGAAGGAAATCTTTCTTCTGGTGCATCCCCTGCTACATCAGAAGCCGTTCCCACCATGCACCCCCTTGCCCAGCTGCTTTGGCACCAGGTCGGGTCACAGAGGTGGGGACACCTCAGGAGGCCTTGCTGTCCTCAGCTGTCCTTGCTTTGCAAATGGCCTCCGCTTACACCTGCCTCCCCAGCTGCCCCTTCAGGTGTCTGGAGCCTGCCCTGGGGAAGCGACCGGCCCTTCCTTCCACCTCCAGCCTGGGGAATGGGGCAAGCCCCTCTGCGGCTGCTGGGGGGGCTCAGCACCACTCCAGGCTTTAAGCTAACAGAGGTCATTCTCAGTCTGGGGAGGGAACTTCGATTTTAAGAGCAGGCTCAAGAAGCATGACAATGAATTTGCAACACCCATAATGGCTTATTTCCAGGATGGCAAGGGTTCGCTACATCAAGGGTTTAGGGACTTGGGCCGCTGCTTTGCGATCATCCAACGTGAGAGAAGTGACAGGAGGAGGTGGTGCCCTCCGTACCTGCTGTGCTCTTGGCCCCCGGTCAGCTGGCAGATGCCAGGGGGAAAAGTGTCCTGCAGTAAGTCCCAGGGAGGGGCTGGGGGGACACTGGTTGGTTGGTCGGTGTCCAAAGGAGCTTCTTCTTCAAGTACACAGCTGCCCTTTCCCAGTGAGATCTTCACTGCACGTGGCAATGCAGAAGTCTGCTTGCACCACAGAGCGTGACTGCCTGGACTTGCTCTGAGGTACACTGGAGGTTCAGAATCTCTACTCGTCTTTTTTCTCTAAGGAATTCCCTACCGATATCTCTGTGGAAAAATGCATCACCTAGCGATACGCAAGTGAGTGCTCATTAGGCTGGCTGAGGTACTAAAAGCCACACAGCACTGTGCTCCATCCTGGTAAGTTAATCATGCTGAAAGGCCGAAAGCCTTGGCCCTCAGAGTGCTGCCATGTGTTTCTGCCACTTCCAGCACCTGAGTTAGCCCAAGGGCCTACTCAGGAATGCGTTCTGCCTTATTAAATGTACTCTTAATTCCATGGGTTCCAATGGAAATGTTTTACATGGGAAAGCAGGAGGTCAAGAGGGAGAGACTGGGAGGAATACTGTATCAGCTTCATTACCATTTATGATCTCACTAGAGAGCATCTTGTTTAAAGTTGCAGCTACTTACCTGAGGCCGTAGACACCAAATGTGGGAAGGTGGCTTGTCACAGCCTTGGAGTGGGTCACTAGCACCACACACCCACAGACCGTGTTGAGTGTGCCATGCCCTGCAATCTCGGTGCAGCCAGGAAGAGCTTCCACCGTGCAAGGACTCTGGTGGTGCAAGAGCTGCCGGTTAATGGTGGCAGAGCAAGGCCTGGTGGTGACATCTTCAAGACCTGGACAGGTTGGAAGCAGCTATTTCATGCTCTCCATGTCTGAGACTTCTCACAGGTGTAAAGCAGTCTGGCAGGTTTTTTTTTATTCTGGCAGAAGCTGAGCTTTTCCTTGACTCCTTCCTCTGGAGTCCGGGCTGCTCGCTCCTTTTGTAGCCACTGGATTTTCTGATGTGAACCACCTTCATTAGCTTCTCAGAAAACAGCAGTTTTAAATGGTAATCCCAAATGCTTGACGTCAGTTTGTATTTATGCTCTAGTCAATTTTGGAGCTAAAGACTCTTAAGTATCTGGTAATGCTGTTTGTTTATACTGTTGTGTCACATGCTGTCCTGCTTTGATGCTATAATGAAGAAGAAGGAGAAGGAAATACAAGCAATTTGCTCTTTAATAAAAAGAAGTAAACATATGCAGTTGGGACAATCGATATTTATTAAATATCTGAGTTGAGATATGCACAGTGTTTGTAGATTTCTGGCCTTTCAAACCCAGGATACTTTCCAGTGCAGAATTTGTCACTGACCCCTTTGCAACATACCCATGCTGCTGCTTTGGTATGGTTCCTCACCTAGTATTTGGGGGAATAAGAATAACAGCATTTGCCTTTATCAGTTTTCACGGAAATGTCTCTAAGCGCTTTTCACAAACCAGTGAAATATATTCCCACTTCAGGCCTTGAAGTAGGTCAGAATGAACCCAAAATACGACTGTCAGGGAGCTGATGGAAATGTCCTGACAGGTCCAAGGTGGTCTAGTCAGACCTGGAAAGAAAGTTTAAAATTTTGCCTGTTGACCATTTTTCCAGGTGCGAGGAAAAATGTTAAACTCCCAACTGTCCTGTGCATGACAGCCCCTGGAGCAGTGGGCTACCCAGAGACCATGGGCTTGTGACTGAAACAAGTCCCTCAGCTCTTCATTGGAAATGTCAGCAGCCACCTGCATGCGGGCTGCCCATATGCAAAGCTGGCACGTAAAGGGGCCGCCAGAGCTGATATGTAGCATAGGTCTGTCGTGTTCAAAATAGGACTGATTTCCCTGTCTGTGCTACATAATCTCATCTTCATCATCAGAGTACTTTTGGGTAAATATTGCTAGGGGCAACAAGCCATGTTAGAGGCTAAACTGAGGTGACCATCTGCTCTATCAGCTCATGTTGTTGCAGTTACTGCAGAGCTTATCTACATTGCCCCTTCTGTTGTCAGATCCCTCATCTGATGCCACATCTCTTCCTATTGCTCCTGCTTCTCCATCAGGTCTTTCGGCAATCTGTCCCTTTCTATGCCTTACATCCACTGCAAGTCCATGTTGTGATCACAGCTACTCTAGGCTTCCTTTCTGGATCCCTGGTTTGGCAATTTAACACAAATGGACTGACTATTGATGAGCTGTGGCATCCATTAAAGCCCACAGCAGCTGCAGTTCTCAGTGCTTTGGAAGCTCAATGCAGAAAGCATTTTACACACTTGCCTTCAGGCACAAGGACAGCAGTAAGTTTGCAATTAATTTTCAGTGCCTTTGCTATAACATCCACACAATGGTACATAATAGGGTTTCAGGGCTAAATTCAGCTAAAAGGTTCTCCTGTCAATCTCTGAGTTTCAATGTGTGCAGAATAATTCGTAATTTCAACTGATTCTTGTTATAAATGCACATGGAGCGTATGTGTATGTTTACATGCGCAAACATGGCCGATGGCCTCAACACTGTACCACTGACTGCACTGTAAATTTTACAGGCAAAGAAGAGCCGTAACCTGCTTAGCTGCAAACACTGCCGCAGATCATCTGCCGCAGATCATCTGCATATGTCCACCCTGCCGCTTTCCTGAACATCTGAGATCCAGAGAAGAGCCAAGATGAAGCTCCACATACCCACGAAGCAGGCTAAGAGCTGAGACAGCAGCTCTTGACCTTACAAGCGGTATGTCTGCAGGTTTTCCATAAGTTACACAAATTGCCACCAGGCCGGGTCCAGCACCATGGCTGCCTGTGAGCTCATGGCTGCCCCACAGCAGGCCTGAGGCCTGGCCTTGGCTGCCGCCATCTCGGTCTGTTAAAGCCTATGTCTCTGCTTTACCTTCCACTGCTTCTGTCCTCTCCTTCCTCTCCACCTCACTAGCCGCCTCCTGGCAAGGACTTGCTGAATTTTAGGGTTTTGGTGTTAGCTTGGACCTGGTGACTTAATCGGTGCCACATAACAACTTTTCTTCCTGGCCAAGTTACCAGCCACGCAGGCCGCCCCTGGCCACAGCAGACTTCTGCTCCCCTTCTGCTTCTCGTGCTCCCTGCCAGCCACTCTCCTCCTTTCTCCCTGGCAGACACACAGCAAGCAGGGGAGGCAGGGACGTTGACCTCCTCTGCTGCTTCTGTTCACACACAACGGAGAAAAAATTCACACACATTGTTTTTGCTGTATCAACCCCCACCTCCCGGAGCTGACTGGTGCTCCTCGTTCCTGTGCCTTAAATTCAAGCATTCTGTAATCATCAGATCAGCTCTTCCTTATTTGCCTGGCCTGTATGTCCCACCGGCTCAGCCCCATCCCCTGAGTGTCCCTGCTGTGCTGGTGCTGATGTCCCGGATGCCTGTTTCCCATTATTCATCCTGTACACAGGAGGTTTTCCTTTAGCTGGCCTGCTAGAACATACCCTTCTCCCCATTCCAGTCTGTCTTGCCAGCCCTACAAAACCCAGCAAATTAGATCATCTGCATATCTATTTCACATATTTATGAGTGAGATACTAATCCCCACATAGTGAAAGGGTCATGTGTACAAAAGGGGAAATGAGGACACCAGCATTAAAGGGAGAAGTGGGGGGAAGGTGGGTAATGGCAAGGGCAGGGCAGATGTCAAGGATGGGAGTTTACAGTGTTGGGAAAAAAATATTAGAAAACCAAAACAACAGCAAAGCAAATTATCACTAAGAAGTCCCATCAATGCTCTTTCCTTGCTAGTTCTGCATTTAAGCTCCTGCTCCCTGCACCTCTGCCTTCAGAGCAGAGACCAAGTCCTCCAACAGGCTCAAGAAATCTGTAAAGAAATAAAAAAGCAGCAGACACCCCTTTTCTGTGTTCCTTTTGCAATAACAGACACCTCTTATTCCCTTTCACATCATGCCAAAGCTGCTCTGCCATGCAGACCCGTGTCTTGGGGTAACCCTCGCGGAGCCCTGGCCAAGCGCCCAGCCCAGCCCCTGGTCCTGTGCGACTGGGAGAGCTGCCTCGCCCCACGCAGCTCCGCGCCCTGTGGTTCCCAGCAGGTGCAGGACTCACATTCCAGGCTGCTACAGGGACCCCCCCAAAAGTCAGCTCCGTTTCCCATCTGTTACTTCCCCGGGGCACAAAAGCAGGTGAAGTGTCTGTTGGATGCCACAGGAACTGCTCAGGCTGCAGCAGTGGTAATGTAACGCTTAGAGCAGCAGAAAGATCTCCTCTCAGGTGCGAGAGCTCCTTGCAGATTTTTATTTTTTTTTTCATTGCCCTTTAAGGGATTCTGCAGCCAGCCAGTGACCTGGAGATGTGACGCTTGGGTCCCAGTCATGTTTTCACACGACGCAGACAGCAGATGCTTCAGAAGATTATATTTCTTCATGTACATTGGGTCTCCGGGGAGATTACATGTTCAGGGTCGAGGGCTTTCGGGGACTGGCTCTGCAGCCCCAGAGGAGGATTTTTCCAAAAAATATCTGTAAAGCACAGGGCATCCTGCCAAGCCCTCTGTATGGAGTCAGCAGGAAATGCTGCTCCCAAGAGAGATTTTTACCTACAGCTCTGTCAGGGATAGCTTTTATTATAATCATAGCAGTTGATCAAATATCCCACAGAGCTACAACACCTTGCAGCCTGTGTATCAGGGCTGATCCTGACCTGGGGAGCAGCACTTATTGGACTGCAAAGAGGTTATTCATGTGGGGAAAAATCATCTCCTTCTGTAAAGGCAGGCAGCAATGGGCACTTTATAGTGATGCTGTGTTTTTGAAATGCAGATATCTTGGCCAGTTCAATCACCAGCTGGCCAGCACAGATTTTGCAAGGGAAAGAATTATGTCCAAAGATGCAACAAAAGCCCTCCTGGGGTCTTCACTGTGCACACTGACAAGCCAGAAATGATCTATGCTTTTAAGAGATTTCATAAAGAGCCTGCCTCCTCCTCCCAGTCCTGCATGACAGTTAATCGATCTGCTTGAGAAATTGAAGGATTATGACTGAGCCAGCCCTACTAGAATGGGAATTTCAGATTCGACATGTCTTAGGAACACAGGGCACCAGTCCCTCTGAAAGCCAGTCCTGGGAATATCCACGGCTACCAGTAAAATCCCAGCACAGCGACGGGCACTGCAGGGTGCCCTTCATCCTGCAGCAGCTGCCACATACTATAGCCCACTGTCTTGCCGGGAAGTCACTTTAGCCGTGAGAAAGGATGGGCCAGGCTGCCTGCCAGGATGTGCTTCTCTGGCACCCAGCCCTCCCCTTGCCTGGTAGCAGCATGGTGGTACCCAGCCTCAGGGGGCAGGGCGCCAGGACATCCCTGTGACATCCTGAGGAACAAGAGGTCTGCTGTAACTCATTGCGCTGCCCTGGTGAGCAAACCAAACAGAAGCACCACGTTTGGCCATGGCGTTTGGATCCAGATCTAACTTTTGTCAGGCTTGGGACTGAGTGAGTTTCTGAAGGGTATGCCCAGGACAGAGTTCTTCAGAAGCAATGTGACGGTAATTTTCATGTTACTGATGTCCTCCTGCCTTCGTGCATATGAACAAAGTCTTGCTCTTGTTGCAATTCCTCAACATCCACAGCATTGTGGCTAACGGGGTGGCAGCAGTTTCCTATTTCTTGCTGTTCTGAACAGGCAGAAGGAGGATCAGAGGCGCTGATAAGCAAGTGAAGCTTGTAACGGGGAAGAGAGGGAAGGAATTCATGCCCATCCCAAGCTATTTTTTCCATTTATTTTAATATATGTAGTTTTGATGTTATCTGTTGACTTAGATTTTTGACAGATTGCAGGAAAAGAGCCTATGTGCTACTCTAGGCATTTTTGGCAGATCCATAGGAAAGCCATCCAGTTAAGATCAGCAGTTAACCCACAGCAAAGCCTAATCTCCAGCCAAAAGCTTAATCCAACAGAAACCAAACATCTGCCCTCCTCGGGCATGCTGGGATGGAGACAGAGGCCTTGGCTTCTGGGGTGGCTCCAGGACTGTTCCTCTTCTGCCTCCCGCCTGGCTGCAGAGCAGGACACGTGCGTTCGCTCCGTGGGTTAGGTAAGAGATGGTGATGTGGGGTGGCAGATGCCAAGCTCTCAGAAACAGAGCTACAAAACCTCAGAATGAACCATACATAGATCGAGTACAATAACACTACCCCTCCCTTGCCCTGTAAAACCTTCTGCTATTTCTGGCCTTTCTCTCCAAGAGTCTCTTTTCATACACAGCAGATTGAGTCCATTATCTCCGGAAAAAAAGAGTCTGCACACTGCTTTTCTTTGCTGTATCTCATTCCTGACCTCTGCTGCTTTTTTTACTATTCTAGTCCTGCCTTATAATAGGAAATGGAAAGCCCAAAGATTTTTCTTCACATCTGACATTCATTCATCCTCCTTGTTTCTTTTTTTTTTCCCTGTTAGATTAACAGCAGGGAGAAAGAAACAGTAAAAACACCACGCTCCATATTTTTTATACTCAAAAGCCTGATTCTGTTCTTAGTCTTACTTTCTCCTTGTGTACCCATATTCACTCCACTGACCTTATTCTGGATCCTTACCAACTTAAATGGGAAGTAGGGTGATATATTTAAAGAGTATTTATTTTAAACACTATATTACGGATTAAGACAAACAAGTCTCATGCTCATCTGCCCATTTCCCAGCCCTGGAGACTTGTGTACATTCCTGAGCTTATCATTCAAGCCCAGCTATTTGAAAAGTGACCACAGATTTAGAATGACTCAAGTTTTACCAGTCTGGGACATCTCCGTCCTGATTTTGAGATGGCTCCAGTTGAAAGCATGACAGCTGTGCACCCCTGGGGCTGGAAGTATTTCAAGTTGGAAGCCTTAAAATTAAGCCAGCTCAAATCAGAGACTTTTAAAAATCATTTGGCCTTGGTATCTGAGTCGGCAAGTCCCTGCTGAGAGGTGATGGATACAGGCAGCTCCTGGTGCAAGCTGAATGAAAGCCATTAGAATTAAACCTTTGGTGCCACAAGGCTGCTGAATCACACAGCCCAGGATACACCTGTTACTGCTGATGCCAGGAGAGTGCAGCTATAACGAATGCAGGACGGCTCCATCTTCTGTCATCTCAGAGGCACCTTTTCTTATGGTGCACTTTATTTTGCAAGGTCGGGAGTATTCTCATTTCATGATTTTTTTCCTCTTTGGTGTGAAAGCTCCTAAGGTTTGGGAAAAATATGCCTTGAAAGGCTGGAACAGATTGGACTGACTGAGAAGCTTCCTGCAGATGTATAAATCTATATTCTGAAGACCATCTAAAACAGTAGCTGAATTATCTGACAATTAATAGGACCCTGGTTCAGCAAAACAGCTAATCTTGCCTTCAGCTTCTTGCTGTACAAATGTCCTATTTTACTCCAATTAAGTATATGCTCAATGTGCTGCATTGTTCATTTAATATAATATGCTGCAGTGATTTAAAAAATAGCTGTGACACTGTAAAATCAATCTGTCGTGGGTAGTCAATGTAGGGTGAGGATAATGTGATCATAGCTATGGCATCATGCCCAAGCAGTGAGCAGCAGACCTGCTTGCCTGGATGCTCTCTATTGTAATTGAGTTTGTGGTTAGCGGAGTCCTGGGGTGATACTCAAATATATTATTGCTGTGTGCTCATCCCAGAAAAACGGATAAGAACTGCCATGCTTCAAGGCAAAAAATAATCACCACAGAATTAATTGAATGTCTTCTTTCCTCTGTGGGTAAATTCTTCTATAATTATCCTTTAAGAGATCTCTTGCATCTGTTCCTGAACGCTGATGAGACACAGGACATCAGGTCCCTGTTTTGATCTTGCTGGAGTCTGCCAAGTTCCTCGTAGGTAGCGTGTGAGAGTAACGTTCAGTCTTAAGGCATGAAGATGTCTCATTCCTTCAGGGCTGGGGAGAACACTGTAAGGCACAAAGACTCTGGGAGTGGAGACTTTCTTCGGCAGAAAATCTGCCCAGGTTTGGTGATTTCTTCTCTTCCAGCCACCTTTGGAAGTAGTTCAGCAACATCTGGGGAGGATGGGAAAGTCAGGACTCTCTGTTTGGAGCAGTTACCTTTGTAATCCCAGCAATAGGGCTCTCATTCATGGTTTTAAAAAGGACTAGAATGAAAAGCATGCAAGAGCCAAAGGCCCCAGACTGAAACGATTCATGGAATTAAATGTTCCAGGCTTTGTTTGCTTGCTGGTTTGTGTTTGTTGTTTGAAATAAGAGCTACTGGGCTCAGTTCAGCTGCTGGGTTATCGGAGTGATTAATCTGTAACATCACAAAGTGAAGACTTCTTTTCCAAAAAACGAAGGGCTTTCACTACAATTGCTGATTTGGACATGCTCCTTGGGCAGTGAGCTGAACAAAAATATTCACATCAGGGTTTGTTTTTGACATCGTGCTTGAACAGTTTTGTCTTTTTTTCAAGGGCACCACCATTTCTGGCAGCTGCACAGAGATGAGTGTCTGGGATCTGCCCTTCTCTGCTGATGTTGTCCATGCAAAAAAGCGCCTCTCTCTGTCGTGTCCACCTGCTCCCGTTTTCTTTTTTTCTCCAGCGCAGCTCTCTGTGGAGGGAGCGAGGGCTGTACCTGAAAGGAACAGATGTCCTAATGGAGCCACTAAAACCAGGCACCGCAGGTACTCCTTTCACTGCTGTCTGATTCCGTGTGTGGTTACAAGAGGTGCACAGTGCTCTTTTTCTACTGATCCCTGTGAAGTGCTTGGATCTTTATACTGTAATTGCTGCTTCTCAGTGGAGGCTGGCTGCTGTGAAGGATCACAGCACTGCTTGCTGGATGCGTGCATCCCCGGAGAATTGGGCTGATCAAAGGGGAACCACTGAACTACTGAATTTGGCTCCATAGCTGGTCACTGCGAAACAAATCTGCTTCACGGGACATAAGCCTAAACGTAGCTCAGATTTCTGAGTAACAGGGTACGTTCCAGTTTTTCCATGCTTTTAGCAGGAAAAAAGCTGCAGTAGAGACCTGAGGATTATCTGTCAGATACTGTCTCCTTTGTGCAATGCACCTAAAGGCCTGCTGATGCAAAATTTGCCATTCCTTCGTCTACCTCAGCAACCCAGGAGATGTGTGGTGAGAGTGGCAAGGCCTGCTAAATGCAACATTGCTACTGGGACAAGCTTAGCACCTCAGTACACAGAACCTCAAGGCAAGACAGTAAAAAAGGGTTGCTGGTAGGGCACAGGTGAAAGGCAGGATGAAGTTGGGTTTGCTTCATGGAGAGTAAATTGGGTTTAGCATGTACTGGTAAAGCTGACAACAACTCCCCATGGATTGTTACGCTGCTGCTTTGCTGGTTCACAGCCTTCTCATTTAACAGAAATTTAACAGGGAAATGTAAAAAGCCCAAAGACTTGAATGACTCCTGCTGTCCCTTTAACCAGAAAAAGCTAAATGAAGTAGGAAGCTGATCTTGGAGGGCAATCTGCTTAGATGAGTACAATCTAAAAGTGGAATAATCCCCAAGGTCTCTCATTTTGCTTGCTGTCATTTGGGCAGAAAGCAAATGCATCTGACTTTTTCAAAGCTGTAATGTGCAGGTGGGTCTGTGCTTCTGCCTGTGATAGCGAAGGTGGCTATTCTGCTGTTCTGTAAAAAGGGTGGGAGGTACAGATGCTCTCTTTCAAAGACTCTACATTGGTGCTGAACATTTCTGAAATGGTTTTGGGGACGGTGGGTAACTGAATCCTTTCTCACAGCAGCATGACCGGAGAGGTAGGAAATGGAGAGAGACCTTCTGACTGTCCCGAGAGATAAGCTTCTTTTGCATGGGTGTAAATGTGTGTGGTCAGACAGGTCCTCACTAATACCTGAGGAGGATTCATTGTAATTGGTTTTAATCCTTCCTGAGCAGGAGGAAAAAGGTTAATTGTCTGGAGAGAGGCACTTACCTGGTCCACGGACTGTTCAGAGCAAAGGGGGAGGGAGAATTAACCAAAATGAGAAGATGGGCTAATTTTTCACAGGTCTGTTCTCGGTCTGTTTATTATAGCCAGTGATAACAATTAGGTTGAGCAGTTTGTAGGAACAACCGAAGGATGTTTTCTTTCCCCTCTACCCCATCCCTATAGCAAATGCATCTGGGAGTCTCAACTGAGGTGTCTTTTTTAAAGCTCTACTAAAGTACATATGGAAAATAAAGTATTTTTAACCAGGGCTTCCTTGTGAGATCCTTCCAATTCCCTTTTTGAGATGAAGGAAACATCGAAGAGTTGGAAGTAAATGTCCATCTCCTTTGGGGAGGTAGTAATGGATAGAATACTTCATTGGTGGTTCCTTTGTATGCTGTTATTGAGCAGCCTCTTGGGATCTGAGTGCCAGGAAAGCATGAGCTGGGCTATAATCACTTTCCAGTCTCAGGAGCACATGGGTTGCTTTTAAGAATGTGTTAGGCATCAAGTAGATATTACCAAGGAATAAGAATATGTTAGGCTAATTAGATACTAGTCAGCAAGCATAAGGTGGAAAACTACTCTATGAATTACTGCTGTGAGTCAGAGTTGTTGCTGTGTTCTCATCCAGCGTACTCGCGTAAGATGTTTTCCTCTCACAGAGGTAGGGGAACACTGCTAATTTTAAAGCAATAATTGATAGTTGGAAAACAGTAATGAAACTGCAGAATGAAATCAGTATCAGCAGGCTGATGCTGTTTTAGAAATTAATGATCTGAAATGTTCCAGAATGCCAAACTGTTGTCTGAAGTTACTCACAGAAGTCTGTCTTGGGCTTCAGGAAGATTTTATTTTGTTTATTTATTATTATTTTTTTTGTGGATTCTTTTTCCAGGAAGGAAATATTTTGCCGTTATCATTTGGATTCTGGAGCCTTGCAGAATTACTTAACTGCTGAGTATTTATTTGGATATGAACTGATAAGGATTTCATCCTGCACCCTTCGAATCAGGTTTTGCTCCTTTTGGTTTGCTCATTAGCAAGCTAATCACCATTCCCGTTTTTATTGTAATTGGTGTGTTTGATGTTAGAGCACGCTGGTTCTATGAGACTTCATTTGTTGTTGCTGTTATGCGTCATCTTTCTGTAACAGTCTTGCTCCAGTGTTGCCAGCTTAAAGGACTGTCTTAAATTAATGTGGTGAGTCTCAGTCTTATAAAGTAATCATCTCTCAGCTTTATTAATCCCTTATTATGAGTTCCAGGGGCAGCTAAAGGCTTAGACTAGAGCAGAGCCCTGCTGTGCTATGCTGGGCACATAATTCTGTCGGTTTCTTTCAGTGCTTACTGTGTTTACAGTCTAAATACGTAAAACCAAAAATGAGAAGGAAAACAGATACCCTATCATTACAGAACTTGGCCAAGGTCACGAAGCAGCGGTGTTTGCACTCTGTTTGCAGAGTGTCCCGATTCCCCAGTGACCAATGTCCTGCTCAAACATATGGGAGCTGTGAAGCTGCCTACTGTGTTGCTGCTTGAGAACTTTGATAGTAAACTGGTGTATAAGAACACTTCTCTGGATATACAATACTGACTTTTTCAAGTCACGTGGAGAAGATGATGCATGATTAATTTCCAGTAGATTTAAATGTTTATATGAGAAGTCAAGAGGGGAACAGCTGTGACTCCACTGAGAGTTGTGATGCAAAGAACTTGAAGGAGAGACGACAGGGTGTCTTAGTTTTGCTTACAAATCTAAACAAGCTGGCTGATAAGATTTGTTTGCCTTGCTCAATGTTCCCAAACAATTCTCTGGTTTAATACAGGTACTCTGTTTTTGTAGAAGATGGGAAGGAAGGCTGTCAGTTTGGAGGTAAAGGGGAAGACCTGCTCCATTTGTGGGAGAAAAAAACGTCATCAAGGCAATATTACTTCTTCCACGACCTTTGGTATCAAAGTTGGGGCTCCTGCTTTTTTTTTTTTTTTTTTTTTAACAAGTAGTAAATAGAATTCCATAACAGACGAATGGAATGGCAATAGAATTCCTATAGTCATGCCCTCCTCTTTCCACTGAAACCAATCCACAGCAACAGCCATCCTTTCCCTTTAGCCAACTTTTCTCAATCGTGACTTCCATTTTTCAGGTCAACTTCTAAAGGCAATCTCCACCAGGAGGAGCTCTTTCTCCATCTTCTCTCCTCTCCCCTCCCAGTTCAGCTAGCTGTTCACTAAACCCTGAGTAGCTTTTGTATGTGCTGCTTACTCTCTGTGCAGCTTCCTAACCCCCCTGGACTTTGGGCAGATGAGCACCTTTCAGGGTATGAGCAAACCACTGATTCTAGCGAATCTTTTCGATGCTGTGGTTGTTGGGCATTTCACGGCAATCGCATTCTTGTTATGCACTATTTCTTGCTATGTTTTTTACACTTGCTACTTTGGAAAAATAGCTGAAGTGTTATTTTGAAGCTTCACCGTAACAGATGCTTATTAATACAGACAAAAAAACGGACATGTGGTTCTTAGTGCACAGGACTTCAGTAAATGTCCCAGATAGTATTAGTCCATTTTTTTTATTCAGTTAGGTTATGTTCTACAACGTAAGATTACGTACACAGACAGTGTATCTAAAATACAAACTTCCATGCTTTCTAGCATAAGCCAGAGTGAGCTGGAAAGCTCACCCTACGGACATTAGTGAAGTCATATAAGTCTCATGTTTGATGACTGATTCTCCCTTTTACATTCACATTACAGAAAAATAGCTCCTTCAAAGTCAGCAGGCACTTCTCACAGAGAAGTTTATTTGTTTATTAACCAATTAGCATGTGCGTAGCACCCTTCTTGCTGAAGGTTCTCAAGTTTTGTAGCTGCTTTATATGCAGACTGTAGGAATTTCTAGTTAAAACATGGAAGAAGTTCTACTGTAATAACCGATAAGCCAGTTTTTAAAGGCAGGAGTATAACGACCAGCCGGCCAGGACGCGATTCCCGCCCACCCTCTCGCTTCCCGCCCGCCCCCCAAGAACTACAACTCCCGGCACGCCCCGCGCGCCGCCTGCCTTCACGGGTGCGGGCGATTGGCGGGAGCGGAGCCAATGGCGGGCGGGCGCCTTGCCCGGGGGCTGCGCCTCAGCGCGGCGGCGGCGGCGGGGGCGCTTTGAAAAAGTGGGGCCGGGTGAGGCGGGAGGGGGGGGGCACGGCCGGGGCTGGGCTCTGGGCGCTGTGGCGGGGCGGTGAGTGGTGGGGAAGGGCACAAAAATAGGGATAAATGCAAATAGCTGTGGGTTAAGGCAGGAAGGGTTGGTAGAGATAATCTTATCTGCTGCATGCGTTAGTTTTAAGGCTTTTCTGAGCTGCTCGGGGGCTCTTTAAGCGGGAATCTCAAAGCAATAAATAAAGCTTAGTAAGCCAAAGTGCTCCTGGCTTTCTTCCAGTACTGTTTCTTTTTTTGCCATGCGTAGAACAAAATAATGTTTCCATTGTAGTTTTGGTCTTCATATCATTAGCTTTGGCCTCTGGTTTCTGTCATGTTACTGGTTAAATCAAAGAGCTCTCTTTTTATCAGTGTGCTTTTCATAAGCTTACCTAGAAGGTTATCAGATGCTTTGAATAATTTGAATCTCGCACACTAACGTGTGTTTCCAGAGCTTTGGTCTGTCTGGTGTCTCCTTTTTGCATCCCTGCTCTTTCAGCGCCTGTGATGAGCGCTCGCTCTCTCCCCAGAACGGAGTGTTGTGCTTCAGCAGTTGGTGTCCCAGGTCTAAGTGCTCACTGCCGTTACCATACTACTCCTGTTAAGCCATTCAAAGATAACCTTATTTCTTCTCAATGCAAAATAGCACGAGGAGCTCCTGTTGCTACCCTGAGGCTCGTCGCTGAGTAATTTCCAGCTTGCTTCTCTCCCAGAAACCAATATCATATAGGCATTGCTGATTCTTCTGTTCGTATTGGCATGGCCTCATACACAGTCAAATACGAGGAGATGTAATTTAACACAGCTATTTTCTGAGCAGTAATATAATGCGGCATAGGCCTTCTATATTTATACACACCTTCCTTCCTATTCTTTAGCAAGGGGAGGGCATAATTGTCTGCATTGTCACGTTCCAAGCAGTTTCCAAAAACTTGGTTGTTTTACCCTGCAGACTGGGGAGGATGGCTGCAAAGAAACTGAGAAGAGCAAAGCTGCCTCAAGAGCTGTGTGAAAGGCTGAGTCGCTATCAGATCACTACCTGTCAGGTGAAAGGGTTGTTTTATGGTTTGGGATTTATTTATTTATTTTAAACCTAATTAACATGGAGCTTTACTTTCTACGGGTATTTCAGTCTCCATCTAGCTGCTGCCTTGTAAAAATGTAGCGTTAAAATGGTAAATGGCTAAGATGTTTAATCTTGTATGTACTATCTTTTAAAACAACAGGAGGTGCTTTATTTTAGCAGAGGTGTACAGCTACTACTTGAATGGAGTAAGACATCCATTTATGAGCTCTCCACGGAAAAACACATATGCTACATTATCTAGTGTATGTGAATATATTGTAAAATTATGCTATCAGTTTTGGGTTGATTCACTGATAAATTCTGAAGTTGTTACGAATGTTAGTCTAAAGAGAGCAAAGAGGCCTTATACATTTCAGTAGTGTTCATGATAAATACGGAGTCTAGCTCTAGGACTGCTATCTAGAAAATGCAATGTAATCTGAATGTTTTTCAGGTAGTGAAGACTTCTGTGGGCAGAAAAGTGTTATGTTGCAACTTCGTTGCACGGTTCTTGAATTTTTAATCCCTGATGCTGTGTGCTTTAAAATATGAATACAGTTTCTTTTGGTATAGCCTGACTGGCATCAGGAAAAAGTAGGAGAGGTGTAGCAAAGTACTGCATAACACAGCACAAGTGGCAAGTCTGGCCTTTGAAATTTATTCTAGTAGTGTATAAATTGTATCAGTGTAGTTCCTAGCCTCAATCGGCGTTACAGTCTCTGAACTGTTTTGTCTTCTTTCAGGACTTTTTGTGTCTTTCGCTCTTGGAGCTAATGAAGGTGACAGGACAGAGCTACAGAAATGTGCAAAAACTTCTTTGTCAAGTCAGCCTCGCTTGTGCTCCCAAAATGCAGACAGTAAGTTTGTGTTGATTCTATTTTTAATTCTTTGCCTGGGGAAAAAGCTAAATGATGTCACATACCTTTGTATCTGGGAATGGGGTGATCTTGGTTTGTGATGTCTGTTTGACTGCACGAGGTAGTACTTTAATATTTAGATCTGTGGAGGACTTTAGTTTGATACAGATAACTGTTAATAATCATCAATAAATTGGAGATAGATGGAAGCGTTAAGTAGATTTCTAGCATTTGCCTTTGCCTGTCACTTACATATCGCTATTCAGTCAAATTTTTAGATTAAAATATATCTTTGCTGAGAAGCTTGGCAGACACTGAAATTTATCATATGGCAATTGCCAAGAACTGTTAAGACATGATAGATGACCAGATAAGTAAGTGCATACAATACAGCACTGCACTTCAAGAAACAGAGATGTTAGCTGTTTTTAATGAGTGTGAATTGAATCTTTGCAAATGCTGGATTTCAAATGGACTTCAGGTCGGAGTGACTGAGGTAACATCATGATTGATGTAGCAAGGTTTGACGAGATCTTTGCCTTAAAAGTAGGTAAAAGGAATTATAAATAAAGGGAAAATACTGTCCAAATATGACACTGGAAGCCCTGGTAACAGAACTTCAGAATAGGCCAAGAAATACAGAAAAACTCCTTTAATTTATGGGGTAAATCTGATGCCCGTGTTTCTCTCAAGGTTAGAGAAATCAGGTTTACTCAAGCAATTAGTCATGCTAGGTTACAGCAGTATGCCATGACAGGGCTTCAGGAGTCTCTTGTTGGGCCAGGAGCCTGAAACCTCTGGGAACTCTTAATTGCAACTGGAGCAACAACTTCTACATCTTGGATTGTTCCTTTTAAAATCAAATGTCTGATGTTCAGTGATTGAGGAATGTGTTAGTTTTAGCAGAGGTCTGCAAGGTGCAAGGAGGACTTGTTTCTTTCAGAAGCATCTTTTGGAGCTTCCAGATCAGCACTTCCATTTTCTTATTTCTTCTTTGAATTTGATTCGGTCTCCCAAATGAAAATAATTCTTATGAACTAAGTTCTGATCTTGGACCAGTTCTAGTTAGCAGAGGAATTAGGAATTCAACTCTTTTCAGTTCTGTACCTGTCTTCTTGACTTGTCTTCCTCTCAAAACTGGAAAGGAGAAGTCAAGACTTGTTCAAAGACTTGGGAATCTTTAGCAAACCTTTCCTTGAACCCAGGTAGTTTCAAACTGGTAATGAATTTGGCCAGGGAATTCTTGGTTTTAGGTTTCACTGTGAATATTCTGCATTTGGTCACTAATAACACAGTATTTCCTTATGTAAAAGCTGGAGTTTTATGGATTGAAAGCAAGCCTCATTGAATGGGAACGGAGAAAACTTTTGAAACGTCATTATAAAAACCTTATTTAATATTGTGGTGAGAGAGACACAGTGAACTTTGAAATTTATTCTATGAGCTATAAATGGGATATAAATGCAAGGAAGGGTGATGAGAAAAGAGGGGACTATAACTGAAGGTGGGAATTGTTTACTTATTGGCAAGTGTTAAGTCAGTCTAGGTTAATGAAAGCAAATGTGACAAGTTTTCTATTTCAACAATAAAAGCACTTTTCAATCTTGTGTGTTTTTTTTCTCCTGTTGTAGGCTTATGAAATGAAAGTAAGGAGGTCTGTCAATCCCTCTTCAGCCTTTTTATCCACCACACTGCATAGTTTGGATGAAGTCTTGCATGGTGGTGTGCCCTGTGGATCCCTCACAGAGGTAATTTTTTTTTCAGTGTATTTTACTGTAGGTAGTTTACTGTAGGTAGTTGCCACACCTACAAGTCTTACAGGCTTGACCGCCTTGTGTCAGGTTCATTAAACACAAAACGAACCAAAAATTTGGATTAGAAGTGTGGGCTTTTTAATTGATAAAGGCTATGCTTTGGTATATTTCTGCAGCCTGTTAAGTAAGAAAACAACAACAACAAAAAAAAGTAGATTTGGTGACCTATTTCACTATAAAAAATGAGTGAAAGTTTGCCCAGAAAAAAGAGGAGATTGTTGCATGGATTTTATGGAGAAAGGTGGAGTGTGGTTTAGCGGTCAGAGCACAAGGTGCTGGATTGGGAGTCGGTCTTGATTTTAATAAGTACTCACTCTGACTTTAGCAAGTCATGGGTTTTCAGGAAGGCATGCTGAGCAACTAGGGCAGAAGTATGAAGTGTATAGGCATGAAAATTACTTTACAGAGCTTTTATATAAAAGTGTAACTAATCTTTACAACAAATAAGTAATGCATTCTTTTCAGAAAAGACGCTGCAATTAAGGCTTGCATTATATGTACATACATTATAATACTACAAATAGCATATGTATAGCTATTAACAGTCACTCTCTGGCCTTTGAATGCAATACTACTTTTTTTTTTTTTCTTGGAGTTTTCCTTTCAGAATAAGGGAGCGCTGCATCTTCTTGTACTTTAAATCTCTTTTGCCTTGCAGAAAGTGATAGTAAGTTGTGCAGCTTCTGTTGTCTGGAAAGACAGGATTTGTATAGATGCTTATAGGAGTCACTGAGTATTATAAAACTAGAAAGGCACAATCTATGGCTTAGGAAGTCTCTGAGCCACAAATGGATATTGATACTATGTGCATTGCACATATTTATCAATGTGTGTGTGCCCTCTTCTTAAGTTATTTCATAGCCATCTGGTTTAGGCCCTTCTTAGAGAAAGAATCGAGAGCTAGATGGACATTGTTTTTATGCAATGTGGCCATAATTGCCTTCTTACAGTAAAGTTCTGAACTAATCTGTGCACTTGAAATGAGTGGAAAATTCATATTATATGTGTCTCATGCTCTGAATTCAGACAGATTGAAAACATTTAATCCTCAGACACTTTTTAATCCTTACCAAATGTTTTTCTTTATCAAATTTCAACTTGCAAATTGCCACAGTAGAGGAGTAGAAGTGAGAAGTTAGCAAAATGAGGAAAATATATTTTTTTTTCCAGGGCCTGTAGTCAAAATAGCTTGTAGTCAATAGGTTTTAATCTCAGATAGAAATTGCTTATGAATCTAATAGAGACTTCAAGCATATTGGAATTTAAGCAGCACTGGGCTTAAACTGTAACAGTTCCTGCTCTAGTGGGAAATCTAAGCTTTTATGTAACAAGGGGATATTACTTTTTAAACGTTCTGAGTATTTATTTTTTATATGCTGTACAGGACTATATGTCATTCAAGTCTTCATAAAAACATTTAAAATTGTGTCCATGAATTTACATTGTGTCAGAATTCATATTTTCTTCATATTTAGGCTTAGCTTCGTTGCCAACTTACTGTGAGAAACCTACTGTGTTAGGATAGCCTTTGCACTTTAAATCTTTTGTTCTGAGAAAAACTTTTGTATGTTAGATTTTTTGTATTCTAACATGTTTTTGTTAAAAACGCAGAGACATTCCTAATCAAGTTATCTTGAATATATGATCTCACTAAGTGATCAAAATATCGAAGTCTTTACAAGGTATCTTGTGAATCAGACCAGAACTGTAAGCACAAAGTCTTTCCATGAGTAGCTTGGTCATGGTTGCAGTGTCACACCGGTTTAAACAGGAATGTGCATCAGTATTGTCAATCAGAAATATTTTAGAGACCTATGTGGACATCAGAAAGTAGAAGATGAACTTAGGAACAATGTCTTAATAAATAAATAAATTGCATTTTATTTTATTTTCTGGTGCCAAATCTGTAAAGTGATTAGGGAATGTATTACAAGCAAACATAAAGGCAAGGAACAAATGACTCTGCAGAACATTTTCTCACTTAATGTTGCTCCAGAGTCAGGCTTTATTAAAGGCATTTTTGCAAAAGTCATGAGATCTGAAGTAGTCTCAAAGTTGGCAGCAAGCGTTCTTTGATCGTTAGATGAAGTTTTAGTAGAATGCCATCAAGTGTCTGCTGCTGTTTCGATGCTGTACAGTAGCTTGTGAATGCTTTTCAGGTTATATTCTGTTTAGATTCAAGTGATTTTGGAGCTTAGTTGTTCTAATTTTCTCTTTTGTAACTTATTGGAGTGTAGCTGACCAGCAGATTGCTCTTTGGTAGTTTTGTTAATAGGCAGATGTTCCAAGTCTGAGAGAAGTTCTCTTGAAAAGTGTGTTGTGTGTAACACTTCCTGACTGGTGGGGCTAAATTGTCGTCTTCCTGTTACTTTACCCAGCAGTGAGGGTGGTTGGAAACTTGGAATTTGAATGCATGAGCCACAGGGTCGAGTTCTGCTGGTATCTTCTACAGCCAAAGCCGCTTGCTTTTCGAGTGCCAGAGGGATTTGATTTGCCTTTCACTGTCTCGGACTGTTTTTCCCCAAACCTCTATTAGGCTTTAAGTTGGAAATTAAATCGTAACTGAAACTTTGTGGTCAGATGTCAGAACTTTTGGCCAACTCCTCTGAGGAAAAATTAAAGTAATGATTTTGTGAATATTGAAGAGTTTAATCCCTGGGTAGCTGATGAAGAATTAGCTCCTTGTGACTTGATCCAAACCCGACAGAAGAGCCAGAGAAAATAATATATAGCTTATTGAAAAATAAAAGTATATTTTACTAGACAGAGGTAAATTAAAAACTGTTGTAGTCTTCACATTTCTGTCTGGTGGACTTTTGATTTTCAAAGCAAATTCAGTGTAAAGCAAACTGAGCAAGCTTTTTGCAGACATTCATTTCAAATTGCATTACAGGCACTTAAGGTTTGGTTTTTTTTTTTGAACTAAGATTGTATTGATCAAAACATTTACTGAAACAATGGTAACCATAATAAGATGTGATAGTTTGCTAAAATTGTTTGTTGTGGATTATTTTAAATTCCATGTAAATGCCCTTTAAAGGAATGCTGATAAAAAATAAATTGTTGTTTTGGGGAAGGGAAATTCTCTCTTCCTCCACTGAATTGCTTTCTTACACTAGCTAAGACAGCAACATTCCCTGTCTTTCTCTGATATGATGCATAAATTCTCAGACACAGCATCTCTGCTGAATTTACTCCTGCATCAGCCATTGAAATCAATGTTGAATAAATTCCAAGGCACCTCCCAGGCAGGGCTCAAACTACAAACGTTTTTATGAGCTCTCCTCACAGTTGTCCAAATATTTTAATTTAGCAACTGGATTGATGCCCTTCTCTCATTCATTTCTAATTTTAATTAGAAGCAGCTGGTGAGACTCCTTGGCTATTACAGTCTAAGAAACGTGTATTGTTTCTTCAAATTTTATGTATGCTTTGGGTTTATGTTAAAATGTGACAGCTATTGTTGGTACAGCATTTTGTAACTTAAGTATGATGGATGGAGGATGGATAATTGCATAAATATGACTAATTCCTGATCTGTAATCACTAAATGTAGTGTGTGCTTCTAATCATTTAAGTCATCTAATATTTTCCTTGTGTGGAAGCTTGAAGTGGATTGTCTGATAAGACTTGGTTTTCAGGCCTTGTTTAAAGACAAAAGTGATTACAGAGATTTTAACTAAAGAACATGACAGTAGCTAATGCAGTCCCTCAGTATTTCCCTGTAAATTTCCTGTTCCATGTCATGCTGCTGCTGTCTGAAGTGCAACCATAGCAATGTTATTGTATATTGAGGTGCAACAGTGTTTGCAGTTAAAAACCATTGTGCACTTTGGCTCAAAAATCAATTTGATTTTACCTGTGTCAGTTATAAGAATGTTTCTTTTTTTAAACTAAAACACAACCTCCAAAAAAAAAAAACCCCAAACAGAACAAAAAAATGTTGTTATGGCAGTGCTATGTATTTTGAAGGGGGTATGCTTGATTTTGTAGTTTAATTTCCCTGGACAGGTTTATGTTTATGTTGCATTATTATTTAGTCCCTACTGGGGTTGGAATGAGAACAGTCTCCGTTTTTAGTGCCTAAATTCACTTCAACTTTCTATTAGCTGTCTTTTTCAGCTATCTTATTATTAAAAACATCATCATCTCCCTTCCCAGAAGCAGTGGCAGTTTGATACTCTATTTAAAACCTCTGTAGTACTAATGAACACATGATAATCTGAACACAGGGCCTTTACCATCTCTAAAATCTGCTGTGGATAAAGAACAGCCTAGTGCCATCTCTAGCACAAAAAAAGTCTTGCTCTCAGAAACTGGGGATCTCATCAAGCAATGTGTTCTTTTGATCCTTGTGGTTTTGGTCTTGGATCAAAATCATACTGGAAGCATTTCACACAAATTGAGTATGTTCTTTTTGAATACTGCTTAACTGCAGTAAGCTTTTAGTAAGCACAGGTGAAAGCTTAAAATTGGTGTGCTGATCTGAATCAGTAAATGTTGTTCATGTTAAAATATGGTGATAGGGAATTAACACCACTGATGAAACACATGCTGCTTAGAAAGTAAATTTCACATAGTATGCCAAGCTAAAACTTACTTCCTACTACATTGTAGCATGAGGGTAGTCTCTGGGGAGGATGAAGTCTGTCTGCTGTATACATGTGGTTCATATTGCACATTCAGACTTCACAGGATTTAAACTATCATCCTTGTGATTTCCAGGTGAGACCTGATTGTAACCAAGGTAATGATAATTCCTGAGCAATGACTTACATCTGTGAACTCAATAGCTTTTGACTTCATTTGCAGCTTTAAAGGTCATTTGATGTCATGTGAATGTCAACAGGGAATCTTTTAATTCTGCTCTATTTTAGAAGGTAGCATGGAGGAGGAGATGGAGGGTAACTGGCTGTGGCTCTGTTGGGGAGTAAGAGGAGGGGAAGAAAAGGGGACATCAAATATGAGATGTAGCAAAGTAGAAAGAGGAAGATAGAAAAGAAAGTATAAGCATAATGCTGCATCTGAAGAACAACTATTTATTCTTCAGTGGTGATGAGTTAGACTGCAAGGCACAGATCCAAAAGTAATTGCAGGTTGCTCTTCATGGGCTTCATATTCTATCTCTTTGTGGCTGTCTGCTTTGGTAACTAGAGGAGCAGAAGTTGAGGCATTCTGGCTGATGGGCCTCAGTTAAAAGTAGAATTAGTGTGAAACGAGTGTGACATCTCTTGCTCATGTTACTAATCTTTTTTTGTTATAGATAACAAGCCCACCAGGTTGTGGCAAAACTCAGTTTTGTATTCTGATGAGTGTGCTGGCTACGCTACCTGTAAGCATGGGAGGGCTGGATGGGGCTGTGGTATACATTGACACAGAGTCTGCATTCAGCGCGGAAAGGTAAGATGCAAAATTCTGACATTCACACTTTCAACTTCTGTGCTGCCTTTTATCTTGGAGCCTTCAATTATTTTCTGAGCAATAATCAAGCAATTATAACATAAATACCTATGGCAGCTATTAAGTATTCATCTGTTATATGCAGTTATTTCCAGATGATGAAATTCACCGAATCGAATGGTTTGCTCACCTTCCTAGCTTGCATGATGTTGTGTGTTCCAGTTGTGATATTATAGCAAGATGGGTAACGCTATCTAATTTAAAAATGGTCATAACAGTCCTATACTGAAATTTTTCTTTGCAGTTTAGTTTGTGAAGTAAGGAAGAAGGTTTTGAGGATGTAAAGGTGCAGCATTTTGTGTGCAAGGAACATGGAGGTTTTTCAGTGAACAGTAGGACTAACATAGGCTGTTTTCCTTCAGATTTCTGTCCTACTTCTGCTGCGTGGGGCCTCCTGCCCTTCCTCTGTACTTCTCATTTCCTTCTGCAGTAAGTTCACTTCTCCCCTATGTGCACAGCAAGCCATGCAGTACAATATTCCCTTCCCTCTCTAATATCTATGTTTTTTCTAACATCTCCTGCTTTACTCACACAACAGAAATTGCTCAGCTCTGTAGTGATCATATTTTCCAATTGCAGAATGGACAGGAGACACATCCTGCATCTGGTTGAGAGTTAAGGATGTATGTGCATGTAGGTTACCACTGTTGCCTTGTTAACTGTTTAACTGTTGAAATCATTCTGTAGTGTTTCATTAGAGGTAGCACTAATTTGCTTAGCTACCAACTGTCCTGAACCACAAAGGAATTTCATGTTTTTGAGATGTCTATTCCTCTGTTACCGTTCTACAGAATTAGTGAGTTCTCAAGTTATTAGGGGGGTCTGGAGGAGGATGACAAGAAGTACAATAGTCTCACCCTTGTTTGCGTAGAAAAACGGGCAGAAAAGATATCTAGAGATTTAAAGTGACGTAGTAGTTATGCTTGTGGCTTGAATCTGGAGTATCTAAACACATGTATTTACGTTGTTTAATCATATAAATGTCATGGATGTTTAAATGCTTTGTTTAATCCATCGTGGATGAGAAGGCAGGGCTTCTAACCCTACTTTTGTCAAGTTAATTTCACAAAAGTTTGAATTAGTTTGAACTGGAAGTGTAATAGAAAAAGAGAAGGAAAAAAGCTTCAAGCAATGGCTTTGCAAAAAGCAAATGATGTCCCCTTCTTGGATACAGCTTATTTTTGATTCTAGGTAATTGGAATGTAGATAGCAGAAAAGGGTGGGACCTAATGGGTGAGTTAAGACTTGCTGCTTAGAAATGAATGCTGAAGAAAAGGAGAAGAGGTGAACGTGGAAATGAAGCTGTTGAAAATAGAGCAAGATGAAAGGAAACATAGTAAAAAGCACATTATCACAAAGGATGAGAATATTTATTAAATTACATTGCTCAGCCCCAAATGATGGCTCAGTGTAACTTCAGTAGGCAAGCTGTATTTTATACTTCAAATGTGTTGTAATTTTGTGTTGATGGTGCCTTAAGGTTATATTTAATGGAGGAGCATGCCCTGGTCTTCACAGGTTGCTCAGTGCCGTTTGGGTGGGCTTTGTAGTCTGTTCTGGGGAGTGATGTCCTGACCCCAGCGTGACAAGTGCTTATGTGTATCACTAACTTGTTTCCAGGGGTTGCAAGTGGGCTCCTGGCAGTTTGTTGGGCAGAGGTGTGTACAGGTTCATGGGACTTTGCTTATGCTGCTGTTTGCTGCTTATATACGGAGAAACTTTTTGACCATGAGGTCAGTCAGTTATTGGAGAAGGTTGTCCTAAACACTTCAGGTAAGAGGGCAAATATTCACTTCCCAGAAACTTATTTTAAAGGACTCAATGGAGACATTTATCTGACAATGTTTTTGTGTAAAACTCAAAAGTCTTCATCAGAAAGACCAGGAAGAATGTTGGTATGTCTGGTGCTTTTTAGGGCTGAGAGTCGCTAAGTTGTAGCTGTTGTACTGGTTGTAATGCCTTGCTGTTTCTAGAAAGATACTGTATAAAATTGACTAGTTTTATGTCATGCTAAAAGGCACTTTTTTTTTTTCCTGGTCATTCTGCCTGGAAGGTCTTAGTTCAGGGCAGGGAGCTTTCTGCTTCCACAAACTTACGTAGGCTATTACTTATTCTCTGTCATGACAGCTTAGCTCAATCTAATAGCAATGCTGAAAAAAGTGACCAGAATTGAGGCTGGTCTTCTATGATATGCTGCTGTTTTCTGTAATTTATATATATAGTTTTTCTGCTGTGGAATAAAAAGCTGTAACAGTGCAGACGGTGTCCACCATTCATTTTCAGAATGTGGATGCTGGGACAAGTAGGTGGAATGGCCATACTAATTCTTGAAATTAAAATTGTTGTTGTCAGTTTTGTTAGGAATTCAGTTAAACTCTAGCTAGCCAATTAACTGAAAACATACCAAACTTGTTTAGAAATTCTGAAAATAATGCATTCTGTTTATGGTCTAGCTATATTTATTGCTTGTGGAAAAACATGAGATGCAAATTTCTGTGAACTAATGCTGAGAACAGTGAGGGATTTCCACCCTATGGGCCTCTGCTTTGATTGCAGAGAACATGTTCTGTGCAGTTTTTGGGTTTATGACAAATGGGATTTAGATCTTAACTCAGAACCTGCATGTACTGTATAAATAATACTGTGATATTAGTAAGATTGTGGTGTGTCATTTGAAGTCAATTTGTGTAATGGTCTTCTCTGTCATATGTATGCCTATTAATTAACTGTGCAAATGTAAAGACAAGATCCTGTCCGTGGAAGTTGCTCAGGACAAGCTTTGATGTAGTAAGTAATGTATCGAATGGATGAGATTGAGGCTATTGCGTCGGAACTGCTTATTCAGAATAGCTAGATGAAAATACAACAGTATGCTTGAATGTTAAAGCTAAAGAAAAATGATTTAAGAGTTTTCTTAAAACGGCTTTTAACGTTCTGGGTTTTAATGAAAGGGGCTGAAATAAACAGCATCAAGCTAACCGGTAAGTTGTGTGTCCAGGTATTATCCACCAGATGTCGTTCTTCTCAAGCACATGAGCCGGGGGATATGGATGCTTAAAATAGAGACAATTAAGTACTTTCCATGTCTGTTCTCAAAAATAAAATCTCCACGGGGGTGGGAGAGGGAAATGTACAGTGCTCAGATTGTAACTATGAGTTTCTAAAATTAAATTATTGGACTCATTTTTAAGGACCTAGATAAAACTGCCTTGTGTTCACAGGCACAGAACTTCTTTCCACTGACTTCAGGAGAATTATGAGGCATTCAGCATTTCTAAAATGTATGCCTTTGTCCTTGATTTTATGTATATGGGTCAATTTAAAGTGTTTACCTTTCATCAGTAAACTGTTTAATTTTACATTGATGTGAGTTTTTTCTTTTTAAAGCATAGTTTCTGAAAATAAAAGTATTTGATAACAAATGATAAATGTTCGACTTCTGACTTCTTTTGTGTTATCACCAGTTGTCTGATACACTTCCTTAGTCAACCATGGTAGTAAACAGTTGTATGCTTAATAATTGTAATTCAGCGTTTTGAAGGGTCATGAATTTACTAAAAAGGTAATGGAAAATATTTAGTCATGAAATCACACATTAAATCTGTCAGTGAAGCTGCCATTTAAACTGTTTAGTTGCATCATTTTATCATATGTTAGTTGTACCTGGGCTATCTGAATGGATGGATGTTGTGGCCACAAGGCCAGGCTGGATGGGCTTTGGGCAACCTGGTCTAGTGGGAGGTGTTCCTGCCCATGGCAGGGGGGCTGGAACTGGGTGATCCTCAAGGTATCTTCCAACTCGAATCATTCTGTGATTCTGTTGTAGCTGCCTGGCAGCTGGAACAGGCAGCCTCAGTTGCTTTGTGACACAATGCCGATATTTTTTGCTATGTTCTGAAAGTACATTTTCTTAAGATTTTATAAGCTCTTGTATCAAAGCGGTAACCAGCACAATGAGAATGGCTTCAGCGTAGAAGTCTCTAATCCAGATGACCTTGTTCTTGTTTTTAAAGATAGATTCTGTGAAAAGATTTTTACTTTGGCAGGTATACCTGCCATATATGTACTGCTTGCGTAAGTGTTTGCTGGTGAATTGGGGTTCTCTGCAGTCTGACTTCCATGCTGGCTGGATCCTGTAATGGGTCTTCTGTTTGTTATCATCTTGTTGAATTTCTGTGTTGATACAGGAACTGATTTCTGATTTCAGTGCAAGGTAAAGGTGGAAGGGGAGATGGTTTGGTTTGGAGAGTACATTTGTTTAAATGAAACTAATACTTATATATAAATAATTAAAGTGATAGAATACTTAGCAGTTGACATGAACATCTTATGCAAAATTGAAAGAACTTTAAGTACTGTAACTGAAGAACATTCAGTACTGTAAACTTTCCAGTTTTCTTTTGCTGGAGATGTGCTGTCTTTTTGTGTATGGGCATATTATGTCTTTCCCAAGCCTACCATTGGCACTGGCTAGCATCACTGGGAATACAATCTAAATGTTCTGACTTCCAGTATTTCAGTCTGACTACTAAAGTGTGCTTCTCCTTTGAAAAAGACTTCTATTATTATATCGTATCTACTTATCATTCAGAGGTTTGCTTTGTTTGTTCTGTGAATATTTGATGTGTTATTACCCCACATTATTCCTTTTTCATTGTAATGTCTTTTGTTTTTTTTGATAGGTTGGTTGAGATAGCAGGAAACAGATTTCCTGCTTATTTTGACTCCGATGAAAAGCTGTTTTGCATGACCCGTAGCATTCATCTGTATCGAGAGCTGACCTGTGACAGTGTACTGAAGAGGTATTCTTTCCCAGAACTTAAAAGGAGAAAAAACAAAAACATAATTCAGCTAGATTGTCTATGATATTTTATATCAAAGTTTTATGAAGAGTAATTCATTTCTTTGAAGATTTTTATGTTGGTAACAGCATGGTTCCCAACGAAGTAGAATTTCTACAGTAAGACTGGCATTGCTTTTTTTCACTTAATAGTTCTTGACTAATCTACTTGATGTGTTATGGTTTGGGGTAGACAATTTCTCTATAATCTGATCACTATAAGCCTTTAAAGGGGAGTATTTGTGTGACAGGTCTTGTCTTGGTTTGCGGAGAGACCATAGTGTAAGAGTTATATATGTCATGAAACAGAAAGGAGATATTGCTCCTCCAGAGTGCTCTTTGCTTCCAGGAAGACTGGGACCCCTCCAGCAGTGGGAGGGAAGAATTGTTTCAGAGTCATCAGCCTGAAGCTGTTATTGACAATATTGATATGTTGTACTTTATGTTAATTTGTGAACACACAAAATCTACATCTAAAATATACATCTTCTTGTATATTTTAAATTAGTGGAAGAATTCTTCTAAAACTTTTTATCTACTGCAGCTTTGTCAGAGAAGAGCAGCTATTAGCGTATTATTGATATGATAGGTTTGGCATACCATCTTTGGAGCTGTATGGAAGGAGCTCTGACTTCCTGCGTATATAGACACTAAGGATTTTGATGTTGACAGTAGGATGCTGCTACTGTAAGCAAAGGCACAGTCTCAATGTCTGCTTAATTTGCTGTCTGTGCCATTCAGGGTTTGCGCAGTGCAATGTTGCTAACTAGTCTTCCAAACCTTTCTTCTGGAGGGGTCTGCCTTGGGTTGTGTGGCCTGTTGGAGCCTGAGATTACTTTCCAGTTCTCTTTAATGCATTCAGGTATTAGTGGGGGTGGGCTATAAGGGAGAAAGAGGGGCTGACTTTCAGCTTATTGAGGTAAACCTTTTATTTAAACAATTTCAGGATTATAAAACAGTTGTATAAATAGTTATAAGTGACTTCTTGGTTTTTGCTTTTTTTAGGATTAAGTCTTTGGAAGAAGAAATTATTTCAAAGAAGGTTAAACTCATAATAATTGACTCTGTTGCTTCAGTTGTCAGAAAGGAGTTTGACACACAACTCCAAGGCAATCTGGCAGAGAGAAGTAACTTTTTGGCTAGAGGAGCATCGCTATTGAAGTATTTGGCAGAGGAGTTCTCAATACCAGTAAGTTCTTCTTCCTTTCTTAAATTTCTGCTTTACAGAATCAAGTAAGAAAATCCAAGAAGAATGAAAATGACTAGAAGATGAAAAAACAGGTAAAAAAAAAAAAACTGATCAGAAATATTCAAGCAGGTGTCATCTGGAAAACAGTTGGAGAATAGGAAAAAGTAACTGTTCCACTTGGTGTTTTTTATGGTGTTTTTTCTTCATATTTATTCTGGACTTCAAATGAGGATTTACAGGATTGTCTTTCCAGCTGTTTTTCAGTGCTTTGTTGTTCAGGTTTCTTAAATATCATGTTTTATTTTGCCCATAAAATACAACAGAAGAAGTGCAGGGACCGAGTGAAACTGATTAAAAAGTGCATTAGAAGATGTAAGCTCCATGAATGTGGGTGAATGGGGGGTTTCCTTCATGTTGTGATCAATGATGGGGTGTCAGAAGATATCATTGAGACTCAGCTGTAGGAAATATTTCATAGTATGAGTACAGTACTAATCACTCAAGCGAAAGAAACTGTGGCAAGAACTCCAGTCAAACTGGTCAGATCTTGCTTCTGAGGTCATGGTGGCTATCATACCTGAAACGTACACGCTGGAGATGTTGAACTAACTGACTTAGCTGAACAGGAATAGATTTCCTTCTGCCAGGTAATTTATAAAGATCCTTTATGGGGAAAATTAAACCCTGCATGTATGCCTTTAAAGTTCTGGTACAAAAGATAGTGTCCTAGTTAGTGCACCCAGTAACATTTGTAGTGCCTAAAAAAGTCAGGAAAGAATTGTGTGAGTAAGAATGTACACTTCTGTATTTTAGGAAAATATGATGTGATCCTTTGAAAAAGGAGATGGGTTTTATGGGAAGATACTGTTCTCTCGATTTTCTTCTACTTTAGACACCCCTGCCCTCTTCACCTTCTGTCTTCATTAAAGTGGTGAAGTTGAGCTGGATTGGAGCCTCTGACAGCTCAGGCTGCTCTTCTGCTTACAGACAGAGACTGCTATTTACAGAGGTTTTAGAGTTGGACAGTATTAAGTAGTATGCAATTATGATTCTATTTCATCCTACATAAGAAGAAAACAAAGGTTGAATGTTTAAAGGTTTCCATTATGTTAAAGCTAATGTGTTTGCTTAAGGCATTTGTGATGGCTGGTGTGCTGCTTGTTTTCTTGTTTCTCATTATGTTTTTCTCATTACCTCTTTGGTAAGGAGTTTTTGAAATTTTGGCCAAGAATATGTGCTCCTGGCCACAACTGTCTTTTTGAATTTGTCCATGAGGTGACTTACCTTTAAATAAAATTTTTAAAGATCTGCGCAATATTCTAGAAAGGCCTTGGCTAGAGATTGGGGTTCCCACGAGCACAGATCCCTAGGTAATTTTGTGTATGTGTAAGGAGCAAAATCCAGCAGCTGTGTGTTATGCATCTGCAAGTGTTGATACATACATAGAGATAAGTCTGCTATTGCATACCTTGCGTTAACCTCTGGTATTTGAGGTTAGAGAGTATCTGAAGTTCTTATTGTAAATAACTGTGTTGGAAGTTTTTTCAGATGTTCTTCCTTTTGTATCTGTAATCTTCTACATACTTGGGATTAAAACATTAGTAAGGTTGCAAAGTGATTTAGATCATTAATAAACTGGACACTGAAAATATATGTTTCATGGCAGGGCTAGTGCAACTAAATATGGAATTGGACAACAAATAGGGGGCCTTATTTGGAGACTTTGAAAAAGATGTGGGGTTAATGACTGATAGGGCTTGAACTGGAAGTAAACCTTTTTAGCTGGTGAAAAACTGAGCAGGTGAACCAGGGAATTGGAATTAGGCTCTGGAGGCTACGCTTGAAAATGAATGGGAGTAGGGGACAGGAATTTCAATGACTAAGACTAAGATGCTTATTTTGTTTAGCTTAGCTAAGGAAATGTTAAGGATTTTTTTCATTCATCAATATGTGCCTACTTGAAGAAGAGGCATTTGACAGAAAAGCATCCTTCTTTTCAGCTGACAAAGGTATAGTACAGTTCTGCGGTTGGAGCCTGAATTAAGCAAGTTCAGACTTCAAATAAGGGGTGTGTTCTTAATGGAGTAATTTATAATTGGAATAAGTTACTAAACTTAAGTAGATTCTTGTCACTAAGTATTTTTAAAGGGGCTTCCCCCCATTCCCTAAAAAGGAAATGTATTCAAATAGGATTAAATTTGGGAAAACCTCTACTACTATGTTATGCTGGAGTTCAAGTAAGTTTAATGTTGTTCTTTCTCCTGGCATTGTAAACTACCTAGCTATGAATAATTGTGTGTTCATGTTGTCTGGATATTGAGTTGGGCTTGCAAAAGTGACTAACGTTCATAGCTTCTACAGAATTCAAAAGGAGCTATGTTTCAAACCCAAGGAGCTCTATATGGTATGAAGTATTCAGGGAGGGGGGGGGAAACAGATCTCAGCTGCCTCCAAACTGATGGTCATCACTCAGTAATCTCTCTGCACCTTTGCTTTTGCTTTGTGAAATGGGAATAACAGCTGTTTGGTTGTGAGGTGCTAAAGTTAAGCTCGTTACCTTTCAGAAAGCACACATACTGTGTTCTTGAGCAATATATAGATGTCCATTGGAAAGTAGGACTTCCCATCTCCGCTGTAAAAAAAAAAAAAATTGTGTGTAGTAATTGAAACTCTAATCCACCTTTTGAGATGATAAAAAATGTTAAACGTATTCACTGAATGTCACCATTTTAGCTGCTGAATGAAACAAAATGAAACTTGTGATCATAAATTTTTGCTTGACTTAATGGTTTTTGAATCTTTTTAATGTATCAGCAACACAGGTTGTTTCTTGAGAAATGAGATATATGATGCCTGATTTCCCCTTTTGATCCATACTTCATCCTAACTTGGCAGTAAACCTGGTTCCATCCCAGGTTCTTTAAGTGATGCCAGGGCAAGAGGCAACACAAGGTTTTGATCACTTCCAGACGATTGCTGACAGGACACCTGGCAGCTGTACTGCTGACTGAATGGCTACGGAAGCTTTTTCCACCATGGGAATTATGTGGCAGTGTCCCTTTTCACCCTTCCTTGCATACAGCTGTGATGAAGAAGTACTTTTCTTTTGGGTTTGGTTGAAATGAGCCAGTCAGCCCCAAAATGATTCTTAGAAACTGAGAAAGACAGTTTGACTGTAAGTCAAACAAAAAGCCCCGTAGTTTTGAAATTCAGTGAAGATGTAAACCTGCATGAAACATCTGTTTTAGAACAAGCTGTACTTGTGAGTGTTTAGAATCTGAATGTTCTCTGTTATAAAGTCTATTGATACTGTCTACCAGATTACATATTTAAGCAGCACTCCTCAGTCCTGTATGTTTCTTGTCTATTTTCCAGAGACCCTTAGTATTCTTAAAAGGAATAGAAAGCAAAATACATTTTGGATAGTCTTTCTCCTCTTCTTCCATATTCATAGGAAGCTATTTATTATTAGTAAGTGCTATTCAGTAAAAGTAGTTCAGTGTTCATTCTGGTTGAAAGAGAAGTGTTGCTGAATCCATTTCAGTAAAGAGCTAAAAACTGAATACCAATATGACTAGAATTGTTGTGGAGATTTAACTGTTCAGTGTATAAAAATTGGTATTTATAGAATCTGGTCTTCTAGTTGTTAGTAGTTGATAAAATGTTTGAAGCTGGCTAGACATCTCTGTGGAAAAGCACTCTAAAAGTGCCACTTGCAAAACCAAACTGCTTTAACCGTTCTTTTAAATATCGAATTGAGACTGAAGGTGGAACTTGCTTTGTAAATCCAGGAGGCTAATCAAATTACAACACTGGCTGTCCTTCGTACTTTTGTCTGGGTTGTGACCTTAGATTTGTGAAGAGAAACTTTATTTATGATAAACATCCTGGCTATTGTTTCTAGCAGCAAATGTATCATAGTATCTATCTTTCCTTTTTTATGCTGTTTTTGAAAATATGAAATAGAAAACTCTCCTAATAGAAGCCTCTCCTAAGCTCATCTGTGATTTTATAGTGCAAATAAAAGACAAACTTTGACTATTCTGTGATGCTTTTAATTGCTGTGCTAAGCTAACAGTAGTCAAGAAGCCCATAATTTCCACAGGTAATATTTTTTTCCCTTTGTGACATGCTTTAGTTTAAAAACTACAAAAAAAATCCCTTTATCGATTTTAATAATATGACAGCACGTAAAGCTGTTGTTGTCAATTTCTTTTCACATTCTCAGTTCTCACATTTGTCATTTCAGTGCTTCCTGCTTGTTTATGCATTCTGCTCTGTAAACTTTATACCCAAGGTTTTAATTTGCTTTGGAAAGTCAAATGTTTAGTGACATGTATGTTTGTTTTTTAGGTTGTGTGAGTTTTTCTTATCAAAATCAATTTAAATGCACAAACTGCTTGACATATGCAGTGCCTTTCTGCTGTCTTTGGTTAAGCGTGTTTAATTGTATCATTTCAGCTTCCTGGAGTGAAGTTTCTTAAGGTTTAGAATGCTTCTGTTGGTAAAGAAAGAACATTAAAACTAGTAATTTTCTTTCTTTACATGCAAGTATTTCCATTGGGCATCATCCTTGGTTCTCTTTTACTTTGTGGTTGCTGCTTGTCAGCTCCTCTGTACCTTTATCACTGTTCTGATATCTGAAAATACTAGTTTATGGAGATTAAAAAAAAAAAAAAAAAAAACAGAACGGAAGATTTCTGAAGAAAACTGTAATGCCAATTACTGTTGAACTGGTAATAAAATATTTCTAAACTTTCTACATATTACAGAATTGATTTGTTGTTACAGTATGTAACAACGCTGTATGCTGATTTCTCCAAAACTATGGAGATACATTAGACTGCCAGTTTCATTTGTCTGTAGCTGGACCATAATCTGGTGAAATACAAACTTTGTTTTTTCTGTAGCAAAGTATAAAAACAAAAACCTAAAAACTATTTTCCATATCATCCTGCCAGTGTTATAGAAATAGTAATTGAATTATCTTTGCAAGTTGTTTAAACCTATAATAAGAAAAATTTTTCTCTCCTTTGGAAGCTTAGAGCACCGGTTCCATTTTGAAGCTTTCTAAAAGGAAATATTTTAAGTGTTACACCACATCGAAACATGTGTTTCTTTAATGAGGAGCTAACCTTATCAGGAGGAAAACTTTCTGGAACTGAGTTGCCAGAATTTTACTAGCCATATTTAGGCCAGATGTGGTTCAAACAGTTTCCACTGGTAAGATTTCAGTTGAAAGTATGGATCCTTTTCTGTTGAGCTGCTGCTGTGCATGTAAAGTGCCTTGATGCTCAACTTCAAGCATAATTTCTGTTTGTGTGTATGTGTGAACCTGAATAATTCCCAACTGCTAACGGAAAAATCTTTGTATTTTTTCACAATTATGCTTAACTGCTGGTCACTGCATTGCTAGCTAGTCCACCATCTGCATGCTGCAAAAGGTTGAGGTTTACCTGATAATAAAATCCTCTTTTCAGTGTGGGGCTGCTTTTTTTTCCCCATTTTTATTTTATCTTTTATTTCTGTATAAATGGAAAAATAAATTTTCTAAAAAGGCCTTGGTGCCTTTTTTTTCCTCTCATGAAACCTGGATATTTCTCTAGGGAGCAGCACAAAAGTAAAAAAAGTTTGTGACTTTGATAAGAAGACTCAGAACAGTGCTGCTGAAATTACAGAATTTTATTAAATAATTCATCAGCTACTTGGAGAAACTGAGCTGGCCTTCCATGAACTCAAGAGGATGAAAAATGCTTTATGCTGATAGTATTTTGCAAGTTATCTGTAGAAACATAAATGCTTAGAATTGTGTAGATGCTGCAGAATTTGCTGGCTTTCATTATCTTGTATGAATTACAGAAACATTGAGTAGCCCTAACTTTATTGTAACCTATGGAAAACAGTGGTTTGTTTTCTAAACCAGGGAGATTTACTTCCAAAAATAACTTTCTTCTAAGGAAGAACAATTCTTGTTGTTCTTGTTAAGATATTTTACTCCCCTTGTTCCAAAATTGAAGTTGGTGTTCATCTTCCTTAAGTAATGAGCTGAGTGGCATTAGAAAGTTGTTTCTGCTAGCTGTATCATTTATAAGAATTTATTTAGCATCGGTTTCAAACTTATCTTTCCACCAGAAGACAATATATACCTAACCTTATTCATTGTGCTTCCTCAGTCGGAGTAATGAATAGTTTGTGAAATAAATCATTTTATGTTAAGGTTTCTTTCCATGTTATACCTAGCAGCATTTTCATGTCTGGAATTAAGTCTGTAGCTTTGTTCTTTTACTAAATATTCTAGTATTGCCCTTTGTTTTCTTGCAAAAGCCTGCTTAAAATATAAGTGTCAGAATTTCACATATGATGATCCCTGATGTTTGTAAAGTGTGGTTTGGAATGGATTTTAATTTGTGCTATTGTTTAACTAGGAAAAAAAAATGCTTAAAGGGGGATTACAGACTAGAGTTCTTTCTTTGCCCTAACTAAAGCTTGGTGAGCTCACTTTTTGCTGTTGGCAGACAGTTCGTTTAAATACTGCACTCCATGGTACCGAGCAACAAATAGTTTTGATAAAAGGGAGTTAGGCCAACTGTAAAGTGCTGTTGCAGTGACAAAATGTAGAAGGCTTTGGTTTCTGGTGAGGCTGTTAAAAATTATTCTCAGAAGGCACACCTTTGTTTTGGTTTTAAATGACTATTTAAAATGTAATTATAACTATCTTCAGTACTGCTGCCATCTGTGTACTTTTTAATGCGTGTCTGGAGAACATACATTTCTGCAGTTTATGGCCCGACACAGTGTTCCTTTTGGACTGTCTACACTCATAAAATGTTTAATACTGCTGAGGAAAAAGAATGAGAAATGGTAGAGCAGTATTTCCTGTTTTCACGTGGTGGCAAAGTATAGAAAAGGAGGTAGTTTAAAAATATACAATACTGGAATTAAATTTTCTTTTTCTTTTAAAGTACTCCCTACATTGCTTTTTCCATTTTACGTTATAAGTGACTTTGCCAAAAGCAATGATTCTTTACAATTCTACATATGAAATCATGTAGAAGGAAGGCACCGGTATGTATTAAGGAAGGGAGCTGAGAGGAATGAGGCTTTATTCCCAGATTTGGTTTTGGTCTGCTATATGATCATCGGCAATGCTTGTCAAAGGAGGACAGATATTTTCCCTGATGCCTGTCTTGACTTTGAATTTCTGAAAAACTTGACGGAAATAAATTATCAGTCTTATGTCTTCTAACCCTTGTTCTCATTATGCTTTTCTGGATTTCCTTCAGCTGGTTTACATTATCTTGAGAGTGAGGTGCCCAAAATCAGAAGTCGTATTCCAGGTGAATCTCTGACAGTGCTTAGCAATGGAGAAGGATTTCTTTTCATGCCTTGCAGGACATCTGTTTTTTTATGCATCATAGTGCACTGTTTGCTCTATTTGCAACAGCCCGATGTCCTTTTCTTACCATACATGATCCATTAACCTGGACCTACATCTGCTGATTTGGTACTTCTGTAGTTGCTCCTCTCAAATCTGTGTTATTTTTCCTGACTGCTTTTCTGATTTGTCAAGATGGTTTTGAATTCTGATCTTATATTATAGTGTTCTTGCAGTCTCTTTTCTTCTTCTATTTTTGCAAGGAAAATAATCTTTCTGTTGCAGCTTGTTTGTGCGACTAGAAGCAGACTTGAAGCAGACTCCCATGCTGTTCAGTAAGAGACTGTTAAACACTGCGAACAGCTGTGTGCAGTTTTCCAATAACCTTTGTATCTGATCTGTAACGGAATGGTCTAGGTTACATTTATCTAGTTTTCAAGTAATGTACGCCTATGAGATGGTCTATTACTAAAGTAAAAAATACTTCATTGTAATGTGTCTGGCCTGTCATGTTGATACTCTGTCCTGTAGAAAATGAAAGTAATTGTACTGAATGGCTTTTATGCCTTTTATGGGGAGCTTAGGATTTGCCAAGATGTACTGTTTTCACTATGTGGAAAAATTACCAGAACCTATATGACTCTGCAGAGAAGTACTTATGCTTTTGAGTAGTCCATTCTTTTTGCATGTTGCCCTGTGCCTCCTTCCTGTTGTCCTTTTGGTTTTATGTAAACCATATATTCTATAGGAGTATTTCTGTATGTGCATGATGTGTAAAAGAAAGGGATTCTAGTCTCCAGGTAGGATAGTAGTACAAAGAACAGTTGACTGGATTACAAGTTGTTGGAAAAACCTTACCTATATGAGCTCAGTATAGATTAATTAGTGGTTTGGTTTCCAGATATCCTAGAGTTTGTTTGCTTTATGGTTACTCAGCCCCAGGGCTCCTGAGAATAAACAGGACTTCCTCCGCAATTGTTGCTCCTAAATAAAATTGTACCAGACCCTGAGGTGAAAAGGGATGGGGATGAGAGGAAACAAAGACAGAGCAATGCATATGACTGTTAAATTTACAAATGTGCCCGGAGACCAAAAGTTAAAATCGTATTTGTTTGCACACGGTATTAGATAACTGTGTTGTTTTCCTCTTTGAGTCTACAGGACAGCTTTGAGAATATTGCATTTCTGTGGAACCGGGCGTGCTGCTGGGCTGCTTTTTCATGAAGTATGATAGGGAAGCTTCATGATGCAGTCTGCTTGCTGCTGTTAACTAGAGATGCTGTCTTTTTCAGAGACTGCAGAATTTCCTCTCCTTCCATATAGTGAAGATTTGGATGGTAGTGGACAACCAGACCAAACAATCACAGTTAGACATTATGTGATCCTGTGCTGCCTTGAAAACAGGAGCATCCAGGTTAATGGGACAGGCTTTTCAGCCTACACTTTCTGTTCTGTTGTTGAGGCTCTTGTGCATTAGAAGAGTAGTGGATTTTGTTCTTGGTTTCAATTTTCTGTTTTGTGGTGGAAATGGAATCTATGAGCTATAGCTTAGGGTCTCCTGAGTAACTCATTAATGATTCTTCTACAGGAAGACTTCATCTTCTCTGTTGAGAACATCGATGTTTTGTATCGATGCTCACTGTTGAAATGATGTTTAAATAAAAACTGGGGTGAATAAATCCACAAATATATGCAACTTCAATAAATATTTTAATCGATTTAGCAAAAGTTCGTTGTAATCAAACTGAGGGAGTCTTGTTGTAAATACGGATTCCAGTGAGAATCTGATTTTAGTAACCTCATCAAAACTCTCATGCTGGTTCTCGCTAAAATGCATATCTGTATTTTATTTGAAAGTATAGTACTTCTGTTGTAATATTTTAGGTAAATAAAATTGGAGGGTTTTATTAAACAAGGCTGAGAAGTCCATCTGCAGAGTTTTGATTAGAAAGGAGTGAATAACCTGAATGAGTGGAATGAAATGTTTTTTTGTTGGTGACACTAAATACGAATTACAGTAGGACGAGACCTCTTCTTCTCTCCCTCCTTCCCTTGATACTTTGCTGACCTTTTTGATACTCTGATTTGGATGAGCTGTGTTAGCCACCCAGAATGCAAATTTTTGTCTTTAGATGACAGTATTTTCCATACTTTTGTATTTATCATATCTCATACTTCTAACCTGAGGCAGAGAGTGCTTTGCTCTTCAGTGATAGCAGAGGTCTTGACTGGATTCTTGGCAGACTCCAGAATTATGTTTCCCATGATGTGCTGGTTAGCAAAATCACCTCTAATAAATGAACTGAATGCTACTTTTTTCATGCAACTCTTCTTGTAGAGGAAGATAGCTTTAAAGCTACTTACTGCCTAGATGGTTTTTAAAGCTTCATAAAGATCTCCCTAAGGAAAATGGGGGCTTGCTTATGGGTGCAGGCACTTAGTGCTGCAAGTGCTTTATTTCTCAAGGTCGTTAATTAAAACAGACCAGCTTCAGATGCTGACAATTTGACGGCTGGAAATGCCAAACTAGTTATTTCTCTGCATAGCCTATGAACAATACCAGCAAGCTACTAGCAGATAATCAGAAGTTTTATGTAGTGCAATGTGTCTGGTTCTCTTTCAGTCTTGAATTTGTGCATCATCACGTGCATGTTTTTTTTTCTTACGGTGTTTGCGAGAGAACATGCAGTGAAAAGTAAGCTAGCTGTACTGATGTGGCTTTTAAAATTCGGTCCCTGCCTTCTGTTATATTCTCTGATTTCCTGAAACAGCGCCTTATTCTAACAAACCTCAAGTCTGTCTAGAGGAGTTCTGGGATGACATCTAAGAACTGTTCCCGCGTGTCTTTAGGAAATTCTGGGAACAGTACAGGAGCCTGTTCAGTTCTTTTAATGATATGTTCTTTTCCATGTAATTTTCTAGCTCAATAGTGAAGACCTTGTTCGGAACGGAACTGACTAATTAACATCAATTTGCCAAAAATTGTTTGTGGGGAAAATTTTAACCAAAAATCTTCTAAATATGCACTGTCATAGGGTTTCCTAGGGGTTATACACACAAGCTAAGGCTGGTTTGTGTCGGGATTATATAACTTTATTTGGTTGCATGGAAGAGCTCTGTCATGGCCCTTCCTGATGTTGTGATGGAAACAGTCATGCCTGGGCAAACATCGGTAGCTAGTACAAAGTTTCTGAGAAGGCCTTAGTGCATCTAGAATGTATGCACAGAACTAGTATGCTGTGTATTGGAACAGATATACCCTCCTTTGCTTTTGTGAGGTCCCTAAAGATGAGGCAACTAGAAGCAGGCAGATGCTGCTGAAGTAGTTTGTGAAGCCTGCTCCTCTTCGTCATGTTTTCAAGGAGCAAGCTGTCAATAGTAAAGGGTTTTGTTACTGGCTAGAGATACTGGTTTTGGTGTTGGCAGCAGTGCTGACTGTCAGGCCTCCTTTTTCATTAGGTAAAGGGATACACAGAAGAGAGGATCTGATGATGTGGTGAAGCTGCTGCCTAACCTGCAACCCATTCTGAAGTTGCCCTAAGGAAAGAAAGCCACCAGATAAAATCTGCAAGCAGAATATATTGTCTGTGAACATCACAAGTGGCACATGGGTAGCAGGTTAACCGAGCTTGCATTGCAGAAAGTTTGAGTAGTCCAAAATCAAGAGGTGGTCAACCACTTTCAGAGGCTAAATAGCGAAAACAGAACAATAATGTTGTTTTTTTCCCCGTTCCTACCTGCCTTGTAATTCAGTTCAGTATAGAGTTTGCAACTGGTTCATACTTGCTGATGAGCCAGAACAAGGATGTAATTCAGCTGAAAAGTAACCTAGGAAAAAAATGTAGTGGGCAATTGTGCAGCTGAACAGGCACTAATGTAGGCAGAAAGGAGGGGCAGGAATGTGTGGGTTCTGGCAGCAGTGCAGATTTTGAATGTAAAGCTGCATCTTCAGTAAAAAGGGTAAGAATGAGTAAAAATGCTAACCCAGGGATTACTGGGAAAAAGAAATGAAAGAGCGTTAGGTGCTTGAAGCATCCTTTTAGGCTTTTTACAGTTCTAGGAAGGATTTTGTTGCATACCATTATTGCAATGCTTTGTACTTTGACTAAAAGTGAGCAAATCCCTGGCTGCACACAGCCTATACTTACGTTGCTTAAGGCTTTTTTCATCATTAGGTCAGTGTCCTGGTTTTAGTCTGCATGTTCTGGCTTTAAAATGCATCATAATAAGGTATATTTGGAGTTGTAATATAACCATGCATAATGAATTATAGCTGAGGTCAGAAACTATGCTGAATAGTAGATTTTCAAACCACAGTATTTCTTCCTATGCTAAAATTCAGAATGAAATGTATAACAATCCATAAAATAGCTGGTACAGTTCATAACATGCTTGCATTCCTTCATCATTAATAGTTTCATATCCATCTGTCAGCATGTTATGGCTAAATCATTAGCCAAGTTTTTGCAGCTGTTGTTATACAAGTCTGTAAAATGTAGTTATCTCCAGCTCCTGTTTTTTGTCTGCTGGTAAGAGGAAACTTTATAGAGAACTTACTAAATTGTCCAAGACTGTAAGTTCAGTTCTAGGTGAAATTCAGTGATCTTGATTTAACTTACTTGGCCTGTGGCATTTTTCTCTGTTAGTTCTTTTGTCTTAATGGCATTGGTTGCAACAGTTGTTTGAAGTAGTGGTGGCTTGTTTAAGCTCATTAAAAATTCTGCACATAGTTGTTGTAGTTCTGTACTTCTGTAGTTCTATTTTTAAGAACATTTCTGTGAAAATTATAGTTGCTGATTTGATCTGATGGTCTGTTTTGAAATAAATGTCTGTGGATAGCATGTGTAGATTTGTTGTTTTTTGTTTACTCCCTCCATTAGAATGTGGCTGAAGATGAATACTGTTTGTAGTGAAAATACCTATCTGTATGGAGAGAAGCATCCATGTCGACTGTGAGACTACTTTGTGCATGATACTGAACAGCTGCAGGGTAGTAACTTAAAATTATTGCTGCATCAGTATAGTTTCCTAATAATTGGATAGGCAAAGTTTCTGGAAATATTCGTGAGGTCTTGGTATCCTTGTGCATATGCACTTTAAAAAAATTCCAATACTGTCAAACTCCCAAGGCCGCAGCTTATAACTCCTGGTTCATACCTGCTTTCTCTCCCATTTTTTGGTGCCAGATAAAATCTTTTAACATAAACGTGAAATTTCTAAATAGTAAAGTAATATTTACGTATACTTATAAGGCTCTGTGTGCTAGAATAGTATTTTTTTATGCTGAAAGGATGGGATGAAATCTTTGTCTTATAAAACACTGTGCTAGGAAATAAATTGCATTTTGAATACTTGACTGTCCCATCTGCATTCAGTCCAGTCACTTAACTCTGACTGGGCCACTAATGTATTGAGCCTCTCACCGTTTTGATACAGTGGCTGTTGAAATAAGGGATTATGTTTCCATTTAGTTCCAAAATCTGAAGTTGGTCATTTTCATGCCTAGAGCCAGCTGTTACCAGACATTACTCTTAGAGTGAGGGTAGACCAGTCTGTTACTAGGCTCGTAGTTCAGTTGCTGTGATGTCTTGTTTTTCTGATGTTGGGGTGTTCCTCAGTGGGGTTAGTTTGAAAGGCTTTTAATACTTGTTTTTAATTCAGGTGCCCTAATTTGCCCCTAGGCAAACAGTGATATTTTTAATACAGTTTGAACCTGGATTTGCACTTCCTTCTGAAGGAGTAATTGACTAGCAATAATAGTGATTTATTTCTTCTCTCAAGGACAATTTGTGCAGAAGACTGTAATGTTTCTTCTTGGTCACTGCAGTTGAGTCCTTCCTCTGGATGCTAGAGGTAAGGTTTGCATCCTGGTGAATAAGTCATGAGTTTTTGGTGTGATGACTTAACTGCTGCTTATTTCATAGGGCCTTCCAAATTCAGGGAGATGCTGAACAAGGTAGATCTGCAAACAGCCAGGAAAGGAAAGTTTATATAGCGATACCATTTACAAAACTTAATTTGTTGTTTCTGGAATACAATCTCTGTAAATGTCACTAGTTTGGAGTTAATGCAGCCTGAAGGAATGCTAAGTACTGCTTAAAAACATGAACCTGGCCCAAGTCAAGTTGTAGAGCTATCTGGAGTTTTGAGCAGAAAACACAAACTTTTAGCCAGACCTGAAGCATGTACATGTCATACAGACACTCTTAGTGATTCTGTTGAATTTAACTTTGGTATTTTTGTTGTTCCTCTAATATTGAGAAAGTCTGAAGAAATGCTGGGTAATTAAGAACAATCAGTCATATCACTCCAGTTGCTCTGCAAAAGATAAACAGCACTGACTGTCTTGGCATAGCAAACAGTTTTCTTTCTAGTAGTTGAATACCTGACTTTTAAGATGTCATATAAAAGTCAGTGGCATTTTTTAGGCAAAATATGGTTTAGATTTGGTTTTCCATTCCCATCTCTTTTCTATTGCTAACTTGTCAGCTTTTTCATCTATAAGCTTAGCTGTATATGAGGAGAAAAAATAAACTTTTTCTTACCAGGCAAAGATGCATAGTTCGTGATGTTGGGGTATGAAGTGATAAGTTATCAAATAGGACATATTCCTGAGCTCTAAAAGTACACATTAACTCAATTACTGTCATGTGATTCTTTCAGAAACTGTAGATGGAATCACAACGTTATGTTTTTATCAGTGCTGAAGTTTACAGTAATTTGGGTACTGGCACAGTCTAGGACCTCAGAATATTTTAATTACCACCACTTTTTTACTCAGCTTCAGTAAGTCTGCTTCTTATTTTAGAGTTGTTGTCACTGACATGAGGTAAAGATAAAGTGAAGAAAGATTGGTAGGGGGTGGTGTTGGGTCTCTTATTAATTCAATTGATACAGTCAGGAGGGGGAGAGCCCTTCACTAGAAACCTGAAGGGAAATCCTGCCTGCCAGTTGGTCCAATATAGTAAAGTATCTCTCCCTGTGAATTTTGTGTAATTGGGATTAGAGTCTGTAGAGTTATTGATGAGCAGAGGCATTAGGCTTACCTAGTTTCTCTAATAGTGTCGCTTACCTGAAAATTTTTTATGTTTACATTGCAGTTTTGAAATATATGATATGCTGTAAGACACCAAATGCCTGTGGCCATTTGCATCCCTTTGCGCACAAGTGATCTAGTAAGGTGCGCAGTACTGATAAGCTGATCATTTAGCATTAATGGTTTTTCCCTTTGGGATCCACTGTCTCAGAGAAGACACGTAGAAATTTTAACGGAAGAATAAAGACAACATTTTTTTGCTAAACATGGGGAAGTAAAATGTTCTGTGGAGTGGGCAGCTAGTAGTTTATTTTGATACTACTAAAATGAGAGTAGAGTGCTAACGCTCCTCCCCCTTCCTGCATCAAATTTTAAAGTAATTGGAAGTGAAAACTGACACTGTGCAAACCTCTCTTGAGTTCTTTGCAGTCATCACCATGGTTGTAATGTATCCTTGGTGTTTCACTTGTTGTGTGAAGCAGCTGAGAACATCTGTCTTACTCATAAAGCTTTTCTTTTTCCTTTGCTTCACTATGTACCTCAGGAGCAGTTAGAGAAAGATTTCCAAACTGAGTCTGGTTTTGGGGGAAGTTATTTCTTCTTTCATTGGTTTGTTCCTTTCTCTTCTTGCCCAGTATAAAGGTACTAAGAATCCACCTTAAAATCTAACATTTATTGTATGTTAAAATATTAAAACTATTTTCAATATCAGAGCTGAGTTGGCCTTGGAAAGGGTGAATGAAGTGGCAGTATAGTTTAGTTATTACCCCTCTGTGTTACTTTCTTGCTAGTCTTCTGTTTTCCCTACTCCCCTTTGTTGTATCTTTTGTCTCATCTGTTGAAGGCTGAAGAGCTGGTCGTCACATTCTTTACAACAGCAGTCTGAATATGTAGTAAATTTATGGTGCCTATATAGTCACTGTTGAATTTTTTGAATTTTATGTTTTCTGAAGCAAACACAGCCATGAGGTCTTGGTCAGTTGGAATGAAAATGTGGGTGGCTGACATTCAGGCTGTACTCTTCAAACTTAGGCTTGCTAATATTTTGTATTTGTGATTGAAGGTAAAATTTCACCTTAAACTCTTTGACAATGCTGTTTATTTATATATTTGTAAGTGCATGTACACACACACACACTTTTTCTCACACCTTATGTTACCTTTTCGCTTCTCACAGAAGCGCTTGTGCAGCTGTATAGCGAATTGGAGAACTGACCCAGGTGGAAAGTGATCTTTTCTTTTTCCTTGAATAATTTTTCACCTGAATGCAATATCCTTGCACCTTGACTTGTTTGCTTGTATTCCACTGTAGTCCCTCACGTTTTTTGCAAAGCACACCTGCATTTCTAACTGGTCTTTATTTATTTTATGGTTATTCTTGTAGCAGCTTGTGGTTACCCATTCTTGAATTGAACCCACCTACTTCCCCGTTTTTTTCCCCTCAACTATTTATCCAGTCTTTTGAGACCTTGAAGACTAATCCTATCCTATCCTATTTGGTTCCTTCCATTTACAGTGCTGATGCACAAACATTTTGTTGGAACAGTGCAGTGAACTCTGCTGTGAGGGGGGAATAAAGGACTGAGAAGGTTTAAAAGAAAAAGGCAGCGTTGTTTGAGCCAGTCTGCAGAGTATTGCTACTGAACATCAGGCAGTGGTTTTTGTCGCTCTCACTAAAATGTACTAATTGGACAACAGATGTGTTTTTCAGCTGTATGGGTTAAAAACTAAACTTAAACGTGCTAATTCTTCCAAGACTTATTTTCTGTATGAATATAATGAAATGTAAGTATGGCAGGTAGATGATTTATAAGCAAATCATTTCAGCAAGGATCCTTAATTACACTGAAACCACAAGAACTGACTTTGAGTCATCACAACTTGAAGACAGAATTAATTCCCTGTGCTATAAGTCATTGCAGTTCAGTTTTTCTTCATTTTAGACATTGAAAAAATAGCATTTACATAAAGCTATTAACTAAAGAAACATTTTCAAGAATTGCAAACAGATTTTATATTCTTGTGGGTTTTATTGGTTGTTCATTTTATATAAATTGCAAAAACACTGGCAGTGTTGGTGGAGTATGGAGATGATGTATTAAGGAGTTGACTAACTTTTAAAAGAGGAATTGCAGGCGTTTTCTGCTTTCTGTTCTTTCTGAATACTGGCTATATATATTTTCTGAAATGTATTCTGTTATTTTGTATTCCATCAGTACACTGTTACTTATTTTATATTGCATTAACCTTAGAATGTGGTTACAGCATTTTGATAAGAGGACATATTTTCTAGTAGCCAGACACTGAACTAGAAGTCATTTGGATTATTTTCTTAGCTGTGTTGCCTGGTACCTCCCCTGGCCCAAGTTTAACTTGCAAAGGAAAAAGAAGCTTTAATGAAAAGGTCTGTGGATGAAGGATTCTATTTGTGGCAAATATTGTTTGCTCACTAACTGAAGTAAGTACAATATTCTTATTCTAACTTCCAATGAACCATCCTATAACAGCTTTGTGTATTTTATTTTGCACAAAGGTGGTGGGCTGTGTGTTTGCACAGTGTCTCTTTGAATTCGCTTTTGACTATGACTGTTTGCTATTGCTTATGGAAAAAGATACAATAACAAATATAGGTGCAATAATGGAGAAGTTTATTGCTGCATGTTATAAGCAAAATTCCCTACTTTAGGCTTTTGCAAATTTCCTACTTTAGGCTTTTGCATAGCTGGTTTTGTTTTAAAAGAACTTCAATATTCACTTTGAGACTAAATATACTAAAACTTCAGCTATTCACTTCTGTTAGGCAGAATGCTTTGATAGCTGAAATGTGCTCTGATATTTGTGATTTTTTTTTGGTTATACGAACCTTTTGAAATTTCTATTGACACAACTGGGAATTGGCTGTACTAGATCTTTTTCTGGCAGTTGGCGAAGCCTTTCTCCCAGAGCAACAACCGCAAGGTGGTGCCTTTTCATCACCTGAAAGGGGAAAGAACTCTGTTTCACAAAATTCATGTTGGCTTTTGGCCTGTTGCTTGGCAGAAATGGGGAGCTCGGATACTGAAGTGACAATGTTGATTGTTTTCTCCCTGGATACATGAACACTATTGTTCTCCATTCTTTCCAGCCCTTATGATTGGAAACCGTTAGATTGTAATGCTCAAAAGTTCAGAACTCTAAGTGAAAGATAATTTCCTATAAATCAAACTTGAGTCATGTTGGCAAAATCATGAAAAGATTGGCTGGAGAGTACTCAAGTTGTGCAGGCCAGGGAGGATGGATACTGCCAGAGCATCCTGTGAAACCAGACCTAGATCTGCAACTGCTTTTACCTATTAGGCTTAGGCCAGTTTGGTGGGACTATGCAAGAGCCTGGAAATGGAAGAAAGGGAAGTGCTTTAGGCAAGTGGTGTGCAGTTTGGGGGAATGCTGGTAAGGGGGAACTGGCGTGGCGTTGATGATTCTTTTTAGTTGCATCACAGCTCACCTTTGCATGCTCAGCTCAGTTAAAGATGAGACAGTTGGAAACTGGTCTGAAATTTTACTCTATTGCTGAATAAGACCTGAGAACAGAAGTATATAAAGAAATAGTTTTTCACATGACCTATATGTAATTCCCAGCTGTGAGCCCTCTGGCAGTGAGCGTGAAATCCAAAACACAGCTGATAGGGGAAAGGGTTGTTGTCAGCTCACACTGAACACTTGAATATTCATAGTGTGGTGCTTTTACAAACAGACATTGAAGTACATCAGGGCAATTTGCTCTTGAGGTCTGTGCAGAACCTCTTCCTAGCAGTGTACGTTTTCACATACAGTGACAATCAGTGTTGAAGGAGAACCAGGTGCGTGCCATACTGTACTAGTTTTCCTCCAAAATAGCAATTCCTCGACCCCTTTCATACCTCTTTGCCAAATTTCCTGCTGTAAATTGGTTTTATGTTTGCCTGTGTGTACCCTGTGACCCCTTCAGAACATTTGTGGTATTTTAAACCCTGCATTGTGTGCATGAAACAGTGTTTAGTTTGGATATGAAGTTTGATTTAATCACACATGCTGGTTGTGGTGTTTATTTTGGAACCAATAAGTGGGAGGCACCATTTTATGTTTTATTAGTCTGGATGAATTCTCCTTGTTACTTGATAACCACGTCTAAGCTTGAACTAAAAATTCATGTTCAAAGGAATGCTGAAACATGGATGGCATTTGAATACAGACTCTTGTCCACTCTGGGTTTGGATTCTGCTGGAAAACACTTTGGGTGTTTGTGGTTCGCTGTAGTGATAGTGATGGAGTGGCTGTTCTGATTTTAGAGGATTGTGCGTTATTCCTCCCTATATGCCAGCGGAGCTGGAGAGGGAGCCGTTTTGGAAAGAGCAATGCTCACATTAGAGGAGAGGCCTTTTCCGTTTGTTTTGTGCATTGTTGCAGGCGAGCGGAGCTGTGTTTGCAGAGCGAGGTTATAGATCTGTGGCCCCAGCCTTGTTTCGTTTGCTTCCCACATGGCTGCATTTACAGCAGAGTGAGTATTAGAAACTGATTTGCTGCCTTCCCTCCCACCCCCCCCAACATGCCAGCAAAACTGCTCCCATGGTCTGCAGTTAATAATGCATGTGGTAGTAATTCTGGCCCCAAAATCTTACCTTTTGATGAGTGTTGAGGGGCTGGAGAAAAAAAAAAAGGTGGTGAATTTCCATGAGTCCTGTTTAATAGAATGTGATGGAAAAAGAGATTAACAGAGCCAAAAGGAATCCACCAGCAAACTTTACAGCATTGCAAGGACACCTGTCTCTTCATTTTTTTGAACATTGAAGCAAAGTAATTTCGATGCATAGCTCTGTATGTCATGAAATGGCAGATATTATGAGATCTAAAGATGTGTGTTATGCATCTAGCTCCCAGCTGTATTTTTCCTGTAATATTCTACTTGTGTTCTTCAATAAGAGACTTTCATTCAAGGGAACTGTTGGAACTCTATCCTATTAAAGCAATGCAATTAAAAGGCAAGATTTGCTAATCCAGGAATTGTTGAGATATACCGTATGCTTTTGATTCCAAATAGCAGAATGCAATGTTATTTCCACTGCAGTTATCTGGTGGCTATAGGAAAATGCTATTTTTCTGGTGTTTGCTATAAGTTTTTTCCATATCTTATTTCCTTGATCTTGTGAAAATAAACAGGGTATTGTAGAAGCATAATCAAGGTGAGATAGAAACAGGCTCACTTTGGTTTTTATTTAATTATAAATCTGAGGATCTGCTTTAGATTGTTACATTAACTTGTATTCCATGCATCAAAGGTGACTGCGTAGTCCTCTCAGCATAGCATGTGTGCTAACCTGCATGGAGGACAGTACTTGAAGCTACGGTATCCAATCTGGCATAAAATTGATCAGTTATTTCTGCATGATTTTTTGGTGCTAACTTCTGTTTGTTGTCTGTAGAAATACTGCACTTGACTGCAGACACAGTAGATGGCACTTGAGTCATTTGTTTTATGATGTTGGAATTAAAGCCAAACTTATTTGGTTACAAAGTTAGCTGTTTGTAGAAACAGGCATGTTTTACTGGAAGACAGCTTCAAAGCTTTTGCTTTCAGTTAGATAGACCTAGAAGATAGTAAAAGATGCATATTTTTCTTCCGTACATGCAGCCTCTCTCACAAATTGTTGATTTTTTTTAAGACTACAGATGGGCAGGACATGACCAGCCTGAATCATAATACTGAATGGCAGATTCCCCTTAAACACATTGCTGGTGTTCCTTTTGGTTTTGTAATCTGTTATTTACAGCATACCTTCTAATAAGGTTTCTTTATTTCTTTCTAGTCTTCCATACCTGATCCATTTGTGATGTGACCATGATAGAAAAGGAAGGGTGAAACCTGCTAACAAAGTGGATTTCTAACAATTTCATCTTATCAGAATAGTTTAAATACTGCATTCCTCTCTGTGGCTGAGCACAACCAAGGCTAAGTGTGTGCCAGTAGTTTTGCTAATCAAAATGTGAACACGTGATTTGAGAGTATTCCGAAGTGGTTACTTAATGCAGTGTTGGGTGCTGTACCCTTGGGCAGTACTACTTGGCCATTTACTTCTTCTAAACATTTTCATTTCAAGTAGTAGATAGAGTATTGCCAGTCCTGAAAGCTGAAGCAGCAATACAGACTTCCTCCTAATAACAGCCTGTCACTGTGATTCAGCACTGATGTTTATTGCTGAGTTAAGAAGGTATAGTCAGACTTAGCTTATGATTCATTCTCTGGCCCTTCTACTGATCATTTTATTTTAATAAGGACACAATTGGACATGAACCCTTACGTTCTTCTTCCTACGTCATTTTATCACTGCCAATTCCAGGTTCATCGAAGTGTTTGAAGGCTAGAACAGTGTATTAATTTACAGTCAGAATCCTCCGTCTTCTAGTATCTTTCATCTTTTTTTAACCAATTTTCGTAAAATAGATAGAAATATCTATATATGCTTCATTAATGTTTATGGGATTGCAACTCCATTTGGAGAAACGTTGCCTGTTAAACAGGTGTTACCTGCAATGAAGTTTGATCAGTGTGACTTTGCAGGGAGCTTACCCCTTGGCTTGTTTTAACTTGAGTATTTGCCAGTGAGTTTCATCTCTCAGTACAGCTCTTTCTGATTCTGATTATACAGATATGTACTAGACAGAAAAGTAAAAACTAAGAGAAAAGTGTTGGTAACCTAATTTGAAGGCTTAGCTCCTTACTAGCACAGTGTCTTCATCCCATGACTAGGACAAGTTCCCAGATGTTGTAGCTCAAACTGTCCCTAATTGAGGATGCTCTCTTCAGATTAGAGAGTAACTAAGTCTCTTTAGCAGCTAGTTGGTTTTATTAATGTGTTTCTTCTTCCAAAAGACCAGCTTTTTCTCCTCTTTGATTGAGACTCCTCAGCAGGAGGTACCTTTTTGCTTTGCCAGTTGGAGAAAGCCCACATAGACTATGCTGGAACTCATAGGCATTTCATTTTAATTCCAGGCAACCATCCCTTTGCTGCTGCCTTTGGAACAGCTCAGCTGTGGAAGAAGTGAGCTAATCTGGAAATTTGAAAGTGAAGTACTTAGTGAAGCCCTGGGGTTTACAGTTGAAGTAATTAAGGAGAGGAATTGCACACCCTGTACTTGATTTTTGTTTTAATTAGTCTTCCTTTGATCTAGTCTCTCAATTTAAATTTTAAGATTTGAATCAACAACCTGCCACCGTATATTGCTTAACTCCTTTCCTTCTTAGCCCGTGGAGGAGATGTAGATTCTTGTTTATGCCTTCTGTTTTGTATTTTGTTGCGGGAAGGTTTTGGCTGTCACTCCTGCTTTGTAATTTTTACTGGGATTCTTTCCACCTCTCCCATCTTCTCCATTCTCTCGCCCTGGCCTCCCCACCTACTTTCTTTGTCCTCAGACATTTCCACTAACTTCACACTCACTTCAGGATCCAGCTTAGAATTGTTGTAACTTTTAGAAATCTGCCCTAGGCATCTTCACTATGAATCAGTCCCACTCCTTGTTCTCCCCCATGACTTCTCATTTGTTGGAAGAGTTACCTTTGCAGCTGTTGTTAGTTGGAATAGGCTTGCTGCACTTCTCTGCCTTGCTGGATAAACTGTCTATTTTTAGCTGTTATTCAAAGACAGCTTTTTTTACTTATGATTTCTGCCTAGGCATCTGAATCTGCCTTTCCTACATTAATATATTCTGTGTTTAGGTTTATCACCATGTTGCTTTTGTGATACGGTTTGTGAAAATATCCTTGTGCATCGGCAATATAGATGTTGAAAGTGTCAAAGTCTTCAGTGATCGTATTGTTGATGAATGATCTATGTTCCTCTACTTTTTAAAGTAGAGTTTATGGCCTTTGAGCAGGTCCTCTTTGATGGAAAGAAACTATCAGCTTCAGAAGGAGAATGGAAACTTAAGTTGGAGACATCAGGCCAACCGTGATTTCTTGAAGAAAAGTCATGAAAACTTTAATATCAACATGAAACAAATAGGACTTCAGTTTTTAAAGTCTTATCCAAAAACTTTTCTTGCCAAAAAACTGCTGGGCAAATGTGGTAAATGGCATAGAAACCTGGTCTGTCTGCTTTGGAAAAATAAAACTTTATATTGACATTACCGAGATTTGAACCTCTAGGAGTAGTTTTTTTTATAATTCATTTAAGCTATGTTACTATGAAACTTTTATTATCTCTGAGTGCGTACGTGCCATTTTGTATTTTACAAATAAGCAGAAAATGTTTGGAGCTTCTGATACGGTTCAGTGCACAAAAATGTTTATGGATGTATGCTGTAGTTGTGATATGTCCAATTTTGAACTGACAAAATAAGAAGGGATTGTCAGAATTATTCTCAAATATAGTGGACTCTAACTTTCATAATTGTTTACTCTGTGTGCCTCAGCTTTGAAAATTTTGCTGAAGAGTCTGATTCAATTAGAGTTTTATGTGACTTCATGGTATAGTAGTATGTTAGGTATACATACCAGGTAATATGTGCCAGGTATATTTTTCTTCAAATGACGGAACTCCACATTGTTATGGCCTGCAGACAAGCAAACAAAATGTAAAGGTGTACCTGAGAAACAACCGGGGAGAACCACACAGCCAAGATTTTTGTAATAGCAGTACACACATTAAATCATGTGTAATGTACGTTCTCTGTCTTCAATTTAGTGTTTTGTTTTTGTTGTTGCTTTTTAAGTGAGAGATCTTGTCTATAGTGGTTAGAACAGAGTTTTCAGTGATGAAACTGATCTTTCTTGAGAATTTGGAAAGAATCAATGAAGTAGGTGATATCTACCAAGAATACTGGCTTGGAAACTTCAGATTTCTTAGCACATTTTATTCTTCATGAATGTCAGGCCATATTTTCCATTAAGCTTTAGTTCCTGATGTCCACCAAGTGGAATATATGCATCTATTTCAATGACTTTGGTGCTTACCCTTAACTGCTTAAACTGGGAGTTAAATCATCACATCAAAACTATTCTTATGGTAGTTGTTCGCAACGGTTGACGTGGTAATATTGCCCAACATGGTTAAAAAATCAAACTCATGTTTGAAAAGCTCTAAAATAAACATAAAAATGTACCTCTCCACATCCTGCATATAGAGTTGACTCTTGATTTGTCATGGGAAACAACAGCCTGAAATTCTAAGGAATCTCATAACCCCTACCTAGTAATAAAAGTGAAGCTTTGCTGCTGCTTTCAAAGAGTTTCTGTCCTGCAAGTTGTAGGAGAACTTGGAAGTAAGCAATTATTGGGCTGAGGCTTTCCCAATATCTGTAAATGGTAATTTGAAATATGAATTATAGCATGAGTAGCTGAGTATATGTGATGGTGTCCAAGAGCTGAGTGGGGTAAGGCTTAAGATAGGAGGAAGATAGGAGTAGGAAATCTCCCAGTTTTTCATGATGCAAGAAATTTATGCTCTGCCTTGCCTTCTGTCTTGTCTTTTGAATAAAAGCTGATCAGATGAAATATAGGTGTGATAGCCATTGTCATAAAGCTTCATAAAAATGCTTCCTCTTGGGTCACGGATTTTTGGAAGCAGTGCTGAAGAAGGCAGTAAAGCATATCCAGATTATATTGGGTCTGTTTTAACTTGAAATCAAGAAATAAAGATTATAGAGTCAGATGAGCAGTTTCAGCTAATAAATATTTCTCACTTCTTTAGAACTATATATTAAAACTATATATTGTCAATTCCATCACAAAAGGAACTTAAAACCAAACACAAATAAAAAGAACCACCACCTGGAACATTGTTTTTCAATTGGTCACCAATTCATTGCGTGATTATTACTTGATTATTAAATCCTTGTAATATTGGGAGTTTATTAAACATTGCTACTACAAAGCTTTGTGCTCCAGAACCTTCTTCAGTTCTCTTGTTATCCTATAGTCCTCAAGTACTTGAAGAACCTGCACTTTCTTCGAGTTTGGTTTTGACTGTTTGTTACAAGTTTTCTAGAAAAAAGCAATGAGATAAGAGGCTTCCAAGTGGAACAGTGGGGACTAAAAAGAGGTGTTTTCTCAAAGGTTTTCATTTCTGCAAGAAATAAGGATTAACAATTCTTATTAATTACATGTAACAATAACAATACAATTACAATTTCCACAAAAATACAAAATTCAAAAATAACAAATTTTCACTGTTTGGCCCTTTAAGGTCTATATCACATGCACATTTCCATGTTCTAAGCATTAAAAACAAAACAACAAAAAAACAAACGATCCTGGTTAATCCTGAATAAGATGTATTATTCCAGCACATTGGAAATGTAAAAAGCAAGAAAAATTCCTTCTGTTTTAGACCTGGTGAATTTGATGAAGTACTGCATTGTGAATTGCATGTAGTTATCTTGATTGCCTTATTTTTCAGAGACATGCAGGATGATGTTTTTTCTGGTAATAACATTTTAAATAAAAATTTGTACTATTGCAACACTGAGTGAGTCAGTTTAATTCTAGGTTTTGAAAAATCAAGGTGAGGGTCAGTTATATTTGTCATTTTGTTTTGCCTTGACATCACTTCAAAATATTACAGAAGTTCAATAGCTGAATTCTGAGTGATTATTAAGATTTAGGATCCAAAATACAGGGAAATTTAAGACTTTGATAAGGTGATCAAACCAATAACTTTCATACGTGGAATATAAATATCTGTGGTCTCTCTGGGTCCATTGCAGAATAAATTAGAAGGAAATAAGTTAATGTAAACTAATTGTTTAAGGAATACGCTGTTTCCCCAGTAACCTGTCTATCTTTGTCTCATCTTGGAATGCTATTAGCTTGAGTATGCTACAGGATAGGATTCAGTGGGCTAAAGCAGCTTAAAGACATGGAGTGTTTAATAACGTGACATGGACTCTTGAATATTATATCAGCAAAATGTTTTGCTGTAGATGGTATCAGATACTTTAACTCACTTTAATTCTTGAAAAAGCTTTCTCATCCTTTGCTAAAATAAAATCACCTGATAACATGACCCTGAAGCTTAGGTCATAGTGATTGTGCTCTATGTTGAGATACTTGCTTGATCGTAAGCTGTTTGAGTCTTTTTTGATTTTTTTTTTGTCACTTTAAGACAGACCCTACCTTTTCTGACGTGCTGAGAACAATACCGGTATGCTACTTTTTGGATGAGATTGGTTCCTTCTAGAATATTTTGCTTTGGAACTTTGGACTTTTGTAGTTTAGCTTTCTTAGCTTTTCTTAGCCCCATGCAAATGAAGTGCAAAGCTTGTTTTTAATTAATGGAGGACAGAGCAGTTGATTTGGAGGGGCTGGGGGCAGGAGGTTATTCAGAACTGAGAGGAAGAGCAAACCTTAGAGAGAGCTTTAAACCCACTTAAGCTGAACAATTCTAAGATTCAGGGGATGTAAACAAACAGAAATGTTGGGAGAGCTAGTGCGAGGAAACGGGAATTGCTCAGTACCTTCCTTTTCACGGGAGCAAAGCCTCACTTTTTTGTGCATTTCTTGTGCTTTTTCCTAGGCTTGGTTCTGGCCAATTCTCCATGCTAGTAGCAGAATTTTCCACCCTTTGCTCTTGCTGGGTCTGGCCACTTTGGAATGAATCCTGTGCTATTCAACAAAATTTATTAGCTTAGGTTCTGTAATGTACTTTTCCTTCTTAAGGTGGTATGTATCACTAGTGAAGCTGTATTGGTGGGGAATAGTCATTTATGGGAGGTTTTTAGAAGCTTAGTGTTTAGGGAAAAGGTTTTCTCCACTTTATTAAATGCAGTGTCTTCGAATGGATTTGCTTTGTGCTATAACAACAAAATACTGTTTGTGACAAATCGATCACATTTATTTTGGCAATACTGGCTTCTTTATTAAGCCTTGTGCGGGTACCTCAGTGTCATTTAAGGAGGAACTTTCCTACTAATGAAAGGGGCTATTGGGCAGGTGCTTGTCTTCACTAGATTGCAAATATTGTTAACCCACTGAAGTCGATTAGCAAAAACAAGCAGATTTTCTCCACCTGTTTGATCTTAGCTCCAAATGTGTGGGTCAGCTATAGACATGCTGTATACAGTCATAGTACTGCAGCCATCTCTCTGAGATGAGTCAGCAGTCAAATAATGGGCACAAACATATGACCGATTTGGTCACATCTGTTGATTTCATTAGAAGTGCCATGAGATTGTTGTGCACTCACAGTAGAGGAAACTTGTTTTAAAATCTCATCTGAAAGATCCTCAGATGGAAAATTGAATTAAACTCTACTTACTTTCATCTGCGTCCTGCTGCGGATTGAAGCTGTGGTTCCAGAGAGTCTAAGTATTTGAAACCTGAGGCAGAGAGCTGCATGTCATTCCCTGTAGTGGTTAATGGCATGACAGCATTTTGCTGTAAATCTAGTCAGACATCAGCTAGTAAATGGAGAAGGAATGGAAGACAATGGAAATGCCGTTTTCATTTTGACATACCATATGCTCTTTTTGTTTTGAAATGCAAATACCGAAGGGAGACTAAAGAATTATAGTAGAAAGACACTAGATTTTCCCCTCATCCATTTTGACCGCAAAGCAGATCTTTCAGTATTTCGTCAAGTGCTCTGAGCCTTTAATATTCAGCCCATGAAGACTGGCTGACTGTTGGGAAGGTTTGGGAAGGAGACATAAAGGGGAGGAGGGTAAGGGTGTGGTGTGTATTTACTTGTCAGAGATGTGGAATTTACAGATACTGAAGCAGAATTGGCGAAGGATTAAAACCTAAAGGAATGTACAAAAAGCTGTGCTGCTTTGGGTAGATGCTATTTTCCCTGTAGGCATTTGAATCTGAGTGAGGTTTGTTTTTGTGTAGCTGAAGATGATTTATGATTTCGACATGCCCAGTGGGCTAAGCCCTGAAAATGTTTCATAACAAAGATAACCAGAATAAATGGTGTATGGATTCTGTATTCATTTGAAGGTGAACCTCAAAGTAAACATCACTGGCTTCCTGAATGTTTAAGTGGTACTTTGCTATGTTTGACTAATGGGTGTTGCAAGTTTGAGAATTTCACGTAGCAGGATGGATTTCAGAGTGAATAACAGTGAGGGAACAGTGGTCTGTCCAGAGAGATCTCTTAACATAACTTTCTTTGTAAGTTAAAAAAAGGTTGAAAGTGTGCATCATTGTGTGTAAAAAAAAAAAAAAAAAAAAAAAGTGTCTTTAATACTTAAATTGGGTTTGGATGCTTAGCCGTCAGTATTCATTCAGTCTCTTAACAATACTGTTCTGCTTGAGAAAGCATGGTGATAGCCCGCATTCTTTTTTTAGTATGAAATAAAGATTGTAGGAACGGAAAAATGCATGTTGAACACAAACACGTGGCCTTTAGTCTATGTGAAGGTAGGATATTAAGAAGTAAAATGGGCCTATGGCACAGAGTTTAGAAGGGGGGAGTGCTTAAGTATCAGGACCTGCTCTGGAGTTACAGAGCAATGTACTTTTTCTTCAGCTCTGAGTACAATTTGCACCTTTCAGAAGCAAAGCAAAAGAGCAAGGATATTAAAGCTTGGCTGTAGATGGTACCAGACCCTTTAACTTATAATTTGATTATCGAAGGACCTTTCTCATCCTTTGCTAGAATAACATCACCTGATAACATAATCCTGAAGCTTAGGTTGTAGTGATTGTGCTTTACATTGAGATGCTTGACTCTAACTGAGGCTTCTATTTATTGCAACAAGCATGTATTCAAGTGACATTGCTATATCTTATGAATGCTGAAATAAAGGAAAACTATTTTTAAACTCATCGATGTAATGTGGGTAATCTGATTACAAGGTAAGGTGCACATCAGTTGTGAGCTTATAAAGGTATCAAATGTCTTGTTCACCCCTCACCCCTTGATTCACGTCCTGATAATACTGCAAATAAGCTCTGAACGTTACTTATTTCTGATCTATCTGTGAGTATCTTGCAGTTTTACCTGTGAACCGTTTTTCAAAATGTTTCTCTTCCCTTTTTAAAAATACCAGTTTATCAGCTGGAACAACAGTGTCATACCAGTCTGCTGTGTTAGAGTTTGTGCTGAATTTTGCCAGTTTGGATGCCATTCCTTGCTTTTAATCTCCACTGAAGCATGGTTATGATGTCCGCCTGTCCCTTTTCACCCTTCTTTGACTGTTTGTACTGCATAATTTATAAAAGAGATTGGGATAGTTCTTCCACATCAGGGACTCAGGGGGACTACTGAAATTTCAAAGTATGTTAAGGTGGCTGGTAGAGAATTAGAAACATGAATCCCTTGTAGATTCTCCTGTGGAAATCTTAAAGCAGCCCAGGCAACCAAAGGAGTAGGACAGCAAGGCTTGGAGGGATGGTGTGAGTAGTTTACTGCATTCTTAGGTTACTAGAATTTGTTCTTAATAAATAGCTCTTAAAGCAAGCTGTGCGTGCCCTTATGCACGCGCTTCTGCCACAACGCAGAACTTACCAGCCCTACTGAACTTGCTGGGCTTGTTTAGGACCTGAAGCAACAAAATGATCGTGGTGCTTGTGCAGCAGAGTTATCCCTTGGGCACTTCTTCTTTTGTGTACGTGGTGCCGTATAGGTTGGGACGTTGTGTACCAATGGTTATATGTACCTCTATTACAGAAAAGGCATTTCCTTGCTACCCACGTCTGTCTGATTTTTAATGGGAGGCACCACTGACTTCATGTGCTGTGTGTTACTGACACAGGTATATGCACATTAGTAGGAAACACACCTTAGTTTTCTCTAACTGATGATAAACAGATCTTGGTCTCACTAAGGTTTTTGTCATGACTTTTCCGTGTAAAGTTCCGTTCAAATATGCAAAGTGATTAATGCAATTTTCATCACAGAATCTGAACTATCTTTGCAAACAGTGAATTTGATGCCTTGTTCCTACCTCAGCAGACTGTTACCCTCCCATCTAATACACATGAAAGCAGCATATAATGTTAAATGTATTTCAGGAGATTTGTAGAGTTGCTCTCTGCCCAGGAGCTCCCTCTGATTTTGATGCATCTGAACATAATACCCAGTAAGTTGTTGAATGTCTTGGATTAAATTAACAGGTTGAAAATTAATGATATACAGTAAACGTATATCATTATATACATATATAATTACTTTCTATTACACTGAACACATGTATGTATAAGTCTATATAAGTCTATATAGTCTGTATAAGTCTATATAAGTCTGGAATCATACACAAGATACCAGTAGTTGCAATTTTCAAAGTAATGTTGTTAACAAAATTGGAAGCTAATACAATTTGAGAAGTATTTAATTTTCAAATGTTAATAGCAGCTCACCAACCTTGTAGTACCTTTACATTAGATACTGAAGTATAAGAAATTACGACAAAAGAGCAAAATACATACCTACAGAAAGGGGTAGAAGACAGATTCCGTATTCTTGAATTAAGCAGTGATAAAGAAGCTTTAAATGAGTATCTTACACCAAGTCTGTGCCATCTAATAGGAATTTCAAAGGATACCTACATCTGCACAGATTTCTGTGGTTGTTCCATACTGCTCTTTCAGTTTTTACCTAACTATTGGTCTCTGTACTTTATTTTTCAGTACTATGAAGTTAGGAGCTACAGTCTTAAGCTACAACAAGATTTTTAATCATTTGCTACAATAATGAAGTACAAGGGCACCCTGACTGGCTTGCTTTCACTCACCATTGTTAAATCCCGTTTTTCAACCTTTTTCTTATTTGAAACCTTTTTTCCTTTGTCTCAATGCTTTCAGTATCACATGTTTGCATTTAGATTTTCTTTTCTTGGATTTATTTTCATTGAAAGAAAACTAATGTTCAGGTAACAAATGATGCTGGGGGACCTGAGAGACTGATACTCATTGTCTGCACTGGCAGAAATATTTTAGTCTTTTTTCATTATTTTTTGTAACCTCTACTGTGGTCTTCTCGTCTCTCCATGAAGAACTATTTCTTCACCACTCTGACGTGTTAATACCTAGAAATGGAAGTAAGATAGCCTTTTAGTTACCACGTTAAACTGTTTGTGGCTCATTCAAACCAACCAGTTGTTTTGTCTGGTTCAGAATAGGTAATGCAGATGAATGCAGTACTATGCAAACTGGCATTAGATGCATTTGTTTGACATTAGTTAATGTTCTGGTATTTGCATGCTAAACACAAAGTATGTAAATGAAAGTATGATTTAAATAAATGTGTCCAATACAGGTTTGGAGTTTGCTGATAATGACTTAACAGCTAACCAATTTAAGGTTTTTAGACCTATTTGAAATACAGAGTAAGCATGTTATATTTTATGCTGATGATGCTTACGGAAGTGCTGGTGCGTGCTGTGGAATGTGATGGTGATGCTTGTTTATCTGTTTCCATTTTTTGTTGTAAACGCTATTCCATGCATGAATATTGAGCAAACAACTTAAATAAAACAACACAAGCAACATCTTTCTATACAGTTATCCTTTGCAAGACTGGCTTACACCTTCTGTTGAAGGGCTAGGGGGGAACGTGTGTAGTTTGGATGGAGCTGAAACAGGAATGATGCTGTTGGCAACTAGGCACAATAAATATAATGGAAATGTGTCTCCAGGTTTAAAGCATAACTCCTAAACTGTTAAGAAGCTTTAGGTGACTGTAAGTACATCAAATTGATGACTTAGAAGTTACTGTTGTTGAAAAAACTCACACAGACTTCAACTGCATCTCTCTGTAGTTGCTCAACCAGATATATAGGTAAGTAGATGACACGGACGTAGTAAAAGGAAAACGTTATAGAGCAGTAGATGAAATGTTATAAACCATCTTAATTAGAAAGCCCTCAGGTAAAAGCAATGTATGTAATATTGAACTCTTACAGATGTGTACTTTCTTCGTGATCACAAGTAAGGATGAAGTTAGTCCCCAGAGGAAATCAAGGAGCTGCCTCAGTGAGGAGCAGTGCCATATGAAGTGATTTATTCCAGAAACATTCCCTCCAGCAAGCTTGCAGTACTGGCTTTAAGCCCTTGGCTTTGAAAGCAGAAAGTGCCACAGGGTCCCAGAGCAGTGCAGGTATCAAATAATGAGCAGTTCATGTAGTGAGATCCTTACGGTGGTGCTACGGTGTTATGCTTGTAGCCAGTTTGGCAAGAGGAGAAGCATGTGGAATATATGTCTATATTTTAGATGAGGGGTTTAGCAGGCTTCATGTGGTTCAATATCTTAGTGTGTTTAAATGAAAAACTGTTTTAATTAACTGTCATTTTAGAAATGATCACAGGGAGATAAATACCAATTTAAGGTTCTCATAGCTCACAATTCTGATTAACTTGTAAAAGTTATGGAATTTTATATGCTTAAACAGCATACACTAAGCAGGATTTTTATCTGGAATATGTTGGACTATTATCTGAAACATATATGTTTATATACGTATAGGGGTGTATATATGGCCAGGTTATGATTTCTGCTAGATTAATAACTTAAGCTTTTTGGGTTTTGATGTAGTCCATAGTCACTTAGATAATAAGTAATAATCCTTTTGAATATTCTCTTCCAGAAGTAATTATTTTATCAGTGAACGTAAGGGTCCTTTCAGTTGTTTAGAGATTCTGCTAGAAACAAGTAAAATTCATGGCATTTTGTGGGAGGTAAGGTTGTATTTTCTTGGATAGATCAACATCTGTGAATTTCTGAGAAAAATAATGAAAGCTGTCAAAATCTCTACATAAGAGCAAAGGCTTCCAGGAAGGTAAAAGATGTCACGGGCTTCTTGCTTGGAAAATCTGGTGTACTTAAAACTTGAACTGCTGAACTGGCAAACGTTTGGCTTTTGTTGGCCATACGTGCCTCAGGTGTAACTTGCTAGAAAACATGCTATCATCATATTAAATATGAATTAAAAATATATTCTGTTGTTTTTTCCACTGGAAGTTGTTTTTCTGAGTTAGATGCATGTCGGTCAGCCCTTGTTAAGGGGGTGTAGTCAAGATAAAAAGATCATGGTTGTTGGATCTCTTGTCTGTCTGAGGTGTGGAATAGAATAGGTATGTGCACAAAATGGGAAAGTACAATGATTGTGTAGTGTTGTTAGTGATCCCAAAAACTTTCCAGTAACAACTGATCCTTCCCAACAGCCTTGTTTGTGACCCTTTTAATGTATTTCAGAGCAGCCTTAGAACTCCTTTTGGAGTCATCGTACTTACTTAGGAAGTAAGCATAGAAAGCATTTGGATGTTGAAACTACTTCTGGAGTGTGTTAGACTTTTTTTGCACAACGTTAAGAGTTTATTTTAACTGTTTAAAAAATAATGCTTGCCTTCCTATCTGATCAAATGTTTCTGTAGCTACTAGTTCAATGTGCTTCTTGATATTTTCCATTGTCTATAAGCAAAAGCAAGTTAGAATTTGGAATTTACAGATTTTTGTTCTAGAATTTACTAAAGATAAAAATGTGTTTCAGTTAGCGATATGACTTGTTTGGAGGATACAGAAACAGCTCTGAAAGGATCTGACTTTTTAGTGACTGTTGAGGGTCCAATGGTGGAAAAATAATGAATAACTTTAACAAACATGTTAATAAAATCTCCCTTTTGTAAGCGTACCTTTACCCAACCGTTGTCTGAAGCAAGGTATGGTTATTTTCATATGAGTCTAAGGTTAAATGCACGACTAGTTCCATTTATTTAAACCTAAATCAAAATCAGTGCTTAAATACATTAAATACATTTTATAGAGTTTTGTGGGTCTAATGGTTTGATTCTTTTGCAAAAATGCAGAGTGATAGAGCTTAATGAAGTAAAAATTGATACTTCAGTGCTTTGTGTACCTTTCAGGCAGCTAGGAAGTGCTTTTGATGCATTTGTCTCTTAGTTCAGTGAGAAGCATTTGTTAGCTTGGGCTTGGAGCTGTGTTCTGATCAGCTTGGACTATGGGTGGAACAAGCCTCATCTCTGCTAAGGGCACAGCTCTGTCATCTGCCTGCAAAAGGTTATAGAGACATATGTTGCTTCAGTCCAGCACAGCTCGCTCATTCTGCTGCATGTTAGCAGCCTGCCTGAAAGATATTCTTTGTCCTAAAATGGTGTTTCAAGTTCATTGGAATTCAAGTATTACCTCACGAGCGCTAAGGCTGTTTCAGGAAATGATGAGACTCTTGGATCCCCTACTGAGTTGGATAATTTAACATCCGAGGAAGATGTTTGCAAGTCCTTAATCCATGAAATGTGTAAAGAACCATGCTTAATGCATCTCCCAGTTTGAGAAGGTGAGCTCATTCTCTCAAATGTTTAGTGCCAACAGAATCATGGAATAAAATGCTGTTCACAGTAAAAGCTGGGAGACAGTTTAGGGGAAAAGCTTCCCGTTAAGGAGGTCCTCTGCAACTTCTACTTTGTCGTGCTCCTCTGATCTTTAGAGTATTTGGGGAATTAATCCAATTAAAATATATTTATAGTAGTATAAGATGTAATATGTCAGGGGTCTTAATGCCTCGTAACTCATGGTTAGCTTTGTGAATCAGTGTCACTGTGTGGTGCCTTCTGCGGCCCTCAGCAGGTAAACCCTTCTTTGTCCTCACCTTAAGTAGAGGGGTGGGAAAGATGCAGGCTCTCTGATAGCAGGCCTCCCTTACGCGTTTCCCACCTACATAAGAATATATCCCTAATGATAAGATCCAGATGTCTCAAATACAGAAAGGAATTTCTGAATGTCAGACCTTCTCAGCTTGACCAAAACTTATTCAGCCAGGGTTTCACATGTCCTCGTCTAAGACGTTTTTCCTGTAAATGGCAGAACAATTTCCATCACTGTCTTGGCTTGTCATGGGTACAGCGGATGGAGAGAAGGCTCTGGTGAGCGCTCAGCAAAGGTTTTCTGAATCTGACTGTGATGGCATGAGAGCTAAGATACAGCCATGTTTTACTACTGTGGTGCATGTATCTGGTCCTTTTGAGGTGCTTCTCCCTCTTCCCCCCCTCCCTTGCCTGCACACAAAGTTCAAACGCTGCAATATCCTGAACATCTGTAACGCGGCTGTCTGGAACTCCTTGCATCCTCCCAAGATGACATTATGCAATTTTCTGGGGCGTCCAGAAAATGCTTTCACTTTATTCTTTTGAGACCTCTTATGTCTAATTCCAAATGAAGTGGTGGCTACCTTAGCTTTTCTCGCAGGGGAGCATGTGATACAGACAGCAACTTGGAGAAGGAAATGACACATTTCTCAATTGCTGGAATTCTTTGAGTTGTGGTTTGTGTATCCAGTCCTACATGCTATTTCTCTTTTCTGCATTACTGTGTGTAGGGAATGGCAGCTGAGCAAAAACCTCTGTCTGCTCTCTTATAAAGATAGACAAGTCATGCACGTCATGATACCATGGTCCAAAACCAAATCCTGGCATTCCTATGAAGCCATTTTTGCAAATGGCTTTGTGATAAGCTTTGTATTGTTTGAAATAGCCCCTAGAAGACCTTTAAAAATCAGCAGTAAATTTTACTGAGAGTATCTAATGTAATAAATGGCAGTGTGGTCACTCAGCATTCAGTATGTACTGAAATGTCTTTACTTGGCTCACTTGGAACCACCTGAACACTAAGCTCTGGACTTGTTCTTTTGAATGATATGGTGCAGTTTGCTATAGTATTTACCTCTTTTTGTTTACTTATTTTTTTGTGGACCATTTAAAATAATGTGCTTTAATGCTTTCACTTTTTTTTTAAAGGATGTAAGCCAAGTTGGGAAAGGAATTATTGGCACCTCCTAATTCTTGCTGTGACTGGAAAGAAAAAAAAAAAAAAAGCCCTCCTAAAGCTATTTATTGAGGGTGAAGCTTCTTTTAAACTCTGAATTTCCTGGACAATTGTCAGTTGGTTACATGGTCTTAACATGACTTAAATGTAGCTTTTTTGATGTTTAAGTTGTGTTTTTAATGAAGAGGAGAAAGAAGGTATAAGAAGTCTTTGAAATACTACCTTGTACTCAGGAAATGAAATGTTTTAGCTTCTTGAATAAATATGATGTTTGGCCGCATATGTAACAAAAAATAGTGGCTGTTACTTGCCAGATAGTTAGAAAGGGCTCGGAAGGAAAATACTCAGTCCCCAGGAAAGTGGTTAATCTATGCATATACACCTTGGATGCTGGCCCATTCTAAGGGATTCGAATGGTAGTTAGGGGTACTGTTTTAGAAGGCTGGCTCTTAATCTACCCTTTGCTGAAATGCACCCATGTCTTCTCACGTGGGGTCCCATCTTATGTCCATATCCCTAAATATTCTGTAAGAAAACCCCATGAAGTGGGGAGGGAAAGATAGCTTGGATGACTTTTCTAAAACCAAAGAAATCCTAGAGTGACTCCTGATGATAGAAATAAATGGTAGAGGTGAAGGAGATTAGCAGCAAAGTAGGATTGGTGACCTGGATATGTTGGAAAGTTAGCCGTTTGTGCAGAACTAAAGTCTTAATATGTACTAGAAAAGAATTATGTACCCTTACTCTGTAAAAGGGGGAAAGGCAGTGATGATGCTGTTGGTGCACCTGTTACGACAGAAGTGAGGATTTGAATGCTGTTTATCAAATTATTTTTATACTTACTAATATGATATAGTAAGCTCACTTTTCCATTAACTTGAAAAACAATTTTTAGGTTGCAGATAGGTAGCAGTGCCTGGCCTTGTCTGAGAGCAGATTAAATTTTTCTAAAAGGGAGTTAGAATAAGCATGTAAGTTTTAGTTTGAATTCAAATTTACAGACAAAAAAAAAAGAACTGTTAAATCCAAAACCATGGGTTCTTGTAGATAGGTGCGTATGAGAAAAAACTGATAGAGACATGTCTTTTGATGTTTACCTGTTTAGTTATGAATCGTGTACCAAACTTCCCTTGTTTGAGTGCTGGCAGAATCACAGACAGTTTCTTTGCCCATATGCCACAGCCATTTTCAGTAAATACTTAACCCAAAAATTCTTTCTGTAGCACTGTCAGACTCTCTGGAACTTCCTTTTCCATTTATTTCTATCTGATGTTTTTCTTCTGTGGGAGTACATGTATCTATTAAAGGCAATTACCAGCAAATTGTTTTAATTTCTTTCTGGATTCTCCTAAATCTCTAGTTTTCAGCAATGTTTATAAGCCTGCCAGTGGTTTTAGACTTCCTTTGCATACAACTTAACTGTGTTTTTATAATAGCTTAAACACAGAATATAATCCCAAATTTCAATATCATTTGTTGGATGGAATGAATACAGTATTTCATAATTTTTTGGGTGATTGTGGAGGCAGATGTGTCCACTTAAGAAGTTGAAGGATATTTTTACCCCTCAAAGTAGTCCTGTACGCTCTGAATAGATAACAAGATTTCATTTCCTCTCGCCTCATTGGTAACAGTCTACCTACAGAAAGCAGAGCAAGGGATTCCTTCATTGATTTGCAAACCAGTCCATGCTGCTCTCCCAAAAAACCAGCTGATTGCAGTTGCAATGTTTAAAAAGAATACTTCTGTAAGATGGTGACTTGCAGACAGAAATAACAGATCTTCATTGTCTTACTGAAAATATCAGGTGCAAAACAGGGTTTTTCTTTTTTATGAACAGTTTTCGGACTGTTCTACCAGAAAGAACTTACAACTGAAGTAACCTTATTAGCGGGATCCCTTTTGACACCTGTCTTGTTCAAAATTTACATTCTGCTTTGGTAGTTCTGTGGGAAAGCAAGAAAAATGTTGTAAAAATTGCTTGGAAAATATAAGCAGATTAAGCTCTGTATATAACTACTACTTTTTTGGTCATGCAATGCAAACCAAGTTCTTCGTGTGTGGATTTGTCTGTGAACTTCAGGTTCTAGAGGACCTGGTTCAAAATCTGCTGATATTTGCGCTTACGAACCAGCTTTGGATCAAGCTTGGAAGCAGTACAATGAGGGCAGTGGTCTGTCTTTGTATGTGAGTAACTATTCAGCATCTTCACATTGAGAGAGGAAAGTTATTTCTTAGTCTTTTAAGGTCAGTTGAACACAAAATGTGATATTTCTCAGACAATGATGTACCAATAAAATACATTTATTCTGTGGCTTTTCCTGTGACACTCAGTGATGGGTTGACCCAGGCCAGCAGCTCAGCACCTTCCAGCTGCCTGCTCGCTCCCCCCTCAGCGGGATGGGAGAGAGCACTGGAAGAGCAAAACCAAAATAACCTCAGGGGTGCAGACAAAGACAGTTTTAATGGGCGGGGAGCAGGAAAACAAAACAAATAATGCAGAGGCAGTCGGTCACCGCATCCCAGCAGCAGGCTAATGCCCGGCCAGCCTCCAAGCAACAGCAATCTCCACCCCCCTGAGCATGCTGCAGCTATCAGGTATGGAATCTCTCTGCTCAGCTCCAGTCCCAGCCGTGTCCCATCCCAGCCTCTTGCCCTGCTCCCTGTGAGGGCAGAATGACAAGCAGAGGCAGCCTTGTTGCTGTGTAGCCACCATTCAGCAGTAGTAAAACACCAGTGTGTAATAAATGCTGTTCTGGTCACAAACCTAAAGCACACCATTATGGGCTTCTGTGAAGAAAATTGACCGTCCCAGCAAGACCCAGTACACTTTCTGAAGCTCAGAATCATCTTAATAGGATGTTAGGAAGGACATCTTGCTTCTCTGCTCATAGGATGTGCAAATAATGAGAACTAGGATCAGTAGGGCTGAGACATGGACTTTGGTGCAGTTTGATGTTTTAATAATATTACTATTTTAATTTTAGCTGTGTGGGACCTTGGAGGAAGAGTATCAAGACAGGACTCTACTGTTAATGTAGAAAGGATGAAATGGGGGGAGATTGACTTGTAGGCCTGTTTAGAAACAGATGAGATAGGTAGAAAGACAACTGCAATTTTCCATTTGAGGGTTTAGTTGTTACAGTATTTTGGCTAAGCTTCTGTCCTGTTTCTTTTTGGTTAGCATTCACATTGCAGAGCAGTTTCTCATCTTGCATTAAGAGCAACTCCTGGTGCGAGGCTGAAGCAAAGTTGACTTCCTTTGGGTATTTTACATATCTGAGGTCTGTCAATGGGACACCTGTCTGCAGTATGTGTTTTGCTTTTGCCTGATGTTCATTACTTCTTTGGGAGTGTCGTTCCTGAATTTGTAAGCACTTTAGTAAGGGTGGCATTTTCAAATCTAAATATTTAAGGTCAGTTTTTGAATCAAGAGACAGAGTCTGCTCTCCACTTGAAGTTCATGTGTTCTCTGCTCAGAAAATCAAGATGCTGATATTTTGTATCCACCCCTGTTTTTTTGGTAACCTGACTTTTTAGCATGAAAGTATGAAAATAATAATCAGTTTTCACAGAGCCTTCAAGGGAGAAGGGTGCTTTATTTTTATTAAACTGTCGGCTTGCTCCATAAAATATTTTACGAAGTAAAGTAATGCTCCAATAATAATTTCTGTTTTGCTAAAATATTTTATCTTGGGATCTCAAAATGTTTTACAAATGCTGATGAATAAAACCTCCTTTCGTTTCTGTGAAGCACATGGTGGTATTCCCATTTAATGTATGGAATGGACCCCAGATGTATTAACTTACAGGCCTGTGCCACAAGCAGCAAATCAACTCCTCCCCTCTATTTTTACACAAATCGTCTCTGCTTTCCAACTCTTCAGTTTATGAGATTTTTAAATGCACAGAGCAGTGATTTACTGTTGATCACTTTTCTAACATTTTATTCTAAATGAAACAGCCCTGCAGGTTATGAGTTGCCAAATGACAGAAAACAGGAGCTCCCCCAAGTTCAAGCTGTTTTAAAGTCTAAAGACTTACAATAAAGAAAATAATTAAGTGAATGGTGTCAGAGGGGCCTGGGTTTTGGTGTTAAGCTGTCACCGACTCAGCTGTTAACATCTTTGTATTGACAAGTTTGTGGGGCTCACTTTTTTATTAAAACTATATTCTCCCTCACTGTTGAACGCACAGCTAACATGGAGGTCTGTCCTTTCTGATTTTGTTAAATATCTTTCAGTCACTGTGCCTAATGATGTAACCATTTTGTCTGATAGTTGTAGCATAGTTTCAGTTGCCCACACTGTAGTTTTGAATAAACTCAGCACATCTGTGATGTCCTTTAAAGCTCCAAGTAGGAGACAAATATCTGTTGCTGTGATTGTTGTTCTTACTGCGTGCTAAATCCATTAAAAAAAAGGCATTGGATTGAGGTAACTGCTGTACTCCATCAAAGGAATCTTGTGGAAAGATCTTTTACTGGTTACACTGTGCTGAGCGCCTGCTTGTCTCCAGTTTGGAGAAATAATGGGAAACGCAGGCGTTTTTCGGAGATTCATCCTTGATCTGCAGAACAACAGATGTATGTGAATGTGAGTTGATCTCTGCATAGTGCCTCATGTCTCTGTTGAAGTTGTTTAGTTACTACACTCTACAATTATTTTAAAACATTAGTTTGGAAGGAATTGGGGTATTGGAAGAAGTTGTAGATGCATCAACAAACACAAATTGCATTACTTTCTGTTAGTGTAGTTAGTGCAATTTCAAGATACCAGAGCTAGTTTAAGCTGCCTCTGATACCAAAAGGAGACTAGGGGTAAGCAGCTCTTTTTTTTTTTTTTTTTTTTCAGGTACATAGACTTGTTTGCTCTTCAGATGAATGGATTGTTTTAAAATCTTTTTTGAGAAATGAACATCTGCAAGGTCAAAGTAGAGAATGACTTCTGCAAAGCATTTACCAAAATGTAATACTGCTATATACTTTTCCTCCTCTCCAACACTATGAAACAACTGTACTTTTTCCAGAATAAAATGTTAGGAAGAAAGAAAGAAATGCCGCCACCACCACAGCGTTTTTTTTCTCCCCTTGTAAATGAGTCACTGCAAGTGCTGGTTGGTAGGCTTGTGTGCAGAAGGGATGAGAGCAAAAAAGCCAAAAGGTAAGGGAGGGAGTGAAAAGCAAAACTTTTTTGTAAAGTCACCACTCGAGAGAACGCTTATTAAGGAATTTACTCTGGAAACCAGTATGATAACCTTGGCTATGGAAAGATGGTTGTTCAAAAGTTATCTTACAGTTTTCAAAATTAGTTGCTCCTAGAACAGCTGCTCTCTGGTATTAAAATTGCTGTCACGAGTTTTTTGCACTAGGACGTCTTACTGGTCTGAGAGAAGCTCAACAGCTCTGAAGATCAGGATGCTTACCTGAATGTTCATTTCAGAATTATGAGCTTCACATTTTCATATGTTTGCTCTTGAATGTTGCTATGTGTGTGCCAGTAAAACAGGCTAATTTTGAAATAGGGAGGGAGTATTTGGCTAGTAACTTGTAGTTTTTAGAAGAAAAGCCTCATGTAATTTCTGTTTCTTGAGAAGAGTTGGAAGAGAAATGATATATCGAAGAAAATGATAGTCCTCTGATGAAAATTACTTTAACCTTTTCTGCACAAGTTCAGTTGAAACATTATTCTGTCTTGGGTTTCCTGACGGTTCTTTAAGAAATGTTTAATCATAAACAATACTGCTGATGTTAAATAAACATCAATGCAAATATTCTACAAACATTGGCCCTGTTTAAAGGAAGACCTCATGCATCCTAAATAGGCTTTGTAATTGCAGTTTCATTTCCTGGCACATTGATAATACATTGTGCTGATGACTGCCTTGATGCTCATTGTAAATTAAATTATAAATTACTTAGTTGTTTGTGTATGGATGGTCTGGTTCTGAGTAAACCTGCCCATCAACAGTTTACGCTTGAAGACTTCTCACCTAGACAGCGTTCATGCTCTTTATCTCCTGATTTGCGTAGGTGACCTAGGGCAGCCAATTTTTCTTGCTCCCCAGTTCATCTTCTTTTACTCAAGAATTAGATTTGAATTCAAGAGTTTCTGCAGTCTGCTCCAGGTTGTGTGGTTAACAATTGCTAACAATATAAAACGTGTTCTTTCTTTCCCTTCCTTTTTGAACTCTCCAGTTGTTCAAATCAAGAGTTGTTCTCTTAATCAAATTTTCTTATTCCTGATGCTTAGGTTTGGTTATATTGGAGGAGGGCTTTGGATTTCTTTGGCTTGGGTTACATGGTTGTTCAAGCCAGCTGAGGCTTCGTTTTCACTGTACTTTTTTCAAGACTTTGGCATGGCTGCTTCCAAACACTTGATACCAGGATTTGTCCCTCCAGTTAAGAGCTATGACAACTATAAATGGGCAAAACATTTGAAGCTACTGCTCCTGGGAATCTTAAATTGCTGGGATATACTGTGTTTGTAAATTGCTGAGTTCCTGATAAGGAGAGGCTAGTGTTCTTGCTGATTTTGGAAACCAAAGCATGTCTTTCTTACTTTTTACTTTATTTTATCCTAGTAAGCTAGGTCATGCTACAAAGTCTGAAATGGAGACTCTCAGAATGGATTACAATCCTGATGAGAGCAGGTGTAGTTGGATTGGATATTAGCCTTAGCTCCAAGGCAAGCGTGTCTACTTGAAGTGTTGATACATGAGCCCCACATGCATCCTGCTTGTTCTACAGGTGAACGTGATGATGTCTTTTGCAGTTTTATTTTTTCCACATATGTGACTGTAATATGTTTTGAAAGCATTAGTAAGAGTAGATTGGATCTTCATGTTTCTTATATTGGCGTATTTCTTACACTTGTAAAGAAACAAAAAGTTACAGTACTGTCTTGAGGGGAGGGTGTCAAGAGGATGGAGCCGGTCTCTTTTCAGTTGTGCCCAGCGACAGGACGAGAGGCAACGGGCACAAACTGCAGCACAGGAGGTTCCGGCTGAATATGAGGGGGCACTTCTTTACCGTGAGGGTGACAGAGCACTGGGACAGGTTGCCCAGAGAGCTTGTGGAGTCTCCTTCTCTGGAGATATTCAAAACCCGCCTGGATGCCATCCTGCACAATGTGCTTAGGTGATCCTGCTCGGCAGGGGGGTTGGACTAGATGACCTTCAGAGGTCCCTTCCAACCTCGGCCATTCTGTGATTCTGTCAGTGAGTCTGAGAAAAGTAAAACAGGGATGAGAAGCAGATATGGCCAATGAGCAAAATCATTAGTGGCAGGACACTTGAAACCTGGATATGTCCAATGAATAACTCGCTTTGTTGTCTGTTGTGTTATTTTTAAAGAAAGATCTAACTGTTGTGGTCGACAGCATTTGCTTGGGGTATGCAAGTAGTGTGAAAATGTACAATACAGTAATATGCAAATGTCCTCATTACATGCTACAAAAATTCCTCAGTTTAAAAAAGGGAGGAGAGAAATCTGCAAGGTAGAATAGTAAAAATATAACCAGCTGAAAAAATCTTTTTCTTGAAACCTGGGGAGAGAGGCAATATGTTGGGAAAAAGCTGATTTTTTTGAGTAGCCACATTGGTGTTGTGTGCATGCAAGAGTTGTGTTCTTAGAAAGGGAAAATACTAACAGGAATGAAAATGACAGAGAAAGTCTTAAACTCCAGCAGCTCCAGGGCCAAGGTAACCGGTTTAAATGTACAATTTCATGGGCCACCCTTCCTGAGCCAGACTGTGCAGTATAAATAATGATGAACGTGCAAACAGTAACTGTGATAAAAGATATCTTTATTTCCTGCTCTCAGAAGTGCCAAGGAGAATGATCCATGGATGAGCAGTTACAATTTTGTAAATAAGGCATCCTTTTTGGTGTGGAGAAAGTCTTGGATCCATTTATGTTAATACTCCTTTGCACTTGCATATTTATATCCCCAGGTACTTCTAGGGGCTTTACTTTTAATGTGCTCTTCCACTTTATTTCCTCCCCATTGGAAACAGGATCTAGCCCATTCAAATTGCATTCCTGATTGCAGAAAGGTAGAGAGAGGGAAATTACTATTTTTCTATTAAATCTGAAAATTGACTTAGAAAGATGAGATATTGATAATAGTTGCATTGCAGCTAGGCTGATTCTAGATTCAGGGCTTGGATGCATGTCAAAACTATTTTAACCTGTAGAGGACCTCACAAGATTGCTTCAGTTCTCTCCTTTAAGTTGTAACAGATGTTTGTTGTTTTACCAAAATGGTTGCTTTATTCCAGTGGCAGTGATGGATGTCTCCTTTGATATTTTGGGGAGATTGCATAGATTCTGCCACTCTACAATCCTTTCTCACAATCACCCATTTTGCAGCAAAAACCAGTGACGTAGGTGCTTCCTCCTGATCAGCATGGTCACACTGGCTCTGTAGTCTGGCCTGTCACATAGGACAGGAAGAAATCTTCAGAAATCTTGTTGGGATATGTCCTTCTTCTTCCAGTGTGTATTAATGTGTGCTGACATGATGGTGAAGAGGCAGTCTGTGACATGTTACAAGGCAACGACAATTTCCAAGAGTGAATGCCATTGCAGATACAGCACTAGAACTGCACAGCTGATTTTCACCTAATTTGATTTTTTTTAAGGATTCACAAGAATGGAAATGCAAAGAGATCTTTGTTCTAAGGTGTGATTTTAGACTGTGTTTCCTCAGAATGTCTTGAGGTCATGCAACTCTTAAAGACAGTTGTAATTAACCATCAATCACACTGCAGGAACTTGTGCTGCTAAGATGTTGTGGTTGTTCCATTTGTCATTCAGTACATTGTCCCAGTTTCTGAGTGTGTCATAAATACATTGTTCCAGAAGAAAGAACTGTTTTTTGGTGAAATGGAGTATAAAAGATGAGTGCTTCTTAGACACGAGCACCTTCCTCAAGGAACTGTCAAGCAGCTTCAGGAAATAGGAATAACATTGGTTTGGGAGAGCATAAAGTCTGTCTGTAAATGTTTACTAGGAATTGCAAAAGCTCTGTTTGAGGTGTGATGGGGAGCTATGTGAATATGCTTTTGGGAGAAGGTGGGGGAGAGGAAGTTAAAGACAGTATCAGAAAAGCAGGAAAAATGAGCTACAGGAATACACTGCAGGACTCTCAGTGCTTCAGAGCCCTCTAGTCTACCATTATGGTGGAAACTAAGCTCCTTAAGAGTTTTTTAAGTTACTTTTATTTGCCAAGTGGTTGTACTTAATAACCACTAATAATTGATCACTGAGAATGTGTATTGGTACGTGGCCGTTAGCTGGGAGTCAGTATCTGTGGCTCTGCCCCTGGTCTGCTGGGACTGGAGTGGTCCTAGTGGATGACCTGAGAATACAGATGTCGCTCCTCTTTCCCCAACCCTAGCCTTCACCTTTTCTATTTAGTTTCAGCATCGGGGTTAGGTAGCAGGCAGCTTCCCTGTTTTTTACTTCACTAAGCACTGATAAGAGTACAGTAGGCCCAAGGTTTTCTTCTGGTTCTATGTGCTACTGAAATATTCTTGGTTTAAAAAAAATAAAGTAAAATATTTAATAGAGGTTTTTCCATAACGATGAAACTTATTGCTAATAATATCCTGTGTTTACAACCCTTGGGTATTCCTCAGGGACTGATGGTGTCACAGGTGAGGTCACTTTTCAGCAATATTGTCAGTGCCAGCAAAGAGCTTGGTGATGTCACTGTTAATTAGAAACCTTTTAAATTCTGTTTAAAATGTCAGAATTCTTGCCGAGCAGAGAATGCCCTTTCGAACGTGTTTATTCAGGGAGTTGGAGGAAAAAGCCTTGAAGATGTTTTTTCCTATATATTCTATAAACTTCCATTTTCAATCGCAGATCCTAGTAAATTCCAGATGCTTCAGTATTTTTGCACGAGCTTGTTCATCTCTCTACTTGATGGGAAATAATGAATACAAAGTAGAAAGCAAACTAAAATTTAAAGTACATCCCCACATCCCCTCCCTGCATCTAATCTGAAACAAGCAAGTGGAACTAACTGGACAAGTGAAGCAGGCCTAAAGCAGACGTACCTTCCTAAAAAGTTAAGTCGTTCTTCCAGGCAAGTTCCTTCCCCTCCCTGTTTTGAAGGGGGGAGCGTGTGTGTTTGGAGGTTGCAGGAAATGAGAAATGCGAATAACAGAAAATGAAGCCTCTGTAATGATTCAAAGCTAACTTGTTGAAATAACGTGCTTTATAAAGATGTTTTGTACATGCAGGGTATTCCAGTAAGGTTACAGTTATTACCTCAAGTTGTGCCGAAAGTATCTTCAGTGTGCTCCACCCAGCGTCAGCTCAATTAGCTGGCCTTAAAGAGGGGAAGTACATCTCGACTGAGATTAGGGAGCCTAAACTGCAGCTGTTGTCTATGCTGTGTGTGAGCAAAGTAGCAGCACCTCCTCTGTCCTTGTGCTTACATTCTTCAGTCAGAGGAAAGCAGCTTTCCCGTGACCTCCACTTGAATGTACTTTTTTTGATGGTTAACCTAAATAGTTATGCTTTTTCTTGTACCAAATCCAATTAAGGCAGTTGGACTCTGAACCAGCTACTGTCACGATTAAGAAACATTTATATGGGGCAGCATATGGAAACAGAACCTGTTAACAGCTGCAAATTTTGTTGATTAAACTAGGTGCAGACAAATTTACAAGGGAAAACCTTTCTGTGAAAAATTCCAGTCCTGATATACAAAGGTGTCCTGACTATTTTCTTACCAATTTCCTAAGTTTCTTACCAAGACTAATACGAGATTTCTTACGAAGTGTTGACGCTGGAGGTTCTAAATGCTAAATGTTTTATCAATCATTTGGGTTGTCTTGAATCTCAGTAAACAAACATATGTATCTATGCAGACACCTGGAGATGCTCTTAGCCCTCAAAGACTGCATTCTTTGTAAGTGAGCATTCAGATCCCCATGTGGCCATAGCACAGTTTGTTTGCATCATCTGCTGAGAGGCGTCACAAGGTAATGGTAATGCAAGGTACAGGACACTGTGGCCTAATTTTTGTTCCTTAGTGCAATTTTGGGATAATAATACTTGCAACTTGTTTGGACAGGAAGACTGTGTGTGTCAAGCAAGATTCTAAGCTTTCTGAAAGCTTAAGATATTTTATCTTAGAATCTTAAAACACATTTCAAACAAACATTGTTTGATATAAAAGAAATTATATGGACAGGTAACTAAAACAAGGAGTGGAAAAATATCAACTTCAAAGATTGCTAAGTGAGTCAGAGGCAGACCCAGCATTAATGAAATAGTCTGCAATGTCAGAAGATTTGGACATCAAGTCAACAATTAGACCAAATACAATATAAAGCAATAGTGTCAAATATGTCTCACGTGTAAAATGAGATCAATGTTTTTACTTGTACATAAAGGCTTATATAATCTGTCGTTATTTGGGTGTTTTTGTTTGTTTGTTTGTTTTTAGATTAAAGACAAATTCATAAAACTTCTTTCAGTTGCTGCTGGGAGCTTGATAATGTGCTTTATTGGTCTGATGTGTGTTTGCAGTGCTCATACGCGACTAAAATTCAACTCCTGCATTTGCTACTTTGGTGTCATAAACCAGCCTGAAAGAAAAATCTGTACTGAAGGTACGGTGGTAGGAATGCAAACAAATGTTTGTGGGTTGAAGTTTCTAATTATCAAAGTATAACTATGTATACAAAAGCTTAAAAAAAAATCCATACTCTCAAGAATCTACTGGAGTATTTGGTATTGATTAAAGTAATTATGTGCATACATTAAAAAAAAAAAACAACCATAAAAAAACACCAAAAAAAGACTGTACTTGGAACCAAGCTAATACAGTTTTGAGTTAAATGTCAAACAAATGTAATTCTGCTATGGATATTCTTTATTGTGTATTACAAATGGAATTTCTGGTACTTGGTTTGTCAGAAAACAGTATGCTCCGCTATTACAGAAGAAACAAATGTGCTTCATCAGGAACACACTCTTTCCTGTTTGGCTTGTGTTTTTGGTTAATGTGTTGCTGCAAATGTGTATATATATCTTTTTCTGTTGTTCCAAGATGGTAATATTAGACAGCAAAAGAATTTTGTTTTTTTTTTAAAAAAAAAGAGAGTAATTTAACTGGTGCAAACCATTTTTGCTGATTGACAGGTTTTTAAAGGGGAAAATTTAATGATTAATTACACCAGAAATACACTATGCAAAGAGCTCTGAAATGGCTTCAGTATCTCTGGAAAGAAAGAAATGTTACTGAACACAAATTTACTTCAATATAACAGCAAATCTCCCTCCAAGCCTCAGACTAAAGCTGTCTACTGGTTGTGGGTCAGGGAATACGGAGCTTTCCACCTGAAAGGCAGCTTGTTCATACTTAGACCATGAGCTCAAATGAATCAGAATAATGCAATAATCTTTAATATTCTTAATAGAACCCATGTGGAAACATGGAGATATATAATAGTATTTAAATAGATCAAAACATTATTGAGGGTAGTGTGACAGAGTCAAGAATAGGATATTAAATATTTCCATACAACAGTAATTTTTCCCTTTTAGTATTATGAAATCTAATCTCACTAATGTGTACTTTTATTTTAGAGGGTATCCCTGCCTCAGTCTGTTCAGGGAATGGCTCTGTTTGCATTGAAAGAGGCTGTAAGATCACTGCCTCATAGGTTGTGAAAAATGGTTTTTTTTGAAGTAAATAATACATAATCAAGACAGCTGAATTCTTCCCTGGGGAATCAGATATGCCTTTGGTTTGGTAACTATGTAGACATATGCTTAGGGATGACTAAATAATTGAGCAGATTTTTCATATCTGATCATTAATATTACATCTCCTTTTCTAAATGCTTGATTTGTGAGATTAAGAGTGAAGTGCTCACTCATCTACAGCTACATTGAGTAGAGGCTGTTCGTTTAACAAATCAAATGTAACAGTGTGCCACATTAAACTGAACAATCAAGTCCTGAGTGGCTCAGGCAGGCACTCAAAACTAACTTTTTGTGGCTCCGTTCCCTATCTGCAAATGGAGTTAATCCCTTTCTCAGTACAGAGGTATTCTGAAGGCAAAGCAGCTGCGAAGCATTTAACGTAGGCTTCAGAAAGAAAAGACTAATTTGGTGTTCAAGACAGAACTGCAGTGGTGTGCAGTGCTTAGATCACAATCTTCAGAATGAAGTGAAAACAAATTGAGTAATTTCTCCTTGAGAGACATCCGGCACACATGTAATTGTCTTTTTATAGCCCTGTTTTTTAAGTCTGATCATGGAAAATTAAAACAAGATAGTTCAAGACTGAAAATGAGAGAATTCTTAAGGCAAATTTGTCTTCTATTGTTTCTGGTTGTTGGTTACTGTGTTCTGCTTTGGAATACAAATGTTTTTAATTTTGCTAATAACTATATAAGGTGAAAGAAATATCGTACCTCACCAGTCACTGGTGCATATTGGTCGCATAACGTAACTTAAAAGTGAGGCTTGCTGTGTACCTAAAGCAATAATTTTGCTTTGTTTTATATATAATCTATAAATGTAAACATTTATTAAAAATATACATTAATATATAGAGAGAGCGCACAAGTCTTTTAGGACAAAATAATGTATGACTGTATGGATGGATTTTGGTGTAGAGAAACTAGATTCGAGTTTCAGTAGTGATGGCATTTCTGTAGTACTGGACCTGATAGATCTCAAACGAGATCCTACACTGACTGCAAGGACTGCATCATACTGGATGGCTGGGGATTTCCTCTGTTTGGAGATGTCGTTTGTTATGGGAGCTTGCTCTGATTTTCTGTGTCAGGTTGGTAGAAGTAAGATGCAGGCTATACAAAAGCAGCTTTCTAGGGCCATCTGGAATTCAGCTACTTCCAGCTGCTGCAGGTCAGAGACTAACTGGTCCTGTGTTGGCAGGTTACACGTAATGTACTGGTGGAGGTCTAAGAGGAAATCATTGCTTTTATTTGATCTTCCTGTACTTGTTTCATAAACATTCATATACCACTCACTAAGCAAGAGTGCAGTTAAGTGCTAAGAGAAAGGAAGTAGTACAGCTGCTATTGCAGTAATCAGAGTTCACCAGGAATTCATAATCAGCTGTATAAATGGAGTTCACAATAAAACCTAGCAGGGTAGTGTCACTGGAAGTGGAATTGTATGCCATCTGTATTCTTGCTCTTCTTTCTTGCTTCTTCTTTCTGAGCACATAGGGTAGTGTTACCCTAGTAAATATATTTGGGCATCTTTGTACCGCAGAAGTACTAGCAACATGGAGGGAAGTCCACCTGACTTCCAGCAGGTGCTGGGATGTGCCTTCTCAATTGAGAAGTTCATCTCAGTCCTGTCAATCCAATTCAGTCTGTTTTGCAGGGTACCCAGCAATTCATTTTCTCCTCACTTTCTCTCATCCTCCCCATTCTGCTCTAACGCATCAGGACATCACTTGTGGTCAAAGGCGTTTTTATGTGTTCTGTAGCAAGCTGCACTCCTTGTAATCTCCCCTTGTTTATCTACAGTGAAATATTTTGCTCTAAGAAAGGAAGGAAAACACAATGTTCTGTGTCACAGCAGAGGCAAAATTGCATACTTTTTTCCCCATGTACAGCTATGTTCTACCTCTATGTTGCTCTCTTAAAAAAGAACCGATTCTCAAGTTACCAGGCCAGCAAAGGCAGTTGTAACTACTTTGGTTGTTGTGTTATAGTTGCTGTTTATCATCTATTAAGATCCTCTGGGTAATAGGATTAGGTGATTAGGACATGATCTTCAGATCTTTTGTTTCAGTGCTTTTACTGTAGGCAGTAAGGGCAACAAAAGCTTTCCGTTTGCATAATGTTCCAAACTGGAAGAGGTCGAAACAGTTTGTTTGTCCTCTGAGAGAAGGCCTCCCTACTTGTGACTGACGTGTTTACAAACGTAAGGTGCGAAGTCCTGCTGGCCAGGAGAGCACTAACTTAGTGACAATACTGAATTTAGTTTAACATAGTCATTGCTGTCTGATTCTTCTCTAATGTTATGAAGGACACAGGAGTTTTTGTATTCTTGGTTGACTCAGTAATGTCTTTTTTCCTTTTGTTGACAAGTCAAAACCTGCTATAGTTCCCTTTAACCCATTGCTAGTATAGACCAGCTGAGGATCCGATCCCTTGTCTCTAACAGCCACCTCCATGGTCAGTCCCAGACTTCTACTCCTAACTTTTTATCTGTCTTTTTTCTTTTTTTCCCTAGATGCTTCTTTTTGTTCTTGAGGGTTTTTCTCAGATATCTGCTGAAAATACTTCCGTTAATTACTAAGCTGTTTCTCCTTTCTATAATCTGCAATGTGAATGGGGTGCTGTTTCTAATAATTATGCAAACTGCTCTGCAATGGGCCTCTTAGCAAAGTTCACCACTTTTTCTTTTTTAATAAACTACGGCTTAATGTCAGTGAATCATTTAAAACACCATTCATGAGTTCTTTTCTGTGTATTGCTTTTCTTCTGGATCTTAATCCTCCTGGTGCTCATGGAGCCCCTGTAACCTAGTACTAATGTATATTACTTCTTCTGAACCGGTACTCTTTGCAACCCAACCAATGCCTTTGTTAGGAATGTGAATCAAACAGTTGTACTGCCATCCACCAAACCGTGTGGTTCTGATTTCACTAGGTGCTCTTCTTGCTAGAGCTTGTTTCCTTGGTGATAGTGGTGTGGGCTGTTTCAGACATTACTGATGGTATCTGTGCTCTGTTTTTGCTTTGAAGGTACAATCCTAGAGAAAAATAAGAAAAAACATTGGTGTATTTAGAACCTAATTTGCATTTTCTTTTTTTATTTATGCATATGCTTTTTCTGTTAGTCTAAGAGCTTTTCTAGCAAACGTTTCAGATTGCAACTCAGTCACATAGCTTCACATCAGATCGGCTTTCAATGCTCCAGTCTAAGCCTGCTATAGAAAATATAGCCTTCTTTGATGGGCAAATGTCAATACTCTTGGTGTCACTACAGGCTTATTATATTTCTTGTTTTTTTCCTCCATGTTCAGTTTTCCCGCTTCAGACTGTTTGCTTTATGGTGAGGTATTTCACTTGCAGAATTGGCTCTGAAGTTGTAGAAAGATTGAGGCAAGGTAAAGCGGAGATTTTGTATTACTTCAGAACCTCCGTGTGTATTTGAGTTCACACAATTCTTACAAATGGCCTAGCATAATTTAGGTAGGCCTCGCAGGGAATGTGTCATTTTGCAGCCACCTTGTGTCTGTCATCAGGAAATAATTCTTTTTCATCTGAAAAAATATAGTGAATCATTTGGTACCCAGTTGTCTCCCTGCATGTGACAGGGCTTGTAGCATGTGGCAATCGAAGGCTGTTGCTTTCACTTTTCTTGCAGCAAAAACTTTTTTCTGTTGTGTGGTCTGTATGGCTCAGCCCCCAAATTAAGGATCTGGAGGCTTTTAGTCTCACCTTTGTCTTCTTATTCTCTCTCTTTTCCTTATACTTTATTTTCTTTTGTGTCTCTTTTTCATTTTGAAATATGCTTATTTTGTACTTGCCTGTAGACCATTCATGAATACTTAACGAATTAATGGCTTATGGATAGCTTCTTTCAATGCATTCACAAAAAGGGTTTCTGTTTTCTGCTTTGTAAACTAAATTAGGTACATCTGCATTCTTAACGTATTCTTCTGCTTTTTATCTTATAAATGTAAAATAGTTCAGTCTTATAGTGCCTATATCTTTGCATGAGCTTTGTTTTCTGTATTTACATAGGTGTCACATCATGGGGCATGGGTCTAGGTTTGCTCTTTTTTTTCCTCTGGTTTCTAAACTTAACCTTTTTATACCCTCCATGTTTATTTTTATTTAACTACGCTGTTTTGCAATGTTTGTTCTTTGGGGTTTGTGTTTGGGTTTGCATTTCCCTATGTCCTGCTGGTTGGCATGTGAGTGCCTTTTTAGTCATGATGTGCTTTGCTGAATATTTGTTCACATATCCTTTTGTTAGCATTCGAGTAAATACTATCATCAGATTCACTGGAATATGATTCAACAATATAATTTTCCTACAAATGTAACAATGAAATTACTCATTGTTAATTCAGAGCTCTCTTCTCTTTTCTCACCAGCAACCCAGAATGTGTTGCACTTGCATCAGGCTTATGTCCCAGCTATCACTAACAGGAAGGCAAATTTTCTATTTACCCAGTTTTTCCTTGTCCCTTTGCAATGTATTAAAAGTTTGAATTGCTACTTGAACTTCTTCCAAATTGAACTGGCAGATTTATTTGTTGTAATTGGAAAAGCCCCACAATGTGCGTATTTCTTCTGCTTTTTGCCCTGTTTGTAGAACGCTAATTCTTTGACCAAATATTTGCATTCTAGCAGTTGCTCTCCTGGGTTTACATGTAATCCATTGCCTGCTTTCAGATGCTATGTTTCAGTGGTTACTTAAGCTGTCCTAAAATTCCTATCAGTAATGATGCACAATTATGCAAATGCAACACTGACTTTTATGATCTACACCAAGCTGTTCTTTTTTAGTTCTCTGCAGCAGGTTCTTGCCACTCTGTGAAAGTCAAAAGAGAAACAGACTATTAATTCTGCCTCTAAAGCTTGATCTCTTAATTCTACAAGCTTCTTCATAGCATGTTGGTCTCTCAAGTTTATACCACACGGTTCTGTGTCAGACAAGCCTGGTATAGTCAGCAGGAATTGGCACCTCTATTGATTTCTGGAGATGAGGTATAGAGAGATGCAGATGTGCTCAAAAGAGAGCAGATGTAGTTTCTGTCTTTTGAAATAAACGGTAATTTCAGACAGAACATAAAATCAGTTTTAGCAGTTCTGACTCCTTGTAACATTGTGATAACAGGTAGTCACCACTAACACACAACCCGACATAGTGTCCATAGTCAATTTACAACGTAAAATTGTGTTGCTGTAATAGAACAGTGCTCAGAAAGGGAGAGAGCAAATGGGAGTGAGTGATGGACTGAAAGCAGAGGGGAGCTGCTTTTTCTTCTCGTGCTTACCTGCCTGGACATTACCACCCCAATGCAGAATTAGAGTTGGAATTTGTTCATTGCTGAGTGTATGAACATCTTTTATCTTCTAAGTTCCAGGAACATTTTCCTGTGGAAAAGAAGATTTTAACACATGCGTATGTAGATATTTTTTGTTAACTTGCTTGAACGTTTTCTTGCAAATGAGACATTTGATTACATCAGGTCTTATTCTTTCTGAAAACAGTAATCTATTTTGATGCTATTTTATCATAACCGAATGCCATCGAAATAATTATAGACTGTTTCTGAAGTTTGTATTTTTTGTCTATTTCAAAGAGCATTCTGAACTTTAAATGCAAAACTTCTCTGATTTTAGGTGTTCTGATACTGAGTTGCTTCTTTTGTAATGCTTAACTCAACAAGAACATAATTACATCGAGCATCTTCACATGACTTTTGCCCATCAACCTGGTTGTGATACCTACAGCCTCTTCCTGTTGTCCTTCCCTATCTGTTTTTCTTCTTTCATTCCTCTCTACTCATCTACTGCTTTTTATGTTTAAACGATAGAATTTCTGCACAGTAGGGATCATATCTCTTGTGTGGCTAAGGAAATTGTGTTTTACTGGGGCAAAACATTTTGAAGAATATGGTCTGCATGCTTGCCTTGGTGTATCTTGCTTTTAAATTGGTTTGAGTAAAGAAAATAAACTGACCAGTTTCAATTTTCTCTCTAGTCAATTCCTTTAACTTCGCTTTGTTATGCCTCTGCTCTTCTGTTTTATATAAATAAGGTCACAGAATTAAAACCAAGCATTTATTTTGAAAATAAAACCAGCTCCCTGCTATTCGTAGTTTTCACAGGCGTAATTGTGACCACACTGCACACTATTATTAACTAAAATAAACTTCAGCTTTGAAGTCCTTCCATCTCTCACACGTTTTTAAATGGCTTCCTGTGAATCCAATATATTATCAAATTGTGGTGTTATTCAGCCTCATCTATTTATGTTTTTATATATAAGAAAACTCATCAGTTTAAGTAGTTCTGTAGGCAACATTTTGCCTTGATTGTTGTTTTGAAGTGTTTCCTTAGCCCTGAAAATTTATGTTTAGAAACAAATGTATTCCAGAAATGCTGTGGAGTATTTGAAAAGTAGTTATTTATCTTTAATTTTTATATTGGGGAATATGTTTTATATAAATTATAATTTTATACAAAATTGCGTGCCAATATTATGTAGTTAATTGGCATAACTGCAGTAATATTCAAATATATAACAATCTAAAGCTGCTGAATAAAGGAAATTTGTACTTCGTGGGGGGGGGCAAGGCTGAGTGCAAGGGTAAACTTTGCGTATCTTGATGAGATGGCTAAAGTAGAGTTTAATTTCATGCCCCAGTGCTATCTGGCTCAGGACAGAATTCCAGATATTTTATGCTTATAGCTTATAGTAATTAATATTAAGGCTTACATTTACAGTCTCAGCTATGGTGATTGACAGGTATGTAGGTTCTGGGGTGACATGCAGAATGATTTAGGAATCTGTTTGTTAGGAGAAAACAAAACACAATTGTGTAAATTCTATTTAAAAGGTTTTTTTCAGACATTGCCTGGAAGACTGGCTAGTTTATAATCCTTTAACATGATTTTGTCTCACGGAAACAATTTTCCATTTGGAAGCACTGTGAATGCATCGTAGCCTTTCAAAAACACCTAATCTATAAGCATCAAAACTGTATTTTCTTTTTTCATATAGGGCAGCTGAAAACTTGGCTGACACAATCAACCGTCTTGACACCTCTTGTGAAAAACAGCTTGGTTTGCAGAAGCTTGCGTTAATATGTGTTGAGTGTTTTTTTTCCCAAAATAATTAGTAGTCAGTAGTATGTAGGCACTGGAGTTCTCTTCCACACCGTTTATATTGCTATCTTTTATTCTTGTGGATGGAGCAATCTGTTTTTCTTGTGCCGAGTGTAAATAGTAAATCAGGTGTGCCGTGTAAGGCACTATAGAACTGATGCACACTGTAATATTCTTAAAACTGGTAAATGTATGTATATTTATACAGAATCAATGATATGTAACATTGTAAGCTATCTGTTGACAATGTGCTTTGTCATATGAACCAATGGCTAGTGAATTGTACAGTAGCATAAAAAATGACAACGATTTAAGTTTAACACTGTTGTTTTCTTTGTTAACCCAGTATTTTTCCTCAGTGTGTAGTAAGTAAATGATATTCTTTAGAGGTCAGTGTTCCATGAAACTGAAAGACATTTTGGTCTTGTTTGTTTTTAAAGAATGAGTCATTCAGATTCTAGTTGAATTTATCTTCTATGGTTGTATGTACGTTCCTATAGATCTTCCTCTTGCTCTGATACCTGCTTTCATGAAAGAGCTGCTCTACTCTATGAATTGAATAAACATTTTAATAAGCATGACTTTGTTCTGCTCTTGGGGAAGCTCAGACTTATCAGCATGGGTCTATTGAGAAAGGTGAGCAAAGGTCCTCTGGGCTTGCCAAGTCAGCAGTCTGTGCTTGCTGGGGCCAAGAAATGTATTAAAGAGACTGCAAGTTTAACAAGTCAGAACGTTTTCACTATTTCCATATTTATCAAACCTGTCAAGGAATGTGGTCACAAGGCCTTCCAGGGATTAACTGCTCTAGTAGTTCGATTGTTTTGGTTTTGTTTTTTTTTCTTAACAGTGACAAAAGCCAAGTTCTCAGTGTGCAGCAGCACTTTGGTATCTATGAATGTGAAGAATGACTGTCTGATCTTGGAGATCTGTTCTGAATGGCAGGCGGCGTTCTGTAAATGTTTAATCACACCCTGCAACTGATGGGAACTTACACTCAGAGAGATGACTAGTATTTTGGCATGTTTCCCATGACCAAAAGACTGGAATGAATTTTCTGTGGTGTCTGTAAGTATAGATCAGCCAGTCAATAATACTTTAAAACATATATGTAATCTAAGGAGTGAGTTTAATCCCTTTAGGCTTGCAAGTGTTATTGTTCAAGGCATTTTGAATACCTTGACTTAGCAGTGTGCACAACATTTTGAATATCAGAATGGACAGGCTCTCTTTCTACCAACACTGAGAACTAACCAGAAAAGGAGAACAAGAAATGAGGAGCCCCAGTCACATGAGAGAGAGAGAGAGACCTGTAGATAGAGGTCTGTTTGCAAAATGGGTTTGGTTCCATGACTAGCTCACTCATACCTGACTTTAGGGGCTATTTGGTAGATTGATCTATTCCACTTACTGGTTCTGTGTACTTTTGTTGTATTAAAATTCTGAATTGGGTGATGGTAAATGCAGTGAAAATTGTATATCAACTATCTAAAGGTGAAAAACAGGTAAGAATGGGTGGAAAGGTTTTTGCTATTTTTGTATCTTTTGTTTTCCAAGAGAGAGATTCCCTGAACTGCAGCTTCACAGTGTGAAATCATGTTCCTATAATCAAAGGCATAGGATAACATGCATCTGTGTGCACATGCTCGTGAGTCCATTTGCGAAATCCTCTTTGAACTTCTGGCCAGTCTTAGCCAGATCTGGCAGAAGATTTAAGAGAAAAAAAATATATGTTTATTTATTTATTTATTTATTTACAAATGTTGTGAAAGTAGGGTGACAGACTTAAGAAGGTGGAGAAAAGTTGTAAATGCCCGTAACTGAGAGAGGAGGTTCAAGAGGTCCTCAAAGGTCTCAACCTGTGACAAACAAACAAGCAAAATGCACCCTGTGAAGAACATATTTAGAGGAAGACACTCAGTCTTCCTCTCAGATACAGTAGTGTATCAGATACAGTAGTACAGTACAGGTACAGTAGTGTACTCAGATACAGTAGTGTATCCTGTTCTGGCTTTAAAACACCTTTGGAAGACCGAGGATGACTTCATTTTGAAGAATTGTTGTTATGCTCCATGAAAATGCTGTGGAATAACTGGAGCCTTTCCAATTAAAGTAGAAATGTTGATCAAATAAAGAAAGAGACCATAAAACAGTCCTTTTGATGTTCTAGTAAATGGTTGCATCTTATTTTCATTCACAGCGGTTAAAAAATCAGAATCATGTTTTTTGCCATAGGTTTATTGTGATGTAGAGACTTATTAGAGATTTGATGCAAGCAGTCATTTGCTTTTTTTTCTTGTCATCTTTTTCTTGTTATTTTACCATTTTGAGAGGTGTTTGTTTTTTTTCTTCAAACTGTTGCATTTATGGCCATGTGTTCCAGCTTGTAGTTCATGGGCTTGCCACATGGGACTCTCTGTATCCTCCTGCCTTTTCCTTGAGGAAAAAGGGACTACGGATTAATGTTGTACTTGCAATCCATGCTTAGGTCTGCATATGGGCAGCAGGTGTGGCCCAAGTCTACTCCATGTCAGTGTATAAGAATAAGGTGGAGGTAACCCTCGCTGCCATGTGTTTATGTTTGCTCTTTCAGCTGCCTGCATTTGCTGCAAGTTGGGCAAGCTTAACTAGAGAACGAGGTATTTTGTGCTTGGTTTGGTTGAGTCACTGTTTAGAAAGCTGTATAACAACATGTGTGAGTTTAAATAATGACTTCTAAAATACCATTTGGATGATTCCTTGACAAAGATTTGTTCTGTTGTTGTTTTTCCTGTAGCAATTTTGATACAGAACAGATTTGGTCAATGTTGGTGAGAATTCTGATTATTAATGAAATCATCAACTATGATTTAACAAATGTCCAGAAGATTCTAATGTAGTTTTCCTAGTTAATGTAGGAAAGAGAATGTAAGCATGTTATAGATTGTTGTAGGTTAACTCATCTATTGATAGGATTGATTTTAAAAAAGAACTGATCATGTACAGTGAAATCTGTCTGCACTGGCTAAGAAAAGTATTTTAGCATCTTCTGGTCACAACCTGTAGCTACATACAGTTCTTGCTGAGACAGATATCTAGTATATACGGGGCATAACAGTGAAGTAAATACTATTAAAATCTGCTAGAGAACTGAAAATGGCAATAATACTATTTCTCTCTTTTATAGCACCTTTCATCTAAAGAACTTCAAAGCACTTTAATACTATTTAATTAAGATTTAAAATGTCCCTCTGTTATAGGTTGATTTTATTCCTTGTTTACAGGTGGGAAAAATATAAGTCCAGTGCAAGAAGTTGCAAAGGGAGTTCTTAACAAGAGCCAGAAATGAAACCCCAGGAATCTTAACTCCCACTTTTCTGCTTTAGGCTTGGATCCAGCAAACACTTCTGCAGGTGTTTTAATTCCTGTACTACTCACATGGTTAAACTTATATACTTGTAGGAATGGGGAGCTAACAAGTAGGACTCTTGCCTTTTTCAATCTGGGAAAGGTAAAATGCCAAACATTTCAAGCTAGTCTTGGGCTTTGCACTCTGAAAGTATGCATTTAAATCGTGTATTTTTTTGCAGAATTATTTTTAAGTGATTGTTTTCTTTAATAACATACAAACAAAAAAATCAACCCAGCTTCTTCTACAAACTAAAATGCAGAAACTTTAAATACCATTAAAATACAGTCCTATGCAGTTGGCCTTGGTGTGGCTTTGGTAGAGTTGAACTTGGTAGCTCTATTTTTGCCACTTGGCTGGAATCTCAAGTGCCTCATACGGTGGCAAGGACAGAAGTTTTTCCCTGAAAATGCTCTTCCTCAATGGCAAGGGTTGTTAAGGTAACAGATTCAAAAGCATCCAGATTTTTTTTTGTCTGTTTTAGTTTGTAACTTTCAGGAATACTCTACAGCTGGAAAGAGGAAGAAGAAATAAAAGGTGCTCCTCCTGCTAGTAGTGCAAGGGCTGTGGAATGGTTTGACAGCCTTATTTCCCTGACTTCTCACATGGCTGAACATCATGTTAGCACAGCAGTACTGCTGGTAGTACCTCTGTTAGCTAAATGGAAACATCTGTGCCACATACTCTGATGGTAGGGGCAGAAGGGACAGTAAACATAGAGGGCAGTGTAGAATGTAGCTTGGTTAAAGAGGTTATATCCCAGTACGAAGTCAGGATGCACCCAGACATAGAAGTGTTCTTGGGTCCTGCAGCTAAGAGGCACTTTCCCTTCTCTTCTTATGTCTCGTCTGCCTAATGAGTTGTGCACCATTTATTCATGTATGGGAGTTTAAATACCCAGGAACCGCCATTGTTCAATGTCAGATGTATTTTCAAGTATTTGTTTCTCCTGCTCATTACATTTAAAAGTGATGTGCTATTGAACATGACAATTGATGTGGTTGAACTCTATCCCAGCAGAAACCAGAACAATCACTTTTGTAAACTTGGGGATATGTCACTGACGTTTGGAGATTGGTAAGATGGGGACAGAAGCTGAATTTTGTGGTATGATAGCACAGGAAGAGAATGTATCTGGTTGCATAGGGTGCAGTCATAGAAAGTAGGGCCCCAGAGATGCACCCAGCTTTTCAAATTCACTTTAATGCCCCTGTCCCTGCTCTCTGTCCCTTTCATGCAAAAAATTCTAATGCAGGTTCCCACATTTCATTTTAATTGTTTTTGGTTGTAACTGGTTCCTGGCATCTCCTCTGAGAAATTCAGAGAATAAGGTACTGTCCTACTGCATTTGAAAGAAACAGTCTTCTCATCACTGATGAGAAATACAACACACGGAGTTTTGCTGGAGTGGGCAGGTATGCACACTGTTTTTTATAAAAGCTGTATGTATTTGTTGTTGTTGTTGTTTTCCTCTTTAAAAAAAATAAAAAAAATGAAAATTATTCATCATCTTCAAGCCTGTGTTCTGAGCCAAAATTAACTGTATTAAACTCAATACAGTACATAGGATTTGAATAGCAGCAGCATTCTCACCATGAATGACCTGGGGAGAAAGCACGGATCTAGGTGAAATAAGGGAATGAAAGACCACAGATTCTAGCACGTGAGGGAAAAATGATGTATTACCCACTTGGGATGGATCCAAAAAAAAATCATCTGATTTCCTTTTTCTTCCCTGGGGTAATGAGTGGAAACATAAGCAGCAGAAGTATAGGCAAGCATAGAGAAGGTACAAAGACAGTTTGCCGGTTTGACTGTGTCTGTAGTCACTTGTGCAATCAAGTCAGTCACATTCCCCTGCCTCTCCCCCTTGTTTGTCCCTATCTTCACTTGCTGACTAAGCCAGCTTTCTGTGCTACTCCAGGCATTGTGTTTGCAGCAGCAGCCACCTCCCTGCTCAGAAGCACCACCACCCAGATTTGCTGGCAGATCATCTTCTAGGAAGCTGACAGCAGATCTGTTTACCAGCAGCAACTGGGGAACAGTAGATGGAAGCAAGATGTCTTTTTTTTTTTTTTTGTCCGAATGAATGAAGTGTTGAGATGGGACCTCATCCAGAGGCAATTATAAAACATATGACTTTGTCTTGGTGGTGCTGTATGAAAAGTTGCACTATGTATTCTTATTTAAAGTAATGTGTTTTGTGTTACCTGAAGTCGTGTGAGTGAAAATAATTTGTTTTTTAAAAAATGTCTTGCCAAGTAGGCTGACTGTACTTAGTTATATAGTATTTAGATTTCTTTGCTCCAGAAGTAGCTGGGGTGGTACTAGGAGGGAATGTGATTAGGACTGGGAACCTGTTAGGCTAGGGTATGTACACTACATCTCACAAGGTGAGATGGTTTGAGCCACAGCATGCTTACAGTCAAAATGAGAATCAACATTGAAAACTGGGCTTGTTTTGAAATCCTAATTCATATAAAGAAAAGGAAAACTTGGTTAAAATATAATTTAAAAATTCTTAGTTTGGTATTGCATGCTTCATAACACACTCTCTTAGTTTTAGGTCCTCTAGCAGAAGATCCACTCATTGAACTGATTACTCCATAATTGTTTCCTGCATAATTTCTTATGCCTTCACTAAAAGCTCCCATATGAGCCATTGTAGACACTGGACACTAGACTGGATTGAAGAGAGCGATTTGGTTCAGTAAGCCTCTTTTCTCCCTTCTGTGCTGGATTGGAATCCATCCTCAGAGCTTCTGACTGTCCTCTCATTCTTCATTTTACTTCAGCCCATCAGGCCAATTCCTGTCCCAAGATCAAGCTTGCTGTCTGTTCTGAGGGTCTTACTAATGTTATGCAAATATTCAGAAAGTAAATACAGTGCTTCTGCATGAATTCAAGGCTTGTGGACTTTCAAGAGAGACTTCTGACTTCATTAGCTTTTTAACTACCCTGAAACTTTTTTCCTAGTTTAAAGTAGTCAGAGCTCATTTCCAATGGCGTTTTTTCCTTTGTGTGTGGATTAGGATTTTTATTTTCATTTTATTTATTTTTTTTCAGTAAGCCACTTTCAATCATACATTCCTGACTACATTTTCCAAATCCTTCTTCTGAACACTTCCACCTGTTTGGTACTTGCTGTGTGCTACAGACATATATCACTGATTACAACAGCTTCTGAGATATCCTTCATTAAAAAGCACTTTTTTTAATGGTAGCGGGGAGATGTCTTATACTTGGTTCTTGGGTTTAATTGACAAATTCTAGCCTAAATATGATTATGCTGTTTGAAAATATGGTGAATGGGTCAGATATGAATGTTGGTTCAGATTTTCTTGGCTTTGTCACATGGAAAGATAACTAAACACAACAAGTAAATGCAAAGAAGTTACCTGAGAGTTCCAGGAAAAGTTCTGGTTAAGTATTATACTATGACTTTTAATATACTTTACTACATGTTGGTGCTCAAAATTTGCCTATTCATTCTCAAATTCTGCTGCATAAGTGTAAGACTATTTTTTTTAAAGTTATCAAACTTTATGTATTCTATGGAGATGTTTTCCATAATCATTTACTAGAGAACTGGTCATAAAAATCAGCTTTTTAAACAATATTTTCCTATAGTAGTTCCTTTTGAACGTAATCCTCTCTGATGAAATCTTTTAAAAGATTCTTATCTTTCTTAAGATTCTTAATAATCTTATAATCTTATAACTCTTTTGTTAATTCATAAGAATAGTTCCTGAAAAGAGAAAGGTTAAGCTGCTAATGGAACTCTGTTTTTAGAACTTAGATCTTTTGGTGGCAACTCCATATTTAATGTCTTTTGTTTATATTTACTATGTAAAAAAAAACAAACAGCAACAATAACAACAAAATTAAAGTATACTACCAGACTTTGAAATATATTTATATAAAAATAAATATTTTATTACTTTTTCATAATCTGTACTTTTTTTCTGTTTAAAATTCTGCTTCTGGTTTGCATCAGAGTTCACGTCTCATTTTTTTCTTTTGCTTTCTTCTGTCATTGTATTGGAAATGTTTATAGGGAGCAACAACAGGAAAGCAATAGGACCAAAATGTATGGACTGCTCAGCTTGAATGTTAACCAGTGGTTTCTCTTCCTCTCAGGTATGGAAGAATAAGGATCTGCACATAATTTGCAGGTGAAAAGCATATTTGAACCATGCCCTGTAACATATCAATGAAATAAAAAGTTGGACAGGGTGGGAGGTATGTCGTTGTCATCAGGCTGTAAACAGGGTTTGTGGTTGTCAGGAATATGTGCATCTTCTACTGTGCCCATGAAGGCAATTCGTGCTATAAATTCCTGTACATAATAACTGGTCTTCCTCGTGGAATAAATACTCAAAAATATAAAAAAAGATAAGGGATTACAAGTTTCCCTAACTTTCTGGTTTGGGTTCATTTAGAAGCGAGATAGTCCTTGACTAATTTCTGTTGATTCGATTAGAAATGATTTTAATGCAGTCTCTATTTTTAGAAATTCAAGTCTAATTTGGTGCTTGATTTCATTTCATCTAGGTAGGAGGAATTTTGAAATTTTGTCTAGGTAAGAGGAATTTTGTGTTTTAGGATGCATTTGTTCAAAATGCTTTCAGCAGAGTACAAATGCATGCTATATTATAATTGCCAGTCAGTTTTTGTTTTCAAATTATCTTATGCATTGAACAATAACTCCACCAAATAACTCCTCAGGCTACTTGAAGCAGACATAAAATATAAATGTTTTCCTGAAAGATACTTTAAGACAGTTTCTGTAGGCACATAGGAAAAGTTAATGACTAAAGTTTTCTAGAATGTTTTAGTCAATTTTAAGATTAGATTTGGTTTCTTAGGCCAATTTTTCTTTTTCCAGACAAGCCTAAAGCTGTGTTAGAAATGCACTGTGACAGAGATGGGAGACACTTGAAAAATAAATCTCCAACTTTCCATTTGATTGCAAACTCAACTGGGAAAAAAGTTTCGCTACAAGTTGAGTGATTGCAAAAAGGGCTTTAGAATATTCACCTTATCTACAGATGTTTCACATACCACTTCATTAACATTGCATCCTGATGAGTCTTTCTATTTGTAACTTCCAGAGCTGGAATTTCTAGGGATAAGGCTGCAGCTATCAAAAATACAATTAGATCTAATTGTTGTGAAATAAGTATTTTATTGGCACAGAGGACAGAGTTGAGAAATATACACTATCTTTCATCTGTGCATTTCAAATCACTTTCCAGATGAGCTAATTAGGTCTTACAGATAATTAGATGCAATTTATAAATAAATAATTGGAAGTGACTTGTCTCATATCACGTAGAAAATCAAAAGCAGCCTAAAATGAAAACTGGGAGACCTGGCTCCAAATTTCCTGCCATCAGCACACAGTCAGTCTGTAGTTCCCGATGTTGCATCTAAATAAGATGTATTTTCACAAGACTGTGAAAGCTGAGGGCTCAAATTTTCAGACCTCTGCTGCAGCTTGTTCTTCTTTGTACAGTATTTCACGGGGTTGCTGTGGAAGAAGAGCAGAGCTCCTTCTTTGCTGAATGAAGTAATGCTTGTTAAAAAAGGCAGGCTTTGGCAAAACTCTGGAAAATGCCAGTATACTCCTGCAACAAGTTGGAAGCTTTTGCTTTATTAAATTGGATCCTGGCTTGGGAACAGTCTCTAGGTTAAATAAACAATATATTGAGGTTCCTCTAACACAGCTGATAGCTTTACTTGACGCAGTGCCTATTCTTAATTCTTTTTTTTCGAGCTGAAGGTCACATTGGTCTTGAAATGTAATTGTTTTTCTTGCCTTTTGTTTTTTTTTTTCCTGCCAATGGTTTGTAGTATAATGGCTATGTCTTGGTGAAAGACTAAGCTGGTATTATGTTAGTAGATTACCCCCCCTATATTTTTCTCTGAATGTCCTCTTATAAACTCAAATGTAAACTATTATTTCTGTGGTATTGATGACATTGTTAGCCTTTTTATGCTGTCTCTAGCGAAGAATGATATGCCCCTCTGCAATTATATGCATGTAATTTGGGAACTAGTGAGGGTGCTTCATGCATAAAGGATTCACGTGCTTGTAGCTCTTGCCTTGGAGCTTCCAAGTGTGAAAAGCAAGCTGGTGATTGTACAAAACTCAGTGGTGTACTGTAGTGTGTAGTGGCATCAGAAGCAAAATGTGTTACTGTGACTATCTTTGAAATAATTTGACTATAAATTTGACTATATTGACTATATTTGAAATAAACTGTATAAAGGCTTAAAGCAAATGTCCCCCACCCCAGCTGGCTAGTCCTTTGCTTTGGTGCATGTGGATGTGGGATGCTCTGGATGTGATCAAAAGGGCTAACATGCTGTATCGGAACCCCTGGAACAGGAAGGGTTTGGACTTCAGCAAGACTTCTAGCTTGTGAAATTGTATCCAGTTTATTTGAAGTTTTCTTGGGGGTAGAAGGCAGGTGTAGGGGGAATGTTTCAGGAAATTGAGTGCATTTCTGCTCAAAAATTGAAGAGTTTAGGTCCTTATGGAAGAACAGAACTTGTATGCTTTCATGTTGCATGGATCACAGATTTTTTAAGATGGCATTTTCCATATAACAAAACTAAGAACTTTGTAGTTTTTGATGTTTATAAGGATAATATTTGTGCGTAGTCTGATCTTGTTATGCAAAGAATAAACATACAAGTTCTCTCTCTGAATAAGAATACAGCGTTCTGGTATATATTTTTCCCTTTCCCAAAAAAAAAATAATAGCATTAGAAAGACTATAAGATCACGACGCAGCATTGATAACTTTTTTTAATTAATAGAGGTTGTGTTTTGCATAAAGGATAAGCGTTACTTGGCAAGAATTACTTCTTACCACATTGCTCTTAAGGTACCAGTAGAAAGGCAAATGAATTTCTCATGGGAAAAGTGATACTGATGAACATATGCTGCAAATCAGAGTATTAGTTTAAATAATATGTTGGTAACCAGACTGAGGGAAGAAGCAACATGAACCATGACGAACAATGATAAATTAGTTTATCCTGAAGACAAATTCATGGTAATTAAGTTATAGACACTAAGAAAAATGGCACTCATAATAGCTACCAGTTACCAAGCAGCCCTGCTGTCTGTGTATTCTCTATATGGAGACGTTTATACAGAAGTTTAAATAGCAGTTGCATTAGAGATGATTGTTGAATCCATATTTTATGAAGAAGATCATACTCTACTGCTATTCCTCAAAAAGATACCATGTTCTGAAATACATTTCTATTAGGTTCACTGGTGCTACTTGCAGAAAAAAAAATTTACTGTTTAACATGAATAAGGATTGTGAGTTGTGAATATATTGACGCCTTCTTAAATTTACAAAACTAACACAGTTGCAGGAAAATCTAAAGCATGTTAAGAATCTGTAGCTCAGTTCTGATTTAGGATGGAATCCTTTTAGTTGACAAAAGACATTAATAACTCGTTATGAAGGTTACATTCTGTCCTCTGATGTTCATAGGAGATTAAGAAAGTAAAGATCAGATTTGAGGAGAGAGCCATGCCAAATTAGCATTTTGTTGCTGCTGGGAGTAGTCCTGTTTCTTTTTCCTCCCTTCCTAGTTCTGATGTTTGTCTGAGCCCTTGGTAAGTCGACTGATGGTACTGACTTGCTGGAAGTTTTCAAAATGCCATTCTGTTAGTACTCTTAACGTCCAGGCTTCAAGGTTAGGCTACCCAAGAAAAGCAATGACTAGAAAATAATTCAGTCCTACCAGCAATGAATTGCTCTTTCAGTTGGGAATAATGGACTTTCTGCTGGGACTGTGGATGCCCCTTGGCTTTTGACAGAATTCTTGTTTGTAAACCAGAGAAATATATGTCTTTTCAAAGCTTATGTTTCTTATTTGCTGGTGTTCCACCATCTATAAAATTACTGCAGTTTCAGTCAGAGATGCTGGGGACGTCGCGTAAAGTCACCAAGTACGAAGTATGTGCTGAGGCACTGGTCCTTGCAGAGTCAGTCATGCTTTGTGGCCCTTCCTGGACTGGGATAAACAGCAAAGTTCTGCTACATGTGCTGTAACTGTACCACGTTGCTGGTTTCCTTGTATGTCCAAGTATAGAGGACTGTTCCAGTTGTGCGTTTCTCAGTAAGCATTTACACAAATGAGACGGCATGATAGATGATCTTTTCGGGGTAAGTATTTAAACAGACTTACGTATGTGAGTATAAACATAAGCATATGAAATTAGCCTTTGTATATGACTTCTATCAAAAGCTTCTTTCAAAAAACACCAAACAACCTTAAATCACAGGCTTGCTGAAATACCACAAAACAGGACCAAGAATTAGTAATGTAGTGTTAATTGCACATTACAGCAGTACAACGTGCCATCTTCCTGTGGTAGATATCTTGTCGATACTGATGTAAGGATGATTATTGCTTGCTTTTTATTCAGAAACTGTGGATTATAGCTTGCTAAAGCTTCTTTGTAGGACTGCTCACATTTTCTGTGTACATATGTCCTACAAACAAATATCTGCCCTGTAAAGTCTTTCTCAGTTCCCTGAATCTTTGATTAGAGATCCATCCATAAAAATCAAGGTAAATTCAGCTATCACTATAGAACAACACAAACCCTTTGGGGGAATCCACAGGTAATAGCTGTAATTACAGTGAGTAGAGGTAGTCTTGTGGTGACTGTCTAGGATTAGATATCACAAGGTCTGTAGTCTGTTTCTATCTTTGTGCTGGACTTAGTTCTTAATATAGACAACTCATAGCGCAATATCCCCTGTGAAATAGGGATTATACCTGCCTACCTGACAACAGTGTAAGTTTGCTACCCTCTGTAGAGAAGGAAGGTTGTAAAAGAAGTGCAAAGTGTCATTTCAACTCTGCATTTCATTTGAACTCTAGATTTCCAGGGTAAAAGAAAATGAGTATCTGTTTATTGTCTCAGACTCTTTGGGATCCAAAATACTGTATCTGAAAAAAGGCTTCAGCTCTCACCCAAAGCTTCCAGTTTCTCTTCCTCCTCCTCACTTCTTTTGTAAGTGTTCTCATGCTGCTGCATCTGCCTGTCAGTTATACTGATGAACTGTTTGTATGCTGGCAGTTCTTTATTTTTGTCTAATATAACATTTTTTCCATTTCAGACATGCTATAATTCCTTCAGAGCTCAGCCTTGGCTACTCTTCATGTGTCACAGTAGAAGCCATGAGCCCTTTTACTACTAGCAACTGGCCTTTTGCTGTTCTAATGAAAATATGAAAATAGGAGAAATACATGGATTAGCATCAATTTTCTCTTCAAGTTTCTGCTCCATGGGGTCCTTTGACTCTGCAGATCTAAAGATTTTTCTTATTTTATACCATTTTTAGTATTGGTATGGAAATTTTGAAGTCACCAGTTTTTGTTTTTTAATTAAATTTCCTTGATTAGGCTTTTACTAACTTTTCGGTTCAACCTCTGTTTTATCCAGTGCTTCAGCGCTGCCTTGGTTTGCTCTTTATGTCTGTTAGGAAGTGAAGAAAATAAGTAAAATAGTTTTCAAAACGTAGAAGCATTGGCTGTGTATTTGAGGCCCACTGGAACATTTAAAACACTCTGCTCTTCTCATCAGATCTTTTATGACTCATTAGCACTTACTTTTGTAAAAGGTTGCTCCTGTTAGGCTAAGGGGAAGGTGGAGGGAGAAGGTGAATCCCTCTTTAGCCTTTTCACGTTTTATTTTAGTCCTCAGTATTTATGAATGGCCTGTCTTGCAGGCTAGCACCTTCCCGTGGGTGCCATTACCTATTTTTACCAGACCTCCTTCACTGCACTAAAAATTTAAACACTTCATCCTTTGAGAGTAAGAGATAAAGCAATTAACAAGGCTTAAAACAGCCTCGTGATGGAACAAATCAGTTCAGACACCTCTACACGGTGTTTGTAAATTTCTGGAAGTTTGATTTTTGTGCACCGTATTTTCCACTTTCTATGGGCTGTTTTGATAACTTAACAGTTTCTGGAATAACAGACATTAACAAGTTATATAAATATGAAAAATACCACATTGCTCCTTTTTTTGGAAATTCAGATTTTAGTTTGGGTGCCTGGTAGGAGTTTGAAATAACAAACATCCATCAATGTTGTTTTCCTGGTTCAAATGGCAACTGTTGGAAACATCTGCTGTCTACAAGTTCAGGAAAAAGGTACTTTATTAAAAGTCACATGGCTAGAGGATTGTGTCTGAGCCAGGGGGGTTAGTTACTTACAACAAGCTATATTTGCTAATCTTTGCTTAAAACCTGGGCTTTTGGTTGATGTTCTTCAACCTCAAAGCATGTAATTTGGCTTAAAGGGATATTTTATTCTTCAACACTTACAAAGCATATAGGTATGTGACAAGTTACTACCTCGGGGCATTATATGACAGTCTGTCATATTAACCAGTTGTTTTTGAGCTAAGCTTGTTGCTATTGGTCTTCATACTAAGATCAGTAAACACTAAGCACTCCTAAATCTTGGCTATGACTGCCTTAGAAATGCGAGTTAAATACAAATATTAAAATACACCGAGTTAAATACAAATTTAAATCTGGTTTCTAACAGCTTTGTTTATGGTTGTTTTTTTCTACCTCTTCTGTTGGTATATTAATATAAATTGCTATAGCTTGCTTGAAGGAAGCGAGGCAGTGCTGATTAACAACTGTTAAGGTTTGGGATTGTATGTTTTTCTAATGTGTTTGGTTTAGGCAATGAAAGATCTCATTGCGAGAGAGAGAGGTAATATTTAAGCGTTCAGTTTGGCCTTTAAAAGGAAAGCAATAGCAAGATGCGGAAATGTACTTTTTTTTTTCTTACTGAGCCAATTTCAACAGTAGATCCAATGTTTAAAAGTTTGATGTAGCAAACTGAGCTGTAATCTGTGGAGAAGATTCAGCTTTGTGTAACTGCATTAATTGAACTGTCGAGGAATGAAAAGTCTGTCTAACAAATTTCCACAACACTTTTAGTTGAGAAGAGGAATATAAATATTTGCAGTTGCGAGGTACTTTGTATGTGTTGAGGGTAAAATTGAGTAATATAGTCCTTGCCTCTTTCAGTGATTTTGAAGAACCATAGAAATATAACTATTCATCATAATCTAACAAAAGGTAATATCCCAGTTTTCCACCGAAGTCCAGATCATGCAGTCAGAGTGAGCTGAATTCAGAAGGTGAGAAGGATTCATGGGGAGGATGGTTTTCAGCTGCCTTTCTGCTGCCTGAGGCTGTTTAGTTGTTTGTTTTTTTCCTGTGTTTGATATTGGCCTCTGTCCAAAAGGTGATAAGGATGCTCAGAGGTTGTCTTTCCTCTTCATTGGCAATCCACTTCATCTTCCTTCAGCTTCCCCTTGAGCATCAGAAGGTAAAAACATCCCGTTGGTTAAGTGTCTTGCAGCCAGACTGCTTTTTTTTTTATTATTTTTTCTGTACAGCAGGATCTTTCCAAGTGATTGCTGCTTTGGTGAATTTGCCAGTTCTAATTTACCGTTGCCCTTTGAGCAACGTGCAGTCTGTAGATTGCAGTGTTTTGGTGTTTTGAATGCATATTGATAGTAACATACTCTGCATAACCCAGAAGTGCGTATATTTGAGGCGATCTCTTTTAGAACTTGTTCAATGACGACAGATAGTCTTTTACCCAGCCAAAACACAGCTGATGAATTCTGCTGCATCAGGACTCTTCTCCCAGTATTGTTGTAGACTTCAGAGCTGAAACTCTGTATTCATCATTTAGGATCATGTTGATGTTTGCAGTGTCATTTACCAAATCATTCCGGGCACGCTATGTCCTGCTCTTCTTTCTTGTGTAGTGTAGAGCTACCAAGCTCTGCCTTGTGCTAGCAGCACTCTGTTTTCTATCAACTTCTGTGCTTAGTATTCCAGTTTCTTTCCCTCCCACTCAAGTTAGTGCCCTCAATAATGACTCATGGTTGCTGTGAACATTTCTTATTAGTGTCCTTATTATCACCTTTGTAGTTCTGAAATGGTCAGGCCTGCTGAGAGATCTGTCAATTTTCTGCTGTTGGCATTACCAGAGCATCTTTGCTTTTCACAGTAACAAATTGTACTATACTTTTACATTGCTCATTAGGGACAGAAATTCTTCCTAAACTCACTTGTGAGAACCGTTTCCTTTAACAAAGCTGTTCCTGGTTATTTGTGTGTCTGTTAAACCAAAGAACCATACTCCAGGAAGTGTGGCACTTAGGCACTGTGCAAATGTGGACCAGAGAAATTATCTCTGTCACCAGAAATCCTCAAGTCCTGCCCGTGCTGTCATACTTAGCAGGTTTTTCTTTTTGAAAAAGAATGTATAGAGGGCGGATGGTATTAACTGATACTTATCTAATACTCTTCTTTAGGGATGTACAGAGCAAGAAACAAAAAACAATGCAAAGTAGAAGAAAAATGTTTTTGTACTTCTGTTACTCAAAATAAGCCCAAATGAAACTAGACAATTGAAGTTTAAAGCAGAAAAACACAACAACAAAACTCCCTCTTTGCTAAAACTATGCATAAAAGGCTTCAAAGCTTAAAAAAATAAAGTAAAAAGTAGGTGTAAACAAAAATAAGTGCTAGCATGGAGGGGTTCCTGTAGTTTGGGTAATGTTTGTCACCATGCTTTTCCTCTCAGTAATTATTAAGCAGAGATTTCTCTTTATATTGAGGAAAGAAAGGTATCATGCTTTAAGACTGCTATTATAGGTACCTGCCAACAAGGGTTTTTTTATTTGTTTTTCCTCCAGGATTTCTACCTATAAATATTCCACTCTTTAAGCAAACCTTTTAGTTTATTTTTTAAAATACATTTGTCTTTCATTCCTCGTTTAACCTTTTGGAGCTTTTAAATTTATTTGAATTTTCTAATTTCCAAAGCTCGAGAACTTGATCCGGATCTCAGGAAATCTGAAAGACCTGCTTGTTTCTTTGAGAACTGTTACTGACTCTTACTGACAAGCTTTGGGAAGGAGTCTGTGGTCAGACCTTCTTGTAGGAGGCTGGAAAAGAAATGGTTTTGAAGCTTTTTTGTAGAGTGGGTGTATAGATTCAGCTGTGTTTTAGGATTTTTTATGATCCTGTCCTGGTTGAAGGGTGGAACTTGTAGAACCACAATTCAACTTCAGTACTTATAAAGGTGCTTATCCACCAGGATATCCATAATATAAGTAGTAGCCTTTGGGTACTCTTTTGCAGGAGAGAAACTACCTTTGAAGGGTAATTATGCTTCCTGCACTGTTGTGATGGGTTGACCTCAGCTGGCAGCTCCGTCACCCCCTCCTCAGAAGGACAGGAGAGAGAATTTGAAGGGCAAAAACAAGAAATACTTCTGTGCTGAGATAAATATGATTTAATAACTGAATGGAAACAAAACAGAACAAGGGGCTGCTGTGAAAAAAAAACAGCTCAGTCACAGCCAGACGTAGTACAACTATATACTGTTGTCACCAACGGGGCTGCTTTATTTCAGAATTTCTGCTATAACAAGTGCATAAGAACATATTTCTGGTCAATGTTGAAGGTTCAAGCACTGTTTACACATCATAGTCCAGTAGCTGAAATCAGACCCACTTCTTGGATTAAGCTGGAATTAATTTCTAGCATAATCAGTGGATCAGCAAAGAACTGAAAACCCGGATTCTCAAGTTCTACACTTTGCTGGTAATTTAATCATTATTCAAAACTTAACTGAAGTATTTATCCTCTCAGTTTCAATATCCTCAACTATAAAATAACAATGATAATAGCTGATTTGTTAAGTGTGTAGTAGTAGAAAGATAGTAGTGCTAAAGATGGGAGTGTTTCTAATGATCCATTATCTCCTAGTAATACCAGTCATTAAGAGAAAACAAAAAAAAAAGCACTATTAGCACTATTATTAGTGTTTGTGGATTTTCATCTTCTGAAGAAAACATCCTTGGGAAATCTCCATAAATTCTCAAGTTTGTCTTTGTCTTGAGGTATTTGACAGTAACGCCAAACAACACTGGAGCTATTGTTAGGAGGGAACCTGATCTTGTTATTGTTCTACTTTAATGAGTTGTCTGAGGAAATGGCAGCTCTCCTATTGAGGGAACTCAATCAACTGGAAGAGTTTTTGGTTTCTTGCATTAGTACCTGCCAAACAAATGAGAACAGCTCATTTAATCCAAGTCTTGACTGCTTACTCAACAATCATCTCAGGGAGTCAAATGTAAGTAAATTGTCCTCTGCAGAGATTTCTGGACTATAAATCATAAGTGGGAAACAGTGGTTTTGAGCTGGTAGATTTTATGTACATAGACAAAAACTTGTACCTTTTAAAATATAATGAAATTAATGTAGAAGATAAATTAGTTTGGAGCAATTGCATTTTGTGGAGTTCAAAATTTTATTTTACTCTAGAATCATAATTCTTTGTTCCTTTTAGCAGATCTTTGACTCGCATGTACACTGGCTAGGTAGTATATGGCTTGATTCACACACAAAATCAGAAATTAGCAACTTAACTGACTTCAGTGACAAAATGTCTTGACATTGCATTACTCTTGCAAAATTCAGATTTTTCTAGATAGGGCCTATATATTTTTTGCAGCAAGCTTTCCTCTCACTGGAACTATGTGGAGGCTGCAGACAAAGCTAGTAATATAAAATTATACTGTTAGAAGAAAGCAACATGTTATATATACCACCCCCCAAAAAAGCACAGGAACAAATGTATTTTCTTTAATTTGAAATTATCACTGTTAATAGTAGGGGGAGAGGGAAAGGTAATCTGGGAGACCAGTAGTTTTACGAGATGCTTTTCTACACAGAGATGACTATACAAAATACTGCTAGCACTAGAGCTTTGATTTCCTTTGGGTTTTCCCTTTGCTAATCTTTGACCTTTAATAGATGCATGCAGGGTGTTAAGCAGGAGCAGTTTAAATGCCCCCGGCTTTCTGCTTCCTCCTCTTACCTCCAGCCAAGTCAGCGGAAGGGAGGGTATTTCTGCTGCTTCAGCTCATTCTGCACACCATCCATATTCACAGCTCTCCGTGCTTTATTTAAGGTCTATGGTTATCAGCAGTAGAAAGGGGACGATACCTAGGGAATTATCTATTAAGCTGCCATAAATATTTGGCTAGTAAATGTATATCAAAGACCGTTGATTTTACAGACACTCCTATTGACAGTATTGATATTTAATAGATGATTAAACTGCTTATATAGAGAAGTTGTTTTACTTAAAGTAGTACATTAAATTTGAATTTTAACTGTTGAATAAAAGAGAATGAATGTTATCTTTGTTCCTCAAATTGTAATAATGAAACTGCCTGTTAACTTTCTACTAAAAGCTTACTTGTTTTACTGTTTCATGTATTTTAAAAGTTGATCAGATTTACCAATGGTTAACTGTTGCTCCCCAGATTTTCTTAGAACTGTTAGCTTGACTTGTGTCATTCAGTTACTTGAATTGAATTTAATATTTGAGATAGGAACTTAAAGCAAAACAAAAAAAAATATGTTAATGAAAATTTGAGAGAAAACAAAATGCAGACTTAGGTGGGGAGAGTTCACATAGACTATGTTGCAGGTTTTGAAAATTTACTGCAGTTAGGTAAAGTTAAATACCTCCTGTTTAGGTCACACCAGCACAATTTTTAAGGTGCATTTTTGTTTACTTCTATGGCAGGTGAAATATTTACTTACAAATGGTAAACAACCTGTGAATATTTATATAAAGTCAGCAGTATTAACTTCTCGGTACTTTGTAAGCTTTGGCTCTTCAAATTCTCTCTTCAGTGTTATTAGGTGTAGTATCTTCTCCTTGAAACCCCATATCCATTTCAGTACTGCTTTTCACGCACACCGTGAGACGTAGTGTAGCAAGTACAAAACAAAAAAATAAATTTTAAATTGATGATTAATTTTGTACCAGCATCACTTTACTGTGGCAAATTTCCTGGGGCTAATGGGGGAGATGGAGTTAGTGGGCTTCTCCCAGCTGGTCGCGAACCTTCAGGAGGTGCTGTGCAGCTTGTAGTGGGAGGGCTTGTATTACAACTGCAACACTTAATTTATAGTTTTTCATCTGTTTTTTTTTTAGCCTGAAATTGGTTTTCAGCTTTTGGGGGTTGGACTCAATGCAAGTGGCTAACTTCACAGGATACTATGAATTTTTATTTCATTTAGAGGGAGGAAGGATGAACACAGTCTTGGCAAAACGTCAGTAATGTCAGACCATCTCCAAGTACCTGTGCTCCAGTATCAGCAACTAGTTAAACTGCCTGTGCACCTTCCTCCCATAGCAGCCGTGAGCCGCACTTAGTGGTGGGGCTGTGTTTCCCTGCAGGTACAGCTGGTCTCACACAGGGGTAATGGCTCCTGCTGGTGGTTACTGTAAGAGAATCATCATGTGTTTCCAGAAACGATAACTGCAGATTTCACCGTGTGCTCTTTGCTGCCCACACGACAGAACGGATTCCGCCCCCAGCCTCTCCCAAGGCAGAACAGGCCGGGCAAGGCCCGCAGGCTGCTGGGCCCGCCAGCAGCTCCCTGGACAGCTGCTTCATTAAAACGCGGACAAGTGTTCCATTAGCACAGACAAGTCCCAGAAACACAAGCCAGTGATGTCAGCTGGATGAGGCCATGTGATTTTTATTTGGTATTTTTAAGGTCAAGAAGTGCAGAAGTTCCAGTATTGCTTGCCAGGTCCCATTTAAAGGGCAGCTCTTATTTCTGTGTGAATGGGAGTTGTGCTGGGGCAGCGGGGTGTAGGAGTAGATAGTGGGAGCTTTGGGCTAAATGTGCTTCTCTGATGTGCTGGTTAGAGGGAGGGGCTTTCACCCAAGAAAATTTATTTTCGTTGTTTCTTTATAAACTTAACTGTGGTTATCTTTTAATTCAGATAACTATATAGTTGTCATACCCAAAATGTACCAAGTGTTTTGAAATTAAATCTAATTATGAGAAAACCTCAGATATGTGAAAGGTAGAGAAAAAATAAGCATTTATATATTGAGTATAATGATAGTAATATATATATAAATTAATAAGTAACTGCATGAGGTGAAGTGGGTTTTGTGGTTTTCTTGGCTATGGATTTTTCAGTTTTTTTTTTTTTTTTTGTATATGGGAATGGCAGGACTGGGGAGAAACTTCAGACACTGAGAAAAGAAGAAGGATTTATAAATGGGCTCAGAACAGCTAGGGGTGGTAGAGGTGAAGAGAATTTTGAGGGAAGAGGCTGTATGAACAGTTGACCCTGTAATGAGGACTGGCAGTGGAAATGTGCCTGGTTTGTTTGTCATCGCTTTCCCTCCCTTTTCCTCTTCCTTTTGTAGTTAGCCGTGATTTTCCTGCAATCCCATTGATCGCTCAGAGCACTTGGAAAGATTCCTGTAAATAGGCAGAAAGCCTCCTTCTTCTTGCCGGGCAGTTGTCTTTAGTGCTGAGCTTTTCTGGGCTCTGGAGAAGGGACTGGGGTGCTGCCCGAGCAGCAAGCAGGGCCCGGCACGTCCCAGAGCTGTTGTGGAAGGTTCCTTGCAGGAGGGGGAGGCAGGGGGGTTTGCTGCTTGTCAGCACTTCTGGCCCCAGAACCTTCTTGTTTGATGGAATTCATTCTAAAGCTTTTCTCTGTCCTTTATGGGCAGGATTTGCAAGTGACTTGACATATTTTGAAGTACTTTTTTCCTGACAAAACAGGAACTGTTTTATCTCTAGACGGTATCTCTGTTGACATCACAGGCAGGCTGCAGTGCTGGTATAAGCAGGTGCAACTGTATTGACTTGGGAAAAGTTGCACACATTTTTGCCAGAGGTGAACGTCTCCTGTTTCCACCCACATAACAGTTGGGTAAATAATGATGCACACAGTTCTCATAAGGGGATTATAGCGAAGCCACAATGGAGTTTATTCAGTTTTGATAGAATCAAGTGACTTCATTTTGTCGGCTGATAATGCGATTTACTGCCATACCAAGGATTCAGGTCTGAACCAGGTACAACTCGTTTCACTTGTGCATACAAAGCATTTAACTGAGCTTGAGATGTGTTTTCTGTCAGCTCATTTATGAGTTATTTAGTGCAGGCGTGTTTAGGATCAGCCATCCAAGGTCCTCTTGTGTCTGAAATGGACTAAATTAAGAGCTTGTGATGCAGCGGTTTTTACTGGCATCAAATACGTATAGGGGTAGAAATAAAATAATAAACTTTTCTCCAAGCAAGTCACATTGGTGTGTTTATCTGGGATTCAACATGCCCCTGCTTGTCTTTCCCAGGCTCTGTACACACTTCATTAGGGCTACTTTATTTATATTACAAGGTCAAATGTGATCTTAGTGCACAGGCCTCTGACTTAAACAGAAATTCCCTTGATTGTTAGTGAGATTTTTTTTGTTTTCCCCCAAGTCACTTTCTGACGTCTAGCCTGATTGAAAACAGGCAGAAACTGGCACGGAACAATATTATGTCATCCTTTGCTTATATTTCCTACCCACTCATTCTTTATTTTAATGTTATATGAGGTCTTCAGCAGAGTGTGACATATTGTTATAATTACATCATTTGAAAATGTGTTTATCCCCAAGAGTTGTAATTTGATTTAGGAACTGTTTTCCCTGCTTTCAGTCTGTTATTCATAGCATGGCATGACCAGCAGGCTTCTGCAGCAGGACTTGACACACCACTTTAAATATTTGCAAACGAAAACACAAGAGTCCATTGATGCATGTGGGGAGGAGAGGAGGAAAGGGGACATGATTTAAGAGTTGATAAAATTCTTGCAGGTTGAATAAACTCTAATAATATTGTGGTAGTTTCTGTCTAGAGTATTAATTCATTCATATCTCTGCCGTATAAACAAATGCATTTTTATGAGTGTTTTTATATGTTTCTGTAGGGTGCTTGTAATGGAACTGAACGTCTGGCCTTTAGCCTTGTGCAATGGGAAGCAATAGCTCTTGAGCAAATTTGTTAAGAAAATTGCTGTGACTTTTAGCCATGGTTTTTGATGCCTACAGGAAAAAAAAAGTATAATTAGAACAGAGAAGTTATGGAAACTTCAGAGTAGTGTTCAAAAACATGTCAAGATCTGCCTTATGAATGGCACAGCTGTGTAAATGTGGGAAACTGCCATTTTTATGATGATGATAAGAAGCAGAGTGCCGTGATGCTCATCAGGAGTGGAAGAGCTGCCACCAGAGGTATCCAGACCCTCCAGAGATGTGAAATTCAGACTTGGTCCATGTTTTTAAGATATGCTCTTACATGAAATGTATGTATCATGAGAATGTATCCAAAGACCTGGGGAAACAAAAGTGTGCCTTTAGAAAGATGCAAGCTGTTCCTGTAGTATTATTGTTCTGTCCCTGGTAATCATTAAGGTTCTTTAAACTGTTTGGTTTTAGTCTTCTTGCTTAATAAATAGTGATGGTGGGCTTTTTATTTATATACACAAAATGAAAGAGAGAGAGAACATTGAAACAAATAAATTATTTAAGGCTCACTTTACCAATCTCTTCTGTACCTATTTTGAGATCACTCTCATATGAAAGGAACTTTGTAGGACTGTACCCGTAACTGTGATTTGTTTTGCAACAGATTATTAGAGCATAAAACATATATTTCAGTCATGCTCTCCTTGAAGAAAGAAACACTAACCACCTTCAGAAAAAAAAACTAGAGTTCATATGTGGAAAGTATAGTTTAACTTCACACTTGATTCTGAACCGTGCCAGAATACCTTTGTCTCAGTACTGAGCCTGAGAAGGTAGCAGATAGCGCCTCCTGACTTGCTGTTTTTCAAAGATACTAGGCCTGGTGTAAAGAAAGTAGTTTAGGGCTTCTGCAAGATGCTCTTAAAACACACAGATCCCTCTTGGGGAATGCAGGCTGCTCTGCTAGCCTGGCTGCCACCAGCCTGCAGAACTGCTTGCGAGAGCCCATCTCAGTTTTACAAACATGCATTGCTTAAGTTTGAGTTGTTGCTTTCCTCAAAAAGCAGTGCTATGACTATTTACCTTTGCCCCTATATCCTCAGGAAACAATATTCTTTATTGGGGTCTAAAGAATGGGACTGTACGTGGGCCGATCAGAGATAAATAAGGATCACTTGTTTTTTGCAGGCTTATGCTTCAGATCTGCTTTTTCTTCTTCTAAATCCTAATTTTAGTCACGGATTTGGGGTGTTGAGAGGAATGCAGCTGACATGGTGTCCTGCACCATCCTTTTCAGCTCCACTGTCACTGCATGTCCAGAATTGCGGCGTGAGGGAGACTCCTTTCTGCAAGCTGTGCTACTGGAATGTATGCTGCTATATTCCAAGAGCATAAAAGCAAGCACCTCTGGAGAATTCTAGGTGAATAAACTTAGTTTCTGACATTTTGAAGTCTTTCAAACTATTAACAAATTATATGAGTGTATTTATTATATTCTGCTTAACAAGCACCTTGAATTTATTTGATCATCTGAACTTTTAGACTCTTCATCAGTTCAGGTACATGTTAAACTTTCTCTTATACTATTTCAAGCTCCTCTTAGTAGGGTTTGGTGTTGCAGCTTGGGCTTGTTTTATTCCTAAGCATAGGAAACAAATTCAGGTTCTTCTATTATCTCATTTGTTTTTCAAAGTATTGTTGTTCATGCTGCTTTTGCACCGTTTTTCAGAATTTTGCTTGATTTCCAAGTCATAAACCAATCCACTGAAGAACTTAGTTTTATATCTATGTGGAGAAAACTCACATAAAGTCATGTTTTTCTTCTATCAAAGCCTTGCAGTCCAGGTGCACATTTATGAATGTGCTTTGCTTTTGTATTTCTTGGAAAATATACAAAAGTTATATAATTTTGTAATAATAATGTAGTAATTTTGATTTTATTATACTGATTGCTTCTTGATATTCTTTGCATTGTGAAAAAAAGTTTCTCTTGCCTTGACTTGTTACATTTCTCCTTTGGCCTTTGTCTGTTCGTCACTGTCATTTCGAAATGGTGCTATAAAGAACCTCTTTTTTAAACTAACAGTTTGCATTATTTATCACTCGGAAGACTGCTGAGACCAGTTTCAGACTAAAGCAAAACATGCTTATAATGAAACTCAACTATATCTCTAAAGCCAGAGAAGATTACTTACCCAGTCACTCACATGCAGAACTTGAAATGATTTTGAGAGTTACATAACAATGAAGTGCAGCACAGCTGCTGGAAAAGAGCTGGCTGGAGGTTGGTATTAATAATTCAGATGTTATGCTGGGTGGGAGCAACTGGGATGCTTAATCAAGAAGTATGTTTTGACACACTGCAGAACAACATCAGTGGATAAGAATTTTGAAGAGAAGCTGTGAACTCTAAGTGTAGATATCTTCTTGAAAAAAAGTTTTTTAATGGCAAAAATAACATCAGAGTTATTGAAACTAACAGAATCCTACTATATTTGAGTGGCTTATGTGAAAAAGAAGCATTTTTTAATCATACCGCCCCTGCCCCTAACATCTTAGTTTTTCTCTTCTGGCTTTGTAACGGCACCTGTTGTAAAAGGATGAATATTCAAGATAAATGGAGTGACCTTTCAAATATTTTGATGTTTAAAAGATATAATTGAACAAATATGTTGAGATAATGACTAACTTCAAATGAAAATTATAGTTGCTTATATCCTAGAGCTTAAACTCTCCATCACAGGCTATTTTTTAAAGGTTAAGTAAGGGACCATGAGCAAAACAGTTTCTTCGAGGCTCATTTTTGTCATGTGTAAAGTTGGGACACTGTCCTCCTCTTCAAAATGTTAGGCTATTAAATAGCTGTTAGCTAAATGTACTCTGTAATGCAATAGTGTATTTGCTATGAAGTCATCAAACCTTTCCTGCTCTTTTGCATATCAATCTCAAGTTTAATCTGCTCAGATCTGAAGTCTGCCAAAAATGTTGAAATGTCGAAGTATTTTTTCTAAATGATTTTGTTCTATGAAGTGGTGGTTTATATTAACATATGTAGAATTTGTCATTGCCACCTCATTTCTGCTGTGCTTACTTGCGATAGAGTATTTAAAAATTACTTGCTGCTGATGTTTAATGGATGTCATGGTCGGAGTGGGTCAGTGAAGAGTTGTTTGGTTTTTTGTCTGATTTCTGGTGTTAGATTTATGTTTATAGGTTGAAAAGTTGTAGCAAGTAATGCTGGATGAGATATTGTTACAGGAAAAGATTACAAAAAATGTGAAGAAATGTTCAGCTCACAGAATGAGTTATAGATCTCACTTCATTCTAAGATAGGTGCAGATACATTTTTGCTACAGACAGCTTGTGTTGACCACATTCATCTCCTGTGAAACACTTCACTAAAATAAGTAGGGTTATATGAAACCTAATTCGATCTTCAGAGTCTGGTTGATAAATGCATCTCTCTGAGCAAAATGAAGAGGTAAAATTACCAAAACTGTTCATATATTTGCTAAATTATCGTAAGCTTAACCTTTGTATTTGACTACCTCAACATATTTTCCATACTTTGCATTAAGGCAGTGTTTTTATTACATTGCGAAGTGGGGGATTGTAACTGCTTTCTGTTTGTTAGTTTCATGAGAAACCTGCAGCTGCTAAAGGTGGAATGACTAGCCACTGGAAAATGAATTTTATTCTCTTTCAAAATGAAGTCCGAGGTTCCCTTCATCCTCAGATTATCGCTTTTCATGTACAGACCGACCTACTTCACATCGAAGTGATCTGGTATTTGCAAAGGTTTTTTTGAGGACCAGGTTTCAAAAGCACTAAGGAAGAGCAAAGCATCAATTGTTGTCACTGAGATGTTGTTACTGAGATACTCATGGAAGAATGCACTGAACAAACAAATATTTAAAAGGAGTATGTCCAAAAAACAAGCTTTTCAGCCTTGTGTTTATTGTTATCCTCAGGCTCTTGGCTGATTTCTAATTGTGTGTAATGTCTCAAACCCAGGGCTCTAATTCAGAGGTAATTATCATATGATCAAGCTGTAGATGTTATTTTAGTGCAGACTTGGGAAATAAAAGCTGACAGCTGTGTTCCAGCTGCATTTCAGCTGCACTCCATTAAAAAATAGACTGGAGAAGCAGCAGCAGCGGATTTGCAATTTTTTCCATCATTGCTGAGCTCAGTGAAGTTGCCTTATCTGGTTGCCCTGTGAAATATTTACAATGCATTTCAAGCCTAAATAATAAAACAGGAAAAGGAGGTTCAGTAAATAAATGGGAAGATTGTAAGTAGGAGACTGGACATACAAATTCATGTATGTGCATTTGGCTGTGCGGAATACATGAGAGATCAGCCACTAATTCCTGCTAGACTTCTGAGTAGGGTGGATCAGAGGTTACGAGAGAGGTCACTTCCCTTAAGTAAACAAAGCTGAAGACATTCAGTGACTTTCCTGTCATGACTTACTAAAAGCTGTCATATAACTGATGTTTAGAAAACAGATTTAAAACTTCTACTAGGCTATGGTTTTTTCTAAAAGTATCAGTTTGTTAATGGTGAAAGCCAGATATCCCACTCCTTAGGCATGAATTAAAATCTTTAATATATGTTTGATATATATGGGTGCACATTTATTTACCCTTAATGCATAATCCTGAGAGAAACAGATCATATAAGAAGTAAAAGCAGAGCTGAAAGTTGTAGCTGTAACTGATCAGTCTAAAAATGGAAAATGCACAAGTTCTGTAGATCAGAGGTGAGATACTGACAATTTGGGCTTCCTTTATGAAAAAATAACTTTTGCTTTCATTTAGAAGTATTTGACCATCACAGGGATAACATCTTTTCAAAACCTGCAAACTGATTTGGGAGCTAAAATTCCACTGGTGTGTGGGATTATATGTTAAAGCAGTGTCCTGTAAACTGTAGTAGTTCTGATGCTCTCTGGTTTGTTTTGCCGAACTTTTATTTAAATCACTTAAAGATCTATCAATGTGTATTTGTATTTCAACTGAACGTGGAAAAAGAACTGATCGTGGTCATGCCCTTTCAATCCACCACTGAAACCTGAATTCAGGCACACAGTGCAATTGAAATCTCTGTTCCTGGGATGAAGATTTTGTGGTTTGAGTATTTGAGTGAAAACTATCAGATGCTCTATGATTTATTCTAAAATAAAGATGGCATTCCTTTGCACTGCTCCCATGTAGAAGAGAGCAGTCCAGAAGAAGTAAGAGTACCGTGGCTCTGCTCTGGAACATGGCATGTGAATCTTTGTGCATCTCATTTTTCTTCTTGGTATCCCATAATTTATCATCAAAACCACAAAGGCTTGAATCAATGAATGATGTCACTAGTCTTCTAGTTCCATCTTTAACTGATGTACTGCTCCATTATGTGAACCCAGGACTTTTAAAGAAATGTGCTTGTTGAAATCCAAGTACAAGTTGATAAGGAAGTATCTAGTTGGCCCTCTTGAGCAACTTTAAATGTTGAGGTTGATGAATAATGTCCACAAGTAGCATGTACAGTATCATGACTGAGGGTTCTTGGCAGCTGAACTGTCTGCCTCTGCACCTTTCTTTGCTGGAAGTTGCAAGATGCATCTTCAGGGGTGTTAATGGGTGAAAAAAAACATAGTATAGCCTAAATTATTCCTTTCATTTCTTCGTTAGGTAACCATAACTCAAGGTTGTTAACGCAGAAAAGCACAGCACAACATCTCTTGTCTCAAGCAAGAGAAGCTTTGTGTGATCCCGGGTTCTAAGTTAATTTACAATTGACCTATTTGTCTTTCTCATATTCATAATTTTCTGCCAAAAAGGCTAATTAACTTATTATAGACAACACTGTGCTGAGTTCTAGTTTGTTTCCACAAGAATTGAGATTTAGCTCTGTGTTAACAAATATTTTACTGTGGGGTTTTATTTATTTATTTATAGTAACAGCTGCGTTATTGCAAGAGAATAGCATTGGGGTTTGATTGTTTTTTTTTTTTTTATGGGAGCAATGCCATGCCTGTTCTTCTCTATAAACTGTCTTTTGAATGCCACCCTGAGAACAGAGTTGGTGATTATAAAATTGATGGAGGGGGTTGCACCCTTCAAGCTGAAGAATTAAAAATTAAAGAGCATACATATGGCTTTCTTATATAGTGTGTGTTTATGTATATGTATATATGTATATATATATATCTCACCATGGTAAAGCTTGTGCTTCTATAAAACCATAGACTCCAGAGATAGAAGAAGGCTAAGAGGTCATTTAGTCCTTCTTTGTCCTTCCCTATGCCAGTCAATCCAAAACTACTTCCAAAAGTGTGCTGCAAACCAGTATTGCAGTCAGACATTTGTACAGATTGTGATGGAATTTGTAACCGTTTTGGAAAATTGTCGACGAAAGATAAAGTTCAGAAGTGAGGCAAAATGGTTGTAGTTGACAGGCAGAGACTCAGTGCACTTGAGTGGAGGCAAAACGCAAACTTGGATGGGAGACTTTCTATGTATTATGGAAAAATACCAGAAGGGATAGCCGATGATCTTTTAAAGTAGTTGGATGCTCTGTTTTTTGATTGCATGGTCTAGTTATCATTTTCAAAAGGGATTCAGGTCAAGAACTCCAAATCTTTTTAAGTCAGTGGGATGTTGCAAGTTAAATACCTCAGCTGCTTTTAAAACCAGAGTTGGATTCTTCGGTCATTTATGGCCATGTGTTGCTGAGTAGAACAATGGCTGTTTGTCACCTCAAGAAAATCTGCACTGAAAAGCCTGGTAATTTAGGCCAAGTCTATCAATCTCATGGAAGTCCATTGCAGAAAATGTGTTTTGTGACAAACTAACACAGGAGTTCTAGTACAGCCCTCAAAATCCAGACCGAAGTTCATACTCGATGGATGTGGTGGTTCGTCGAACATTTCGTCATCAGCAGTGGTTTCTCCTTTTAGAGGGCTTATGTATATTTCGTAGTAGGTTAGCTGAAAAGCAGGAGCAGCCTGTCTGACCTGAAAGAACACATCTTGTTTGGGGACTTTAATGAATATGTTGCAGAACATTCTCCAGCTGTTAGCCTCAAAAGGAAAACTATTAGGGTCTGTAAAGAAGGCAGAGTTATTTTCTAAACCACCAAACTATGTGCTCTGATACGAAGTAGATAAGTAAACAGCTTGTATGTGAAAAACAGAAACAATTCCAATATGGCAGATTTGCAATCTGAAGGCATAAAATTCTTTAAATTTTAGATCTGATGTGACAGGACAATTCATGTAGAGTACAGGGATACAATTTGCCATGACTTACTCTCTCCAAAGTAGTGATTTCTGCAGAATCACTGCAGCTTTGGGGAAAGTGTGTGATGACCAAATCCGTCAGTACAACTGTCTGTTACATTTTTTCTCTGCTTGTCAGCTACTAGAGAACTTCTATGGGTAAAATCTTTGTACAGTCTTGTCCTGGTAGTCTAGTCAATACATTTCATCCTACTTTCTTGTCTTGCTGTGTCATCTTTATGCTTATTTATTGCATTTCATTTTTTTTATTAGAGTGGAAACTTGTGGATGACTCCTTTATATAGGTGTTTAAAAGTAGGTAACAGCATAAAGTGATCTTTCATTCACATGTAGCCTAGTTAATTGCTTTCTGCATTTCAGATCACATAAGCTCCAATACAGTTTTCTCTTTTGCCCAAGCATTGACCCACTCCAAAATTGTTCTTTGATACCGGCACATGCAGCAGGGGGAGTGTAAGGTCCTGCCTTCAAAAGTCAAAACAGCAATTAGGAAGTCAGTTTCTAAAAGATTGTTCCTTGTTATTACATGACAATAAGCTGTTCTGCACTGAGCATATTTGGATCAAATGTGCACCTACTACAAAAGAAAATACAATTAAATTAGTCAGGATAGGCAAGGTGGGGGAAAAAAAAAACAACAACAAAAAAAAACTAAGTCCCGTGTACTGTGTAGCAGCCTGATATAGCTAAAGCAGCTGCTTTTGCTCAGAAGAGGCCTTGACACATTTGAGTTTTTACCGACACGTAGCTGATGTTGATGCTGTTGTTGGAGAGTTAAGATGATGTCTAAGCTGTCTGTTTTCACAGCTTAATTATTTGGTTCAGCACCGATTCACTTTTAAAGATACTTAAAATATTTTTATATGAGTGGGTGGACATTGATAGCTAATGGTGATTATTTTTTTGTTGGCAATGCTGGGTAACTTTTAAAGTTAACACAGCTTAAATTCCAAAGTTTGCAAAGAGTTTGCTGGTGCGCTGATTCTATTTCAACACAGCTCCATGAGGGCTGAGACTAGAATTAAGGAATATTTCAGACTTCTGTGCAGAACCGGTGTGCAAATGCTGTTCTGGAGAAAACAAGTATGTGAGCATAGCGCTTAATAGTAGATGATCCATGGCTTGCTTTAAAAGCAGAGATGGCCTTAGCAATGTCTGAAGCTGGAATACAAAGGAACCAGCTACGATATAGATCAGCACTAGTGTATTTTTTTCAGGGCACTAATATGTCCAGTTTGACAGAGCTAGCAAGAAAAAAGAGTCAGAAGAGCAATAGATACAGACACTTCCCTGTCTGCTGTAGTCTTTTTCATACCTTATGTATTCCATCCCTATATTGCTGTTAAAAAAAAACAAACATTTAAAAAAAGAAGCCCCCAAATAATTTTGTGGCAGGCTTTTTCCTTCCATTGGCTAGATGACATAGTGTCCTAGAGGAAGCAGCAATTTTTCTTTGAGTAGAAAAATCGTAGTAATTAAAAGGAAAGATTATTTAAAAAAAAACAAACAAAAAAAAACCACTTTAAGCTGTGGTATGTCAAATAACTAGTGGAGAATGAAAAAGGTGTCAGTCAAGGTAATGTTTTCCATTTTGCTGCCTTTCTTAACATCTTTTAGAAGAATGAGAGACTCCATTCTCACAGGAATTGAATTCTGAATGCTTTGGGTAGCAGATGAGATAAAATGAGTTGCTTTGTAAATTTGCTATAAAGCTTTATCAAATCTTGCAAATTTCTGACAGCAGCGGATATACAACTAAGGAAGAGCAACCAAGCTTTCTGTGAGTGTTGTTTTGCTTGATCTGCACTAATACTGCACTTGTGGGAGGAACCCGATACCCCCACCCGCCCCCCAACTAGGAAAAAGGTGCTTTTATCACGTTGCGTTCAGGTTTGCTCACATTGCAAATATTGTGCAATGTCAACACGGCTTTTTGCCCTACTAAAAAGTACTGAGGAGGGAAATCGGAGTAGTTGTGCTAGAAAAAATCGGTAATCTTTTTACTTTAAAGCTCTCAGGGCACTGTAGAGCAGTGAGCCTAACAGGCTGGGAGATGAGTGGCTGGAAAGCTGCCTGGCCGAGAGGGACCTGGGAGTATTGGTTGATAGTCGGCTGAATATGAGCCAGCAGTGTGCCCAGGTGGCCAAGAAGGCCAACAGCATCGTGGCCTGCATAAGAAGCAGTGTGGCCAGCAGGTCTAGGGAAGTGATTGTGCCCCTGTACTCGGCTCTGGTGAGGCCGCACCTTGAGTACTGTGTTCAGTTTTGGGCCCCTCGCTACAAGAAGGACATGGACGTGCTCGAGCGAGTCCAGAGAAGGGCGACCAAGCTGGTGAGGGGTCTGGAGAACAAGTCTTACGAGGAGCGGCTGAGGGAGCTGGGCTTGTTCAGCCTGGAGAAGAGGAGGCTCAGGGGCGACCTTATCGCTCTCTACAGTTACCTTAAAGGAGGCTGTAAAGAGGTGGGGGTTGGTCTGCTCTCCTACGTGCCTGGTGACAGGACGAGGGGGAATGGGCGAAAGTTGCGACAGGGGAGTTTTAGGTTGGATGTTAGGAAGTACTTCTTTACCGAAAGGGTTATTAAGCATTGGAACGGGCTGCCCAGGGAGGTGGTGGAGTCACCATCCCTGGAGGTCTTTAAAAGATGTTTAGATGTAGAGCTTAGCGATATGGTTTAGTGGAGTACTTAGTGTTAGGTCGGAGGTTGGACTCGATGATCTTGAGGTCTCTTCCAACCTAGAAATCTGTGATACTGTGTGATACTGTGAATAATCAAGAAACAGCAGTGAGAGGGACACTACAGTTCTGAACCATCTTAAGAAGGTGTTGCTGGACCACTGCCCTGACCATGTAGAAATTGTCTGCTTCTGTGAAGTGTTTTAGGTATTCAGTCCGTGAATAGTCTCTATTTGCCTGCCATTCTGAAGAGCTGGCTTATAAGGGTCTCTATCTCTCCTGTTTTTATGCTTTTTGAAAGCATTATCTCAATGGTTTGGGTGTAAGCTGCTGCTACCCAGAGCTCATCCTGTGAAGCATTGTGCTCAGTCATTGTGCTTCTCTTTTCTGTTTGTGTCTGTGAGATCCTGATGGCATAAGCAGACCATTGCCGCATTTGTAGCTGGAACGGTGCAAGAAATTACCCCCAGTGCTGTTTGTTATTACCACTAAGTTAGCAAACAAATTGCATAAATACCCTTTGGACTATTCACCAGAAAGTCAGCTGGGTTGGCTTAAAAAGCTAATACATGTGAGTTTGTACTGCAGCAGATGCAGAGCTCTTACATCACCTGATATGTTAAATCTGCTGTAGAGGTGTAATAGCCACTGACAGAGGTTAAACTGCTTTCCTTTTTCCAAAAGACAGGATTTGTCTTTGTCCTAATTTAACACTGACCTATGCTATTTCTAGCTTGTGAATGGAGTGTAGAGTAGCACAGAGAAAGCTGCTTCTACTGACATTCATTTCTGTTGGAGTGCACTCATCATATAAAGGGAAAGGTGTTTTTTTCTGGAGTTGTTGGGCAACTCTTATATAATAAGAAAGGGTAGAAATAATTCCCACATAGGAGTTTACCCTGAGTATTTAAAGCCGCGTTATATTTTCAGTTGTAGACAATATTTTTATGGATTAGTAGAATTTAAAAGGTACAGTTTATTTGTTTTTAGATATCTGGAAGAGGGATTATTGCTTTTGTGGCTGAAGTTAAACTGTGATCTGCCCTAGGGAGAATTTGGGTACAAACCAAAGGTTTCATTGGATTTTGTAAGAGACTGGGATGACCTCAGCCTGTTGCTCAGGACAAGCATTGTTGTGCCAGGTGATGTTAGTGATTAGTGAAATAAAAGGAAAGTGTTTGGGTTTTTAATTTTAATTATTTTTTTTTCCCATCTGCTTTATTCTTTGATACATTTTCGTTTGTGGTTTGTCTTCTCAAATTAGTGATGAGGCTACATGTTACTGTATAGTGTGGTAGCAAGCTTTTTTCCTGTGACATTTTGCTCTGAAGTTCAAAATTGAGATAGAATTGCGTTTAAAGAACTCAAATTATTTTTCGCACTTGTGTGCCTAGCAATGGCTCAGCAATAGAAACAACATATGAATTTTTTTCCCCTTTAGTACCTTTTCATCTCTTTTTTTTTTTCTTGTCTGCTACCCTTTCTGCTGAAAAGTCTGATTCTGGAAGGCATCTGGTGGTGATTAGCTTGCAAAATTTGTTTCACTTGGAAGAAAGGACACAATGGAAAGCACAGTGGTCATTTCTTAGTTGGTAAGAAAAAAAAATCTGTCAGTTTATGATACAAGGAAATTACGATTTGAGGAATTTTGAGCACTCAGTCTTAACTTTGTTAACTTACAAATACGCTTCCTTCAACAAATTCAAGACACTTGGCTTGAATATTTCTGGTAACTGCAGTTTGGACTCTCTTCATGAGACTTGATGCAGACCTCTTCCAAGAAATTTTCTTCATCCTCCCTCTTTAGTTTGTTGTTTAAAAAATGTTCTCCTTTCATATTTTGCTTGCTATATTTTGTACCAGTGTTTGAAAGATACTTGTTTTGTCTTTTTTTGGACTTTTTCCTTACAGCATTATCTCCGGTTCTACCTTCTTGCATTAGATACTCATATCTTTGAAGACTCTGCCCTTGTCACTGTCTATTTTGTGGTCAGGTGATATCTTCCCTGTTTACTTCGACTGCTGTTTTGAGGCTGACAGCTTTTAGATCTGGCATGTGCTATTTTGTCTTGAATCTGAAACTGTTCCCAGACCTTGTACTCAGACTGAGTGTAGTCTTTAAATCCTTGTATCTTTTTCCTTTCTGTGGTTTCCTGAGGGGAAGGTAAAGACCTGACAGCATCTGGGAGATTCTTTCTGAGAAACAGCCTGTTTGTGGTTCTCAAATGGAAAATGAACATCTGTCTAAGACTTACGGCATACGAGGCTTGACCTGGCGCCTTCCCAACATTACAGCTGTGTTGATGTGGCATCTCCAAGAGACCTGAAAGAATCTGGGAAACTAAATAGCTACACAAGGGTTAACCTTAGTCATTTGTGATTGAGGCTTAACCTTAGGGATTAACCTTAGTCATTAATGATGAAGGTCATTAACCTCAGTCAAGCAGGAGGAGCTGGAAAGCATGGTACAATGAAAGAACTGTGACCTAACTGCTGTCATAGAAATGTGGTGGGACACATCACATAACTGGAACACTGGAGCAGAGGGCTACAAGATTTTCAGAAGAGAGGTGCAGGGAAAGAGGAGTGGAGGTGTTGCTCTCTGGTAGGGAACGGATTGATTGTGGAGAGATGCTTGTGAGAAACAGCCATGGACAGGTTGAGAACTTGTGGGTAAATGTTAAGGACCAGAGCAATAAAGGACACCTTGTGGTTGGGGTTTGCTACAGGCCACCTGATCAAGGGGAGCCTTTTGATGAGGCCTTCTTGAGTCAGCTACAAGAAGCATCAAGCTCGCACGCGCTCATCCTGATGGGGGACTTCAACCACCCAGGTGTCTACTGGGAAAGTCACCCAGCAGGCTGTAAGCAGTCCAGGAGACTCCTAGAGTATGTAGAGGACAATTTCCTGGTCCAGGTATTAGACAAACCAACCAGAGAAGTGTTACTGGGCCTGGTGCTTACCAGTACAGATGAACTCATTAAAGAGGTCAAGATTGGAGGCAGTCTGTACTGCAATGACCACACCCTGGTTGAGTCTGTGATCTTGAGGAATATGGGCCTGGGAAAGAGCAATGTCAGGACACTGAACTTCCAAAGAGCGAACTTCTTCTAGTGATTGTTCTAGTGTTCAAGATCTAGTGGACGAGATCCCCAGGAACACTGTCCTTAGGGACAAAGGAGCTGAACTGAGCTGACAACTCTTCAGGGACGCTCTTCTTAGAGCGCAAGAACTCTCCATCCCCGTGTGTAAGAAAGCAAGCAGGGAGGGCAGGAAACTGGGATGGCTGGGCAAGGACCTGCTGGTCAAACTGAGGCACAAGAAGGAAATGCACAGGCAGTGGAAGCAAGGACGTGGTCTGGGAAGAGTGCAGGGATGCTGTCTGGATGTGCAGGGATGGGATCAGGAAAGCCAAGGCACAGATGGAACCGAGCTTGGCAAGGGATGCAAAAAAATAACAAGAAGGGGTTCTGTAGGTACATCGGCTAGAAAAGAAAGGGGGAATGGTTTAAACTAAAAGGAGATTTAGATCAGATGTTAGGAGGAGATTGTTCACTCAGAGGGTGGTGAGGCACTATAACAGGTTGTCCAGAAAATTTGTGGATGCCCCATCCCTGGAGATGTTCAAGACCAGGTTGGACAAGGCCCTGGGCAACCTGGTCTAGTGGGTGGCACACACATACACCCTTGCACGGGGGTTGGAACTAGGTGATCTTTAAAGGCTCTTCCAACCCAAGCCATTCCACAATTCTAGGATTTCTGATCAGAAGTTCAGGGCTGCAGAGCTACTCCAACAAATATGTGTGGAGAACCCCCTGCTCTTGAATGTGATGTTGCTCAGAGTTCTTGTTAGCCCCTCTTTTCCATAATTTCCATTCAACATAATTTCATTCCTAGAGAGATTTCCTCCCAACCATTAGCTTATTTTTCTGCAAGATACCATAAGATAAGACATAAGTCAGACCGATACTTAGAGTTGTGTTACTCCTAAAAGAGCCCATGTTGCCCAGTTTCACTGCAACAGTTCTACTCCTCGTGTTTCAGAAAGTGATTCACAAGCATTTTGACTGTCAAGTATTCTTCAAGAAGGGTTGTTTTTGTTTCTTTCCTTTCAAGAGTCAAGGAAAAATTGGCATAATATGCCATGCTGCTGGCCATGTCTAAGCTTCTTATTTTCTTTTCCAGAAATCTTCCATTGGGAGTATTATATTATAGTTTTGGACTTTAATAACAGAGTATTATAACAGTTTTTTCCCTGTCAAGTGATATGGTTGTTTATACAATGGAATACATGTACATGACAGCTTTTGGTGAACTTTTTTAGGCCCTTGTACTTGAGTGTGTGATCTTAGCCCTCAGTAATTTTATACCTAGGATTCAGTTACTATTCTGTATGTCTCTCTCCTACTTCCATGCATGTCCACTTTTAAAGTTGTACTTTCAAGTAGACATTTTACGTGCACACATTAGTAATTCATGTTTGGCTAGGACTGTTCTGAATCTGCTTTTTTCTCCCCTTATTTAGCTTAATTCTACTTTATTTTACTTATTATTGCTATCCATTTCTGCTTTGTTTAGTATTATTCTAAACCACTGCAAAGCTTGTATTGTTCCAGCCTTGAGGTTTATGAATTCTGGCAGCATTTAAGAACTGGATTTTCATAAGGTCTCTGTCAGGCAGTGCAGAAACGTGTGGGGTAAGAACAACCAGAGGCTGAACCTTGAATTATCATAAATACAGGATGGGGTAAGAAGTCATTGCACACAGCTGTATTTTTTTTCACTTTCTACCCAGACTGCTGCGTGCTTTTACTGTGAGCTGCAGTGTTCTGTGAAATTCTGTGTTCAACCCCAGAGCCAGAGGTACTTTAGCGCATGTTTTCAGATCATTTGACATGAAAGGCATGGTAGAAAGGAAAATTGCAGTTGCTACCCTCAACCTGTATAATTAACTTCTCTTTAGGGAAGTAGAGCAAGATAAGAATATATAGTTTGACCTCAACAGGACTGAGGCACGGGGAACGTAAGTCTCACTGGTCAGCATTACCCCAAACATAAATATTTCAAGGTGGGGTGAGCAGGGCAATGGCAAATGAACTGTGCACCATTCTATCTTACTCTGCTTGAGAGCAGGCAGTGTATTTATTGAAGGAAATGGTTCTGCTGAACTAGTGCTGATGCTGTTCCAAGCCAATTGGTGATTACCTTTTCCAGAGGGATTGAAATGAATGTGTTATATTTTAAAATAAGCTTTATAACTGCTGTTGCTGTTCAGAGTTTCTGTCTGTTAGTTGTTTGTTCAGCTGGACACGACAGCTTCTGTCTTAACTGCACAGAGAGGCACTAGCTCAGGTTTAGGTTGGCTTAGGTTCTCTTCCCTTTTTCCCCCCTCACATTAGCATGCTTATTTTCTTTCTAATTTTCAGCACTGTAGTGTACAATGAAGGATGTCTATAAATACAAAACTTAAATATAAAATGAAGGGACACTTATTCTGTATGACTGTGAAAGAAATAGTGCACTGATTACTGAGATCCAGGAAGTTCTTCTAAATTTGACTATTTAACCCAGACTTCAAAAAAGCTGTTGGGCTAGAGCCAACTGGTGTGTATCTGGAGAGGACGAGAGCAGCAGGGAGAAGATCAAAAAGGTGAGGTCACATTTCTTGAATGTTACTTCATCTACAAGGTCAAAATCACTGAAGATGGATCTGGAATCTGATCCAAATCTGAGTTTCCTTAAACCATGAGGGAAATAATGACCTGTGATTCAATTTCAAGTGAACAGGCGTGGACTTTTAAAGGAGAGACCAATGTCGTAAGGTTCAAATCTGAAATCAGAAATGCACCTAAAATAGTGGAAAACAAACTTGTACATTTTGGTTCACATGCATCTCTTATTTCATCATCCTTTACTGCAACAAGATAGCAGTAATCAATACTGATGTCCGCTCTGTGTTCCAGGCTGCCTGAGCTGTGCAGGAGGTGGTCTGTGAATGCAGGTAATTTCATCAAAGAACTGCATTTAGAAGTGTACGGCATGTTTTGCTTCAAGCCCCACGGAGAAAAAATTGCTATCTATGGGAATGAATAAATTGCTGTCAATTGTTTAATTGTGAAGTGGTCTCTGTACACAGAAGATTATTTTCTTTGTTTTCCTGACTGGTTAATCATAGCTATTTGTAAAGGAAAAGACAACCTTAGTGAAAATTCTTGATTAGGTGATAGATGAAGAAAACTTCTGTCTTACCCTGTGTTGTCAATCCATGCTGTGTCCGTGTTGAAAGTTAGACGTAAACATTTCTTTTCATTTGCATAATCTAAGCAACAAAATAGAACTCTGGCAGGGTCTCAAAGGTACTGCAATGGTTAATTATTTTTCAGGTAAATATTTTGGTTTGAGGTCTTCTGCTGAGGCATCAAACCCAATGATGAATGATGCTGTAGGTAGGGCGTTGGGTATTCAGCCAGTATGTTTCTTCTAGCTTCCTGTCACTCTCCTCTGGTTTCAGACAAAGGGCAAGATTCTTTAGTGCTGATATATGATGAATAAATCACCTGGCAGAAGGGTGGAGAAGGTCTGAAGCATATGCACATTAGTTCTAGTTCCAGTTTAAAATAAATTTGCATCTCTCTAAATACCTAGTGCAAACAAAGCAAAGTAGATATAATGTGAATCATAGCTTTCTGAACATACTTGCAAAGATAATGGACATCTAATCAAAATCCTGATTAAAGAAATTTTACAGTATTTGCACCTCATTGTCATGTGATCCTGGGAACTGCATTTAAGATGTGTTTCTAAAAGAAATCATGAATGAGAATCTCCTTGCCTCTAGATTCTCAGCAGATGATCATGGTCATGTTTGTCTTCCAGGCCTAAATGTTCATACTTACAATAATTGTACATCTTTGATCAAATTGGATAAATTGGTAGCATTAGGAAAAATAGAAGAGTAGGAGTTCCTTCATTTTGCAATGTATACGTTAGATTCCCTAGGGGATGCCTTTTTCAGGTAGGGTGGTATGTCAGGGGTGAATCAATGGTGCTGAAGTTCACGCATCCAGGTGAGGGGCTGGAAAACAACAGAAGGAAGCAACTCTAATTACATTTTATGGATTATACAGTAGTTTCATGTTTCATTGTGTGCATTGTGGTAGGGTCTAAGAGGTAAGATCTGAATATTGTCAGGTTTTTACACCACAAAATTATCCCCTGTTTAATTAAAAACCTAAGACAACATTATCTTAGACAATTAAAAACTATTGTTTGTCAGTGTTGGAGATTCGGAGTTCTAGTGAACTGATTTGTATAGAGACTGGATGGCTGTGAAACTTGAATTGCATATAAGTTACAATATGGGGAAAAAATGTTAGTAACGCAGCAGGACTTTAAATGAATTTATGTATTTTTTGTTATTGGAGTGCTATTAAATGCAAGAAAACACTATAAATAGCATTAAAGGCATCAATTTTAATAGTAACTTTTAATCTTAAATCTGACATGACCTATTTGATAATGATTAGTTTTTGTAAAAGTCTTATTAGGCTTGTATTTTATAAGGAATTATGCAGATGTTCTGGACTTCACTAATGTTATTCATGTTTATAATTAGAAACATACATTGCGGTGTAGAGGACCAGGATGGTCTCATCACAGCAAACATAGCAGCAAAGTCAAATTTGTTGGCTGCTGCAATGCAGCCAGTTGCTGGCTGCAGAAAAGCTGCCATTTAAGAGTCTATGCTCTGTGTATGCCTGTAGGATGTCTAATATCAAGAATCTCCTGTGCAGTTCAAGTTTCACAAGCTTTTGGTTGAGCTGTGGTCCAAATTCTCTAGAATGTGACATGAACAGTGACAGTGCTTTTGTTCCTGCCAGAAGTTCATGGAAGTCTTTGACTACAATGATACATTATTATTTCTCTCACACATTGGATTACAAAAGGGTGTAAGTATAATCACCAGTACCATTTCCTCAAGCATCACAACTGTTCGTTGTACTGATTTGGCCCAAACCTTTAAAAGCTTGTTTAATAGAGAGCATAAAAATATTTAAGTCTGTCATATGACAGAAGTACGTTTGGAAGAGTAATGATGGCAATACTTAGAACTAGAGTAGGTATTGCAACATATGCTGCCTCTGTATTTAAGGGTTAAGATCTTCCCTGAGCATTTGGTCTACATAACTGCAGTTCATATTACGTATCTAACTGGGAGAGAGTTGTTCCTTGAACTGCTTTGAAGACATCGATTTGTTAGTGGTTTGTACATTTCGGGTGTTTTCATTTTGTAAAATGTTGGCTGATGGATGTGTATGTTGTTCTTCTGCACTACCTTTGTAGCAGTCCTCTGTGTTATCATGCAGCAAGTCCCCTGTATTGAAAGCAAAGCCTGCTGTTGTGATTTGTCAGGAAGCATCTGAAGATTCTGTAGCACAAACTCCTGGAGTCTGCACGGTGTTGGCGTCCTGCTCTCTTCCTCTGCACAGCTGATCTGCATTCCTTCCAGTTCTGTTGGAGATGTTTGCAGGTTCATGTCTGGGAGTCAGGATTTATCCCACACTTAATACATTCCTCTAAACTTCTGAGAGATGCGGTTACAACCCTCTCTGAGCTCCTGTGTGCTGACAATCATCTGGCTGTAAGAGTGTGGCTAGGCCAGTGCTGGCTCATAAGACTTTCCAGTAACTTGAAAAAGCTGCATCATTTTGAGCACTGTACATTAGTATCTTTAGTATCTTGCTATCCAGGGATGTCATGACAGTTGAAGTGATTACTACTGTCTTTGGAAATGCAATTTTATAAAGCACGATACTAGAGAAATACAAGAAATACTCTACAGTATGAAAAACTAGCAAATTTTTGCATGCAGATCACTGATTTCCTCACTACTCCCAAAAGTCTACTGGGTCTTTATCAATGTCCTTCAGTAATTTGCAGATTTTTGGAGAGTCATCAACTTCCTTTTGATTTGATTTCCTGTTTTCTTTTCAACTATCTTCTTCTTTAATGGCAGGTGTCTATAAAAAACTGAATGGCCCCTTACCCCTCTGGGCAAGATAACTATACAGTATTTTTGCCCTACTCAGCCAAAGCAGCAGCTCTTAAGACCTGTATTCTCGGTACTGAAGGCCAAGTACTACCATTCTTGCTTGCCTTCCAGCAAACGTAATTTTGCAAAACTACCACATCCTGGTCACACAGGTAGAGATTTAATAAACTCACCCGATTGATAGCTATTACCAAAAATATGCTTATTCTATTCTTCACCCATTAGTTAAAGAAAAGGAGACAGTTAAGGAAAAGGAGACAAGCATAACAGGTGACTGTGTTGCCAGTGAGATTTTTTTACTGGAAAATAATTATTTATATTAATAAGTATGTAACAAGTTGTTTCTATAATTCTTTAACCTAAGTACTTTTTTTTTTTTTAATTGGCAGTAAATCAAATTAATTTTCCTTAAGTTGAATCTGTTTTGCCTGCAATGGTAACTGGTGAGTGATTTCCCTGTCCTTATCACTATCCACAAGCTTTCATCTTGTTTCCTCCCTGGTCCTGTTAAGGAGGGGGAGTAAGAACATGGCTTTGTGACCGCCTGGAGATGTGCCAAGGTTAATCCACTACATTTGGCTATAGCGTTGATGATAATATGGGCCAGATATTTGTACATTATTACTCAAGTGTCTACACAAGATGCAGGCACCAGGCTGTATGTGCTAAAGTGTAGGCATATGTGAAGGGAACAGTTTGTTTTCTCTGTAAGTATTGTTCTAAAGCTGACGGCATTGTCTTCTCTTTCTGGAAATGTGGCAACTACAGGAAGTGACCTCTTCGATGTTGTAAGACATCATTTATCATTGCTGCCCAACAAATAAAGAAATAGTTAATAATGAAATGACATTTGCAACCATTATTCTTAATATAGGACAAGTAATTGGAACTGGAGCATCTTGAGGGAATGCTCAAACTGGCTGTAAACAGCCTAAAATGAGAAGCTGGAGTAGAGGATGACAATTAGGCTAGGAGATAAGAGGGCAGAGGATGGCGGCAGGCTAGGTGGGAAGGAAAAGCAAGTCTTTGGAACAAGGCCTGAGAGATATTCTGCTTTTACAGTGCCTTTATGATCTTTACACACTACTTAAAAATAATATTAGTAGCATGAATGGAACTTGAGTCCAAAACTGTTCTACGACTTTACTGCTGTTGGTAGATATGCTTTACTAAACATTTCCTGGGTGTCATTTACATACTTTAATGCTGTCCACATACAGGATAACATCTACCACTACTACAATGTTCTGTTTTTTTCCTCAGTATTCAGGGTGTAGCTCCATACTCTTGTTTCCTGCAGTGTGATGCCTGCTCTGAAGATTGTTTCTGTCCTCATAGGACTATTCAAGACTGTAAGATCTATATGTTTCTATAACAGTTGATTTTTCATGGTGTCTCAATGGGAATGGAATATTTTAATCAGCATTCTAGAAAAAAACAGATGAGAGAGTTGTAAGGCAGGTAAGACATACTAATTTTGGAAAATGTGTGCACCATCTTGAAATACCTTTGACAGGTTTAATTTGATTTGGTGTGGAGCATGATGCATTTCTGACAAACTGAACTGCAGAGCATCAAGTTAAGCAGTCAGTTGAATGAGGCATAACAATTAGCAGATGCTCAAAATTTGGTCCAAACAACTTAATTAGCATTCAAAGGAAGCTCAAAAAGACAAGGTTAGTTCTGGTTTCTAGAGCAGCATTAACTACTTTCAGCACGAAATTATCTATTTCTTCCAGCATCTCATTTAATGCTCTCTACTTTATGAAGAAAAGTGTCGTACAGAAAACCATTTCCACCCCTGAGCTAGACAGTTGTACCTAAACCTGCAAATTAATGAAGGTGAGGGTAAGTTGTGGGCAGGATGGAGGAGGACAAAGATACAGAATCATACTGCATGGATACAGGGATGACAGAATCAGAACTGCATAGAATCTTAATCCTGACATTTCCAAACTTTTATACTTGACTCTTTAATAGTGAGAACATTGTTATGGTGGTTTAATATTCTCAAATATGAAATAAAACATTATGACATTTATTTAAAAACTAAAGCAATAATACTTCATGGAGGAATGAAACCATCGAGACATCAGAACTTATGCAAAGCTATTGAAATTGGACATAGTATCAGTCATAGAGGTATGTCATCTGATAAACTAACACTGTACAGATCTGTATCCTTAGAAGATACCAAAAATTGTGTTTTGATTTGTGTTTTGACAATTCCAACTTCGATCAAAAGATTTGAGGAACAAAAATAATAAATTCTGGTCAGACCAGGTCAGAAATTCCAGTCAAATTCTTGGTTTTTCTTTTACTCAGCTGGTCTGCAGGTGTAGAGGATTTTGGCCAAAATTTCAGTACTTGGAGACTACAGTCATTACTAAAACTCCTGGGCACACATTTATGTCGGAATGCAGCTGATGTCATGGAAAAACAGGACCTTCGTGGTAACCCTTAACAACCAGAAGTATAGTAAACAGTAAATGTTACCTCCACCAAGGTATTGGATTTTAAAGAGACCTAATAGGATGGTGCCTGTGTGCCAAGAAACATAAACTTTTACTGATTTAACTACAGTTCTCCTAAAAGCACCAGCCTGCTGCTGGGGTTTAGCTATGATTATGATATGCCTAATAAAACTAGAAATAGTTCTGTTTAAATCTTCAAATAGCCAGAATTTACTGTTCTTTCCACCACCTAACAGTTTTATGGTCTTTCACGTTAGAAATCAGTGATGGTATGTTAGTTACAAGGGAAATAGCACTGTAATTTTCATGATTTGCAAAACACAGTTTCTTTCCAAGGTATATTTTTCCTCTAATTAAATAAGTGAACTGATTTTTTTTTCTTGTGGAGCTGAGCAGAAATGGAGAACTGTATAACTCCATTTATTGTTTTTGAAAAATCTGTTCCCAGCTTGAAGCTGTGCATGCTGTTTTGCTCTCATGACTTCCAAGACAATTGAGCGGTTTGCCATCCAAGGAGTATTCATTCCTTTATATGATTTGTATGTTTAATTTCTTTATCTGTTGATTGAAATACAGATAGCACATCAGTGAAAACCACACCACTTTGACCTTGCAATATAAAAGTTTACTTCCCTTTATAAGCAGACAGTAAGGTGTGGGAGAAGGCTGAATAACCCAACTTATACTGACACAGACTTTTTCAGAGCACCAGTATAGCTCCTAGAACACCTTTTATGACAGAATTGGCTATTAGATACTATATGCACAGCTGGTATTTCTTGGCTTAAATCTTGAGGTGGTTATCAGTTGCTTTGTGGTTGTAAATGGGACATACGTACCTATAATAGTGTTGTCACTTAAGATACTATTGGCAGGATAGAACTAATGCTTTTTTACTGCTGCTCTTTAAGCCATGCTTTCCTTGCACTTAAATGAGGACCTAAACCAACTTCCTTTATAGTAACAGTGGTGTAGGACCACCTTTACACTGCATACTTCAAAGGCCTGATTTGCCAGGGCTTGGTATCCCCTAAGATAACTGCAAATTGGACCTTAGAAGTAGGAACAGGAAGCTTAAAAAAAAAAAAAAAAAGTAGAGGAAACATTTGGAAATATCCAGCCATTGTACATAGGGTTTGATCATGTCTTTTAGAATGAGAAATGAAGGGTTTTCTTCAGTGGTTCTCTGAGTTTCTTGATTTACACTTGGGTGTCCAGCTCTTTTTTGAGAAAATATGTCATCGTGCATTCACTGATAGCTTAAGCTGACTCACAAAATTGATCATTGTTTTTCAACATTTCTCTAGCAAGATCAAATCACAGGAATTGATCTGTGGTCTGCGATAAAGTCAAAATACTGCTGGTTCAGTGGTCTGATATCTTCAGTCTACTCAGTACCTTGGAAGAAAATACGTTCCACTGCAAAGTCATAGGCCTCCTCTTTTTATTTGAATTAGGGTATCTGTTTCTAGTAGTGACAAATTAACATTTCTATTAAAAAAAGTTTATTAAATAAAAATAATAAAATAAATAAAAATAATAAATCAATAAAAATAAAATTTAAAAAATATATTTCTAGTTTTTGTGACTTATCAGAACATGAGGGAATTCATTCTGCAACATTTTTTGTCACTACTGTGTGCTCTAATAGCTTATTAGTTATAAAAACATAGTTTGCCCTGCTTACCCTGTTGGAATTTAAAGCACATCAATTTTTGAAATTAAGAGAACATGGACATTTTTGGACAGAGAAAGGAGAGAACCATTTTTGGCAGTTTGACTTGTTTTTAAATAGTAGCTGTTCAACTTGTTTTAAAAGTTAGAAGTATTAAGACTAGGCCTAATATTATTGAGCATACTACAAGCAGAACAATGAAATTATATTTTACAAAAGAACACATGAGTTTCAAATAGTGTTTATTTGCATAATTCTAAAAAAGCCAAATTTTTCTTTTAATCTTGTAGAGACCAAAGTGTATTGACCTCCCTCACTTCTGTGGGCCTGAGATGCAGTGTCATTTAGTTCTGGAATGAAACAAAAATTAAGTATTTTAAGATCAGGAAGAAAAACATTTTAGATTTTCTGGTCATTTTAAAAACATTCTTCTATTAAATCACTGGGGGGAAGGAGAACAGAGAAATCCGGGAGGAAGCATAAGAATCAGCTTGACTTTCCAAAGCTGGCTTGTGTCAGAGTGTCTGGTAGACAAGGCCTGCAATTTCATTCCCCTCTTCGAATTTTTTTCTGAAGTTCAGACACTTTTCAGGAAGTCTGGGGGACTTCTTGGGTGTTGTATCCTTACATTTTTGCTTGCTTAAATACCTACAAAGGGCTGTGTTCACGTTCATCAATATAGTATTGAAATTGGTTATCAATGCCTATAAAAACTTGGGAAAGCCCCTAAAACTTTTAATTTAGAGATGTAGGACTTGTACCAAATATGCTTCTCCGAACTGTGAAACATTTGAAAATGCCTGCAGGGGAACAGGAATTTAAAAGGTGCTAGTGAAAATAACTGCTTCTGATCTGACCAGATCTTTCAGAAGCCTCTGTATAAATAAACTGCTTCATTCCTGGAATATCCATCTGTCCCCTGTTCCTGGTATGGAGCTCTCATCCTGCTTTTCTTAATGGATGCTGCTCTTAATAACTTACCAGTTCACATAACAGTATGTCAAATTATTCTCTAGGTAATGAGCATGCTTATATTTCTGACTAGGGGAGGGAAGTTTGGAGCGGGGCAGGGGAAGGCTGCACTCATGCGTGGGGGGCCCAGTTCCGCTGAAGCTGTCTTTCCTGATCAGCAGTGATTCATGGGTGAAATCTCTCATGTGCTTCTATTGCAAAGCACACACATTTTGCAGGTTAGTGAAAAGAGTTGCACAGACAAACCTTGGAAGATCATTGACTCCAATTGCTGACAAAATGTCTCTTCTCTCTGTTAAGAGCGTAGACTCCATCCCCCAACCCCTGCCAGTGGCTGAGTAACAGGGATTCAGATGAAGTTGAGCTGGTTTAAAAACAAATTTTTAAAGACTTGCGTCTGCTGTGTAGAACCAAAGAATGGCAGAAGCCTTGTGAGAATGTCTCACTTATGTTTCTCTCATTTCTTCCTCATTCTACCAAATTTTTTAAAATTTGCTTTTGTCCTTTTATAAGGACCTGAGGGACCACTGCAGACAAAGAATGTGAGTTTTTTCAGACATGTAATATCCAGAGGCAAAATAAACTGCAATGGGTCAGAAGTTTGAGCAGATAACTGTTCTTTATTTTTATCTTGTCCAATAAAGTGTATTCCTTAAAGATATTAAATTGCTGTGGGTTTTTGATCCTCATCCATCCTCAGCAGTGAAAATAACAATCAGTTACGTTACAATCTCAGTCAATTACTTCTTCTAGATCTAGTGTTTTCTCAAAATTGAGAGCTTCTCCGGCCATTGCTATGCCCAGAACAGTATCTTGTGCTTTATGTAAAATAAACAGATGCACCCCTCATAATAGCTTAAAACAAGCAAAACATGTTTTTCACACACTTCTGAAAATTCCTCATATTTAAGCAACTTAAAAAGATTCCTCCAACAGAAGATTGGAAAGATTTACTAAATCAGTCCTTGGAAAGGTGGTGCAGCACTATCTGTCACTGCCAGTTGCTTTCTCTGGTATGGAATAAGCCAAATATTGGACCCTGTACAACTTTTCTCAGTCAGATTCACAGCTTAATGGTCTTACAGTTGTGGAGCTTTTCTCTGTGGAGCTTGGTATACTACATTTACATTGTTCTTCACTGTAAATCACTTCTTGGGTCTTTGTGGTATGGTTGAGCAACACAACATTGCAAGCCTTCAGCGTTCTGAAGCTGAGACAGTAACCTCTAGATGTAATAACTGCTTAAAACAATTTTAAGAACTGTATTGTATCCTGAGGTTCTTTATATTGCTACCTTTTTGAGAGTTTTTAGGTATTCATGTTTTCCATCTTTATGCATTTGAGGTACAAAACACTGAAAATGACAGCGTATAACAGTAACAAATGTGGTATTGGGTAATTCACAAAATTCAAATGTCAAGAACAGTGTCAAGCGTCAGAGGCTGGCAAAATCCCATTCAGTACTCCATCTCCATTTTCTGAAATATTGCTTGCTCCAACTGAAATGGTTGTGCACCTTTTGAAATCTCGTCCTGTCTGGGTTTTCTGTATTTCTGGCTTCTTGTTTTCCTTTTACCCCTGTTTAGTTTTTATGCTTTTTCTTTTAACATGGTAGTTGGACTGTTTTTCTCCTAACTCTCTCTTGCATTTTATGAGAATTTCTCATAGCTTGATACCTACTTCCTTTCCCTTTTCTAGATAGTTTTTCTAATTTCAATTTCTTTGCAGACAATGGCAAGACGTTCCACTTCTCCTAAACCTGGTTCTCTTTGTGCAGAGTGAAGTATTAGCCTTTTGCTGATATTTTGCAGGCTGACCTCTGGATTTATTAAGTTCAAAACAGACTTCCTTGTTTTCTCTGTCTTCAGCCATCTTTAATTGCTATGGGAAAAAACATTGTTCTTGTTTGACCCTTTGTTACTCAGGCTTTTTAGTAGATCCTCACACCTTGGGCATTTGAGAATCTTTTTTTTTTTTTTTTTTTTTCCCCCTACACAATTAATTGTAAGCTCTGCCCAAAAGAAACTCTCTCATGTGAAGTTCCTTTGCTCTGACATCTGTTAATTGCATAGGACAGTCCCACTGTAGACTGGTTGTGTTTCGATCATGTCTCTGCCCCCTTTTTTTTTGTGGGTTCTGGTCTTCTGCTTAAGAATTGAAGCACTTTTGGGGTAGTTCTGGCATTGTTATCTATCTGTGTAGCACTTAGCACAGTGGTATCCTGGACCATGAACAGGAGTTCTTGTTTTTGTGGTGATAATATAGAAAAACAAGTACCTGTCATGCACAGAAGACTGGAGGTATGGCAGGATACAAGGGGCCCCTCATATTTCACAGGTGTGATCTAGAGAGGCAAAAAAAGGATTTCCTTGTAGCATTTTCCTTACAGATTAGTGGAATACCTGTTAAAACTATGAGTGACTTCAAAAACAGTTGACGACTAGAAGAAACTCCTGAAGTGATGAAGGATAGAGCTGACTGTAGCTCATGCAGCAAGGGTATTGAGTTTATCAGCAGTCAGTGAGTGAACGCTCTTCTCGTGTTATATGCTTTTAGCATGGAAGAAATCTGGACAATGTGCCATCTCTTAAATCGGTCAATGAGAGATAAAAGCAAGCCATGAGATTCTGAATAGGATTCAGATATCAAACACCCCAGGTGTCATTGAGCTTATTTTTCTTTTTCTTTTTAGGCTGAATATGGCTTTGGATGTTTGTCTCACAAGCCAGACTATGTCCTGAGGACAATCTGAAGGTGACAGTGGTTGTCTGAGACAGACTTCCTGCAGTATTTTTAAAACAGGGTTCCAACGTGGTAGTCAAACTTCTGTTAAGTACCTTCCAGCCAGGGTTCATTTTGTTACTGGTAAATACTGACCAAATGTCCCTTGTTCGTTATCAGAACTATGGCAGTTTACACATTGCCAGTTAGAACAATCCAATGCTCCTTCGGATTTCCTTGCCTAAAGTCAGACACAATATTTCAGACACGTCATGTATTTTTGTCTTAAGTAAATCGAAGTAAACACAACTGGTAGATAAGTTTGTAAGCACTTTGGCTAAGTGTTACCTTTTGGCATTTAGATTAACATTAGAGTAATACTGCAGAAACTGAGTGCATTGTGTGTCATATTAAACAGTTTCTGTAAGGTAAAATTCCTGTGCATCCATTATGATGCTTCTCAAGTTCTTCCAGCAGTAGCAGCTTTCTTTCTGGCAAAGTTTTTTGAGTAAAATGATTTGGAAAAAAGTAGCAACATTTAGGGAGCGAGTATGTGTGTGTCTGTACATGAACTAACAAATTTAAAAATGTGGATAAAAATGGTAAGTCTTGCTGTTTGGCACTTCTATCCTAGTTAGTGCTGCAGGGATGACCTCTGGTTGAAAAAGCCACAGGGATGTTATTGCAGTTGCTGGCTTTTGCCAAGAGTGTATCCCTCCTACCTTGTAGGAAATGCTTTGCGTATGCCAGTTGTATAACCTGCAGCAACTTATAAAAAAGACTGGTCAGGCAGACCTTTCTGGACACACAAAAACATTATAGTGAGGTTTGGGGAGATGATTCATATCTTGTAGGGGAAAGTACCACTTTGGCAAGAAGACTGAACAGTAGTTTTGGGGAGGGAGGCCAAAAGGTGCTTTCAAGTCTGCCTCAAAAGCCAAAGCCGGCTTCATAAACATTGGAAGACAGTGACACATATAAAAGACAAAATGGTACTGTGTGTCTTCATTTCCGCTGATAATCCTTATGATGGTCCCAAATTCCCAAACAGCTGAAGTCTCCCACTAAAATGGTCATTATTAATATATCCTTAAGATAGGGAAGCATCAAGTATCTGTACCTGAAGTAAGAATTTGTATGTCACCTTTTTAATGTTATTATGCAGTCTCTCAAGCTAGTTTTAGAAGGACTTCATATAGAAATATATAAATAGCTTTCTTTGTAAATGAATAATAAAACAAATAAACACATATGCATTTAAGTTAAATTAGCCCTCTTTACATACATCATCTGTTTTAATAGAGGCTCTGAATGGTATTTCTAACTTAGGACTTGGGGGATATTGCAGCTCACATGTTTCCATATGTAATTCTAAAAACAAAATAGGAAGCTCAGAGAAACTAAGCTTCAGTGGTTGTCCATATTATTCAATGTATGTATTAAAAATAGTTTCCACCACTTCCAAGAGCATAACATTCAAAACATCATACTTGTTCGTAAACTCAAGCTCTTCCAAGAATGATGTGTGTACTACTGAACAGAAGTCAACAGTTTTGAAGCAGATCTGCTGTAACCCAAAGGGTCGGGGTGCTGGCGCTAGCTGGCTGTGCTGTCCTGTATTCTGCCCCTAGCACCACCGAGTGTGTGTTGTTAGGGGGCTGCGTTGTAAGGCACGCTGCAAATACAGATAATCCACCACCCCATTCTGCCTGCATTTCACTGATTCATGCAGGTGCCTCCAACATACCCCTGTAAAGTCTTTGATGTTTATCACTAGGATGTTTCTCTTAAATTTATGTTAGGTCAGGCAGAGGTCAGAGTGCCCTGTCTAAATACCTGCCTGGTGTGCACACCTCTGGCAGTTCAATAAAAGGCTCATGTTGTCACGTGGCCATTTGCCCTTGCAATGTTATATGACAGGCCAGGTGAGATTGAGATGCATACTTGTGTTGTTATTTGAATTAACTTGTGCGCACAATGGTTTTGAGTAGATGTGGTGGTGTTCCCATTTTTTCCTGGGGATATTTATATGTTTTGTTTACTCGCAGCTAGGATTTTATTAAAAACTGTTGTGAATGTGGCTACAGGCAGAGACAGTGCCTCTCATAAAATTAAGTGATATGAAAGTGATTCAGATTTTCAGTACCAAAGTTCTCCAAAATAATGTTCTCTGACTTTTGAATGAATGAATGGGTGTTCTCATATCTGGCTTAAATACCTAGTGAGATTGTATGTAAAGAGCACTAGGTAGTTCAAGGAACAGAAATGAAAAAACACTAAATCTGTATCATGGTGATGGGAGGGAACTTGTGCATCAACTCTCCAAAGCAGGCGGAAGGCCAGTACTTGAGATTTGTACCAATGTCTTCTTGAAAGATTATGACCAAAACCATGTAATATCTTGTAACTAGGGAATTAAATGGAGACAGCTGCTGCAGAAAATGTCTGATTTACTCTGAGTACCTGTAGTGGAGTCGTTGTGTTCATTGGGGAAGAGAAAAGATGGTCTAATTCCTCATTTGACTGCTATAGGTCCTAAACAAAGATAATGAAGGCAACTATAAGTCAACTCTTATCAACTGTCAGGTTGCAAAGTGCTGAATATAGGACTGTCAAATTGCTTGTCTGTGCGTACAGCACTGTATAAGAAGCTGTAGGTCACTTCAGACTTTCTGTCCTTCATGTGAAGGTTCAGGTATTGGTCATTGCTAGAAGCAAGATCACTGATTAGGTGGTCAGTAGCCTTGGTGATCCTGTTTCTGCAGTCATGAGTGTCATGAAGAAATATTAGTCAAGAAAGCCAAAAGTCGCCTCTGCTTTACATGTCAAAGTTTGGTATACATCTGTTTTTGTTTGACTTTGTGATCATCTGTACTGTCCTCAGTATACAATTTGGAAGCTGGAATTTAGATGATGCAAAAACCATTAGAAATTAAAACCTGCTGCCTTGCTTCTTTTTAAAACTGAAAACAAGTACATTTCAAATTTAGATTCCCTTTTGTAGGTTGTTTACTGGCGTCAGAATGGAACATTGTTACATACCCGCAGAGGAATTCACATTAAACAACTTATTTTCAAAAACTTCACGCAGAATTGTTTAGGTTAGACGGGAGGCCTTGATCATTTAGTCCAACCCCACATTTACCACATCATCCAAATGTTAAGCTAAAAATAAACTGATGTGGGCAATATCTATTATCAGTCAGTGCTGTATGCGTTTTTTTACCTAGTTTTTACAGCAGGCTTTTCAACAGACCTACAGTAAAAGAAGCAATAATTGTAATAATCATATGAATTGTTAGAAATCTTTTTGAGGTAAGTCATGCCCACTTGACCAGTCTTTTATTTCATGTACTTTCCAAATTTACTTAGATTGATTTAACAAAGAACAGAAGGATAGTGTATCAATGACAAGCAGTTAGTACAACATTTTGTACTGTGAATTTGATGCTCACAAGTCCAGCTTTTCCACTTAAATTTTGACTATGTATCTGATCTCATGTATAAAAAAACCCTCATATTTCAGCCTTGGGTTTTTTGCACTGCTGTTGAGCCTCAGTCTATTTGTGCTTTGTAAAATGCCTTTTTCTTAGAGTACTGGTCGAAGATATGCTTTAGGAGAACAATGTAATAAGTTGGATATGTTTGATGCTAATACTCAAGTTTCCAGCGTCCATTTAGCTGTTCAAACTCCTTGCTTGTGGATTTGAAATTCTCATTAAGGGAAAGAATAAATTGGACAATATTTGGCTTACATGTGAGGACTTATCCTTCACCAGCTGGACTGGTGAGTCCAGTAGTAATTTAGTTAATAGTCAGTGTAGGCAATATAATTGCAATAAAGCATGTAAGGGGAAGAAGTCTGTATTGTAGTGAGACAGGCTTTAAGATAGTGCTATGGCTAATGTTCAAAGATTAACCACAAAGTTTGTGTGCAGGCAACCGATCACTTCCTGTGATTGTATTAATGTGTATTAAACAATGCCAAAAGCAGTGGTTTTCACCACAAGAGCACCGAGAACTCTCAGACTTTATTGCAAGCCATGCAAAAGAAACAAATTTGGCATTTTCTCTTAACTGTGGTTCCTGGTGCTGTTTGCCAAATGCCGCCAATTTCCAGACCCCATGGTTTGGGGATTGGTGCTACAGGGAGTGCTTGGAAAAAACGCTGTTAGAAAGATGGTGAGCCGAGGCCCGTGACGTGGAAATAAGAAAACAAATACACTCTTTGGGGCATTTGACCTAGAGACAGCTAAAGATGTCACGTAGCTAAAGATGTCAAAAGGTGTAAAAAGGTGGCCGGGGGACCGGTCGGCTGACCCGTGTGCTGCCGCCACCTCCCAACTTGGCTGCTGTCGGCCTGCGCTGCGCGATCAGCCCCTGCCTGCCCGTGTGCGACGGGGCCTGTCCTACCGAGCCCAAGGAGCGGTCTGAAGCGCCCACTGGGTTTATTCTCCATTGGACTGAAGTTGAACCCTTTGGCAGAAATCCAGTGGAAGGGCTAAAGCTGGTCATCTTCTTCGCTGCCATCGCTGACTGTTTCTGGGGGCTTTTTTCCTTCAGGCCGTCATTTCAGTGTCCAACATCAGACGCAGCTTCCTCCCTGCTGGCCTGCCCGCTTGTCAGCTACGTGATGGAAGAGAAGGAGGGAGAGTGATCAAAATTGCACGTATGTTCATACCCACCCTTGTAAGAGCAGGCCTCGGGCTAAGACAAAGGATTTGAGAGGTTTGAGACCTTGTGGATGCCTCCTGGATTCTTTCCTGCTGGGTCATTTCCTTGCAGCCCTGTCTGGTTCTCTAAGCTCGCCTGGGTGTGTTTGCAGGCAGTCAGACCTGTATTGTGAAAGAGAAATTAGACACTTAACCTTGGTAATAATTAACTTCCATAGCCTTGTTTGCTACCTCTTTGTTACGCTTTTATTGTAGTTTGTTTGCTCACTTCTGAGGAAATTCTTTTTGACATTTTATGAGTTTTTATGAAGCAGAGTAAGAGAGTTAAACTGTGGGGCTCAGGTGCAGAGGAAGGATTTCTTTCTTTCTTTGGCAATTCACCTGTATAAACACGAATTGGGGATGGGTGGAGCTCAGGGGCAGCGATAGCGGAGTGGAAACGTAATAAACAGGTTTCCCATCGTGTTTCTTGTTGAGAGTCTGCTTGAGAAATGCCTGATCACGTATTGCAGACTGATAACCTTCCTGTCCTCAGCTGGGCGAGAAGGACCGGGTGAATTGCTGTGCCGTTTGTGCAATCCGTGCCGAGCCCTGTGGAAAGGTCCCTGGAATCTGCCCTTGCCACTAGGGACACGTCAGGGCAAACAGCCGCTGGAACAAAGAGCCTGATACTGAACCGCAGGGCTTGTGGGCACAAAATGTTGAAAACCATCCGCTTGAATGCGCAAACACTCCTAATTATTTTCATCCGTATTAAACAGAGTGTCTCTTCCAAGGAGACCTTTTAACTTGAGCCTCTTGGTTTGAGTGTCCTGTCTGTGTACGCACAGTGCTTTGCAAAACGTTGGTGCCTGCCTGGCAAAGTGCTGCCTGCCAGCCGATAGAAGGGGGTAGTGCTCAGTGGTTGAGGGATGCTTACTGTAGTGTGGGGGTGTGCAGACTTGGCGAGGGGAAGGAATTTGATCTCTTGTGATACTTTTTTTTTGTTTTAAGTGTAATGTCATATGTCTGTTTTTTTGTGTAAACAAGATCTTTCTTTTGTTTATTTTGCCAGCAGACTATATCAGAAACGAGACTTGTTTCTGTGTTGAAGCACTCCAAATTGACTTTCATATGCAATCAAGTTCTCCTTATCTACCACTGCATGTGCAGCAGCGAATTGTTTCTCTATAATTTCCCATAAAAACATTTCAAGAGAATTAAGAGGCATACTTTGGCTGTGGTTTCAAGGACAAAGTGAGCTGATGTAATAGTCCTTTCACTCAGCCTTCTGCTCCTGCGGCATACCTTGCTCTAGTTTCTACATTAATTGTACCCAGCAAAACCAACCCCGGTCAGATTTCTGATCTGCCCTTCCACTGGCTTTGGTGCTATCTGCTCTTCTGCACCGCTGTATGTGCTAGCAGAGACCAAAGTACGTGCAGCAGAAAACGCAGTTAACTTCATGTAAGGTTATTAGGCTGAAATGCCTCAGTGTAGGGTTACTTGAGCAGAGAAGTTAATGCAAGTGGAAGCACTTGAGCAGGAATCATGGCACAAACATGTCCAGCATTTGGAGTGCCCAGGAAGCTAAAATTGATTCTCAGTGTGCCTGTTGCTGCTGCTAGCACAGACACTATTTTTGAGCTTTCACTTCCTGTGTGAACTTAGTGGACTTGCTGAAACTGTTCAGCTTTCACAGGCGACAGACATTCCCTTTTCCTAAGCTATTGAAACTCTCAATAATATTAAAAATCTCAAAGCTTGTTAGGTTTCTTGTTCACATTTTACTTGTGGAGAAGCTGTTGCAGAGCCCTAATTCTAGGATGGTTACACATTTCTTCGTGATTTCTAATTTACACTTTTTTCTGCCAAGTTAGTACCTTTAGGAATGCAGTGAAAGAACACTTTGTTTTGTGTATGGCTTACTTTGTGCCCAGGTAATAATTTGTTTCCCTCTTCTGAGCTTACTCTTTGGAAGTATGTTGCAGTGCTTCTGTGTAGCAGTCAAGTGAGGCAGGCTGCTCTTTTTAGGTTAGATTCAAATTCTAATTCAGATTAAATTCATTCTTTGTGCATTAGATTCCCCACAGCATATCCCAGCAATCCTGTTCTGTTTTGAAATGCATAGTATTCCAGATAGTATCTTACCTATGTGTTGCATAATACTGTTTTAATTTCGTTATTGCTGACATTTTTGAATGACTTGCAGCAGTAACCTTCAAGATGACTAAATCTACCTAACATATTCTACTTAAGAAAAGATAATATTGATATGATTTGAGTCCATCTAATTAACTGTTTCTTGTCTCTGTACATGTCTTAGTATTGCTTCATACTCGTCTCCTTTCCCATCAGTGTATATTGTTTGTTTAGGTTTATATTGTTTTCCCTAACAAATGGATTATTTTGCTTCTGGAATTCCTGAAATAAATCCTGAGTAAAATTGAAGAATCACATTTTTGGTATAGATTTGAGATGGCAACAGGTGGTAAGACCAGAATGTATGTCAGCGCAGTACATGAATACTTAAAACAATGATCAGTTGGCTAAATGGATCGTACCTACCTTTCTAAGAATCATTTGATTTTTAAATGACATTTTCTTCTTATTTACATTATGACAGAAGAATTGATTTTGGAGCTTATAAATATTTTTCTTATTATAAACATAAGGCTGTTTTGCTTTCTTCTTTCATTTCTAATCCTGTACCTGTAAATAGGGAGTGTTGTTAACAAGAATAATAATTTCAGCCAGCTGATGAGAGAGTTGCCAGAAAGGCTTTTGTTTTGTAGGAACTGTACCAGTTGGTCACATAAAAACACACTTGCTGCTTCCCAGAAACTTTGCTTGCTTAAATCGTTGGTGAAAAGTGGATGTTTTCTCTTATTCATGCATTTGATTTAACAAAGTTTTAGAGGTGAATTCGGTTAGGGTTTTAAAATAAATCAAGAAAGCAAGCTCCTTCAAAATGCAAGCTGAACTCTGAACATAGAAGTAGGTCTACAGACTTTAAAGTGTCTGTTTAAGCTTTTCAAACAGAAAAGCTATTTAGTGTTACTCTTTAGCACGGGGATCATTCCCATCTGTGAGCAGCACAGAAATGGTTGTGGCTGTGGTTGTGCAGTGCTCACTGGTGGCCTCTGATGGGTCACATCTGTGCTGCACTTCTGTGCTCCCCGCTCTGTTCAGTGGGGCTGGTGCAACGCTTCCTGAGGCCACCTGTGAACTGGGTCCAGAAGCTGAAATGAGTTTAAAGAACTGGATAAAAAGAAGGGATGGGGTTAGTTTGAATTTTGACCAGTCCCGTAGCTTGACACGTGGCACTAGAAGTAGCACCAGTGTAAGCTGCTCAGGTTGTCACTGGGGCACAAGAAACATCTGTGGGAACGCTGCCCGAGCTGGCTGCTGGGCTTGGTAAATGAGAAGTCCCTATATTGCTGGAAGTAATGTTAACTTTCAAATATTAAAAGCATACATGTAAAAAATAAATAATAAAGGTGTATTTGTGTATCTACCGTTTACTGCATACAATATATAAAAGGAGTTTTCTGTCAGCCACAGTGCTGTACACCCTGTTTTACGTGTAACATCTGGGAGCCCAGCATAAGCTATATGCTTAAGAATGTTTAAACATGATGATATGGACATGAAGAGTAACTGCAAAGCATCTGGCACACCATCTCTTAACTGGTAATGTGCAGCTGGGGTTGTAACATTTTACATCCTGTTTCTGTATGGACGTTCGCTTTACTTCAGACATCATATGCACTAGACATATGGAAAAATGAGAGGGGAACTTTATGGATCAGAAATGAAAAGACAGCTAATACACGTGTAATAAGAAATTCAAGTATTTTGGTTGTCATGTTGGAAAAAGATTTTGTCTTTAAACTCTTCTTTCATATCTGAAACATTTCTATGAAATGCGTTCCGATTGTTTTTTTAGTGAAATTCACGTTTCCTTAAGTACTACGATTATTGTGTCCAAGTGGTGTGCTCAGTACATGTAACGTTTTCTGTGAGCATGGCTGTTGTGGGCCTTATATCCACATCTCAGGGCGCATGGCCTGCTGCTTCTTCCTGGAGTTTCATGTCTGGGGCATTCCTAACTTCTGCCCAAGCCTGCTCCGTGGTGTTGGTGACTGTAAATACCCAGTGCATTGGCTTCAGCTTTGTTACCTGACTATTTCTATGGACTTACATTTGTTTAAAATCATAGAAATAGACATAACATACTACTCCGAAAATCATTAATGGCTTTCATGTCTGTAGGCCACTACATCGTGAGGAAACCAAAGCATGCTTAGAGACCGTTTCCTTTTTTTCTCTCAGGGTGGCTGGCATACAAAAGGCAGCTGTTCAGCAGTGCACATAATATGTGCTGGCAGCATCAGATAAACAGTATAAACACAGAAAGGCAATACTGAGGAAAGCTTTCATTTTCTTTTTAGTAGAAAAAGAGCTATTGATATCCCTGACTACAGTTTAGTAAAAATATATATATTATAATAATAATAATTAGTAGAATGGGAAAAAGCTGCGCTTCAGAATTGTGTGAACTGCTCACAAACTCTCAGCTTTCTCGGCTGGGTTGGAAGGGACATTAAAGATCACCCAGTCCCACCCCCCTGCCATGGGCAGGAGACCTCCCACCAGCCCAGGTTGCCCAAAGCCCCATCCAGCCTGGCCTTGAGCACCTCCAGGGATGGGGCATCCACAGCTTCTCTGTGTACTTCCCAGTTTATGCACATAAAATGCACATTTCTTCCTAGTGAAGAAATGTTGATTTGATATTAATAAACCTTTGGAGAAGATCACAAACTACTGCTTTTTCATTGCTTTCCACTCCCACGTGTAGGCAAGGTGAGCACGTGGTGTGGTTGTGCAGGTGGCAGCTTCCTTTGTAGTTGTTTGTCTTGCATGCCTCCTTGCAAGGAAATATGAAAATTAAAATTGCTTTTATCCAGAATAATTTTTAGAAACACCTATGAATAAGTAGATAGCAAAGGATCTCCTTTAATTGAAATAGTAATTAAAAATACCTTGAGCCACCAGAAGCTGAGCTTTTTTCAGAGGATTGCCTTATTACTATTACAGGTCCAGCTGAATCTGCTGTGCTATGCATTTCTGAGTAATTGTCTGCGGTAGAGGAAGGTCTGTTAAGGTTAGAAATCACATTCTTCTCTACTGCAACTAAAGAAATGGCTGCTTTCTGCCTGCCAGCGGCATGCTTAAAAACAAAACTAACCCAACCCACAGGGAGTTAAAATATTTTTGTCCTAAGTCGTCACAGTCTGGCCGAGGAGTGACCTCAACCTTCTCCTGCTCTGAATCATTGCTGAGATAGCCACGTGCTCTAAATAGACTGAAGTAGATTACAGTGCCAGAAACTGTTTGTCTTTTCACGTGTCTCAGATGGCTAAATGAATACAACCTTGACATTGTTAAAAAGGGCGCTGCTACACCCAGTTACTGTAGGTGTAGTAGCAGATTAACCACTCTAACTGCTTTCATGTGTGTAATCTTTCCAATCTTGATCTGGTGGCCATGTTGCTTTTCTCTTGTGGCACGTAGGCAGTGCTTGACCGTGGTTTTAATCCTGAAGCTGTTTTTTGCGTTGGTTGGTGCAGAGAAAATACTCATTTTCAAGGAGTTCAAATACTGGAAAGAAGAAAAAGAAAAAGATGTTACACTGGCAGGGTTAGGCTGCATTTACGTGACACCCCTCCCTGCCCCAACAATATATTTGAATTGAAGAAGGTTCTTAAAGTGATCCTTCAAAAATACCCGAGAGCGGTGCTTTTCATACTTGCTGAAATTCTCTGTCCTGAAGTTAATGTAAGCCGTGACGTAGTCAGTCTGATAAAGCCAGCACACAGTTTCTGGCAGTAGTCAAAATTAATACTTCAGAAGGAGGAGAGATGCTGGAAGCAAAGAAATTCTTTCATGATTGTTATTTTCTTGCATTTATGATCAAACCCATAATTTGCCCAATTATAAAACTTACTGGTGAAAAAGCTGTTAAAACCTTCCCTTACTGTCACCCATTTAGGTGTGAATGAGAGCTTGCTTGCTTTTAAAGCAGAAAAGAGAGCTGTCTCATCTGATACTTTGAATTACAGTAATTCTTGCTAGGCTGTTTCGCCTTCACAAGGTGTGTATGTTTTGGATTTTAGCAGTTTAGTTTTGTGTTCTGGCAGCAAAGAAAATAACTTAAGAAATTCATTGCTACTTTCTTAGTAGCTTCCATTTTTTTGTTTTCTCCTACAAGTTTGTGATACTGTGTCCTAAGTTTTGATGGCATCTCTGAAAGGAAAGAATAGTTAACTTAAACAGCTTTGTTTTCTTTAGGTAGCTTTCCTGAGCTTACAGTTTCTGGGGATGGTGCTGTCCTCTCCTTTCCCTCATTTTGTACATTCATCCATTTTGTGACCAATCCAAAACATATCTAGGACCTCTAAGATACAGTCTAGACAGTGGTGACAAGCTCTAATGAAGGATATGTTGTCGTATAACATGAATATATTGAGTAGCTCTGCACTGTGTTAACCATGGCAATAAAACTATGGTTATATCATTACTGTAGTTTGGAAGAATGAGCAAGAAACTTTCAATTCAGAAAATAACTCTGGGATCAAAGCATTAGTTGCCATTGGAGCTACATCCATAAGCTTCCTCAGGTGTTTGGAACAGCTACCTTATTACACTCTTGTGCTTTATGTAGGTTCTTATACTACTTTTATATTTGTGATATCTGAAGATCAAATGATAACATCAGTAAGGTATTAAATGCTTTTGCTAATAATTGTCTCGTGTTTTATTGTCTTTCATGTCATGCACCAAAATGTGCTTTCCAGTTTATAAGTTGCATTTTTTTTCCCAGTAGACACCATCCATTTGGAGATAATCTTATACACCGGTTGTATTAGATGATGTCTAGGAGGTACTCCTTATACATGTTTAAGTGTAAGACATTTCTTAGCCTGAAATTGTAAAAGAAATTTTCACAAGACCTGTAACCATATTGTTGCTCAGGTGTTGCTCTCTGCAGCAGAAGAACAACAAGGAGCGATGAGGTAGAATTTAAACACATCAGGAGCAGAAGGTACCTTTGTATAAGCATATCTTTCTGTTCAGCAGAGAGAGCAGAGAGAAAACAGTGCCAGGCAGCCAAGCAGCTGTGGTAAGTGCTGGTGCAGAAGCTGCCTAATGTTCTCTGACACAGCCCGATGGCCACAAGTTATTTGCAGTGTGGAGTGGGTGTTTCTGGACAGGGAGTCTGCACTGAAGTACAGTTATGCGAGGTATAAAAAGTTTTCATTGCCTCTCCTATAATCAAATCAAACCTGTTGGAGATAATAAAGATAAAAGCTTTATGTGTATAAATAAAAGATCTGGCTTTACCTTGCACTTTTGGGAAAGAAATCATCGTGATGAACATTTAAAGAACATCGTAGTGGATGTTTAGTTTGTTAAATAAGAGAGCAGTGGGAGCAGGGGGCTGGAACAGGCTGAGAGGTGAAATTCTGTCTGTTTTGCTTCTCAAATAGCACATCTCTTTAATGCAGTCCATGTGTTCAGCCTTGCTTGGCTTAAGGTGGTAGAGTTTTCATACAGGGGGGAGGTAATATTTGCAAATAACTGTTCTTTTGCTGTCTGTAACTAAGATGTATGTGTTGAGTTAGCTAGACACGTCTCTGCCTTACACAAGGAATAGAAACCCTCGTCATTTTGAGGGTTACTATGTAGTTTGATTTGAGTGCTCTTGTTCACTCAGTGACACAAATGCCCTCATTGTGTATACAATGTGTGAATAGAAACAAGACTGAAAACAGATGTTTGTATTATGGAGGGGAATGTTAGAACAATACTTTTTGACTATTTTTTTGGGGGGAGGTATTTATTTATTTGAAGTTCTTGCATAAAGTGGAAGTTGAAGTAGAAAACAATGAAGTTCAGTTTTATCTAGAGGACCCATTTCAGCTCAGCTGCAAACCTGCACAGCTAAATAGCTGTTCGTGGGAGCTTAATTAGTTCTTCCTCACCTGTTAATTTTTAGTGTATTTTGGGCCTTATTCTTCTACTTCCCTAATACCTTATTCAGGTGTTAGAACCACCTGTGGGTACTCTCCATAAACAACCCCATTTGTGTGTAATGAAAGTCTTCAGCATACAAAACTCTCCTCAGGACTGTGGAACTGGGTCTGTTGGTGTTTTTGTACACGAGGATCAGTGGATGAGCATGTTTTGCTAGTGAATAGATTTGATGTGTTTGCTTGTGCCTGTACTAACTGCCTTTATGAGAAGACATGGGCTGAGTGGCATTTTTGTTTGTTCTGTGGCTGTGAATTGTTTGAAATGCTCCTTTACGGTGTTTCGTGAATGCATGTGCCAGCAGTGAACCTCTTCAGCTGGAAGGATGCTGATGATAATGTGGGAAATAGGTGAGTAAAAGTTTAACTGATACTTATGGTTATGACATGGATAGGAACTTAATTAGAAACAATAATTCTCTTTATCAGCTGCCAAGATCGGTTATTGCCATGTCCCCCCTGTAAGGGATTAAGGGACATATTTAACGTGCTGGTTTACTTACAGAAATACATTTTCTTGTAGATTCTTTCAGAAGAACTTGTACAACTTAAAGAAAAGAATAAAGCTAAACTGTGCTCCTACTCATGAATTAATTTTTAAGTTATTAGTGAAAAATTGTTCTATTATTGGTGTGATGTCAGAGATGTGACTCCCTGCAGAATTGCAGGCTAGTACTATTTAGGAAGGTCCCCCGAGTGGGTTAGGCTGGAATCACCAAGTAAAAAAAGCTTTGGAGCCTTTTCATGTCACACCTACCATTTGGTTTTCTGGTAGAACAGCAGTTTTAAGATACAGCTAGATTCAAGAAAGAAAGAATTAGCTATCTTTCCTGAGAAGTAGCTTTTAAATTCTGAGAAGGACACCAGAAAATGCAAAGAGAGAATTTATTTTAATTTTATACGTTTAATATCTGCCCAGTATAAAATTACTCATAAGGGGTTGTTTGGAAAGCTGGTTAGCCGTGCAGCATGTAGTTTTTAAAATCCTGTTCCTCTGTGTTCTGCTTTCCATGACACCATTCTTTAGGGACAGCACATTTGTTACAGGAGGCTGAATTGTTTCCTCTTGCAAAGCCTTACAGTCTTTGAATCTCCCACTGGCTGCTATCCAGAAAGAAAGATTTGTTGGTTCTGCCCAGTGTCTGCAAATGTGTGGTGATATTTATATCCATTGAGTTGTTTTTGCTGTAGCTAGATCTGGTAAAACATTTGTGGCAAAGACTGGGAACTTTGAAACAAAATTCTGTCCTTGAAGACATGCTCTGACTTCCACTGCATCCTTGGTTACTGGGTGGGGAGGAGGATCATCTCCTAGCTGGACTGGAGTCAGCAAACCTTTTAAGAAAGAAGTAAAATTCAGTTTTTGAAAGTAAAACACTGTTTAGGCGTGGACAAAAAGCAGAATATTGGTAAGCTAAGGGCTAAACTCAGACTTAAAGGTGATTCACAGTACTTTTTAGTGGTAGTCTTTATAATCCACTTAATTCTGTATTGCTGTACAGTTATGTCATCCTAGATGGAACTTCTAAAATAAAAGTCTGCCTTTTTCTCATAACATTTTTCTAAACTGGTGACAATGAAAAGAGAGGTGGGTATTTCACTTCCATGAGCATTTCCAAGCCTTCTTTCTTTTCCCTCTTCAAGAAGCTTCCACTAAAAAAGTAAGGCCAGTGGCAAAAATTTCTTGTTTTGAGAAGCATTTCCAAGCATGAAAACAATACCAGTGTAATGTTTTTCAAGTACAGTTTTTACTTAAATTAACAGTGGTTCACTTGATCTTCATCTGAAATTTCTTAGAGCTATTCACCACTTCCTCCAGATATGATTTAATAAAATCATTTTCTCAGATTTTTCCAGATGGTGGTGTTCTTTTTGAAAAGGTAGTAAAGTTTTGGCTCAATACTTGGCATATCATAAAGAAAGGATTGTCATCGCCCCTTGAAAGCTGTTTGTGACCTTTGAGCTTGAAAATCCACAGTCTAATCAGTAGATTAAGTACCATGCAGGTCTAGCCCCGTTCTTAGCTTTGCTCTACATTTTCTGTCTAGTCTTCAGTAATGAAAGTGGTCAGTCTGCCTGTAGGTTTCACAGTCTCTGAAACAAGACTTACGGCTACCTTAAGAAGGAAATCAGGAAATATGTACTGAAGACAGTGAAGACTGACTTGGAGATTCTTAGAAAGATGTTTGTGCATGGAAATAATTTGCCTTGAATATGCATTCTCTTTTAACTTACACTTTTCAAATAGCTTTATGGCGTTAGATGTAGAAATAATTTTTATTGGATGAAACATACGTTGCATAAAACCTCTGGCTTAGTTCCGTCTGTGTGACTGTAACTGGCTGAAGATCCAAGTACCAGTGAAAGGATGTGGTAAATTTTCCTTGGAGCTGGCAAAAGTTCCTGTACTTGGAATTTTTAAAACCAGCCTAGATTGATATACTGGAAAATATACTGCAGAGAAAGACAGTGCTTTATTGGTAGGAAAGTAGGCTAGGTATTCCTGTAGGCCTCTCTGTGTACGGCTAATGAAGTTGTAAATGATAGTTATTTTAATCCACCTTCATTTTCCTGGTTTTGTTGGATGTGGCCGACAGAACGACTGAAGTCCTAAGTCTCATGCCAATGAAAATGGCAATCCACGTTTCCTTGTTTAGTTTCTCTTGTTAAGTGTGGAGTGAAACTTCAAGGGTGTAGCTAAGAAAATATTGATTTTTTTTTTTCTTCCAGATGAAAACTTGCAAGCATTTGCCCAGTAGGGCGGGGTGGAGAAGTGATCTTGATTGTGTAACTTCAGTCTTTGGCTCCGAAGCCCTGAGAACACTTGAGCAATATCTGCCTGCCGTTTGCCGTTGGCTAGATAATGTTGTTGTTTCTAGGTTCTGGACCATAGACTGACTTTCACACGAGCCAATGGCATGGGGCTTTCCCACACTTGCAACATCACTGGTTTTCCAGCAGTGTGCTGTGGCTTGTGTACAGAAGTTAAATTTCAACTGAAACGCCTTCTGCTCAGGTCAGTCATCGGTTGGGCAAAGCCGTGCTCGTTACCCAAGCCAGCAGTGTCTGTCAGTGCAAGCGCACGGTATACAACAAAATCATTTTGAAATACTACACCCCGGGGTTAAAGCTGTTACAATTTTTCAGCTGCAAATTCTTAACCAGCGTGTCCCTGGCATGAGTTTCTGGAACATCTTCCTGCAGCGGTAGTGGCTGAGGTGGCACCTGGGAGCTCAGGGACTGCAGAGCCCGACCCAGCCTGCAGAAAGGATTTCAGTGAGCTTGGGTCAGAGCCATGCAAAGGATCAGGCGCATGGGTGCAGGCAGACATGGTTGTGCCCAGCTGGAGGTGGATGCCTGGGGCACACGGGCTGCTTGAGTGTTGTTGGAGACCCTTGGTCCGAGAGGTTAGAGATCTGGGTGTGCACGTAGGGGTACCCATGGTGAGAGTGTTGGAGCCTCTGGTTTTGTTCAACTCTCAAGCTAGAGGGCTGCTGGCTTTCTTTTTTTGCTTGTTTGTGGTCTGTCACCCTTAGAAAAGAGAGATGCAAGTCTGGGGGTTCTGGCACTGTAGAAATTGATGTAATCCAATTACATCTCACAGGAAGTTTGCCCTGTGGTTAGGGCTACCTTCTTTTGCTTGATAGCAGGAAATTTTAGTGTTTTGGAAGGAAAGGAATTTAAGGTCTGATCTGTTGGCCCCTGAAGTCAGCAGGAGTCACACAGTAATTTTTGTTGTGCTGGCCTAGGAAAACTTTTGCAATACAGTAGCTAAGATTTTAATTGCCAGCATAGTTGAGTCTTTTTGAGGGATTTAAGTAGGAATAAATGGTTAGGAAAGTGTTTCTGGTTTTGTCAAACTTCTGTAAAATAGGATAGATTCATACAGTTCATATTAATAGTATTGTATTTGCTTTTACCTGTGAGGAAGTTGACAAGTAAAATGAATAGTAGAGTAGTTCACAAATATTCTCTTGACATAACTCAGTGAGATTCAAAGTTACCAGGAGACTGTTGGTCTCGTTGCAGTCTGTGCTGGACCAGAAACAAAGGCGAAGGTGATTTAACACCTTTATTGTTATTTGAAGTAGCATGAATTAAAAATGAAGTATAGTGAATTTATAATATGTGTGCCTGTGGAGTTATGGTTGCGAAGGGCTGGAAAATAAAGGAAGAAGCATTGAGCTGCTGTTTTCAGTGCAGAGGCAGAGCTGTGCCCCTGTGCAGGGTAGCTTGGATCTTTTGTACTTCTCTCCTGCCGTGGTTGCAATCCTGTCTCACTAAGCCTCAGCTCTCCAAATTTCATTGCATATAAATGTGGCCTTTTAGGTAGTGATCACATTAGGTGAGGTTTTGTACACCCTTCTGTAAAGGGATCAGCAAGTTCACTTGTTTTTTTTATCTGTAGCTTTGGAAAATACACTGGTGTCCCAGAAGGCAATAATGCCGGCTCTTTGATGTTTATACTAGCTGGTTTTCCTTTTTAATAATCAGAGCAGGAGGAAATGTGTCGAATTAGCTGCATGACAGAAGCAGAGGAATTCATTAAAGAAAGTAAAATGAAGTCTACTCAAATTTCAGGCTCCAGGGTTTGAGTCACAAAGTGGTAATCGTTCTAGTTCTTTTTAATGATTTCTTCTGTGGCACTTTCCTTGTCCATGAAACTGATATTTACTGTTAGTGTGGGTGAGCCTGAGAAAATGAGCAATGTCATTGAGGCTTTGACCAGTGTAGACACTAACCAGCACCTTTCTGTTGTAGTCTCTCGTGTGTTTGTCAAGACCAAGGGAAAGAGACTGGATGAATCAGGGTATTATGTTAGGACTATACAAGCTTCACCTGTAGTTTACCATTTCATATACATCCCAGCTCGGTAGCAGCTGGAGTACTTTACCAACTGAAGGCAGTTTTGTATCCTAGGTGATATGAATCAGTAAACGTTTGCCCTCATGCAAGGCTTTAGAGAAACTCTGTGTGTCTTGGAGCAACATTAAGCTATGGGCCCTTTCTTTAATCTGTTTAGAAGTTAGAGCAGGGCACTGAATCTGTGCCTACAGACCATGGCATCACACACAGTTTATTTTATCTGTGGCTGATTTACCTGCCAGCTTGAGATCTATGTGGCATGTCCTTTTTCTGTTCAACTTTGCATACACTGTGCAGGACATGCATACGTGTTAGCCCCCAATTTCTCTGTTCCCCCCCAAGAGATAAGGCTCCCCAGCAATTATTTCTCCCTGATTCTAAAGGAGAAATTCCTGAGAAGGGAAGGATCCCAAGTCTGCACCTTTTTTTTTTTAACTAGTTAAGAGAGGTGATTGAGCCTTTTTCTCCCCATATTTTGGTCCCTATCTACCAGGGGTAGTAGTACTTTATTACTCTAAAGGAATGAATGGTTGATTACTTGGTAGGCTGGGTGGCATTTACATAGCTCCTTGTTGTCACAATACGTATGGACCCAAGGCTGATGCATAACAGGCCTAGCTTGAAAAGGTAGATGTGCAAATATGTGAGTGTGTATTAGCTGGGCATATCAAACATGCATTCGAGCCATGGATTCACCCGGATGACTTATGGGACTAGAGACCCTCTATTATTGCTGCATAGTGTGGTGTCCATAGTCTTGTCAGTGATGTAGAAACGGTAAAACATGTATTCAAGCCTGTGTCTCTACGTAGTGTTTTGGGGTTTTGTTTCTACTCTGGAAATAATAGCACTTTGTTTGTAGATCCACTTCTGCTTTTATTGAATTAAACAAGTACCAAAGCCACATTACATTAAGAACCTTAGTGCTGACTTGTCCCATACCAGCTTTTCTGGCTTTGGTATGTTCATCTTGGCATCCGTATCTGTAAGAACCTCAGTCTCTCAGGGAGCACGCTTAAATCTGATGTTTAGTAGCTCCTGTATCTTATTATAGATGAAGCTTCTATGTGCAAATCTCTGTTAAGCTGAAGAGCTGGACAAATGACGTCTTACCCAAGAGTAGCTTGGAAATCTGCAAGTAGGTGAGTCTGCAGCTAGAGGAATACCTGTGTCATTGGTGGCTGAGGAGTGTGGTTCTGTTCATTCCAGAAGCAGCTGTCAGAAGAATTTTAAAATCAGATTTTTCTTTCCGGTATTGAAAGTGAAAAATGCCTCGGGAGAAGCCACCCAGAAATGAATTGGTGCAAATGGGGTTAGGCAAATTTGTGATCACGTAACCATAAGCAGACTCTGAAGGGAATAGCTAGAGGTGTGCCCTCTGACATCCCGAACCTGGTGAGCATAGCTGCCGAGGAAGCTCAAAGCGAGTAGCTCAGCCACTTCCTAAGGTCCTACGTGCTCTCCTGTTCGCACTACTGGGGACAGCATACTGGTTTAGATAAACCATTGATCCGACTGAAGTCGGCATTTCGTATAGAGGCTGGATGTCCTGTGACAGGTGCTGGTATCCACAGTTGGGCGATACCAAGAGAAGAGAGACTCCCGTGTTCGCTGCATGCAGGAGGCCCAGTGGCACTGCAGTGATCCGTGTAGTTTGCTGAAGGTTTTTTGGAGCAGGAGATAGGCAGGTTGAGCGTGGTGTCAGTGTGTTTGGGGTTGTACGGTACACAATGGTTAGAGCAATCTTCATATGTGACTGGAGTTTTGGGGCAGTAAATTAATGCAAATAATAACGGTGGCCTGCAGATCTGGACACAGGTCTCTCATAAGTAGTGTGATGGGAGCAGGGTCTGTTACAGGCATGGAGCAAGGTCCTTGGGACCTGAGAGAGAACCATGAGGAGTCTGATTCTTATCCATTAGGAATAGCAGTCCCACATCCTGCTCTCAGAGTGGTATTCTCTGCAACTGGAAACTTTTGTGGTTAACAAATATATATATATATAAGCTGGTGCTTGGGCAAGAGGAGTACTGTCCTGACAGCGTTACAGAGTCAGATTTGGTTTGCTTAGTCTTTAGCACTAAGAACTTTCCCTGTGTTTTTTTTTTTGTTTTTTTTTTTTTTTTGCTCTGCGGGGTCAAAGATGAACATAAGGGCATACAGAATCTGGATTTCAACCTAAGTCATGGTTTGACTAGGTGGACATCTTGTTTTTGAAGCAAGAGTTGAGTTTGGGTCCACCTAATATAGGCAGTTGCTTCTGATTAATATTTTTTTTGTTAGTATTCTCACAGAAATTGGAAATAAAAAGCAAAAAGGAAAACATTTCAACTGCTAGTAAATATTTCTTCTCCCTATTAGCTTCCAAAATTCCAATCAAGCTTTTTGTTATAGCTTGATGTAATTTGCTGTTCAGAAGGGTATGTCAACATGTCCAGTATACTGTGGTGTGGACAGAATGCTTTTGTGGTCCGTAACATAGCATTTTAAACTCTCTGTTTTTCTGGAACCACGAATTGAAATTCTGGCAGTGTTAACTTTTGTCCTTCTGCAGTAGGGATGAGTATCCCAGTGCTCTGAACATCTGCTGGTCTTCCTCCACTATTTGTTTTTCTTCAGTGCTTTCCTTCACCTTGGTACCTCTATTAGTGTGAGGTTAAGAAAAGTAGTCATCTGGTAAAGTTCACTCAGGCAAACAGAATGCATTTTGGTCTTAGGCAGCTTTCTCTGAGTTAAGTATAAACAAGGAAATGATATCCTTCCAAAGTACAAATCATTGTAGAATAAGTAATTTTACTGTTGATACAGTGGTTTTTTACATACATACTGTCTAATCTGCCTCCTACAGTGCTTTGTGTTGTTATTTAAAGAATCTGTGCACAGTTGCTTCTTTAAGCCTCTCCTTAATCTCTTCGGTCATTAAAACTGACTGTTTTTCCCCTATTTTGGAACATTTTCATGTCCCTATTTTATTTTATTTTATGAACCAAATAGATCATGGTGTGCAGCCTGCTTTAAAAGGAACTGCATTTGTAGTACAGTTGGTCTGATCTGCCTGCATTGCCTGTACCAGGTTATGAGTTTGTCACACAAGCTAGGATAGGGAGAATGGGGCTAGGACAGAGTTTGGAAGAGCAGCCTGGTCTCCACAGAAACCTCAGTAGGATATCCATATCATAGTGGGACAGTAGGTTTTTGGAACATGGTTTTGGAGAATCCTGAATGAAGTATGAAGCCAAGGCTAGTTGCCAGGTATCCCAGGCTAGTTGCTGTAATTAACATATTTCTTTTAGGCTTTCAGAAAATTTATTTGCTTACCTATATTGTCCTTGCTATAAATTTTATGGCTTTTGTCCTTCTGTGATGAACAGTTGGATAACGTGCATGCTGCTGAAAGGGGCGTTTTACCAACCCCAGGTGTGGCTACACTTCAAAGACATTAGAGAACTTACGTTTACATACAGGGTTCATCCTGTAACATACAGGCGTTAACAAATATTTAAAAATCAATTCGTTGCACACTGTGCTTGAGGTTGTAATTCCATAATATCTTTAAGAGGACAGCATTAGTGTGAAAATCAGTGACATCCTCCTGACCAGCTGGCCATGTACTCTCTCTTTCTGCATCCCTCTGCCTTCCAGGTAACAGCAGTGTTGATCTGTACAGGCTGAAATGGAAGTCTTCTCTTTGGCATCAGTGTCTCCTAACACCCATGTAAAATGTGAGTGGAAACCCAGACTATAGGAAGGCTTTGGAAGTAGGTTTGTGTAGTTTCATGTTTTGGGATGAAAGAGCTGTAGAAATCAAGATCCCAGTATATCAGCTCTTTGCCTGCTGGGTATTATAATCCAAAACTGTTTCCTTAACCACTGAATGAGCAATTTTTGATATTAAAACAGTTTGTCAGCAGCTGGAGAGAAAGTGCTTTTAAAATTTTTATCTTGGACTTAAGTGGAATTTGGAATAACCATTGATATTGTGGTTTGTTTCTTAAAGTTGAGGAATACCCATACTTAATTTATGCATACGTGCCTTAAGGGAAAAGCAAGCCCCACAGAACAGGGTAGAAAGCAGAGAATGCCAATTTTTGTTGTTGTTTTTCTTTGTTTTTATTTTTGCTTTTTTTCAAAACCACATTTTTTCTTCTTTAGTTTTGTGATAATTGTGCCATATTTCTGCTTTACCTGCAGGTTAAAAATTGTGTACCAGCTTCATCAGAGGATTTCAAAAAAGCTATATAAGCCATAACAAGTTATATGGCACTCCATTATTATTTAGTTATTTAGTTTTAAAATATTTTGGCTTCTGGCTGACCAATCAGTTGCAGAATCTTCTAATCTTGTCCAGTGAGATTTGCAGAAACTTTTGGTATGTAGGAAAAAACCTTGTGGAAATGTGAGTGCTGGTTTCTTCGTTATTGATTTCAGATAAATATATTATCTCTCAGTAATACTATCTTAGTAATATATTTTCCCCGACCCTCTAATTTCATCTCTCCTTTGGAATTATTAGCTTCAAAGGAAAAACTGCTGCTTTTGAAATAGGTGACCATAAGAGATTGATTTCCTGATTAGACCATTTACGGTATGTCAACAACAGCGCTCCAGGCAGGATTGCAGCATGCGTAGGCATACCTGAACCAGCAACCCCAGCAAGTACCTGGTGTTCCCAGCAAGCCCGAGCAGCGTGCCCTCGAGCCTCTGCTCCCTGCCTGCTCAGCTGCTGTTAGAGTGAAGCTGGCATAGGGTGGCTGCTTGCGCTGCGGTCGTCCGATTGCAGTGATGATGCAGCTTTACAACGTGCTTAGTGTTGTGTGCCTGTTGTATTTGTTGTTCCTTGGTTTTGTTTGGGAAGCTCGTTCCTAAAAAAGGACTCGGGGAAAGTAAGTACGTCGGGGTCTTCTTGCTGCTGCTCAGGCCTAGGCAGGTTTCAAGCAGCTTTGCCAGGGATTCCAGTTGTCTCCTAGTGCTAGATTAGCATAGGTTGAGAAGATGGATTGTTTAAAATGTCAACATCCTTTAAGCACCTAGAATATGGTATGTCTTCTGAAAGGCTTCACCATCGATACACATCATCTGACAGATGAAAGAGGTTTCCTGTTTATTCAAGACTGTATACAGCTGTGCCTAAACAAAAGAAAGCATAGCTGAGCAAACCACAGTAATCGTACCATAATGCATGCTTGTCTTTGCTGATTTTGCATTAAGAGATACTGTCAATCATGTCCTCGTCCATGGTGTTTCTATGTAGATTCAACTTTTTTGATGTTACCAACTCTCCTTTCTTACCATATGTGGAAATCTTCAACGCACATTTACTATAATAATTTTAAGTTGATGGTTATATACTGAAAAGTGGTCACAAAAACCAAGACCTCCCATACACATCTACTGTATGACCTTCTGTGTCAAATACTTGCAGTCAGCTAGTCTGAAAATATAACTTTTTTTTTGCTGGTATTACAGGCGCCCCCAAGGATCCTGAAAAGCCAGGTATATATTGCTGAAAACTGGCAAATGGAGAGGTACCATAAACAAAATCCTAACTTTGGTCTGAAAAATGTTTATTCCACAATCATTATAAGTACTATCTAATGGTGAAGAGATCCGAGAAAAAAAAAATATATTTTTTTCTTTCCTCATTAACTGTATACTCTTTTCTTTATTGATCATTTAGTCAGTATTTTTGTCTGGATAGTTAAGCGTCATTCTCACAGAAGTTTTGGTTTGTGAAAGAAAAGCTGTTGAAAACTTGCAAGATTATTTCTTTAAATCCATTGTTTCAAATTATAAGATATGTAGCAAATCTTTAAGTGCGTGTGTGCATTTTATTTCAGTATTCGTTCCCTGATGCTGGAAACAGAGTATAGTCCAGTTTGCCTTTCTGTAGCTGCTTTTATGCTATTTGACCAAACAGGAGTTAGGCTTTGCTTTTGTTGTTAAACCACTGCTAAGTATGATTTAAAGTTGCTCACTGAGTTGGTATATCAAATTAAAACTATTTAGTGGGGGCACTTCACACTCTAGCCGTATACTCAATGAACGTTCTTCTTTGAAATAGAAGGAACGTTCTACATATCCAGTCTTGAACCCTTTTTACATTTAAGTTCAGAATGAAAGCATTCCAAGTTGTTAAGGAAAGGCAAGTCTGCCTTTACCATATGGTTTCCTTTAAAGGTATTTGTGCTTGAAAAGTCTGCATTGTATTAAATTTGAAGCTGAACTTAAATGCTGTAGTATTTGGCTCTCTTTCAGAAGGATAACCTTTGAAACATAATTCCCTAATGTAGAAAACCTGCTGTTAAGCATTGTTGTTCATCTATAAATAAGGTTTTATAAAAGAGATTTTACTTTCCACAGCTTTTATTAAAACAAATTTAAACCCAGCAACAGTGCCACAGCTTGGGTCATGCACGTGGTTGTTTATCCATCCCTCTGCTGAGCCTGTTGCGCTAAGAGAAAAAAATTACACTTTTACAGATAACCTTATATAATGTCAGAATGAGACTTTAGGATCAGTTCTACCTGTGTAAAAAGAGATCAGAGCTGTACATGTCACGTGCCCTTCATGGCTCCAAAGTTGATATTTGTAATCAAGGAAACTATCAGAGTGGAGAAGATCTGTCACTGGTTGTCCTAAGGGCTAAAATTTCTGCTTTCGTTACCCCAACAAGAATGACAAAGCAGAGGCACTGCAAACTTCCCTCGTACACGGGCTCACTTTTATCGTGCACTGAAATTGCGACCAGTTCTGTGGGAGGGAGAGGTTAGGAGCATTCGGTTTTGTTTGGTCCTTGGCCTGCTGAAAGCTGCTAACAAGAGCAGTGCTTGGTGCCAATTGCAATGTTTTGCTTTGTTTTTCCGTGATCCTGAAAAATGTCTAGTACAAACCGGACCATGACCACCCACTCATTTCACATGAGCCACAGCTCACTTGCCAGATGGCAAAGCCTAAGGAACATAAGATTTACTACAGCAGATCCGTCTGTCTGTCTGTCTGCTGCGTTCTGTTGAGCTCAGGGTAAGGCGCCCCCTCCTCTCCTGGCTTAGTCAGCATCTCCTCGTGGTGCGGGGGGGAATGGGGAAATACTCCCATGACGACTGTGGCAACTGCTTATAGTCGGAGGTATGGCATTTCAGTGTCCCATCTGAGTTTGCATAAATAGGGCTTGGTTTCGGTTACAGTTAATCAGCCCTTTTCCTAGAGAAACATTGCATTATAATTTTGTCCCAAGCTGAGTTCTAGAAAACAAAAATCCCCAAGAGGTGTCCCTCCTCCCTCCCTACCCTCCACTCCCCCCCAAAAAACCCACATTTTAGGCCTCAAGTCAAGAAATCTATTTCTGCTGCTGTATAAAAACTGTATTGAAAAGGTTGTTTTGAGCAATGCACCCTGACAGTATGCCACACGAACGTTGCTTTATTAATGATAATGTACCAAGGTGAACTGACTGAAAATAAATACAAGTTCATCAAAGTGCAGCTGCCCACTGTGCTTTTGTCCAAGCTGAATGACATGCCTACAGTAAGGCTGACAGTAAACCAAGTTAAAATGGAAAGTTTAATATGCTAGATAAGATCTTTTGATGTAAACTACTATGCTGATCCAGGAAGACTCAGACTTTGAATTCAGTGAGCCTTAACACATGGTCAAAGTCTATGCTTTTGGTCTTTTAAAATCATGCTGTCTGGCAAGAGGTTAGTATTTTTGCCTCACATCTGTAAAACTTAGAGAAGCAGAGTTAACACAAAACTGGTGCATTATAAACTTTATGTATTTCAGACACCCCAAGTTTTGCAGTTCAGTTTTGTGGAGTTGAGTATATGTTTCTAATCTTACACTTGCCAAGAGGAGGAAAAAGCAAACAAAATTATTCCAAAGAACCTTATTTTCTACTATTTTCTCTTAGCTATTGTAAGTGAAGGATCGTGTGTTGGAAGGATGAAAGGAAAGAGCAGATCCTCTCCTGAGCTCCCATGCCGAGAAAGGATGCCTTTATGAAAAGGTGGAACATGCGTTGTGTGCAGCGTGCGATAGCTCACACTGACCTCGTATTTGTATCCAGAGGACCCTTGCAAAGAGTACCGAGTCCTTACTTCATGACTATATGGCAGCTTCATCATTTGTAATGCTTTGGGGATGCCTGTGTCTCGGTGATCACAGAAAGTATTGGCTCGAAAACAAAGCTTTTACATGCTCTATAGAGGAAGAAGTGGAGCACGTGGCACGCTTTCATGGTGAATGTTTTGTTAGTTGCTCTTGCTTTATGAAAAGGCGTTTTGGTAATTACAGTTGCTGTGTGAATCTCACCTTCTTGCCTAAATAAGAGGAATGTGAGTGGTGTCTCCTGGAGCTGTTTAAGACACAAAAATTGGAACATCTTTACCTGATAGGAATAGTTAAAATAAAAATTGCATTTAACCAGTAGAGAATATTTTCACAGTTGATAAACCCAGAACTGGTGTTGAATCCACCCAGGCTTGTAAGCAGTCCTCTGTGCTCCTTTGAGGGAAGGAAACCATCAGTAAAAGCTGAAATCAGCCTTTTGGCAAGCAGCTTTTTCCTGTATGTGTTGTCTTTGTGAAGGTCATCTATCTCGATCTAAAGCTGCCTCTTGTGTCTGGGAGGACTGCATAACACTAAACAGAAGATGCAAGGGCATGCAAGATACCTTGCAACTTCTTCTGTGTTTTTTTTTTTTTGTTTTTTTGTGTGTGCGTGTGTTCACAGACATTAAGTCTGGCAGGGACTGCAGGGAGTCGTCGAACCCCGCTGTGCCATGTGCAGGATGCAAGTCCTGTGTGTGTGTACGCGGATACAAGCACTAGTAGGGAGAAGACGTGGGCTTGTGCTTTGCTAAACTTGGTCACCTTGGAAGAAGAGAAATTGCTTGCTGGGGTTCTGTGAAACAGCTTGCGAGGGAGGTGGGAGCCAATAAAGTAGGGCAGGATTTGTGGTTCTAGATCCTCCGCACTAGTCAAAACCACTTCATAATTTGAGGTGATGATAACTGCCAGGAGTTCTTACGTTATAAATTCAGCCTTCCTTAAAGTCTCTAAGGAAACTCTTTCATCAGGGTCAGCTGTTAAAGAGGAGGATAAAGGCCCAGTTTAACTATAATCACTACCACTGGTTGCTTACTGTTTGTTTTTTGTTTTTCTCCCCCCCCCCCCCCCCCCCCCCCCCCGGTAGACTGGACTGGCCACATTGACCAGTGTTATGGATGAAGAGTTGTGTGCTCTAAGACACCCATTGATACTTCCAATCTGCTTTTAAGCCCCATTTTCTCCACCTTTTGAGAGCTGTAAAGAGGGAGACTGCGAAGTGTGTAGGAGTCTGTATTTTGAATCTGTTTAAGATGATGATCCCTGGCAATTTCAAATGCAATTGTAAAGAGATTTGCTGAATAAACAGCACAACTGTAATTCAGTTTAGCCAATGTGAAGCACACAAGGAAGAAGCAAAGAAAGGGGGGGCAAGGAAGAGGCTTTGTTTTCCTAAGTTTAAATCAGGAGTCTAATCTTATCAGTGACTGTTTACTTCGCTCAGCCAAAACACAATAAACTATAATCGTTCAGATCGCTGGTTATTGCCAGGTGATGGGGACACAGAAATTGCTATCACCTAGTTGCCCTTTCATATTCATGTGATGTGAGTTGGAGATCTTGGACCTTACTAGCTTGGTGAAAGTTGCAAGCGCCGTCATTTACTCAGCACTTGAAGACATGATGTTTACGGACAATGAACTCAGCCAGAGGTAGTTTGGCAGCCCTGTGATAAGGGAGCATGGAAAAGATTATTTTGCCCTGTCCCTTCAATAATTAATCTCTGTACTGAAGCTCTCATTGTTTAAGGCCATAGCAATAGCAGCATTTGGAAACAATACATTTTGTTTAAAACTGGACAGAGTGCCATGGATAAGGTGTGCGTGTAAGTATGTAAATGTTTTCAACATTCAAATGCATATTGCAAAATAGATAAATACACAACAGATAAAATGAAGGGGGATTGTAAGTAAGAACTCTCACTACTGCAAACATATTACTGTAGCAAAGGAGACCTTTCTTTTTTAATTAAGGGACAGCAAATACTTTCCAGCTGTATTTACTTGTGCCTGTGTTTTGCTTTGTTTCACCCACGTTTTCCCAGTAGAGTGAGTAGCTGAATGTCAGCCCTCAAAACGGTTGACTTTGTTCACCTCTTTCTTTTCCCTTTAAATAACACAATGCTCCATAGCACCGTTGCTGTTTAAGATACAGAAACTAACTCTAAAATCTACCAGCTTTTCAGTGCCAGGCTTCTTTTAAAGCATTAATGCTTTAAAATTAGTATCCTACTGCTATATGATTTGCACGGATGAGCAACTAGAACGGCAACTAGCATCCTTGCTTTCTGTAATTGTCCAAAGCTGTGCCTTACTTCACCTGAACCTCCAGAAGGTGTGGGAGTGAGGTAGCAGCAGCTTCCTTTGTTTTATTTCTGCTAAGCTAGGCAGTGGAGGCTGGTGCAAGGCACCTCTTTATTGCAAGAAAAGTCTTTCTCATTCACTGCAATTGCATGCTGGTTTCCTCCATACCAGGTCAGTATCAGCAGTGTTATGCAGGTAGATGTGGGTTGGCTTTGCTTCCACTTTGAACCTGAGCAGAGGCACTGTGTGGTAGCTTGGTCCTGGCATTGCGCTGATGCAGTTTCCCTTCTGCTTGGACCACAGCGAGGTTGTTTGCCTGCCAAAGGTCATAAAGCTGTACCCGTAGGTCTCTCAAGCTGAATATAGTATCAAAGACCAATAGTCATTCTGTCTGTCTGTCTACTGCTATCATCGCAACATTGAGAGAGAAATAACAAGCATCCTAGTACTGTTGGCCTGTGGAAAGCCCCAACTTTCCAAACGCAACCTTTGCTTCACAGAGCTTTTACTTAGAGCAGTTTTCTCACAGCTTTTAAACCTCTTCATGTTGATTAATCATTTTCGTGTCCTGACTCATTCAATCTTAAGGAAATAGCTTCAGGTTCTGGCTGCGTTGCGCTGTAGATCAGGCAGGCTGGATAATAAATAGGCTTGTTGTTGATGTGTAGAGGGGTGGAAGCACTGCCAGGAGTGTCTAAGCATGCCGTGCTGAGATGTTGGCAGACTGTTGCCAGGGGCTGCTGTGGATCAGCCATGTATTCAAAACAGGATGTTAATTGAAAAGCCTTTTTATATGTATTATGAAATGTTTGTTTGTTTTCACATTTTTCAGGCCCTGCAAGATGTATTCATTATTAGGTTACTCCATTTACTCTTACTTTAATGACTCCACTTAAAGAAAGGTGCATAATGCGCAAGTTACATAGCTACATCACCTCAGGCTGTGATTTTTGTCACAATTCAGGAGTTAAGTAAGGTTGAGGCTGGTCAGTAAATGGATAGGCAACCCCACTAATCCAACGGTTGTGTGTGTGGGTAACACCACATGTTTCGGGAGCAGTTGTTGGCAGTTTGGTTATAGGCGTGCTTCCCTCTGAGTCAGTGTCTCCCAGGGTAAAAGATTACTGCTGGAAAGGGCACGTGATATCAATGAGATGCAAAACCAGGATTTCAACATCTTATACTCTCTAAAGCACTCCTTTTTTCTTTTTCTCTTTTTTTTTTAATATCTGCGTGTTCCAGTTAAGTTCCAAAAGAACGCCTTCATTTTCTTTCGTGAAATTTGACTTGGCGGAAGGATTTTTGCATTCCCATTCATAGTTACTGCATTGTATTGTACACTCTGTTTAAAAACACATTCTTAGTGACAGTGATGCATTGCAGTTCAGCAGGGGAATAAATTTCTTGACAGTATGTAGTAGGATACAGCATAATGTAATTTATCAATATATGAAAAATTACGCAATAGATTTTATACTCTCTGTATATATTTTCAAATGCACTGTATATTAGCATTTCTGATACTCCCATCTCCATGAAGATCTCTCAGTTTATTAATTCTTGTATATGTACATAAAAGATCTTAAGAGAAGAGTTTTTTCTGGACTTAGAAGCTGGTAGCTCCAGTATGGCCAAATCATAAGGAGAGTGGGGAAATGGTGATTTTCTTCCCAGTGTGTTACAGATTATTTTACTGGACTATGAAATGGACAGTTGGTTTGGATTTCCTTTTGTCTTGCTTCTGGTGATCTTTTAACATAGTACTCATTTCAACTGTATGTCAAAGGTGACTTTGTTCTTACCTTATAGGAAGGAGTCTGTCGTGTAACTTTTGCCATTATCAAATTCAAGATAGTTAACATTGTAAATCACTGGGGCAGTCTTGCAATGATACAGCTCTGAGATATCACCTGCTTGACCTCTCATTTAATGTCCCCATCCAGGTGTGTTTCCTTTAAAAACCGAAGTCCCAAATGTGATCAAATACAGGTCACAGAACAAATTATCGAATGCTAGGGTGTGGCCCTCGTAGTGCACTTTGCTTCATAGATGATCTAGTTTCAGAGCAAAAGTGCCTTATTATCCCCTTTATTGAAAGGGGCAAGAATTATGAGATGAGGACACTGCAAGGAAAAACATTCTCTATGGGAATTCCTATGGGAAAATACCTTATAGGTGGGGGAAAAAAAAAAAACTCAGCACATTAGAATGCAACAATACAGGCTGGAAGAAGTGCTAGTTGGCTTCCATCTATTATACAGACAGGGAAATTAGCTTACCGTAAAAACTAAAACATCTGCATAAATTCTTAATGTAACAACTGCATTTACATATGCAGCAAAAGATAACAAAATTCAGAAGCAGAAAAAATATTGAGTTTGTACAGCATGACCTTCCATTTTGGTACAGAAAACACAACTCTCAGAAACCAGATCTACTAAAAACATCTCTTTCTAAATCTGATTTTTATGCATATATGCACTTTTTTTGCAGGTTTATTTAGTATCGATTACAAAGGAAAGTGGCCAAGATCTGTATTGGGATCTAGCTCTGCTAGAGTTTTTCTTTGCCTTTCTTTGAATGACTCTTGCTCTTCTGCTTCAAAATATAGGGGCAATAATACTTAGCATGTAGAAATTATTTGATGCAGATAGGGGTAAAAGTGGATAGATACATATAAATATAAATATTGCAGGTCTGCTCACTGGGCTCAGTAATGAGACCAATTTAAAGAAATCAAGCCAATAAGAGAAAAAAATATCAAGGAGCTCCTCTAACCCAGCCAACGAGTCCTTCCTCGTTCTGCCCCGTGCCGGAGGTTGGGCAGCGACGTGCAGCTCGCTGCAGCCGGCGCGATGTTCCCGCAGCTGCTTCGGTCGAGGAGCCGCTCGAGTCCTGCCCTGCGGTGGGACGCAAAGTTCCCGTCTTCACAGCCGAGCTGTGCACTTGGCAAGAAAAAAGGAGTTGCTGGGAGGCCTCATCTGAAAGAGTGCGAAGCTGCTGTGCATGTGCTGCTTTGCAAAAAGGGATGGGTGGCAGCCTGTCTAGTGCGTACTGGCCAGTAGGGTATCAGAGGCACGGGCGACGACTGGATGTTGATTGCAGATGGTGGTGGGCCGCCGCCAGGCTCAGCAAGGTGGAACAAGCTTTCGGTGGTGGTCCAAATGAAGGCCAAACAAATATGTCTGTTTAATATAAAGAGTGGTTAACCGTGCTGTCTTGTGTTGTGATCCCCTCAGGTCGTGTGAGCGAAGCTCATTTATTCCACTGTTGTTTGGATGGAGGCCACCCATGGCTCTCCTGGCCTGGTGAGATGAGGAGCCGTGTAGGACAGGGTAGGAGTGGAGCAGACTGGTGTTCACTTTGTGGAGTCGATGTTCCCTCTGACAAGGCTGGCAGAGCCTCCGCTTTCTTGTCTCTGCCGTGTAGTGAAAGGACTTTGTCAAACTTCATAAAACCTCAGCTCCATTACTGCTAAAAGTGAAGATCTGATTGGATTTACTTTTCCAATACCACTTCTTATATTTTCCATTTACCTAGATCAGACAGTGAATTTAGACTGGTGAGTTTCAATATAACTCTTAAAAAAAAATTTAAATTAGAACAGATTGTTGTTTTGATACAGTTATCCGGCACTGCTTGGGGTCAGAATTTTCAGCTTAAAAAGCTGTTAGACAGTTTTCCCTATGTGAATTTTAGAAGATTAATGAAAATACTTTGATTTATGAGGTTTTAAAATTCTTTTTTTTTTTTTTTTTTAAACCAAGCAAGCTTTTCCCTTGTTCCCAACCCCCCAGACTTTGGCAATAAGCAGCTTTTGATTTGCACAATTGAGAAGTCAACAACAGAACAAGATTGTAATATGTTAACGGTTTATGGTTAATAATTAGATTTTTTTTTTTCCCCCAGTAAGGAAGTAACCTTCTTTTTTTTTTAATTTGGATTTTTTTTAATGGATTTACATTAAAATATCTAGTATATCCATAAAAGCAACAGTAGGTGGCAGAATAACTTCACTGGAAGTCAGTTTCTTGATATCCTCAACTTTTTTTCAATGAACATTGAGAGAAAACCAGACGCATCTATATGAGATACAACCCATTGCTACTCTAGACGGTTGTCTTAACAGAGGATGTGTCAGGCAATTCCAAAATGCTGCAAGGTTTTTGTCAAATTTTAATGCAATTTTTTTTTTGCTTCCTACTTCTGTAGAATAGTTAAATCCTTGTTAAGACTATTTCTGAGAAGTTTGTATGTGGTGCCTTGCTGCTGCAGAACATGCACATGCATTAGTCACCAGCTGAAGCATAGCAAATGGTATTTTAGAGGAAGTGTATCTATGTAAATAGTACATACATATAATCCTTTCCTTTTAGAGGAAAGCATTCATGTAAACATATTGCCACAAAATGTTTTTGCTCTACAGGATAGTTTTGCTGTCATTTTTGATGAAGAAATAAGCTCCCTGGGAAATTGCTAGTAAATCATGACTGGGATTCTTCAACAGAAAGTAAGGAATCTGTGAAAGATGGATCTGGCAGGAAGAGGGGGAAAGGGAGGTTGCAGCTGTGACTTGCGTTGGGTGTATCATGGGCTGTTTACCAACGCTTTGGCTTTCTCCTCTACATCTCCCTGGGAGCAATTGCAGCACTCAGAACCACGAGGGCCTCCAGACAATACCATTAAAAAGCAATGAAACAAACAGACCACTTGTGAGGTAACAGCTTCCTTCACCTTGCCAGGCAGTCATGGTAGGCTGAGGTGTACTTGGGCTGTAGCCAGTTCTTCAGTCACAACTGTCTGATCTCAAATTTGGAGAGCTACCAGGACCAGAAAGAAGGATGTAATTTAATGGTGTTTTCCCTCAGTGTAGCAATGGAAAAGAGTCTAACGTAGAATCACAGAATGGTTTGGGTTGGAAGAGACCTTTTAAAGACCATCTAGTACAACCCCTGTAAGTGTAATCAGAACTTTTGTTCTCCGTCAAACATCTGGGATCATCCCATCCTCCTTCCATGCAGACTGGGGGAACTGACCTGGATTCAGATCACACGTGGCTGGTTTTAACCTGCGTCAGGTCCTTTGTCCACTTCACTTCCTGACCACACGGACGTTTTGCTGCGTGGGGTGGGCAGCAGTTTGGGGCTGAGGATGAGAGACAGGAGAAGGCAGGATGGCTTCCTCTCATTGCAACGTTGCCTTAAAACACCTGAGCCGTATGTTAAACTACAGCCTCATACAGCAAATTTTCTCTGTGGAAAAGGTATTACAGATCATTATGAAAATTAGAGTTTTTTTTTTTTTTTTTTTCTCCATAATGGGTGCTTATAAAGATGTCCCCAAAGGAACACATGAACAGTGGTAGTGCCCACAATGTGTTTTCTTACTTTTGAAATGTAGCTAAAATGGCATTGCTGAAAAATCACTTCTTATTCAGATCGCATTTGATAGCTGCAGTGGCTGGAGATGGCCTGTGCACACAAATGGCAGAACCCCACAGGTTAATACAGCTATCTCAAACTTACACACGTGATCTTTTTAATACAAGGCCTGTACTTAAACTTAGGATGGTCACACATAATGAAGCCTTATAAAAATCAATGTTGTGAAGAAGGGAAACAGTTTCTGGAGACCTGGGGTCTGATATCTGGGTCTGAAGATGAGGCAGATGTGCTTCATTTGCTCTGTGGTGTTTTGGCACGGGTGTGCTGTGACATTGTAGTGACTCACCAGCGTTACACCGGACACGTTTGGTGTGTAAGGTGGTAATCTTGTGAAGATCTAGCAAAGATGAAGAACAGGGGAGTTGCAGATGGGTCTATTATAGCAACAAGTCTGAGGGAGTGTTATTTTGTGCTGTGAAAAACAGTAATGCTACAGAGGGTGAGCCTGCAAATGGGCAAAAATATGGTGTGTATATAGAGTGAGAAAAGGAACTGGGGCATGTTTATGTGCAAGTGTTGTGATGCAGCTGCTTTACAGCGGATTTTTTTAGGGGTTCATCCACTCTGAAAGTGAACTTTGTTAGGACTCATAGGTGTATTCCTTCCAATTCTGTTGACAGGTTTCTCTTTAACTTGCCACTTCAGTATCTTTTTGATCCCATAGATTCTGGCATCTCCTCATCCTTGGAGGTGTTTAAGAAAAGGTTGGGCCTGGTGCTTAGGGACACGATTTAGTGGGTGATACTGGTGGTAGGCAGATGGTTGGACCAGATGATCCTGGAGGTCTTTTCCAACCTTAATGACTGTAGATTTCTATGATCTCTCTTACTTGAAAATAGCTGTGGGATCAATTAAAGTATTTGTGTAAGGTTTTTTCACTGAGGATGTATTTAACATAATCATAGTGTTTCTGTAAGTGTTCCTTGTCCCCTTTCACTTTTTCTTCCCAGCAGATTCTTTGTTTACTTGCTTTAGACATTCTTCAGGAATTTGTTTGGTTTTATGTTCTTGTTTATTTGTTTTTCCAATTCCATCAGAGTTCTCTGGATTTCATTCTTATATATTGACTGTTGTAATTTATTTTCCTCTCCACCAGCTGTATTAGTTTGAATGCTTATTTTGTAAGGTCTGCTTGTCTCCTGAAAATCATTTTTAAACCTTTTGCTCGATTTGTTATTAGAGCTCTCCGTCTTGAGGTGAATATTCATATTACATGTAGGCCTTCTGTAACAACCACAGGCTTTTAGATTTACTTTTGAGCTGATTTTCAACTTCCTGTCTTTTCTGAATTAAAAAACACCAAGCTGGCTTCTGAAGTTTTCAAACCGTGGTCACTACTGTCAGATAGTTATGCATTTGTAATATTCCCTAGAAGTGCCAGATATCTCTAAAATACTCAATGCTGAGCTTTGATTGCAGCTTGTAAATGAAGTAAGAACAATAATCTTAATAGGCTTAATTACCTTGGTTATTGGTATTATTAGTCTGAACTTTTTATGCTTTGTCTACTTTCCCTGAAGTGTGGAAGAGAAGTACTGTTGTTTTTTTTCTCTAGAAACACAGGAAAATAGTGGTTATATTCTAATGTTGTGGGTTTGTATGTATGAAGATTTAGCAATAATGGGATATTATCTGCTATTCGTTTAGTATAACATTACTTTGTCCTACCTGCAACCTAGTTACTCCCTTCTCTGTGCCTAGATACTGGTTTTTTTATAGCCTTTTTTTTAAAAAAGGCTTCTTTTTGTCTAGTTTGCCTAAATCCATTTCTGTTGCTATACCCTCTTGTTCGACATTGTTTCCTTAAGCTCTTAATATTATATTTGTATTTATTTTCGAAAATGTGCATGTTTAAAATATTTGACTGCTTGAAACTTAAAATGCATTCTTTCCATGATCTCAAGCTGTTCATACTCCAGGTTCAGGTGTAGTGTCGTGTCATCACGCCGCCGCCACCACCACTTGAAGTCCTCCCTTTTATAACCCTGCAATTCGGTAGTGCCTGGCTAGCTGCACTGTACTCTTACGAGAACACGCAACCTCTGCCTCATACAGCATTTTGTCTTTTAATAACCTGTTTTGCATTGCAATACTAAGTAGAACACTATGAATACTGCCTTTTTTTTTTTCCCATCAACATCTGATAGAATTCTTTGGCCTCAACTCAGGAAAGCACTTAAACATATTTTAATTAGCATTTTAAGTATATACTTAAAAGTGAGTGCATGCTTAAGTGCTGCATTGAGTGGGAACACTTTTTGAGTTTGTTCTTTGGTTTTGTCTCTCTTCTGATGTTTTGTTCTCCAGAACTGTGTGAATGCTGTACTGTTAACTCCTTCTAGGCCTGACACTTTTTGACCACCTCCAATGAACTGAGTTCTGCCTGCTTCCCATTCTCCGGATCTTTTTTGTAAATGAATGCATTCCTCTCCAGAAGTATTTCCTTTCCTGCACAGCCAGGGTCCCAAATTGGATGCTGTTTGACAACAGCCTGAATTTAGGTCAGTCCGGGTATGAATACTTTGCTCTGAAATATATTTCTTTGATTTTTTTTTTTTAAAAATTTTTATTTCTAGGTGTCAGCTAAAATGCTTTCCTTCAGTGTGATCACTTTCTAACAGACTGTTATCTAGTTTCCTATTTTCTTGATACAAAAGAGAGAAGGTAACAACAAGCCTGGGCTTTTGCATTATAAACCTCAGGTAATTTAGACCAGTGGACATCTGGTAAAATCCTTTTGTTTAAATCCCTACTGCTTTGCATCCTCTTGATTTGGTTTGAATTCCATGTTCAAATAAAATTAGAAAGATTAGTGGAAAGCCTAGGCAGAGTTAAGAGGTTTTGCTTTGTGTGATACTGAAACAAAAGTTTTAGATGATTTTGGAAAAGAACTATGTATGCAGTTCTTCCAAACTCTTTTAACACCTTGGTCTTTACTCTGCTACAACTTTTACAGGTGATGTGATTCTGTCTTCCACCTTTCATGCTGGGAGATAAGACAAGACAGATAAGTTTGCTTTCAGCTTGGGAGGCATTTTGAGGAAGGCTGGGGGTGGGGGAACATGACCTTCAGGAAAGGATGTACTCATAGGTATTTCAACTCCCAGCAAGTTCCCTATCAGTATCAGACAATGCATCCCTGCTGTTGCTGCTCCCTTTAACTGTTCTTCAGATTTGCTGCCATTTTTTGCCATTTATAGAGACCTGTCAAATATTGGTGCCCTTTAACATTGGCAAGGTCTCCCAAACTCCCACCTCAGGTTTCTGGTCTATAAAACAGATGGTATAATTCCTGTCTACTACCTCTTTTGAGATTCAGGATCTGAGTCACTGCAGTGTTTTCAGACTATCTGAAAATTTTCATAAAAGGGCAATTTTTCTGTTGTTCTGGTCCATAGAAGCTAATGCTGCACACTTGTACAATGGAATTTGGAACTATTTGTGTCTATATTCTTTTTGTTACCTGAATCCAATGACAAGGCCACAGAATATCTGAAATATATTGCACTGATGCTTGAAATTTAATAATGTCTGTGGAATTTGGGCTACTGAGACCTCGAGAGCCGTTGTTGAGAAGCGGGACTTGAACCATAAAGCTCATATCCAGCCATTTCTCAAATGCAGAAGTTTTTAGGTCTGTGGGTTGGAAGTGGGTCTGCCTTTGTTCTGGAGGTTGGCTCTTGCTGTTTGTAGTCAGAATAGAAATGCTTACAAAATAAATGGTGGATCTTTCTGCTGGTGGTCACCGCAGAGACACTAAACAGCTTGTAGGGCTGATACATGGCGTATCGCTTCATGGGAACACTCTCCTATTTACAGCCGTTTTCCTTGAACTATAACAAAACTTCAGGCCTTCTCTTTGCCTCCAAAGCAGCATAGTTTTTGGGGCAGCTCAGTGACCCACCATGTTGTAGAAGGGCCAATTCCCTTGCTGCCACTTGTATTTGCTGTTGGGATTCACAGTGATTTGCATTTTTTCAGGAAGTTCTCTGTTGGTTATTCATAAATCTCACCTTCCCATAATTATCCGTGGCGCTTTCCCTTTCTGTTCAAAACTCCAGTGCAGGGTGAGCTCCTGGTGAAGTCGTCACAGGCCGTGGTTTCCTCAGTAGCCATTGCTTTGTTGCACAGAGCTCAGAAAGGCCATCGAGATGGAGTTGGGACTAAAGTCTAGGTCATCTCTGGTGTTTGTTCCAGCGTGTTAAAAGTCAGCTTTTACATCTCTTACAGTGTCTTATGGAGCACTCACCTGCTCTTTTTGTGTGTGTGCATGCATCTCATACCCCGTGCTTTCACAAGGGCCACTGAATATGTTTCTGTGCTGCTTATGCTGTGCATGTCCAGCTCCTTAGGGAATTTCATATCTTAAAAGTGCGAGGTCTGCATCTGTTGGTGCACCCTGAAAGAATAGCTGTCATCTGCCTTTCATTGGCACAAGAACTGTGAGTTATCCAGTTCAGAAGATAAATTAGTACAGGCCTGATCAGCAGTTATGCTGCATTCCTGTTATTTTGTCATCTCGCTGCTCTGGATCTGTTCAGTACTAACTGCTCGATAAAAGAGTTCTTTAAAACACCCTCAGTAACCTCAAGAGAGACCAAAAGTTGTTCACCAGGGCAGAGTCCCAGCTAACATGTAAATAATAAGCTGGTATTTGTTTCTTTTCCTCTGTTTTTAATACAGTACTAATGCTTCACAGTATACCTTACAACATACTGAAAGTTGCGCCAAGAGTAGCTTTCCAGATTCACCCTTCCCAAACTTGTAGTGCAAACTAGCGATACTTAGAGTTTGTTTACCTGGCTTATGTAAAGGGCAAGGATTTTTAAATAAAATTCATAAAGAAATGAAAAAGGCTTATGGGTTTCTCTGGGGGGAGATTATGGGAGTTTTGTTACAAGATCTACAACCCCATGCCCAGAATATTTAGCAGTCAACTATTTCTGCTGAACTGTATCTAGACATTGCTCAGCTGTACCATTGGAAGACTCTTAAAACACTTGGTGTTTTTTATCACCCTTCACGCAGTGAGTTCAAAGCACTAGGAAAGCAAAATACTGAATCTCACAGCACTCTCACGGAGTAGGCGTTATGCCTACTTTGGAAAATTGGGCACAAAGAATTTATTGTATCGGTAAGCAGTCACAGCTACTTACTGTCAGAGCCAAGATTAGAAAATATGTGGCTGGACTTCTGCTCCCTCCTATTCCCTCTTGAGAATGAATCAAGGTGAAGAGTAAATGGTAAAAAAGTCTGAAACTTTTTTTTTTTTTTTTCCTTTGGAAATGTGTTTGGGGACAGAAGGATGAAGGTGGAAAGAGATAAGTCGTTGATCATGTTTCTTTTTGGTGTAAATCCTTTAGGGTCAATAAAACCAGACCTGCATTAAATCTTACTCAGTCTGGAATGAAAACTGAGTAACATCAATAAAATTTAAAATGAGGACTTACCTTGTCAGGCTAGCTTCTACACTGAAGTGTACATCTAATATTCTGGAGGAGGAGACAGGTCTAAGAAGTAGTTGAAGTAAAAGAAGTCCATTGCATGATACTCTTTTCATACGTGCAGATTTAAGGTTTGGTAAAGCAGGTACGGGTTATTAATTTTTTTACACTTTTGAGGAGTGATTTATTGTAAAATATATATATATATTAATAATAATAAAACCTACTGTTATCCTTAATGGACTCCAGGCATAGCCAATGGCAAAATAATTTTGTTGAACTAATAACACTCCTACTGAAAACACTTTTCTAGTTGATGCATGTTGTGATGGTTCCAGGACTCAGGGAGCGTAGCTAGAGGCATGTGCCATCAGTGCCATTACGCCTGCAGAAGCTGTACGTCTCACACCACATAAGGCATTCTGCAAATCAGCATGTGCCTGAACATGGAAGAGTTTTTACCAAGATTTGGATATAAATGAGCAATTATCTTCAACCTGTTTCACACTCTGCTTTGCTGCTGTACCTTACTTTGAAGTCCAAGCATCTTGTGAATTATTTTTTATCTTTGTCTTAAGAACTCTCCAAATGAATCCCATTCTTCCTTGAGAAAGTCTGTGCTGGGCCACTGTTCCAGTGGCATGTCAATCCCAGTGTGCAGCATCCAGCAACCACTACTTTCCTGCCCCATGCCCAGATCAGGAGATGTGCTTCCAGTATGACTGGAACCAGCCTGTTGCTGTTTTACACCTGATTTTCCAGTGTTTGCTGTGAAAAGTAAGCAGTGTCCTCAAACAATCCTGTCCTGAAGCACTTTTTTATCCTGGGTTTATTTCCTACATGTTTGCCCTTATCTTTCTTTCTTTCTAATTGGAAGAACAGCTATTCCAGTCACGTGCCTATTGCTGCACATCTGTTATCTTGATTAAGCATACCTTGCTTCTCTTCAATTTTTCCCAAAATTAAATTAGTTCCTAATATTACTGTCTTTGCAGTTTAATGTTGAACTTCACAATGGAGACTCATTTGTGGTTTCTTGAGAAATATTTCAGACTAAGCTGTTATAAAATAGTCCAAGGAAAATGCATGATCCTGTGAATTTTAACAGCAAGTATGTGAGATATAAAATGTTAATAGTTACAGTGAACAATTAATCCAGATCTTCATCAAAATTGCAGCTGGCTGTCCAGAAGATGTCAGCTGTTTTTCACTGCTGTGTCTGTATGTGAAGTTTGAAGGGTATGCAGCAAGAATCTCAAAAGATTTGACCCAACTGTGTTCTCTTGGGTTAATTTGAATGAGATGGAAAAATGATTTAGATGCATTAAGTGTAATTCTCAAAGAGGAGGTGCTTTGTAATTGTGAAATATCAGAAATCTTGTACAATTACAAAGGTGGTCCTAAGGTTTAATATTACTGAAGGTGCCAAAGCCTGTTTTTCTTCACCTGATAACTTCCAACATTTCTGTAGTTCTAGTAATAGTTATAATGGTGTGTCCAAATAGCTGAATAAATATTTTGCTGTTGCTGTTCTTGATGTTTACAAAAATTTACATAAAACTAAGGTACGTGTAAAAGAGAACAGTAATGCTTGTACACGCAGTCTCATTTCCAGTGGAATCAGTGGAGGTGTTCTCGTAATCACCAACTTCCAAAAGAAATCACCTTTTTTTTTTTTCCTCAAAGAACACCTTTGGGCTTGAATTGATTCGTTTTTGCACGTTTCACTGTTATCAGTCTCAATGCGATTTGTCTTAATGTTGAGGAAAGATTTACCAAAACAACCCTACAGGGCTGATGCTCCCTGCAACACAAATGAGGTAACATTTCTACAGTGCTGTCTTCTGCACATATTTAAGTAATGACCTTGAAGAGTGGGTTGTCATCTCAAGAGGTGAGAAATTAGCTTGAGTATAGTTTCACAGGTCTGTGATTTTATTTGGACAATCTCAAATGCTATTCTTTTCCTGTATTAGCCAGAGCAAAGGGGGATGTGTCATGCTGTGGTCTCAGCACAAAAATGACTCCTTGCATTTTTCTGAGTTCATTTTCCGTCCCAACTCCTAACTTTCAAAGAGATTTCTAATGATTCATATTTCCAAGGCAAGTACACTCCAATTTAAGTGAGTTAAGTACATAAATAGAAATTTGCCATTTTAAAATTTGACATAAGCTCCAATTTTAGTGGGGAAATACTGACTAACTGTATTTCCTAGTGAAAGGATTTAGAAGACACGGGATGCAGAGGCCAAGAAAGTGTCAATGAAATTTCAGAATGCTTTGAGCCACAAGGTGTTTTTCCCCCCCAAAAAAAAATATTGAAGAGAAGTGACATGGCTGAATTACGTCCCTCTCTTCTTTCCTCTGGGCAATATCAGATCAGACATATTTAGAAAACAATCATACACATTCATGTATTTTTTCTACCTCAATATGGACTGTTTATCTATAACTTGTAGACTGTATACATATTTAATCTTTTTTCTTTTTCTTTTTATTTTTTCTTTCTGATATGCTTTCGTGGAATAAGTACTTAGGATAAACAAGCTGCTAAGCAGCAAGACTTCAAAGAGTGCTGTAACATTTTTCAAAAAGTGCTAATAAAACTTTATAGCATGCTGCACCATTGTGCATTTTGAATAGGTTGCCTTTTTTTTTTTTTTAGGAAAAATTGCTTAAGAATACCTTAGTTTAGGAAAATGTAAGGTATGCATGTAGTACATATAATTCACAGCTTTTCATTCTCACTTTTTCTTTCATGTATTTCTGAGCCTTATTTCACAGAGAAGCAGAACTGGTGGTAGCTTGGGAAGTGGGTGTTGGCTTCATCAGCTGTTTTTGTTTTTTGGATGACTTCTGCTCTCTTTTCCAGCCATCACAGCTATAGAGGATGATAGATGAATTTTGTTTAACACTCTAAAATAACCAGGGACACGATGTTCCCTAGGTGGGCCTTAATTGCACCAAATAATGATGTCACTACCCGGTTTGCTCCTTCTTTCTTAATAGCTGACTCATTTTGTAAAAAACTATTGGTGTATCGGTTTGTCAAACTTGTGTGCAATAGCAGTTGCTGCCCTAGTACTCTGCAGACCTGTTAAATTGCCTTAGGCAAATTGGAGATGGAGTCATATATCCAAACTCCCTCTTACCCTGTATTGAAAATCGATTGACTTTTATATGCAGTGAACTAAAGCTACATAGTCATTTAAGGGTAGCCCTTATAGATAAAGTATAAAAAGCCAGTCTGTGTCCAAAATGCATTCAGTGAAAGTCAGCTGCTATCATAAAACAGCAAGAAACAAAAACTTCTCCAACAAACATTGTATAAAGCACACTATGTAATCCTCAAAAAGAATTACTTTGCTTCTGTGACACTGATAGAATATAAGGACTACAAAACAGTGTAAGCAATGTGATGTTGTCTTGTGATGATGCCGTATAGCCATCTGCCTGTAGAGGTTTAATGAATAGAGGGCAGTTTTGGACAAGGTGGAGCCAATACTCCTGTAGTCCTCTGCTGCCCGCCTAAAAAGTAAACGGAAGGGCTCCAGTGCTGCAGAGCAGGCAAAAAAGTGTGGTTTGTAGGGGCTTTCACGGCGACGTGCTGAGGGGAACTCTCACACACCCTAAAGCTGCTTTCTGCTGCTTCCACGAGGCACTGAGGAGCAGCCTGAAAAAACAATGCCCTCCCTCTAAAATGTTGGCGCAGGGTCACAATGTGGGATAAAGGGGTGTTAGGGTGAGTGTTTTAAAATGGTTTAGAAAAGCTGTGTAATGACAGTAGCCCACTGAGCTGTTACAGTTTGCATCCGAGACACAGTACGTTTGTTGTGACCTGCTGTCTTGAAGGCCTGAATGAATTAATAGGGGAGGAATCGGAGGAATTAATGAAATTAATGACATGTAGATTGAGTTGTGTATATAGTAATATAAACACTCTTCCTGATGGGCTTGTCGAAACACCAAAGTCAAATAAAAATGCTGGTACGCTAATTATCAGCTTTAAATAGGCCATGAGTCCTAAACAGGCCTTTGTTAAGAGTATTGTGTTAGTTTAGTTCATATTCCCACTTAGTTGTTAGGAAATATATATAAATATATATATATATATATATAAAGGTATACAAAAGCCAAATAAGATAAAAACTAAATATAGAAAGAATTATAAACATAACTTGCTGGATAGATCCTAGTTTGTTCTGAGGCATTCTCGGGTGTTCAGTTGAACATAAATCCTTTGAATCTACTTTGTGAAGTTGGGGTAACAATTTGTGGTACCTCTAGTCAGTTTGCTTAGTTTCTCAGCATGTCTCTACAGCAACAAACAGGGGTAATAATATATATATATATATTCCCTCAGAAGGTAGTGAGGTCTAATGTCACTGAAGTTGCGTAAGGCCGTGTAAATTTGAAGCACTGGATGAGGCGGGGGAGGTATGCGGCCTAAAATCTGAACTCTGCCAGCAAAAGCGAAGAGCCTTCAGTCAGTGTTTACAGCTGCTGAGGAAATCTAGCAAGTGTGAATAAACTAAACTGTATTTTTCATTGAGGAAAAAAAAGTGTAGGTATCCATTTTCTTGCAGTGCTGTTAAAGAGCAGGATTTGTGCTTAGCTCTCCCCTCAGCCTGGAGCTGTGGGCCAGCAGAGCAGATCTGAGGCTCTGTGCGACTTTGCTGATACTCCAGACAATCCAGTTTCTTCCCCATCCTTCAGAAACAACCAAGCAAAAGTCCTAGTCCTTTTGCTGAGAAAAGTGTGAGGTTTAAGAGTGAATTCAGAATTTTTTAATTTAACGAGACAATATGGCATGCATCAGAAAACACGTTTAAGCTGTGCTGTTTGCAGCTTTGGGAGTAAAGCAGGTCCTGGCTGTAAAAGCCAGCTGTAGGTGACAGTGATTTCCTGCACGGCACTCCACTTCAGCTCAGCCAAGATCAGGCCAGAGGCTTTTAGAGAGGTACGTTGCTAACTGCATAAAGGAGTTAGCTGGATTCAGGGAGCTGTCATTATGCAGAGGCTGCAGGGGAGGGCGGAGGAGCAGGAAGGCCTGCTGAAACTAACCCAGAGCTCTGGGCGACTGGCAAGGCATGAAGGAGGGTGGCGGTTCCTCTTGGGAGATGTCTTACGCATGTCTCTGCAAACAGGTCCCTACAGGCTGTGGCAACACGCAGTACTGGATGTGAAGGCCTTCCAGGCACACAAACCTTTTTCACGGGGCAGGGTAGCACAAGGGTGCTGCAGTGCAAATTTTGAAGGTTACGTTTGGGTTGGCTGCGGTCCTTGTTCCCAGAGGAGGAAAGGCTAAAGACCTCAGGCTATCTCTGGGTGGTAGCTGTTTCAACTTGAAGGCATGTAGCTGCTTGAGAACAGCATGCTTTTGTTTTGGTTAGTTTCTTTTTTTTTCCTTTTTTTTTTTTCCCCCTCCTGGTGAAGCTTTATTAATTTATTATGATTATTTTTAAGCAATTGGTGAAGATATGAATATGCACTTTACTTCTCCAGAAGGTTTATGGAACAGAATTGCATAATTTTGTACTTTTCCTATGCAAAGCAGAATAAATCGGATGTAAATCCAGTGGCCAGTTTTTGAAAGATTCCTTGGTTTCTTCCAACTCCTATTTATACCCAATGAAATCCAGTGCCTATAAAATGACCTCTGCTGCCATGAATTGCCTTACTGAGGGAGGAAAGAGAAAAAACTTGGGTAGAGATGCTGTGGCAAAGCATGAGCTGGAAGTCCTTTTCCTAGGAGCTCTAATATGGTTGCAGCTAGCAATAATGTGTCCTGAGGAACAGGTCTCTAATCATCCTTCTTTTTAAAAGGTGCCCATGAGCATTCTAGAAAATCATTACTTTCTTGTTTTCATGCTGTTAGACTGCTTGAATAACCTTTTTTTTTTTTTTTCCTGGATGTGATGCAGCTGAAAATAGGTACAGATGAAATTCCACTGAGGCGAGGCCAACACTTGTTGCAGGATTGCTTATAGGATTAGGCAGCATTTCTCAATAGGCTTTCAGTGGTTTGTGTATGTGTGTATTATCTGTTGTTCAGGGAATTATGCCAAATTCTGGTGACATTGGTTGAGAATATGAATCCTAAAACAGCTCTCAGTACTGAGGCCTTGTCTTTGCCTTTAGTCAGGCTAGCTGCTGGGCCTTTCTCTCTGAAAACATCTACCTGCTTCACTCCAATGCTCACATCTCCATTCCAGCCTATCTCTCTGTTGTGTATAAATAACCTTTTATTTCAACTGGTTAGCAACAATTGTTAAACACAGGCACTTGCCTGTTGTTTATTTTGTTCTTTCTTTGCTATTATGATTTTACGACAACATGTAAAATTACCTTTGAATATATATTTTTGTTATTTAGGCCCTGATTAAATACCGTAGGCAGTGTTTGGCTTTGAGCATATGAATTTCATTTGTTAAAAAGTTTTTTGCTTGTGATGGCTGGGCTCTGTAGAGTGCTTGGTGTTATCTTCATTCTTCCCCACAGAAATACGATGTGCTGGGGCTGGTGGCCAGCTCAACTTGGGAGTCCAGAACCCCTGATGGGAAGAGTAGGGGCTGGGTGTGAGGATTTGCTTTGGTTTGAGAAGATAAGGTGCTGTTGGATTTTTCTCTCTTGTATTTGGTTTGTATGAGTCAAAATGGTTTACGTTTTATGAGTGAAAATATATGCGTGTATTTAATCTCATAGTAATAGTTGTGATGTAAATATGTTTGGTTTGGTCCTGGAGCTCAGAATTGTCTCAATAGTGCAGAGGCTTTTCATCAGAGAAGTCTGCTCTCCTGGGGGATAAGCCCCTACCAAGCACCACTGCAGTAGCTAGTTTATTGTGCCCAGTAGCTGTGGGTACTTGAAACTCTCTCTTTAAAACTCTGATTTTGCTTAGAAGCTCTCAGTGTTGCAGTTTAGGCTTTGCCTCTTACTGCCTGTAATTCCCTGATTTCACTGAAAATGCTCAGTTTTATGAAAGTTTTCTTCCTTGTGAATATTAGGTACAAGTCCTGTTGAGCTTGTTAACAACTCTGCACAGCTTTTGTAGCAAGTGGTTACTGATGCTGGAAAAACAATCTCTCTGAAGAAACAGAAGTCAAAGAAAAAACTAATTCAGTCTGTAGCCCAGTTGAAGATCACAAGTACCCTGCTCTTTGATGACAGTCTCTGGTAATTTAGGGTTCTTCCTCTGGACAGACTGCTGCCAGTCTCAGGGAGCTGTAGCAGGTTCCCAAGGAGAAGGCTGCGGTTCTCACAGCTGTTTGAAGCATGCTGCCCTCACCCCACTTTCCTCACTGTTCCCTTTTTCTGTTTCCAGGATTGCTGCCTGCCCCATCTGGCTTTGTGGTATTGCTTGGTGTGCTTTCCTTCCGCTAGTGCATACACAGTAGCCACTGTTGTTTTGACCCGTTGCTGAACGCCTCACCAAAAGCTCCGGGCTTCAGGGAAAGGGAGAGGTGCCTTCCAAGGGACTGGTGTGAAGAGTAGCTGGGGAGCTGTAAAATTTCCTTCCCTTCTCCTCCAGCATGCCGAGTCAGCATCTACCGAATGTCACTCTTACTTCGTGCTCTCTAGCGACGTTGCTTGAGTACAGTGAAAACCACAAATACATGGGCTAATAAGGGCAGAGTGTTCTTGTGCTTGCTTCTCCAACTCAATAGGAAGCCTTTAATAAGAGTTTTCCTAAATAGTGTTGCTTGCGAAAAGGGGAATTCTGCTCTATTCTTTTAACAAACAGCCATTTCATGAGAGGTTGTTTTTTCTTCCTCCTCTCTCAGTACATTCCAGAAGACTTTATACCTTTGCTGGTTACTGATTGATAGTTCTGCACTGAGCTCCCTTTAATTTTGCAATAAACTAACAAGGAGGCTGAGACCACAAGTTTACAGAAAATGACTTATTTACTCAATGGGATTTACAAGGACAACAAAGTCAGATTTAGTAGTTCCAGTGTGGTCCTAGGAAGGGCAGGAGGAGTACTTGAAAAATTGTACTGTATAAATAATCAAACAAAAAATAGTTTGCTTATTCTTCTGTGTGAAGCAGTCATATTTCAGTTCCTAGGCCAACTTTATCCCAGGACCTGCAAGGGCTTTCAGCATATGCAAGAACTACACTATTCTCAACAAACATGGGTGCTGGAAATTTAGGTATCTTAAATAAGTGTTTTTATTTTTCTTTTGTGCCTCCAGAAAATTGGCATCTGCTAAAGTCACACTAGTGGAAGGAGATTCTCTTTTCACCATGACATGTAAGGTTTCAAGAGATTGTAAAAATAAAGGTGTTGACTTCTGGATTAATCTTGGAATTAACAACTGTCTGTTTGTCTGAAACAAGAACACTATTTTCCTGGAGAAACTAGTGTTTCTATTCCTATAAAAATGAGGGAGATCATAAGAGGAGACAGGAATTTTCTCAGGTGTCTAAAATTAGGAACTTGAAAGTGTGTTCCCCTATTTCTTTGTGTTTCTATCCAAGTTTTCTAAGTGTAAGGAAAAGTGTTCTTGCTATTTCTAATAGTTACAAGGGGTTATTTTACAGTCTAAGGTTGGTATGCTGATATTGGGACAGTAAACAAACTTTCTCATAAGATTGGGAAATTGTATCAGTCAATTGTGTGGTATTTTAAGTAACACTTTTTTTTTTCCATAAATCATTCTGAAATTTGAATCTGAGTGAATTTCTACGTGTAATTCTGTCAGAATCTGAAAGCTGAGAACTGATTTTTCACCAGCTTTACCAGCTGCAAGTGAATGTGCTAAAAGGTGTAAGACAGTAGTTCACTGAATTCCACAGGAAACTGAGTGGGACAGGTTTTCAGTGTTACAGGGCTATATGGCTGACCTTTTGGTCTTTCTTCTTTTAGCAGTAGAGGGTGTTTTCCATTCATTTGCACAATCATGGGCTGAAGAAGCTCTATATTCTTCATTCATCACAGGCTAAAAACAGAAAGCAGTAACAAAATCTCCTTACCTGTTGCACGTGTCAGGCCTCAGTTGTGCATAGAGAGGTATTATGTTTTTTTTGTGACTCTTAGTGCCATAGAAGTAATGAAAGTACCTCTGATAATGAAAATATTTTGTTCCATTAATGCTGAAAATAGGAGCTGCTATTAAAATACTATGTATTTTAATACGATAAAGTTGCTACATGATATTTTAATGTTCTCATTGTTGATTGTTCTGCTGAAAGAAAATAAACTCATGACTGGCATTGCACCTGTGGAATAAGTGGAAGCTATGCTTGGCTGGTAATAATGTCCAGTATCTGTCAAAAGGAACCACAACAGAGGCAACTTTTCCTTACCTACTTAGACTGTGGATTTGGCAGGTCTCCTGTACTAAACAGGGTAAATCTGATCTGTATTTCAATGGCAGATCTCCAAGGAAAAGCTGAGGAAGTGCTACCGCTAATTCAGTGCAAGGCACTCTTTCTAGTAAATCTGCTTGGACTTGTGACCCCAGACTGTTTCCAGGCACTGTTTAGCATTGAGAGGTGGTTTCTTTCAAGTGTGGCATCTAGCAGACCAAAGGAAAATATTCTAACCCTCACTCACCTAATGTTGGTTATTTGTAAGATAATGAGTTCCTAAGATCAGAACTGAGCGCTGTGTGAGATTCAGCTGGTTCTCTCCGTGCACGAAGCACAGAATCACAGAATGGCTTGGGTTGGAAGGGACCTTTACAGACCCCCTAGTTCCAGCCCCACTGCCATGGGCAGGGACACCTCCTGCTAGGCCAAAGCCCCTTCCAGCCTGGCCTTGAACCAGGCCAGGGATGGGGCAGCCACAGCTTCTCTGGGCAACCTGCTCCAGGGCCTCACCGCCCTCTGAGTAAAGAATTTCCTCCTAACATCTGATCTAAATCTCCCCTCTTCTAGTTTAAAACTGTACTTATGAGGAAGACACACAGCTGATTCACTCCTTATCTCCTTTGTTTACCTGTGCATTTTCTCCATATCACACTTGGGCTTAACAGTTTCCTCAAACACCTATTTATTATTCTCTGAATATATTTCATTCCATTTCAAAGGATAGCCATATGTCCATTTCAAAGCAATGGAGTTTAAACACGTCTTTCAGGTTGGTGAAGGAGACTTTGGATAAAAGCTAATATGTTCTTTAGATGTGATGCTGGGAAGCACATGGTAACAGCATTCAGGGCCTCAAAGTGAATGTAGGATTGGAGACAGATGAAAACACAGGGCTTTGTTTGTGTGCCACTATTCACTGCCAAAGGATTGCTGACCAAAGTTTTACTCTGGGAAAAATGAAAGAAATCTTAGCAATTTCCAGTAAGGGGATGTAATTGGATTTTTGCACCTTTATTAAAAGATACATGTATTAGGAGGAGTTTTCTAAATCTGACTGCCTTGACATTTTTCTTTGGAGATGGAGGTGAGTAAAGGCCTGCTTTTCTCCTTTTGTTAGCAACCCGTAGGTTGTGTTTGAGCCAGGGTTTGGAGCACTCTGCACACCTGCGGAGTGAGATTCAAACTGTATTATGCTAGGTGCACAGAAATGAATATTGGTTGATGATACAGGAATGCACAGCTGCACCTGATGGAAGAATTTTGGAGTAAATGAGGCTGCAGAAGCGTGACGAAATTTAACGCCACATTTAGTGCTTAGCTAACAGCCCATTGATTTGTACTTATGGGAGAAGTGAATCTCTCTGTAGGCTCTGCAGACTTGCAGAAATGAAGAATAATTTTCAGTTAATTCCAAAATAAGCATTCAGCACATGCATATGGCTTCATCTCAGAGGAAATGTGCAGGTTTTTTAACTGTACCTTTTTTAAGACACTTTCAAATGGCGTAACAAGGTGTCTGGACTGTTGTTAGTGTTGAATGGATATTGAAGGACACATCGGAAGTTGAAGAGTAAGTTCAGAGATGTAGCTTGGGTTAAGCATAAAGAGTGAAGAAAACTTATGCTCCTACAGCTATCAGGGCTGTGGAGATCCCAGCTGAAAAGGAAGCCAAAAAATCTGAAAGATTAAAAAAAAAGTTGAGTTATTCTCCTTGTTCATTTTTATTTTTGAAGTGTGTAGAATGAGCTTCTTTTGAAGGAGAGCAACATAAAGTCCAAGTTGTTTAGGATTTGTTGTTGTTCTTTAAGAAAGATCCTTAAATATGGTATCGTTCCTTTACTATGTGGTGCATAAATAACATACGTGATGGCACAGTGTAAGATTATCTTGGCAAAGGCATAGGATGACTGCATTGCTTACAAAGCTTTTGACACATGTGAATAATGTGATCATTGCAAAAGTGTGCCAATGAAAACTTCATATCCCACCACTATGTACGTGCATATAAGTTTTTGTTAGCGTGTTCTTCTTCAGCATGTTTCTTAGTACCTGATCGGGGAAAGCTCTCAGTGTTGTGTGCCATATTGTTGTATCTTACGCCTGGCTGTCAGAATAGCCTCTAAGCTGTGGGTTTTGTGACACAGTGAAAACGTAAAACTACGAGCTGTTCAAAGGGAAAGGTCTTGGATCCCATGCCTGTTCACAAGCAGAGGTGGGCGGGCTGGCTTGAGTGGGGAGGAAGAGTCGTGGTCTTGGTAAGGCTGCAGACTCCATCGCATCCTTGGTAGCTCATGTCATGCTGCCTGGCAGAGACATGATGCCACCACTGTGGTTATGACTCTATGATCTGATACAACTTATGTGGCATCTTGAATTAAAAAAAGAAAATAGCGTGTCATATCATACTACTTATTGTTAAAGAGCAGGAGGAAGCCATGATCAGAGGGAGGTAGGAGCAACGGAGGAAAGAGCAGAGAAATTAGTCTTCCTTTTAGCCATGGCAAGCTGTTAGTTTATTCCAGTAGCATCATGAAACCGTATCCATAGCGTAGCATGCAGGATTCCAGTCTCCCTTCCTCCCATGTCAGATACAGCTGAAGACAGGCTGTTAAGTTCAAGGAGAACATGCCTGGAGTGGAGTATGTTCTAAGTAAAGTATAAGGACCATCTTGGTTCTTTGAAGAAAACAACAACAAAAAACCACATGCATGTTTCTGCAGAAATTGCAGAAACTGCAGTGGCTTAGAGATCCTCAAAGCATTAAGAGGTAATTGAGATTATATGCTTTTCTATCTATGGAATTGATAGTGTTTGCTTTAATGTTTTCTGTTATTAGAAAAGAAGTACATGTTCAAAAGTGCAAGGGACTGCTTTTCTCTTGCAAGACTTCCGTTCATGCCATCAGAGAATTATGTTTTTGTAGCACTGTGTGGGTAGTACCAGCTGTTGCTGTTTGCCAGAATCTTGTGGTCCTGAAGAACATTGGACTACCCTCCTGTGTGCAGATAGCCCTGTGAAATGTAGTACTCCTATGCTTCAGATCAATGGGGTAGTATCACTACCACACCTTTCTTCATGGCACTGTGTTTCAGCCAAAGAAAGGAAGGGTATAAACTGTATAGAAAATACTTGAAAAATACATTTACCATTTGCCTTTAAAATTCCAGAGTTTTGGTTTTACTTAAAATTGGTCCTTTGGCCTTACAAGTGACATAAAAATTCTCAAAATATTATTCTCTCACTAGGTGCTTTTTTAAGGAGCATCACATTGTTTGTTGGAGAACGTTCTTCAGGACAGTAGTTTGATATTTATGTATCAGAATATGTTGTTTGATATTTCATCTTTTTAACAATATCCCTTTTACTGCACTTTTTTGCAGTTCTCTTCTAGTTACTGCAGGTAGTTCAATATTTTCTGAGCTGAATTTGCTGAAGGTCAGAGTAGGGGGTTGCCCACACAGTGCCTGTGCCTGAGGGATTCCAGTCCTTGCCTGGGCTGCTCTCTGCCTTCCTGTAGCTATAAAAATTCATTTCCCTTCCCCCTCTCCCTATCTGTTTGCAGGTTATCTTGACGAATCAGATTACCACATCACTGAGCAATGGCCTTGCGATCCCAGCAGACCTGGTGTCTCCAGCTGATGATTTGTTCTTGTCTGAAGGTAAGAGATCCCTTCTATCAGAACTGAAACTCTATACTGACACAAATCCACATTGTAACTTGCAGTCTTCTGTTGATGTACAGGGGTCCAGGAGAGTCAGGTTATCAAGCCAAAGATAAAACCATGAGGAGATGAAATTATTTTTCAATTTCTTTGAAAATTAATTATAAAAAAAAAAAGGAAAGAAAAAAGAGTTTATTAAGGAAAAGAAACTGACCCTTTCTAAGGGGTGGGAATGGATTTTCAAGCTGTGTTCATTTCTGTAATATGTTCCTTAGCAGTCTACTTTCATTCACACAGCATTATTATACTTTCATTCACAGAGCATTATTTTTCTCCTTCTGGAGCTGGGACTAGCTTAAATACACAGGCTAGGCCACAATTTTAATCTTATTTAGTGATTATTGGTGATTCCAAAAAGAAACAGCTGGTCATAAAGGAAGGAGAGCACATAATCACTCCTGTCCCTTGCATTATATTTGTCCAGTTTTCAAGCACAGTGATTCAAGCTGCAGCTCTCAATATTGCGTGAATGTAATATGAGCTTTTGTGTGATGCCATATACTACTTTACATCTTCATGTTTCTTTTGTTTCTGCAGAGAATTAGAGACAAGTATTACACAAACACACACACACACACACATTTTGGGGGTAGTAGTGAGGACTTACTGTGCAAAGTATAAAAGATACTGAATCAAGGCTTGCAATGTAATACAATTTCAGCTTTTCCCACTTGAATAATCAGAGTGCCCTCAGAGACAGATACAGAGTTTACTTATTTAGACTTAAATTCAGCTATAGGCCAAAACGTATGATGATAAGCAATGCTCACCTTTCCTGCAAAGAAAGGATAAATGCATGGGGAATTTCTACTTTGTGTAATATGGTTATTTCCCCTCTTTCTCTCCTTGGTGAGCTTTCTGGTTCTGGTCAGCTTATCTTTGTTCTGGTTGATCAGAGCTGTCCTCTCAAGCTTGTCTGACTTAATGCAAGAACTGCTTGGTGGCAAAAACAATTAAGCAGTGGTAAAAATGACATTATTCTGCAACTCATTTCAACAGACAAGAGGAAGAGGTTGAATGTGTATTAAACAGAATGTGAAAGAGCAGCAAATAACTCCAGTGTAATGTCTTGACACTGACTGATGTGTTCACTTCATAATTTTGTCAATAGGAGTGCTTGGGCAAAGCATGGTCCATTAAATCATTTTGAAACTGTGCTTCTGGCTTTTGTTGGCTCCATCCATTGACAAGACATCACTGAAGTTCGTTGCTTGAGTATCTCTCCCTACCTCTGTCAAAGAGTTGAAATTTGGTAACTATATTTGGAAGAGGAAGACATAATTTTTCATCTTTATGATTTCCTTCTTGGCATGAATATGTTACACATTGCCTCATTAAATACTTTAGATCATGGCAGTTGTGCTTTAATTTGTCCTCTGGAATTGCTGTGTATGAGCTTCCTCAGAAAAGGAGAGCATAGGTAACTCTGAAGTAGAAGTAATAACAAAATATATACTCAGCAACACATACTTTTTCTTGGGGTTAAAATATTTTGAAGAGTCTTTGGAAAAAGTTGTAATCCTTTGAAATTTTCCTGCAAATATCAGAAATGTGCAGTGCTTTGTATAAGCCATAGTTCTCAAATCATGAATGTGTAAGAGATGGTATGATGATTTTCATAGCAATTACAGCTTATTAATGAAGGTACTATGTTGTTTCTGAACTCTCTACCGCCATTATTTTTCAACTTTTAACCCAAAAATGAGTGAAAATGTGTTGGTTGCCTCTGTGTGTGTTGTTTACTTTGTTTTTCTCGTTCCTTGGTTTTAATTAAGCGTCTGAAGTGGTAAACCATGCCAGCACGGCACTTCTTAAAAATGGAAGCTGTTTGGCCTTCCAAGGCTGGACAAGAATGGCACAGCAGTGATGCAAGCTCCTTCAGTAATTCAAGTTTTATCAAGGGATTGCAAGGGTGTTCAACTTCTTTTCCTCCTCTCCCCTCCTTTCTGCTTCCATCAACTAACAGAGGTGCTATTTACCAGCTGTGTTGTATAACAGGAGAGCACAGTGCATCTCCATACCACGAGGTTTTTTCCTCCCATCTTTCTCATCCATAATGTGGTTGCTTCTGGATTGCCAGTTTGCTTCAGTTTTAACCCATGCTGTCTGCCTATGAGGAAAAAAAATGTAATTTCAAGCCCATTCGACATTTGTTCTCCATGTTTATAATGCTTTCAAAAGTATGGCCAGTGTTTTTTCTTTTTAACATTAGGGTGTTGATCTGTCCTGAGAAAATCCCCCCTAATTTATTTCATACTGACTATCAAACAGCCTAAGAGTAGCAATATGTTAATCTTCTGACAGTCTTGCATACTTTAAGATTCCACAATGAATTCATCTTCCAGGGTTGGAGTGACCTTCATAGTATTTACTCCTATTTTACAACTGTGCAGGAAAGAGTTGTTGGTGAGTAGTCCATGCACACAAAGAGAATATGTTGCAGTCAGGAAAAGAAGCCAGATTCGTGACTGGGTTCTTACCTCATTCTTCCTTTTCACTCATCACCAACTTAAGCTGAATTTGAACCAGTGACCTAGATGTGAAAGGACCCGTAACACGTTATTAGTCCTGTAAGCAAATCAGACCTCTTGGTTTGTATATGTCTAACATGTTGTTTTAAACCTATCTGAAACCAGTTTTGTCATTGTAAATGGCTTGCTAAAAGGGTGATCTTTCTTAGACAGAGACAGAAATAAAAGTTTCAAACTGAATGTGTTGTTGGAAAGAAATGGAATGTTGTAGTGGCTTTTGTTTTTGCTTCTGATTGTGCTTTGGAAGGGTATTTCATGGGCTGTGTGTTAGATTAGGCAAGAAACCAAGGAAGCTGTTCACTTGACGTGTGACAAAGTTAATCTGATGAGCAAGCTGAAAGGACGTTGTCAAGCTGCTTCAGGCTCAAAGTTTGTCTTCTTTAAAATTATATTGTAATACATGAAAACTTGTGTCCTAAAAACATGTTAGATTTTTACGAGAATAATAAAGCCTGTATAAAAGCAGCACAGATCGTAAAATCTCACCACTTACATAGCAACGTAAGAGCTGTTGAACTGTGCTTGGTTTTACTCATTGCAGGAAAATGTTATGTCCAGCTAAATTCCCAGATCTGTGCATACATCTGCTTCAAGACAGAAAAAATGCTTAGTTTGCTGCAAATAAATATGGAATAAAATAGAAAAGTTTTTGTACCTATGGAGTGAGTCCTGGCATTCATTTGGCCTTTACATATTTGCCAGATTATTATCTGAAGTTCACTAAGATGTATTTTTTTTCTTCAGCTCAAAAAGTGTCAGGCATGTAAGGTTGTCACCTCTCTAGAAGATAAACTCAGTTTTTATTTATAGCCATACCATTCTTACATATCCTGTCATCATAGGGGATAGACTGGATGGAGCACGATGTGGATGCTGTTCTTTGCATTTCATGCTTGCTTTATGGAATAGCTTTTTAGCCGTTTCAGTAAAAAACAAGTTTGAGAAGCTTCAAGGTTATTTTAAGTTGTTCAGAGATGGTCAGACCAGCCCACAACTAGGCTTCAAAATGTGGCCTAAAGAATTAAAACTTCATTATTTAAATGTATAACAATTACGCCTTACCCCCAAGTTAAAATAACCATCTCTTTAACAATTAGAGAGATTTAAACTGCATTAGTCTAAAGGATTAAGCCATTATTTGTGGCTGTGACTGTACTATTTTTATTTCTGTAAAGTTCACGTGACTGGATTTTACCTAATGTAGAGGATCTTTAGAAATGAATTCTCAGACAGTTTGATTGCTAGCTGGGAGGTGAATTTTCTGTGTTTCATAAGGGTTAGTCTTGGAAAAATCAGGTTGAGCAAAGTAACTCAAATTGTAAAGCGGTACAGAAGGATAGCACAGTGTGACCTACTTGAGGTCCCTCTAGTCCGCCAGTGCCTGTCCTGTTAATACATCTGCCAGCTGCAAGCTTACAGTTCCTCTTGCAGGCATTGAAGACAAGCCCCATCTTTCTCAGAAAAAGGTCAGGAGAGTGTTGGCATGAACAAGAACAGAGTCCTCCTCCCAGCATGCACAAACGTAAGGCAAAAAGGGAAATTCTGTCTCAAGCTTCTTCAGCCTCAGCTAGCACTTTCAAATATTTATTTGGAAAAGTCAGAATTATTTTGTGTTTAAAATTGTCTGTAAACTTGTGCTAGCTCTGGGGAGGCCAGTTTTTGGTCTTCTGCCATTTGTGTTCATCAAGCAGTTTGTCATAGCACTGTATGTTTTTAATGCACAATTTGAGCAATGAGTTTAGTCTGACCTTTTCATCTTTTTTGCTGAGTTATCCTGAGTTCTTTTAAGCTGTTGAGCAGAAATAGTCTTTTGTGTCGTGGAGACTGAAGAAAACTAAGCTACCATAATATCGTCCACCCACAGGGTTTTCCTACTTCTGATCATGGGATTTTAGTCTAGGGGGCAGAAGGTTTGAAGCTGGAATGTTTGAATTCTATTCTTTGCTTTGCTCTTGCTCTGCCAGGTTGTGGTTGTAACATTTTACTCTTCAGGCCTTGGTTTACCAGTTTTAGATGATGTAGGGATATATTCTTTGCAACTTTTTTTTTTTTTTTTGAAGTATTTCAAGATATTCCCATTGGGAAAGTAATAAGTTGACCTGCTGTTCACCTCAGAGTAAGACCAGTTCTGTAGTTTATTACTTATCTCCTTTCAAATCCCTTTTTTCGGTCCTGGTGCTGAAAGGAGAGATAACACTGGAGGAATTACCACAAGAAGTGAGGGGCCCCCAAAGATAGGAGTCTGTTTTGTTTTGTTTTGTTTTTATTGATTTATGTGTACGCTTATGTTTAAGGTTGGACCTGCAAGTGACTTAATAAAAATCAAAAAGAATATTCTGTGAGAACCCTAATATACCTCTTTTGTGGGAACTTTGAACTGACAAACAGAGCAGCTGTTAAACAAGTTTCTAAAATGCTTCCTCCTTGTAGTTTTACAGCTAATGCAGAATAATTCGTGTCTTAGTGAAGTGTTCCAGCATGATATGAATTTAAGTAAAAATATCATAGTGCTTTGACATGTTTTAAGCCTGTAATGTTTTAACTGCATGCTCTGTAAACGTATTGTAGGCTGATTAACACAATTCTGCTTGGTAGGAGGTAGTTTGTCTTGGATCAATGAAACACTGGTGTTATTTAAAAAAACAACTACTTTAATTAAATGATAAAATTCCTAAAACAATATCCTATCTTTTTAATAAAAATCCACTCTGACTTTTTGAGACCCCAAAATTTGGGAATAGTTACTAAAAACATTTTTGTTATCATTATGGAATAATCTGGAGGTGGGGAGATTGCTCGGCCTGTTCATGAACTTTGAGTGCAATTTGTGGTATGGTGGGAGAAAGGTCTTTAAACTGTGACCCCTTATGTAGGCCCTATGAAGGTTAGATGGTTTTTAATGTGCAGAAAAAAGCTATGAGTACAAATAACACTAGTGGTATTGCCAGATAATAGTTGGAATTCACCTCTCAAATCTGTATCTATGCATACTGACGAGTACGTTACCACCACTGATGTGCTTGTGTGAACCCAGAGGACTAAACCACGTCTCTGAAAAGGTAATAGAGTTCTCTATTTTGTGGTTTATCTTGATATACCCACTCAGCCCAAGGCCAAGTTACCCTCCCACGCAGGGACAGCAGAGCCCAGCGAGTCCATCAGCCATGGGGCTGTGCCTCCAGGTCCGAGCCCTGGGTATCCATGACTTTATTGTAGGAGTTGATCGAGTTACTCAACTCATTGGTTCCAGTTCATGTGAGCTGTAATGGAACAGCTGGAGTTATTTTTTTTTCCTAATTCTTTAATGTGCTGCTGGACTTCATGTCTCAGCTGTCTTTTAATAAACTACCTTGGCATAGACCCTGTGATCCCTGTCAACGATGCTGTGGGAAGCCTTTTGTTCAGGCCGTTCTCTGCCTTTGAGTTACTTCTCCAGCTTCAAAAATCTCCAGAAAAAGATTGTAACTCTCACATACACTGAAAGGTGAGAAAGAAACTCTTCATTTACCTGGTAGGAGTCAGGATATGATGTAGCACTTAAGGATAGGTAAGAAATTGGCAGCAAAAAGAAAGAGTCGTGTTGATAAATCTCATTGATACATGTAAGAGAGAAAAAAAGAGCCTGCTCGAAATAATGAGGTTTCATTCTTGTGCTTGAACTGTGTTCATGTTTCTGGTAACTGTGCTCCTCAGTGCTTCAGTGGAAGGAAAAAGTCCTTCTAGTTGTTGAGAATGCTTCAAGGAAGTGCACCATCATTATAGGGCCTGGGAGAAATGATATTAGCCATTAGGGGAAATGGTATTGTGATTGTTTCTACATGATGCAGAGTTGCGGTGTATGGAGCAGTTAGATTTCACGATAACAGTGGTCATGTCAGCCTGTACTAATTTTGATGCTATATTTCAACAAGTGGGAAGTAGTGACATATAACATCCAGCCAAATTTTAACGGCTTTTTAATCAAAATATAAATCTCTCAGTAAAATGGTCTTACAGAGACTGTACATGTCTATGGAAGTTTCAAGCTGAATGACACATGTAATCGCTTGATCTAGACTACGAAAGGGTTGAAAACTGTCAGCAGGAGCATTCAAAGGACTCTATATATCAGTTTAAGAGAATCTTCGTTCCTTCCTTCCTAATTGTTGTGATGATAGAATACCAAGTTTTACTGCTTTGTTGTGGTTTCTTTCTGAAGATGCGATATGGCTGACAATCATTAATCTACAATTTGTAATCCAAAAACCCTTCAGGTGTATTTGCTGGGAATCACTCATCTATATCATCAGAAGCATGATAACAGAAGTGCTTACAGTCATAGCTGAGTGGTTAGAAGCTAGCACCTCTTGGTTGCTTACCTCAGCTGAGACAGTGCCAGACCGAGTACGTTGCACCTTCCAACACAAAGTAAAATGGGTTTGCTTCAGAATTCTGTTTTCCAACACTAGTTTTTTCTTGTTTTCCTTTAACTGCAATAAATTGAGAGCCTGCACAGGTCAGCCACAGACTTTCACGGCATATAGCTGTGAAGCATTATAACAGGACTGCAATTTGTCATCTCTTTGTGCCCTAAAATGTTTTAAAATAAACATTTCCCGTTCTGTGCAGAATAGAAAAGATCAACTTGCATTTTCACTGTGGTCCTGCAAACCAATGACTTAAATCAGAAACAGAAGATATGGTTTGTCTCTAGACTCATTTTGCAGCCCTACGTTGTACCCTAGTGTTGGTGGAACTGCTCCAAACTAACTTATCTTTCAAAATGCATTGTGAAAATTATTCAAGGGTAGATACAAGCTACACAGCACTGGCCCCCATGCACAATGGTCAGTTAAATTCTGCCTGATATTGTTCTTAATTTACTGGATTCTCCTTAAATCTGTACAAACAGGCTGAGGCAAAATAATATAAAAATTGAATCTTCATTATGTAGTAGCAGTCAGTCCCATTTCTTGTGGAGTTTTATAGTACCAACAGTGGATCTCTCTTCTGGTGGGACTGGGAGAGATCTGACAGATTTCTGTATATGGGGAAGCATCACTGTGAAGGACCTGTATTTGGCTTGCAGTGTCATGCGAATCATATAGCTCACCTTCAGAACATGGACCATTTAGGAGTGACTCTGGGTTCAGGTGTTATGCAGATCAGGAGGGCCAGGAAGAGAGGACTGAATGATTTCAAGGTCTGATGTCTATGTTCTGGTTGTAGTTCCAGCTGGGTTTCCTCTGGATTTACTGCAGGATGTTTGAAAAAGTGGCTCCTTGTTAATCTCAGGCAGCCTCCATGATTGATGACTCCCCTTAATCGTAAAAAGAGAACATTGGTGTTTCTGCTTAATTTGTGTGTATTTCCTGCTTTATTATTGTAATAATGATTTATTGTCATAAATGATGGAAGTTTTATAACCTATTAGCCTTTTTTGGAGGTTGAAGCTGGGTGCTGTGGTATGTGAATGGAGTTCTTCCCAGTGACGCTCTGCTGCTAAAAGGTTACATTCAAACCCAAACATAACATGATAATAAAAAGACGGCATATGGTTGGTGTATGATCCCTTAATTTAATGAAAATAGGCAGCTTGAGTTTGAGCAGATTTAGCATGCTCCACGTGGGGAAGTTTGTCCAATCTGGATTCTGCTTGTCTCCTCCATCAATATACTAAGCAGTAAAAATAAAGGAGCATTCAGAGAAGGGCAGTTCAAGTGGTCATAACACTGTACTGTACAGAAAGATGGGTGAAGAAATGGTAGAAATAGGAAACAGCAGACGCTACTACAGGATAAGCATCCATGGTTCTTTGGGAGTAATCTGAACCATTTTGGTACCTGGCAGGGGAGCTGTTGTTTCAGGCTGGTGCAAGGACATGTAACAGAGTCTCATGGGCACATCTGAGTATCAAGAAGTAGTTTCTGAGCGTGAAATCTGTTAGGCCAGCTGTTCCCACATGGTTTCTGTTTGTGCCTCTGTTTCTGGTGGTGAACTCACTCCAGCCGAGCTTGCGACCCTAAATACTAACACATACAATCGAACCTCTGTCAGGCTTGTGACCCCACTCTGTGCTGCTGTGACCCTGCTGGAGGTTATGACCCGGGGTTTGGGAACTGCTGGGATAGCCTGCCAGATAGTCCTGCTGGGGAAGTGGTGATGTGCCCCATCCAGGCCAGGATCATCACAACAAATGCCTTCAGATCTCACAGTAATTTGTAGGCCCCTGCCACCGGTTGGGGAGTGTAGCCTATTAGAGCTGACATGTCACTTTGGTACATCAGGAACATCTCGGAGATCAAAAGGTCATAGTCCTCCCACGCTGCTACAGCCTTTCTTCATGGACTCGCCTCCTCGCGTTGCTTCCCCGGCAGTCGGCTGGCAGCGTGGCTGCCTCGTCCGTAAGCGTTGACTGCGTACCCGCTGCAGCTTCGGCCCTGCTGCCTCCCGGCCCTGCTGCTGCTCCTGAGTCACCCTTTCCAAAACACTTCTCCCTGAACGCTCCTTGTCTTAATGCAGGGATTGATGACTACGGCTCTCTTTGCTGAAATGATTAAAAGCTATATTCAAAGTAATTAAAAGCTACATAGGGCAATGCTCGTGGAGGCAGGCAAAGCCTTTCCCCCTTTTTCTGAAAATATAATTGTTATTCATATACCTGTAGATGCAAGCGCAATCTTGCAGATGTGGGATGCTGATGGAGAAATAAACAGAAGGTGGCCTCATGGGGATGCTGCCATGGTCCGCAAAACTAAGCGATTTGATAAGCCCTGCAAGCAGCCTTTTTTAGCGTAAAATGGAAAGTAAAAGATGCCCTAGTTGGAGACTTTTGTGCTTTGTTACACTGCGATCTAAAATGGAGTTTAGAAACACCAACAAAAACAGATTTCAAATTTGTCTTTAAAATGCACTACTTGCCGTAATGTAAAATAGTAACATTTTAATAGCTAACTGACTTGATAGTCCAAGGCCAGTGACTTCATCTTACACAGTCATGGAAGTTAGGCTGTGGCATCACCACGTGATCTGGCATGGGAAGGAACCATATGCATAGGATCATTTATTTTGACTTTTTCTTTTTTGTATCTAGACCCTGGAAAATGGCAATGAGTGTAGGAAGAAGAGGGGAGGAGATGGTGCAGAAAAATTACATATTTGGATTAAAAAAAATTGCATAAAATTAGCCTCAATTTACTCTGTACCAGTCTTGAGTTTGAGCTCTGTGTAGAGCGCTTTGTTTAGAGATGTTGTAGGACTGGTTTGCTGTCAGGCAGGTGCACAGAGAGCACTCAAGTGAAAATGAGAACAGAAAAGTCAAGTTGTGGAGCTCATAATCCACAGTGCCACTCAAGGAAACGGTTAGCAAATCATATGGAAATTAATTAAATCAGAAAATATGCTGGTTACTGTACACAATTCTCTCATATGAAAAAATTGCTTGAAACTTTGTATCTGTAACTTGATAATCCCTTAAAAACTAATTACATGTCAGAAAATGGAGCATAAAGTCTCCTCCATCTGTCCAGGTTTGGATATGGCGCACAAAGGAGCATATCCGATTCATAGTACCTCTTAGGTAATCAGATTAATATCTCTTGAGCTGAATTTACCCTTTTGATACCGAGTCTTTCATATGCCGTGTTTCACATATCACATTCTGTTGAAGCTCTGTGGCCTTTCAGTAATTTCCTTGAAATCTATATGTGGTATGTCTGCGCTCTTTTGAGCTTTTTTTGGGACATGCATCAATTAGATGTGTTTCTGGCACTCTCTTAATGGCATAGTTTCCCTAGAGTCAAAAACTGCTCCAAAAACTGAGATCATTTGTTTAATTTAAAAGCAGAGGGGAATGGAACTACAATTTCAAGCTTCAACAACTATGTCTCTGTAGCTTTGAAGAAAAAAGCTAATAAACATGATGTCTTGCACACAAAATAAATAAATTCTTGTTTTCTTCCTAAAATACCTGATTTCATCCAATTTATTGCTTCCCTTTCTTATCTTTTAATTTTAATTCCTATTTTTATATGGTAAATTTTCAATTTCTTGTTGATTTTTTTTTTGTTGGTTTTGCTTAGTAAACCAGTCAGCTGGATTTTGTCGTCTGCTTTTAAGGAGGAACTGTAAATGATGCAGGATGGGCCTTAATTAAAATCACTGATAATCAGTCTGAATCCAGAATTGCGTTTTAAGTGGTTGCAGTTTTTGGCGGTACAATACTCTGCAAATATGTACAGTATAGGAATTGGCTGCTGTTTTTTTCAAACACATTGAGAGTAGAAGTACGTAAATTCCTATTTTTTAACAGATTTATCCAATAGTATCCATTCTCTGTCTCAAATACCTCTTAGCCTGCATCTGCGTTAGTATTTGGATTGAGATCACTAGCATAGCTTTGAAGCAAGTCCTCTATCATCTTTACTTGCTGCAGGTTGGTTCATTACGTGGTTTTCAACTCTTTTGGTCTCCTGACCCTGTTGTGCAAAATTATTCCCTAAAGGAGACTTGCTTTTCAAGCAAGTGTGTTTTTTTTGTTTATTTTCATGTAAGGTAAGTCAGGCAATACAGCCCTTGTCCAAAGACTGGTAGGAAGGATTAGTAGGGAGCTGTAATGCCCATTGCCTGGCTGCGGTAAGCTGCAGTTACCAGGCTCAGGTAACGCATGACAATGAGAAACAAGATCAATTTCAGCAGGAGAAGTGCTCGTGTCTTCACTGTGCAGTTAAGAGGCTAGTCTGCACTGAACCCTGAGGTGCCATGTCCTGCACTGTTACTGTCATTTGTGCTGCTAAGTATGGCATTCAGCCTGCTAGGGGCCTGCAGTGACCACTTGCCCAGCATACCCAACTCCTGTGCCCAGTCATCTGCAGCATCCGCTGCTGAAGGGTCCTTTGTAAGTCTGGTTGTTGTGTTTTTTTTCTTGCTGTTCCCTCTGTCTTTTTTTTTTTTTTTTTTGGTTTTGGTGTCTTTTTTTTTTTTAACCGATAATATTGATGGTCTCCTTAAAGAGTTGAAACAGTGGCTGTCAAGTTTCAGAGTTAACTAATGTTCTTAAATTGCTGGTAGAAAACTGCTACCCACTGAAGGGCACTGACTAAAATGATGGAGGTCTTTGAAACTTCAGAGATCGCTTCAGAGAGTAAATCTTCTCCTGTTAGCATTCAGTAGGAATGAAAGACAAGAATGAAGTTTCAGATAAAGTTCAGTGCGTACAAACTAACATTGTGTCATTCAGTATCTGAATCTTAAGAGGAAAAGTTCATGGTGGATTCAAGTTAAATGCCAAAAACCTCATGATCCTTGGAATCCCTGGTTTGGAATAATGCCAGTTCAACCAGAATAACACAAACTGTCAAAGGCTCTGGTCACGTTCTTTTCCTCTGGGTTAGCATGAGGTAACTCTGAACAGCATGGGATCAACACGTGAAGTCCTTTATATCCGTTGAGTTCATTGTCTTGGCTTATGGTCAACAGCTGCCCAGCTCTCCCTTTCCTGAGGGTGCATCTGCTTCTTAGTCACCGCCGTGACAGCAGTGTGTTACGGTCATGGGAGCTAGCATGAAATGAGCCGCTCGGATCCCGAGGTTCCAGCAGCAGATGAGTCGCAGAGAGGTCACCACAGGCTAATCTTCCTGGTATTTACCATGCACCCTATAGATGTATCCTGAGATGAACCTGCCTTTTCTTAAAGTGAGATGTCTTCTGTCTAGATGGGAAAATCCTATGGGTGAGGGGAGGCTCTATCACCTTCATGCAATTCTGGCTGTGTAAACGAGCTGGAAAACTTATTTTAGTTAGCTGGGGCTTTCCCTTAGGTAAGGATATCTTGCTTTCCATAGGGGTTATGAAAAGGTGTTTGTGACCAGCAGGCTGCATAGTAACCATGAGCAAGTCAAGTGGCACATAGTTTAGTAGCCCAGTGCATGCAATTAGGGTGATTTCAAGATTATTATAGTTTCAGCCCAGGCTTTGACTGTTGTTCTTTTGCATCAGTATTTATGGGGGTAGAAATTCACTTGCAGTTTGGTGTAGTGGAGCAGTGAATCAGGTGCATTTCAAGCAAATAAGTAAATTGCTTTGTCTATAAAAGAGTGGATTTTCATCAAGCTTCAGCATGATAGAGTATTTCCTATTTTGTTTGTGCTGAAAATGTTTGCAATAACAGTGGTTTCAATGAAAAAAAGGTTTCGTCAAGTAACGTGTTTAGTGGAGATATTTGGTCTGATAAAATATATATCTTGAAGATGTGAGGAGAGTAGGCTGAGGTTCATGAACATAACCAGAGACGTGCTACACAAACTAACATATGAGTTATTCTTTCTCTCTCTCTCCAGTTTTGCTCCCTCCCAACCCCAGAAACATTGTTTTGTGAGGTCTTCCTTTTGCTCTACCAGTGAAGAACAAAACAAAATAGTTTACCTGCCCTACTTCTTACATCTGTATGAAATTCTGTGATGTTTGCATTGCATTTTGCACAGGTACTTGTGGTAGTGGTGTATCATGTTCTAATCTCTCCTTTTAACAATTGCCTGCCAGTGGTAGCCTTGCACGTAGCAGTGAGCAATCCCTGCACTCAATAGTGCCATTGAAAATGTTTGAGAGCTTACTGCACAGTTTTGGCAGTTTAATTGCTAATGATGTGTTTTTGCTTCAAAATTAATAGCTGTTTCTGGTTATGATATAGTTGTTTTAAACCTGCAAGATGTTTAAACTGAATTTGTTGCTTCCTCTTTACAGTGTGGTTTCCTTCTTTGGCACCATCAGTACGTTGTGGTCCTGGGTGTTGGTGAGGAGACATGCCCTATTTACACTCTTTTGGAAAAGACTGCATCAAAGGCACTTGAAACTCTATGGGGTTTTCTCAGTTCAGATACTCAGATCTGACTACCTGTAACCACTCGATTACTTGTTTTGAATGTGAAAGTGGTCTTTCTAACTTCAGTATTGTTGTATTAAACTTCAGATCTATACCCGTTATCTTCTTAATACTGTGTGCTGCCTTTTGTGGGTTGAGCAGAATTATGATCAAAATATTAAACAGTATATTCCCTCACTGCTATTGTAGATAGTTAAGCTCAAAAGAAAGCCTCTTAGTTGACTCCTTCACTTCTGCTCCTTCCTTTTCCATCTTCGTTCCATCTCCATGGCCACAATTCCATATTGTTTGTATGACTGAGGCAATCATGTTCTTTTCAATACACAGACTTTTCAAAAAATAAAGCAAAGCTTAAGATAAGTCTATGTAATTAAAAAAAAAAAAAGGCAAGAGGCAAAATTATTTTACCTCTTGATCTTGTAGCATCTTTCAGTGCCATGACCGGTGGCCTTTTGTGATATACTCTTCAGTAGCCTGGTGTGACCTCACAGCTGTCTCAGCTTTGAGCAGGAGGTAGGACTAGAGACCTCCTGAGACAACTTGAAATATCCTGCAAGCCTGTGATGCTGCTATTTTGTCCGATTTTTACTTGGTCTTTCTTACCATCATTTTCTGTATATCCTCCTCTTTGTTGTGCCACATTTGTTGTATCTGTTTATTAACCTATATGCAAGGTTACGTATTTTGATGACTCTAATATGTATCTTGTTTCTTAACTGAGGGCTCTTATGAAAGACAATCTTATTCTTTTAATCTCTAATTCCTTAATCATAAATCCATCTACTTTATTGATATTACGTGTTGATGGTTTGAAGATTCTTTTCTGCCATCTCAGGTGAATAAATACTTCTTAAATTTTAAGAAGGAACAGTCCTATCCGAAGACAGAAGGGAAAAAAAAATAGTCTCTTCCTGAGTGATGTGAGATTGTTTTGAACAGTACTTGAAGAAAATCTGCTTTTTCCAAAAATCTGAACTCAGTAGATAGGATGATTCTATTCCTCCTGAAATGAGCAATTATTTTTTTTAATGGAAAAACTACTTTTATTGGTATGCCTTAACCAGTGATTAATAGCATGCACACAGACCTAGGACATCCTGAATTTTGGCCTAATGAGAACCCTGCCCTGCCAAATCTCTTGCAGTACACATCCTCTCATAACTCACAGTCCACTTTTCTCCTCTCTTATTAATCCCAGGATAATATTAAACTACCAGTAAGTCATAGCCCTCAAATGTTGACATTCCTTGAAAAAGTAACTGGTTATAACGTCAGTGATGGTCTTACCGTAACTAACCAGATGTAACCAAGGTGCATTTAAAAAGTGTTTTAAATCCCACCTGACGGTCAACATGAACGTTTTCCTAACACCTAATATAGGTTAGATGAAAAGAATTTTGGTGCTTCCTGGAAGTTTTGTATTGACACAAATAGCTATGCATCTACTTGCATTGGTAGTTAGGAAAATATTTGCTATAAACAGACTACTTCTTCATAGATTTTAGCGTTACTGGAAGGCACCAAGCTGAAAGATACTGTAAACCATAGTTGTCTTCCTCTTCTCCTTGGACCACTAAACACAAGTGGTAATAGCATAAGCTGTTTTACTGATTTAACATCGTGTTTCAGCTTTGGCCTGGAAATTTCACTACCAAGCTCAATCAGAATGGAGGCTCAGGTTCCCATTTAGCCTTTTGCTGAATCTCTAAAGCTGTTGGGAAAGTCATTGGTGATGTAGATAGCAATTCCTCTACACATTGCAGTAAATAGGCAAATCCATTTCGCATCAGACCATAAACAACCGTCTGCTGGTGATGACATTTGGCTACTACTGACCTGTAATGGATCCAAACCAGTGACCTAAACGTGAAATGTAATTTCTCCTAGAGTCAATCACTCTCTTGACTTGGGCTGAACTAGTGAAACAGCAGTGAAAAAGCTGTATCTTATTGCACTGTCTATGAGCCAAAGACTGAGTCAGAAACTCCATGTAACTACAGTTGATAGATGGTTGGATGGTTTGGGGTTTTTCTTGAGCTTTGATGTAGTTGGGTAGAAAATACTTGAAGAGAGCCGCTGCCAAAAGCTGGCAGAGAGGCCTAAATTTCTGACCATCTTTTACTAACAGTTCCCAGTTGTAGTTCTAGACTTAAGGCCCTGTGTATGATAGGAGCATGTGTCAGTGGTTATGCTTGTACTGAGCTATTTTGTTACTTTTAATTGGAGTTATTTCCCTGTTAGTTAAGAAGGAATGTGTATGTAAACAAGGGCTTTTGCTCCTTAGCCAGACTGTTCTCCCAGCGGTCTTGCTGATAGGATAATCCAGTGTCTATGGAGTTAGTCAGCGACGATGTCGGGGAACCTGATTCTGGCACCTCTAAATAAATCCTGGAGGACACAGGTTGCTGATAAGGGGGAATCATACTGTTTACACTTTCGTGCTTGTGCAACCAAAGTTGCAAAAGGAAACACATGAAAGATAATGTAGTGTAGTTTTTAAAGTATATTTGTCCTTTGGCCTTTACAGATAAATATCTGATGTACTGGAGGTGGACATGGTAAGTCCATGTTCTGTGAAACTCCTGACTATGATTTTGGTTCCAGGATGTAATTTGTTCCCACAAAATGAAATCTGTCCTGAAGATGACGGTAAATGCTTGTTACTAAAAGCAATTAATAGAATGGGTGTGTATATTTCCCAGACTATCAGAATTAGGTAAAATATTAAGTGCATAAAAGAATGCTGGGACACTAGGGACACTTTTAAATACCAGCAGCAGCAGCTAGTGACTTTGTAAAAATTTCACTTGTGAATTTAGTGCTGTGGAATGGCGCCAAATTAGTTCCATTGATGCGATGGTTTCCCAGGCAATTCCCAATATGGGCAGTGGGACTGAAGGCTTTTCCCCTTTTGACTCAACAGCATGCTTGCACACAACTTTTATGGGACATCTTCATGGCTTATTGGGTTATTCCATTTATCTGCTTGTCTGGTTTTTAGCTCCTTTTTAAAGATTAGACATACTTCTGTGTTGTTCTGCTACACCCAAATAAAGGCAATGTAAATGAGAGGAAAGAATGCGAGTTTGTGCATACAACATAAGAAACTGTCTTAAACGGTGATTTGGAGATTATCCTGGGTTGGGAAAGTAGTTGAAACTTCCTCAGCAGAAGCAGTCTTTGCTAATCAGCTCTGGCAAAGAGCCTCTTAATGTGATCCTGATACACTTCAGCAGGATTGCCACGTAGAGAAAAGGAATGCTGTTTAACAGTCCTGGTACAGTAATAAACTTCTTTCAGAGTTTGTGTCCATTTCTGGTCCTCAGACTTTGAGGATGATATAGAAATACTTGACAAGAGTTCAGAAGAGGGCCACAAAAACCAACAACAAAACAAACAAAAAACCAGTCCTTGTCGTAGAATGGCTTTCCAGGGTGAGGCTTCAGGAGATCAGTGGGAAAGTAAGACTGTAGAGGTCTTTATGCTTGGAATTGGTGTTTAACTATTCAGTCTTCTCTGTTGTGCAGGCAAGCGTCTACGAATGTGCAGTGACTGGAAGAAGTAGCAGTAAACTTCAGCCTTAGAAGACATCATGCTAGCAGTATGGTTGACTGAACTTTGGGACAGCACATGCGTGACGCTAGTACACTAGCTATTGCTTGAAATATTTGAGACTATCTAAAACATTTGTATAAAACAATCTTTAACCCAGCTTCTTGCAGTGCAGATGTAGATGTTGCAGGGCAGGGTGGATGTTCACTGGAAACTTCTGGCTGTACATACTGCTATGATTTTACAGTAAGGGAAAATGAGATTGGAAAATGAAAGGCTAGCTAAATGCGGTCCATTTGCTACATGTCATAGGTGAAGGGACAAAACTGTTTTTGCACTGTAATCCTTGGGTTTTGGCATAGCCTTGTTAGAATCTGGTGGAGAAGTGTGTCTGTGGAAGAAATTAAGATCTGAAGTCATCCTGAGGCATGAGAGAATATGCATACTTAAATATTGTTACTGACATGCAGTTTTATGATTATTTTTTTTTTCTAGCAGGTTTCAAGGAAAATTCTTCTTTCACTTTTGGTAGGTATTATGCCTAACTTAGGCATACTCACTCATAGCTTGTATGTATAGTGTTAGTTTCTGCATGGCAGTGACATGTAAGCTTGGTGAGGTGCACAACCCAGACTTGTGTATTTGTGCTTTCTTTTGAAATGCGTCCTCACAGAACTTCTGTGATTTTAAGAACAGTGGTGCATGGATACAAATTACAGTTCCAGACATATAAAGCAGAGTTCTCATAGAATTAGTTTTGTACTCTGTTGTGGAAGAGCTTAACTTCCATCTTAGTGACTCTACAGGCAGATGTTTTCATAGCCTCTCTCTGGATGCAGCTTTTCCTGGCCACATGCTGCTCAGTCCTTTGGGGTTTTTGTGGAGATGAAAAGTATAGCAAAGCTCATCTGAGCTGTGGCCAGTAATATTTACCATCCCCTCCTCCCCTCTCCAAAAAAGGCACTTATTCACTCAGACACCGGATAGCTCAGGAAGGTTTGCATACTTTGCAGCGTGCTGGATATAGAGGGCTTGGATGAAGAATACAAGTCAGATTTGAAAGATGTGGACTAAAGTGTGACTGCTGCATATTCCCATGGGGAATATTTGAATTGTTAAACTGGTTGCTGTCAGTGTCATTATGCAAGTTGTTCACCTGTCATACATAGGCATCATAAATGTGTCCGAAATAATACCTGCCTCCAGCCAAATGGGATTTCTGAATTGTACTGAGGTCATCAATGATTTCCACAGCAATCAGTAAACGTGTTAGCTGTTGCTCTCTGTTTCTGTCTGGTTTGGTGGACCTAGATCTCTGGTACAAAAAGCACTGACCCAATACAGAAGGAGGTCTTAGCCAGATTAGCCACTTATCTTAACTGAGATCTTATTCCATTCTGGTTATATGACTGTCAAGAGCCCCTTTTTGAGTAACCCCCGCTCTCCTGTTGTGGCCTGTGAACATAGGCATATTTTAAAAGATCATTTATCTTGAGCAGGGGCAGAATTGAGATGGAACAAAGCAGAACGGTGAAAGTAGAATGGCACTATCTCTGAAGTCTTTAAATGTTGGTGTTGTAAATGGATTATATGTGGCAGTTTCGCTATAGCCTGGTGAGGACGGAAGATGGGGAAGAGAAGAAGCCATAATAATAAAATTCTAACTGTAAGCAGGGTGTTTATATACTTTATAATATGACAGTAAATATTATGTGACTAATAAGCATGGACCAGCATCTCACAACAGTCTCGAGAGTCTGATCAATTTCTGGAGAAGGAGAACAACAAAGAATGAGTCGTCTGGGTTTTCCTACAGAAGTCTCCAGATTTTCTTTTCCTTTGCAGAAATGATAACCTCTGTGAGTACCACGACAATTAGAGTAGCGATGATGAAAACTGCTGCTATAATCATGGCACTTGAAATACACTCTAGAAATATTTAGCAGTGTGCAAGTCCGTGATGACCCAGTGGGGCTGACTGGCAGCCTGGAGCTAGCAGGGACTGAGCTGGCAGTCTGGAAGGTGATCTTCAGAGGAAAAAAAAAAAGGGATTCATCTTTAACACAGTGAAGTATCGAGCTTCTGATGGGCAAATGAGAGGATAACCATATCAGTGAGATAGAAACAGTGTTTCTGGAAATGACTGTGTAGGCCGGTCTGTCCCAATGGGCTGCAGTGTAACTACACTGTAAACCAGTAGCGTAAAGAAGTGACAGCACCTGAGGGTAGTTATGTTCTCTGAAGACAGTAGGTCCCCAGCTTGTTAAGGTTTAGAACTGCAGGACTAGATGAAAAACTTCCAGTTGAAGAACATGGCCCAAATGCACAAACATGTTTCATAGCAGATAAACCCTGTTTTACAGCTATAAATAAATGTGTTGTGAGACAATTCGCAAATTGACGTATTCCTGAGAGTTTTCATTTGGGAGTTGTGTTTGGTTACTTGAAAGTAGACCTTTAAGTTGATTTCTGGATGGAGACTTTAAAAGACGTTGGAGGTGTGTAATAGAAATGGATATAATCTCCTGTATTATGTCATGTCACGTTAGGACATGGAACATTTTATACATGGAACCAGCACTAAAGGCAGCAGAAATGAATCTTGAATCCTCCTTGCCAGCTGAAGTAGTCAGGATCTCACTTGGCAGTCTGTGGCTCATATAATGACTTTTGGAAAGACTATTTACAGAAGTGGAACCTTTTAAAATGAAGAACTGAAGTCATTAAATCAAAGGATGGCAAGCATAAACCACAGGAGAGACCTTCTGGATTTATCTTTCCTTTGGGTGACCAAATTTCATGCGTTTTAGATTAATGAGATGGAGCCTAAGGGAAGGTACAAAAGAGAGGAGGAAATTTTTGAAGTTGCTTCACCTGGTTCCCTTTTGAGAAAGCACATCTCAATTTCTTATGGTCTCTGCACAACTGTTTATACGATGACTTGTGTAAGAACAGCTTCCTTTAAAATGTTCTGTTCTGTGAATGGAGATGTCTGTGGGGCGGGGAGCAGGAAATTCTTATCATTGAACATTATTGAATTGTGTTTCTTTGTTCAATAAGTGCCTTACAATAAAAGACAGATTAAGTTTATTCATCAGGAGGAAGTGAACGATCACAGATGAGAAGAGGCGAAGGGATCCTTTTCTGTCATTTCAAGAGGAGCAGGATACAGCACTTCTTTCATGACATGTCCAAACTACTGTGCTTGGAAGTGGGGTTCAGATTAAAAGTAATCTTTTTCTGTGATTCTTATGCCTTCAGAAGGAAGATGTTATCAGCTTTGCAAATGGCATGTTCTTGCTGCATCTGGCAAGAGGGCAGGAAAGTCAGTAAACCGTGGCTGTCACTTGTGTCTTACTCTAAATTAGTGCCTCATTTTGATTTGGTTTCCTGCTCTCTGTCAAAACTCTCTTGTGTAACTTCAGTTCCTCTCAAAATAACTGTCTCTCCTGAGTATCTTGTGGTGAAGCGGTGGTTTCAACTTCCCTTTGGCTGAGTTCCAGCATAAGGGATAATGGATCTTTATTTTCTCTTTGGTTGCTGCTCTCCCTGCTCATCTTTATCATCTTTTATTACTGAAATTGCAGAAAGTGGATTTCTTTTCCAGTGCGTGCAATGGTCTCCTGCAGTTGTTTCATGTCAGGGAGGATGCTTTCAAATGTTCAGTTACTAGCATGGCAGTGCTACAGACTGCAGACAGTGTAAGTGCTGGCTAGTCCTATTACTTGTTTCATCATTGTTTATTTTTGATGGGGCTGTAAACAATTCCGTATAGACAGACATCATCATTCTTGTCCTGGGAGGTTTTGCTACAGTCAGGCAGGTGAAGTTGCAGAGGGCAAAGCTGCGCACCATGCAGAATACTGCATGTATATACTGTCAGAGAGAATCTATATAGAGAACAGGAGAAGAAGGACTTTCAAAGGGACATGGGAGAGATGAGGAAGGCTGTGACATAAGTTAGAAGATGGGAGAAGGTCGTGTATACAGAGTATGATTAGCTATCAGATGAACAGATGAAACTAGCAGTCGTGCTACGCTGGGAATCAAGAAAAAGTTGGATCGATAGAAAGTTGCAAAGTTCTCTAGATTCTGAAAGATGGTGTGAAGGAGCTTACACTGGATTTAGCAGCGGAGAGAAAACTGCTGAATTCAAAGGGGAGGGAGTGAGTGATGAGCATGAAGTTTATTCCACCAGAGAAATGTTACGTGAGTGGGAAAGTACAAGGATACATTTGAGAGCTGAAAAGGATCGTGTTTTATGTTAAAGGCAAAAAAATTTTTTTTTCTTTCCACCTCACCTTCACATGGAGAATGAACCTTCAGCCAAAGTTCTGGATCCAAGCAGCCTTGGTGCTAGAGAAATCAGCGATGATAGTATTTTAATGTTTTGACCCTTCTTAGGGTGTTTTCTGCTAATTCGAAAGCTTCCTTACCAATTCTTTGCTAGATGATACTCCTGCAGATAAATGTGTGATTTTCAGTTGACAAATCTGGACTCATCAGACATTTGTTAAGGCCAAAATGTTGTGAGTGGATGAATCTGCCTGAGTGAACTGTCAGATTCAGCAGCTAAAGCCCCAGCAATCCTTTATGTTGATACAGGTTCAGAAAACATCTGCCAGGAAATTTCATATATTAGATGCTGTTTTTCAAATAGAGGAGCATCTCCATGTAGTAGCCAACTTCTGGTATGCCCTCAGCTCTTGATGTTTTATCCTAAAACATCCCAACATCCCACAAAAAGGACAACATAAAGTGAAGGACTGCATATCTAAATGGCAGCTTGACAAAGGTGAGAGATTTCAGGGTTTCTCCAGAACTCATGCTTAGTATAGTAGTTTCTCTAAATATGGATTTTTCATGTGTGTCCTGGACTGTTGGGGAAGGAAAAGGGGGAGAAAAAAAAGTTGGGGGTGGGGGGGAGAGTTATTTAGTAAAATTAAAGCAAAACTCCCAGCTAACATTTGATTTGTAAAGCTCTTTTACTTAGCTGTTGTAGCTGTTCTAAAAAACTTTTAAATCCCATTTCCGTCGTTGCCTAAATTAAGCTCCTTCAAAAGACAGGAGTATCAAGTTCTAATGCCACAGTTTCCTTTCAGAAAACGTTCTCAGAGTGATGAATGTCTGAAACAGCTGGAGCTTTCACATTCCACGTTTCATGCGTAAACACGCAGATGTTTCAGGATATACTAGAAGATGTGTGTATGTGTGTGTGTATGCATGTACATGGATTTATTGATGACTACATACTCACAAGTCTTTCACAACTGATATGTCTAGGCAAAGCAGAGGAATGGCCATTCCCTTTATGTTTTTCTAGGGAGATGTTTTGTTTATCAGATCTTTTTTCCCCTACTAGTGAAGTACTCTACTTTGGGAAATCACAGACTGGTCTTTGGTCAAGCATTCACTAAAGAAATTTAAAAAAAAAAAAGCCAGTCTTTAAAGCAAGAAGCTGGTATCAGTGGCTTTTTAGGTCTGTTTAATTAGGGCAGGATTTGAAGATGGAGGCACTAGACATAGTTATGACAGAATTTCGGATACGTGAGTATTGGCAACATGGAAATTTTGATCAATTGTTCACATGTTCTTTAGCCTAACACCTCGGCCTGTTCACATCTTGCCTGTAGTAACAAAAGTATAGCAACTTTTAGAGTTGGAGACATAACACTCAATGCATAATACACAAAAATTTGACTAAACCTTTTTTGTACATGCAGACTGTTGTTTTGTTGGATTATAAATACTTACAATGGCAGTCCTTCTGCCACTTTACCCTGTGTAATATTTGCATAGATATATTAGCTTGCACAAACATCACCCATTTTCTTCCTGATTTCAGTATTTTCATCTCTTTTCTGTCCACTTTTTTTTAATCCTTAAATCTGTTAATTACAGAGAATATATAAATACATATATATATTATATACATATATAAATACATATATATATTATATAAATACATAAATATCTTTAAACACAATGGTCTGAAACCATAGACCCCAGATGATGGGGAACATTTTTGTTCCTTGCTCGTATAACAGATGCAACATGTCCAGTTTCCAAACGCACCATATCATCTTCAAATAGATAATTTATCTATTCTCTTAGGGTGCTGTTTCAGCATTGAATGTTAGCAATGTTTAAAAACAGCTTCTTTGCTGAAAAGACAAACCAACAAAAGTGACTAACCTTTAGGCAGCTAAACTTCAGTTTTGAAATAAGTCAATATCGTATTGTGCAAAATTGCTGGAAGTTTTCTGTCTAACTTAGATATGGTATTGGGTTTTTATGAGAGGTGATGAGGTCAAACCTCCAAATAATAATGTTTGCTATATAATGTCCTCATAGGTATATTTGTCGGAGCACCAAGAAGTCAGAGGGTAAAAATATCGGAGTTCGTAAATATGGGCTTTGTGAGCACAGGCAGTGGATTTCTCTCTGCAGAACTTCTCTCTGACTCTGCTTGGCATCTCATCAAATACAAAATCAGCCCTATATTACGTTAATCCTGAGAAATAAAAGAGCAAAGTTTCCATTATACTGGAGTTGTTATATATTATATTTTTTTCTTTTTTTTCCTTTCAGTTTAAGAATTTCAAATTAGCTAATAAAATAGTCCGAATTCTTCTGAGAACTTAAAGGATAATTTAAAATGCTGACAGTCAGATGCTGGTAATGACTCTGGTGCTGCTTGCAATTAACCCATAATGATTGTAGATTCTGTACCCAAGCCAGGGTTGTTGTATGAGGGGAAAAATGAGACAAAGCCCATTAAGGTCTCAAAAAGTTAAAAAGTGACTTCTGAAATATACGTGGTCTTCTGAGCACAGAGGGCAGAAAAGTCAGCAGAAAAGAATATATATATTGTGAACTGGAAAGAAATCGGTGCCTTTGAAATCATATCCCTTGCTTTGCCCTAACTCTGGCTGCAGCTTTTAGCTTCCACCACATGTTTACATTGGAATCTCTCTTTGTGCATATAGAGTTTGTTCTCTTATGAAATTATGTCTCAGGGGAAGGATAATTTAAAGCCATTTCCATTTGTTATGTCTGCACCAAACTAGGCTGTTAGGGGCTGTTAATGCTGGATAAACTCAAAGCCTACAACTACCTTCATCTGTGGATTATAGAATCTGTCCAACAAATTGCATGCTGATATTACCAGCGTAAGGAGCTATGTGTGGGCCGTTTCCAATTGTAGCCAGTGCTGGGGTCATTTTATATTGTGGCCAACATCAGGGTTGTGCTGCTAATCACAGATGTGCATCTGACTTCGCTTTAGGAAGACTGAATTTATAAAGGTTAAGTCTGATAGTAGTCAATGTAATTTTAGGTTTCTTAGGTTAGGAGCCCTTGCTGGACAGCCTTTGAGAAAACTTGGACTGCATTTTCTGTAATTCAAGACCTAGGGTAATCTTATTTTGTCTAAAAAAAAAAAAGCTAATTATAAGTTCAAGCACAGCAGTAAGCCAGGGACAAGTTGTAAGCTGTGCTTCAAGAGTAGCCACAGACAGCACTGGAAGTTGGAGGCACATTGCTAAACTGAAGTTTTTCTGTCTATGCTTTGGCGTAAGAATGATCATGTAACAGTGTAACATTCGCTTATTTTAGCTATGAATTACCATTCCGTCATTGCTTCGGACAACAGCTTAATGAATGGTATGGCTAGGAGCCAAGAATCAACCTATTCATCTGTACCTGCTCCTCATTCACTCTCTGACCAAGGGCTTCTATTGTAGTGGTAAGCCTGATTGACCACATTTATGCCGGGATCCAAGACCCAGGGGCCAGTGGTACCCTGTTTGAAAAACATGCATTCCTGTCTGTGAGTGTGTAGTCTTAGCCAGTTGTAGCATTATTCTTATCAAGACTGGTAAGTTCAGATACCAGTTATCTGCTGTTTATAATCACAGGATCCATTCAAGAGATTTATATATTTGTTGCAGATGAATGCTTTTATAAGTGGAAGCTTTTCTCAATCTCTTATCTAAAATATTGGGCTGCAGACATCACAAAAGCTTGTTTTCTGGAGAAAATCTGCTGCATTTTGTTTTGCTTTCTTTGACTGAGAGATGGAAAAACAAATCACTCCTTTGGTATGTCCCAGATGACTCCAATTGTGCAGATGCGTAAAGGTGAAAAAGAACAGAACAAAGTTATAATTCACAGAGTATAAAATCTGTCTTGCTTAAAATTTCCCCGTTGCACTCATACCCTTATTTTCTTATGGCAATAGTTTTGCATCACTGGAATTCTGACTTCCTAAAATGTCTTGGAAGTTTTAACTCATTCTGAATAACCAGGACTAGAAGGAATGAAATAGCCTTAACAGTGATGATTATTATTTATGAAAGTTTCAGAAGCTTGCATTGTTTTTAAGGTGCTGTGATTCTCACTTACTGAGATAGAAGTCAAAAGTAGTTTGACCCATTCACAGGGATTACCTTCAGTGCCTGTGAGTAAAGCGTGTTGTTTTTATCATTCCAGAAGTATCCTGTATGTGGAATACAGTAGGGGGAAAGAAGGAAGCATTAGTTTTATGTACACAAGTTTTCCCCGGGGTGGTGGTGGAAATTGTACCTACCAATTTCCAATCAGTGCCAAGCCAGTGACAACCACTGATACTGAAGAACTGATTTTTTCTGCCAGGTACAGCTGTTGATTCTTTACTAAATGCTATTCATGATGGGTGTCTGATATGTTGGTTGCTGCGGAGTGCTCCTTCACCTCAGCCAAGTCTGTCCTAACGTTCACATGAAAGTCCACAAGCAAAATGGGGATCTGCTCCGGTGGCTCCAGTGGGGCAGCTGCAGTGAGCACGAGTATGAAGAAGACCAGGAAGCATAAATTCAGGTACTGCTCTAGCTGTCAGCCACAAGCATTTGATGAGATAAAGGAGTGGGTGAAGTCACGTATGTCTCCATCAAAATAAGGAGAAAACTAGTTGGGAACGGTGATTGTGAGTCACGGTTTCCTCAGCTGCTCACAGGGAACAACTACAATGCACTGTGCAGATACAATCTAGGCCTTCATGTCCTGAGGTGGATGCTTTTGGTTAAAATACCAATAAATTTGCCTACGAGCTGTACTTCATTCTTTGTTTTAATCCTTCCAATTTTGAGCGTATCCTTTGAATAATACCCAGAGAAGGGCTGACTTGTTGGTTATTTCAGTTCTGCATTGTGTTTGCTTTTCCTGTTTCTCGGTGTTAGATTAACAACATTTTCAGCAAAATTCTTGATGAATTTGTGTCTTAGACATTGTTGTGAAAGGAAAAATATAGATCTAATAGGAAACTATTTGCTTCTGTGTTGTTTTTTTGGGGGTTATTTCTTTTTGTCAAATTTCTGTTGATTAATTTTCTATACCTTTATAATCACAGCATGATTAAGTTTACCTCATTGTCTGAATTTCTGCTTTTTTATTTTTAAGGTGAAGGCAGTTTTGACAGTAAAGTTCAGTGTTGCATCCACTAGGGCCCAGTCAGGAGGAATTGTCCTGAGTTCCTTGGTAGTGCATCAGTAACAACTGCAACCTTCGCATCGACAGGAATGGGGTTCTTCTAATTGTTTGGAAATTATATCTTAAACTTTTGTTCGATTATATGAAATACAAAAAAAAAAAAAGCAGCTGTGATATTTTGCTATAAAAGAAATTTCAATAACTTGGGGAAGGCAGGGATTAAAAATTCCATAGAAATTTTACATACTGTTCAGAGGGGGAAGAATATTTAGCCCACTTGCCTTAATCATTACTGGTCACTTGTGAGTTTTGAAAACTATTACATATTCAACTCTTGAAAGTGTGTGTTTTTAGGAATCATAACATAAACAGTGCTCTGCTCTTCCATTCTTTTCATTAGAGTCATTGTTTTCATTTGCTGTTTTTTTAATCACTCCAGCACAAATAGCGTGGTGTGTCTGTATAAACTCTCATACTTAGTGTTTGGCATTCCTCTGGATAATAAACTGCATTTGCCGAGGAAGGCTAACCTAGATTGTGAAACTCAGCGGCTGTTTTTTGTATAAGGATGCCGGGCAGAATTTTGAACTCGTATTCAAGGTAAAAGACTCACGAAGTTAATTAAGAGGGGATTAATCTTCCTTCATACTCGCTGGATAAAGATCACAGACTTCAGGTTTTGAGGAGAGAGAATGAAAAAGATCTTTGCTGCCAGTGGCCATGAGGCTGAAATGCTTTTATTCCCTAGAGAGGCAGAACTCATCTGCTGCTTCCCCTCATTTAAACTCATGACACTTCAGTTTCCTGTTTAGTTTGTATCTAAGTGGATTTTCTTTAAGATTGCAGATAGTTGTTTGTGTATTCTTTGCTAAGGATTATTATTTTTTCCTTTAGCTGCTGGCTTGGGAATTGCCTGAACAGTGTTGCTTTATTGAAAAGGATTACGTGCTACCTTAGATAGGAGTCCCAGAGGAAGCGGATCCCATATAAAACCAAAACAGTGTTTCCAGGTTGCTGCTCGCTGGGTCTTTTAGCAGTGATCTACTTGTAGTAACCTGGTAGGAAAACAAGTTTTTAGTGATTCTGAATGTCCACAGCACCACTTGCAATGACCAAACAGGGGAGGTCTGCATTCCCTTTGGTGGACAGTCACAGTGAGTCTTGGGGTCTGGCACCCAGCTGGTCATGGTGATGCAGTGGTTTCTTTTGTTGGCTGGATTCATGTCCTCCCTCAGTCTTTAGACCAGTTTAGGTGAGTGCTTACATCCCCTTTGTGGCCTTGATCAGCTTTTTTTCTTTTTTTTTTCAGTGAAGCATCTGTAAGGCTAATTTTTTTATTTTTATTTTTTTCTGAAGTCCGAGTCTGCAAATTTGCCCTGGACTTGCTGGTGGAACCAGGAAGACACTGTAAACAAAACTGGCTTGGCCTGGCCACAGAAAAGAGATTGTGCTCCCTTCTATCCATGTTAAAGCCTCCCATGCCTGCTGCTGGGCCACTTCTAGTGGATTCTTCTGGGGTCTTAGCTCTTCTAAGCTCTGTGCTTCTTTTCTACAAGAGGAAAACACGTACTGGTAGAAGCCAGCTTTCCTAGCTCATGCAGCCATTTCTTGTGGAAGCGCTGTGGACTGGAATGTCAAAGATTGCCAAGTATGTTGTAAATGTTTCTTTCCAAAAAGTTGCAAAAGCATGGCTCAGAGTTCACTATTTCAAAATAAAGCAGGTAAGTCTATTGCCATTGCTGGGCTATCATCAGGAGGAGGAGGAAATAGGCAGTTGCTTCTCAGTGAGACACTCTGTTTTGCCTTATAAAGTCTAGAGCTTTCATGCTCCTCCTTTGCCAGCTGATCCAGGTACCGGTGCAAGAACACAGAAATCTTGACCTGTATTCTTTTCAGTTTGACCCCTCACGAGGCACACCATTGATATTCCAGTGTTTAATTTGCCTCTAGAGAAATGAGCAACTACCTTGTTCTTGTGACAAGTGAACATTTGCATGTAGTATTGTACCTTACGCACCTTGTAATTGTCAGCAACAGCCCCAGGCAGGCCAGCAGTGTGGAAAAGGCCTCTACAGAGCTAACGTAAAATAAGGAGAGAAGCTCTCACAATCTATTTGACCTCTAAGCCAATGCAGTCACACGAGTGTTCATACTGCAAAATGCTCCTCCATTCATAGGTATGATAGGAAAAAAGTGACATCCTCTCTTGGATTGCCTAATTTGCTTTCACAGTAGTTTTGAACTAACATTTAATTTTGTTTCTGCATGCGCACTGTGGAAAAAAAAAAAAAAGGAAGAGGACATACAAGAGGCAGAAAGAACAGGATTTGGAGAGAGAAGATGAAAGAAAACTAATGCAGGCCCTTCTGAGAGTTTGAAGTTTGCTACTGAGACTTGAGATGGAGAGAGCTACAGACTGTAAACCTGGTTTCTAAAAAACCATGCCTCTCTAATCCCCTGCATCCGCTGAGGGCCTCTTAGTATTGTTGTAAAAGGTCTGTTTTGCAGAGTGATTTGATTCCCATAGCCATGGGCAAAGGCACCCAAGCAGCTCTTGTTTGATTAAAACGCTGAATTGTTTGTTGGTGTCCGTAAACACAAACAGCTGCTTTCTGAAACCACATAAAAATGAGAGCCAGATTGGTTCTTCTGCTGCAGTATGAGGTTTTAAACAACTCACTCGCTAGCTAGGAGAATATTTTCTTTTGGAAAATTGTTGAGATGCATGTTAATAAATTCAGGCTAAGAAGTGTGTGTACTCAGCTTGCCTTCGCTCTGCCCTGGCTGGCTTTGATGCAGGCTGTTTCTCCAGTGTTAGAGCAGCACAAAAGTGACTCAGCTTGCTTCAGGTAGTAGTTTTTACAGAGACTTGAAAATGTGACCAAAATGAAGAATAGTACAGAATCAGTCATCAGTCAACATTATCTATTTCTGTTTGGCAACACCCTTTTCTGTTTTTTTGTATTTGTCCAGAAGAGAGAGAAGGCGTGGTACTGGAGACCTACTGCAGGCCTTACTGCTCTGAAGTAATGACTGCTTTTGTTGAGTTTATGACTGTACTTTCCTATCCACAGAGTACACAAGCAGGTATACCCTGAGTAAACTCAGAGCAGGTATAACTGTATAACTGAGTAAACTCAGTGTATAACAGTATAAACTCAGAGCAGGTATAACTGTGCTCAGGGATGTGGTCTCCTGGGTTTTGATGCTTATGTTTAATGTATTTCATTTTTCTTTGCAGCTAGCTAATCTGAAGGTTATGGGCTGCCTCTCCCATGCTGCTGCACAGCCAGGGTCCTTAGCAGATGTTTTCACATCATTTTAATTAACTTTATCTATGTGTAGTTGACTATTGAAAGGACCATCAACAGGATGAATAGAATACATTAGACAATCCCCTACCTGAGATTACTAAAACCAAAAGGTTGTGAATAATCTTGTTTAATACTTTCTGTTCACGTGATTTTTCAGCTCACTCTGGGTGGACAGCATATACCAGTTGTGTAATTATTGTTTGCCAGGAACAGGAAAGGTGAAAAGCAGTATGTAAAGCCAAGCTATATTACAGTAGTTTGATTTCCCATTTCTTAGACACTAGCTCAGATCTTTTTAACTGTGATTGGATTCCCAACCTTTCAGATACAGTCCATGTATGTAGTGACATGCATTTTATTATCTGGAGATACTGCTTACATATGCACACAAGGCTTTTCCAAAGTATTCTGAAATTACAGGACTAGGCATCTGGAGACCTGGCTTCTGTACATGGCTTTGCCATAAACTTCCTGAAGGACTTAAGCAAAGTTGGAAAGTTTTTTACACAATTACATTGAGCAGTACATAATCCTGTTCTGGGGAATAACAAAATCAGTACAGATCTGTGCTTCATTGTGGATTCTCTTCTCCCCTGACGGACTGTGAGAGTTAGGATTAATGAGGGCTTCCAGCTTTTTACCTTCTTTTCCACTTGACTTTGTGTCCTGGGCAACATTTTTATTTTTTTACTTTTAATCCAAGTTTTCTTCACTTGAATGTGCTTAGCTTTTAGACCAGCTATAAGGGAAGTGCTTCTCTCCCCATCTCCATTTTACTTTGCAGTGTAACCTACAGGTTATAACCACCCCAAAGCTGTCTTTCTGCTGAATCCCCTTTTATGTGCACTGGGGATAATGCAGCTTTTCTAGAGAGACCACAAGACTTGATTCATTGATGTTGTAACAACTGTCAAAATCTTGTGACAGAAGCGGAAAATTTTGTTGACTTTGGAAAGAGAGGTGGCTATAGCCGTAGTCTGGGTTCCAGCTGTAGGGGCATTTCTATTAACTAAAAAGGGATTCAGAATCTTATCCTGAGATGTTTTGATGAACTTAAAATAATTGAGAACAGTTTTTGTTTAGCTCTGGGTATTTCCTGAATGTGTTTGCAAGTCAGACTCTGTAGTGCTGGGCTTAAAAGCCTGGCTCCAGCTTGAGTTTTATTAAAACAAACAGAATTTATCATGGAGAGGTATACAAAATTTTGAAAATTTTCGAGTAACAATTAGCGGTGCTGTTGATAGCACACTTACATACTTTTTAATTGAAAATATAATCTATTATAGAGTTTTCTAAAGAAAAAAAAAACTTACTCTGCATTACCACCATGCGCTACCAAAGTGTCTCAGCATCTCCTGAATATTTACAGTACAAAAATAATGACAGCAATCATACTATCTATCTTCTTTACAGACTGAAAAGGAAATTAGTTCAAAGGTTGAATACTGCATGAACTTTCTGATGTCATACTTAGAGGTTTTGAAGAAATTCAGGGAAAACTACACTCCTGTTGTCTGTAACTTTGAACAGAGTTATACCCATGCTGTTGTCTTGTGGTCCAGGAGAGTTCTCTTCCTGGTGCAGACAGGAGCATCCTCTTTTGCCCTGACAGCCTGACTGCTCTGTCACAGCGGTGGCTGACTGTGGGCACTGCCAAGAGGTGGGTTACTCACATAGTGTTGACTGATCTACAAATATCAAGGCAGAAATCTTGAACGAGATCCTGAGAGGAAAACACTTTTTTTTTTTTTATCAGTAAGTTGAGGGATTTATATTCCTCAACCGATGTACTTACAAAAATGCTAGACTTCATTCCTTGGTAGAATAAGTAATTTAGCCTGGCGGTCACAAATGTCAGACTTGTTCTCCAGAGCAGTGTTGATTATAATGGGGGACATTATCTCTTCTGTTTTAGGTAAAGAAGGTTGAATAAAGATTGATCAAATGGTGGCAAGAAAAGTTATGTAGAGCAAGTAAAAAAGACAAGACCAGAAAGAATAAATGAGGGTGTTTTGTATTCACATCTGCTTGAGTACTGTTTAACTCACCTTTGCTCCTCTGAGCATCCCTCATAACCAGAAGCTCAACGGTGTGGGATAAGCCTCAGCTATAGCTACTTTTTCCTTTGTGTGCCACACATATCCTTCTTTCACTCTCTTTTCCTCCATGTTTCATTTAATTCTTGTTGCTTTCTCTGTTGTTTGATTCCTGCCTACCCTTCTCACAAGCAAAGCAGGATTCTTTAGTACCTGTATGAAGAGGCACAAATCAAAAGCAGGAGGTCTGGAGCACACCTTCAACCATAAAGCTCGAGGAACCAGCCAGGTGGGAAAACCCTTTGTGCTGCTGGAGAAGGACACCTTGCTCTCTCAGATCAGATTCCAATTTTGCTGCTGCCCGGGCTGCTGCAGCAAGGTTTGGAGGCCTGAGAAACACCCCCGTGCTGCGCGCAGGGATGGCACAGTGGGGATAGCATTGGAAGATGGGACAGCGAGGACGCTGGCCCTCCCACAACACTGCCTCCCTTCCCCCTTCCTTTTCTTTCCCACTTGCACACAGTGCTGTGGCTCGGAGGTCATTTGTTTCCCACAGCTTCACAGAACACTGTAGCAGAAAGGGGGACAATGGTCCCTTACAAGGGGCGATGTGAGGCTGTCTTTCATCTCTAATAAGCCCCTTCACTTGCACTGGGAAGCCTGTTGTGCGTGTGTGTGCATGCACGGTTCCAGTGTGAAACACTCCGCAGCTTCAATAGATGTAAAGCATCTAGGCTCTTTTGTTTTGGTTTTGAAATGGGCAACTCTTGGCATGTTGCAGCCTGAGGTGGGTTTTCTGTTCAGCACAAGTACGTCGGGAGACATCATTTTTCCTTTTCACATAACTATTAAAATTGAGAGCCCATCTGGTCAGCATCAGTCAGCAGAAAGACTTAACTCAGAAAGCAAGGAGAGGAGGGAATCTGTAGCTCGCCTCTGCCAAGTACAGGCTCTCTTGTGCTTGGGATTGCTTGCTAACTGAGCGTGGCAGGAGGCTGGCAAGTTGGTGAATCGACTCTCCTGGCAGTTGCCTGAAACCCACTGGCGGATAGCAACTATTTGTGGAATCCACGGGAAATGAGACTAAAGAAGGTGTCATCTACCCAGTCTGAAAACAAGATGGAAATAAAATTCTGTAGCTGCTGTCTTGAGCCTGCAATCAAATCGCTGGAGCTTTTGATGGTGATGGGGAAAGCGTTGTTTAAAAGACAAGAAGTCAGGATTCCACCTGAAGTTACACCAATTTTCTGTGCTTGTTGACTGGGACACTTAATCCCGTTTAATATCACTTGAACACAAAGGTATAGATAGCTGTAGCATCCTTCTAACACCTTCTGACTCCATCATAGTTGTCTATTCACCCCTTCACCCCTTCAAATTCACCTTACTGCTTTATTGCGTGAGATAGAGGAACTAGACTTGTGGAAAGGTTTTTAATTAGAATAAGCATTCCTTCTGACAAGACAGGTCACTGTTGGCTTTTTTAGGTGAAGTGAGGAAGTAATCTGGAGGATCTCCTGTGATAACATTTGTCTCTATGGAGAGGTATTTAGCAGCTATGTACTAAAGCTTCCAATTGATCTCCACAGCCCTGTTAAACCATGAAAAGATCAGTCTCTGAGATTGAGCTGATAAAGCAGGACTACAAAAACCTCCACAGAGGATTTTAGAGAACATGATCAACACAGTGTAATAAAAGATTATCAGAAACTTATCAAAAGCTATTGTAGTTGATGGAGTACAGGAGCATTACATAAACAGGTAACTGTTCATTGCTGTATGAAGTTTCAAGGGGTCTTTAGCTGTTGTGCTTTTCAGCTGATATGCTAGCGTCTTCTTCCCCATAAGGAAAGCATTAAAATTGCTTAGAGCTGTCTATAAATTCTGCAGTCTTGCCTGTGAGAGCTTTGGACTTCTCTTTGAGCAATAAGAGAAAAAAAGAAACATGATGACATGTGGAGCAGTGCTTAGTTAATTTCTACAGTATTATTCTATCCCAATCCAATTTTCAAATGTATAAAATATGCTGTTTAAATTGTTCTATAAAGTCTGTCCTGTGGCTTCCTCGCATGCACACAGTGTGCTCGTTGCTTTGTGCTGTCCTGCCGACTTCTCGTGACGCCTTGCTAGCACTGACCTGTTTGCTGTTCCCTCTATCAGGCGGTTCAGCTTGACGCAGACACTCTCCACCCCGTTCCCCTTCCTGCTGCTGACCCCATTTTGGTCTTGGCTCCCCTCTCCAATTCTAACATTTTCCACACACTCTCTCTCCCCACCTCCCTTGCTGTTCCTTGCTGTTGGTGCCTCTATCCAGAAAATAACGTAAGTGGATGTTTATGCAAAGTACGCATTTCTAGGTACTAACCAGCTAATATATACACCATGGAGAACAGTGAGATGTTCACAATGCAAAGGTAAATGCTAATCAGAATACTTTACAAACTGGATTACAAAGGAGAAAAAAAAAGTTGTTTGTGAGGGGGGGTTGAGATACTTGGGACAGCAATTTAATCACAGAGCAGCGACTTTTTCTCTTTATGTATTGGGCTGGCGTCTACACACAAACAAAATCCTCTGCTTAGGGTGTTTTCCATCTTCTCCATGCAACAGTCCCCTTTACTCAGGACATGTTTATTCTAAGCAGGGTGTGTGATTCATCACCCTTGGGAGATGAGGGAAGGTTTGGTGCTGATCTCAGACAATTTTTCTTCCCTCCCCCAGCCCCACCTCCCAGCCTGATTGTATGAGGCAGTTTTGTACTAGGAAATTACATCACTGATAAAATCTTTTAAGGGGAACATCCACCTTGTTACAGCACACAAAATAATAGAGAATTTTTGCTGTTGGGTTAGTGGTGAAGTCAATTCATTAAAGGCTATTCCGTACAAGGCAGCAGGCACAGCAGACATTAGAAATGTGACTTTGGTGTGGAACATCGCTGAACCTAACAAAAAGTCCTGTGTGTGAATGGGAGACCTGCAGAAGAGAAGTGAAGGTACTACTACAGATGTCTGAAAACTCAGTCACACTTCAGATCCCTTGAGGTTACACTTTCTTTGCCTCTGGGAAATAGCTGCGTAAGAATCTAAATCATTTTTGAAAGAAAGTTAGCTCCTTACCTTGCAGAGAGAGTGGGATGTAGATCTCTACTGGGAAAATAAACACAAGCAACAGATTTTCTTACTGTAGTGGAGCTGGTGGGACTTAAAAGCCCCCACACATGTATATCTGATGTGACATTAGTCAATTAAATGAGGCATATGAAAAGAATGAATAGTCAAGTCGTTAACATTCCATATAGTCTGTTGTCCAGCACTGTCCAGTATGAAGGGGAAATGGTTATAGCTGAGTTGATAAATGTTTATTTTAGTGATATTTATTTCAATGGTTTCCTCAAATGGTGAACATGTGCATCCCTGAGCAACACATTCTTCCAAGCCAGTGTTGAAATTGTGCATGTCCTCCAAAATGAGCCACTGCTGCTAGCTATGCCAGCTTTAATATGGAAAGCAAAACTGAGACACCAGAACCTTTAAAAGTCATTTAAAAACTCATGCTATCAAAAGCAAAGCAGCATGTTAATTCCCTTAATACGGCAAAGCTCCCATACGGGTAATAATCTAGGCTATGTAATCTGTTTGCCAGAAGACCCAAAAGGTACGCTTAGAATTTGTGTTTCAGAATTCATTGCAAACTCAGTTAATCTAAGGGCTCCTTACAGTGTACTTAGAGCTGTTTCTGGTTTTATGGCTTTATTTAGTTGTGATTCTATTTGGATTAAACTCTGTTTTTCAAATGAACTTTGGTTTAGGTTTTCCACAATGTTTTTGCATCTGTAACTTCGAAAGATAAATCCAGAAACAGCAAAAAGGTAGTGCAAGTTCCTTGTAGTTATCCACTTAAAAACAAAACAGAGGAAAAAATACCCACAAGCTTCTGGCTGTTATAAAATACACTTAATAAACACACTATATTGTTGTAAATGTCTTGTCATAATCAAGATTTTACTGATTTCTAGGATGGGTACTCAGTGTAACAAGGGACCCTTGAGACAGAATTCACTGGGTTGTTGTGCATACATATATACTGTTTTTATGTGCTAAGTAGATATGACTTGTTGAATACGGTATGATTCACTTCTTATCCCAAGCTTCTAAACAATACAGCTGTAGAGCTGCTAAGCAGGTATTGCATTCCAGCCTAAAAGTATGGCAATCAAGGGAAGAGAATTGTGTGCAATACAGTGTGTAAAGGATCTTTATGCATGGGCTGTGATGTGTTCAGTTGTGCATTATGTTCATCTTTCATGTTTTACAAGTAAACTTCAAGTCAGAATATTTAAAACCTGAAATATGTATTTGCTTACAGTTGAGGTTAAGGATAGAACAGTAAAAGACATAGGTCTGAAAAAAAATCCATAAAATTAAAAGCAGTAAAGCATTTAACACAGTTACAAAGAATCATAGTTATTAGCTGATTGATTTTAGAAAATAAAAGATTGCTAAGATTCAGGAGCACTGATTTGAATACCACTGCTATGTTGTGGGAGAAAACAAGAATAAATGTTTAACATTGATGTATCTTGTTTATGTGTATGGTGTTGAAGCTGACAGCAAATTTAGGATGGAAGGGAACTAGATTCTTTAGTTTTGAAGTAGTTATCCACATTGACATAAATATTAACACTAGCTATTTACTTTGGTTTGAGTTTGATTGGTTGCTGTGTTTGACTGGCCCAGAATGAATTTGTATTTCTCCTGGATTGTTCCTAAAGGTGGTGATCTCTCAGTTGTAGACAGGGAAATAACAGGCCTCAGCTCATTAGGGTTCTGCTAGAAAGGCTCTGGCAGTTCTTTCCTTTCTTCTTTCCCTGGATTTTTTTTTTTTTTCTCTGAGGGGAGAATAAATCAGTGTGATGGCTGGAATAAGAACAGTTAGGCTCTTTTGCAGCCAATACATACCTTAGTCTCTAACATTATATTCAAATTGATTCATAAGTTACATGGATTTTGCTTTGGATATGACAACACATCTGTGGTCTGGCAAAGTCTGTTAGAATGCCTTATGTACTTTTCCCTCTCTGTTTGAACTGAGAAAATATCATACAGCTATGTTAACCAGCTCAGCCCTACTGCGATGGGGTTGCACGTTAAACTAACAGCATTGTCCTAGTACAAGGTTGCCTCAGTCACCTGCCTTTGCTCTAGGCTGTATGAGGTGCAGATGAGCATTAACTGTGGCCTTCATACCAAGCTCCACTCTGGAAACAAGAGTCCATCAGTGACTGTGCACTTGCTCAAAACATCATATGTTGTGTTATTGTAGCTTAACCACAGAGTAATGCCTTTGGAGATTATACTAATCCAATTAAATGTATTGCTAGCATTTGCAAACTGTTTCTGTAACTTCTGTAATCTCATCAAAGTTGCAGTGGTTATTGGTTAAACATAACTACATTTGAGGAGGAAAAGATAGAGAAGCCAATGTAGAATGACTTGTAGAGCTTTTCTCTATGTTCTTGATGTAGTTAACTGCCAAATGACCATGGTGCCTCTGGCCCCGATCTTGCTGTGTCCTGTAAGTTAAGTAGGCTTGGGCTGAAACCAACGTGACCAGCTTTTGTTGGGCACAGAATAGCGTTGGGTGGTAAACATCTTATTTCCTGCTAGGTTAGCATTGAGGTAGGAGGTGGGAACGACATAAAGAGGCATTGTATTTGTTGAAATGCTGTCATCCACATGAAGTGCAAGTCTCATTTTCACCCCTTGAACTCATTGAAACTTCTGTGGCATTTCTCACAAGAGATGGGATGTAACATGACTTGGAGAAGTTCAAGGATGTATCCTTCATTTAGAACTTAATTATACAAGCCCAGCCTTTATTTTAGCACAGCTCAAGTTATTTTTCTTTGGCAATGCTTGACTTTACAATACAGTTTGCATTAACTTTGTCTGGTGACATACATGGAAAAGGTCTATATGTGGTTAAGTTTGCTAGTATCCCTACAGAATCTGGGCAGATCTTCCTAGGCATTATGTTGTCTTTACCACCATAACCTTTGAATGGCAACTAATGCATTTGGGTCATAGCTGTGCATATGTTGTAGTACAAAGCATGTCCTCGCTCAGGGTCAAGTACCACGGGACTATTTGTAGGTGTCACTTCTTTCTAGGGTACTCCGAAGGTACGAGTGTCTATACATAGGCAAAGGTAAGGGTTGGTAAATTTGTCAGAGATGGAATACCTTTGTTGTCCAACTTCGGTAAGACTTTTGATAATGTAAATTTGTCTTGCAAATTGCCTCTCCTTTCCTGAATGTCATTAGGTTATAGTGTTCGGTGCCTTTGTGCACTGTGCCAGCCCCGATGATCAGTCGTTGGAGCAGGGAGGCCGGCCAGCTGACCCAGGAGGCAGTTATGCGGTGGTTTCCCAAACTACCAGTTACGGCACACCTCCAGGTGAGGGTGGAAATTTCAGAGAAATTTCAGAAGAAAGGAGGGAAATAGGAAGTGCAGTTGAGAGGCAGTTGATCAGCTTTCTGGTAAAGGATTAAGCCTGTGGCTCTTTGTAGTAGGTGTGGCTGGTAAATTCTATTTCTGTTGTGCAATAACCCCTGAGTTTTCAGAAAATCTTTCTAATTGGAATGGAAGGATAGAAATGTAAGTGCCTGCTCGAGAGTTGCAACATACCGTTTGGAAAAATGTGAACGTGGATGTCCTCCCCCATACTTCCGTCTCCCTAGCTGTTAGGTTGGCAGCGCTGGGGTCCTTGTCCTGAAGCCCCCCTGTGGGCAGGCTGCCTGCAAGCAGCAGGCTGGAAAGCAGCAGGGCTCGACCCAAGTCTGCTTGGCAGGTATGAATGCAGCCTGTCTGTCAGAAGGCTTACTGGCATCTACATGTTTTCACAAAACATTTAGTCTTTAGCAGATTGATTTTTAATTTGTTGTTATTATTTTTTACTGGCTTTGGTTGGGAAATATTCCAGCATAGCCAGTATTAGAGTGAAGAGCATACGTGTTACTCAGTTCAGTAAGTATGATCATTGATTAGCCATGGCTGCAAGTTGTTGCTATGCTTCCACAAATGGCAGGAAGCTATAGGTATGAAACAGTGTAAGTGACTAGGCCCAAATCTGCCATCAAACATGTCCCTCCAAATCCCACTGTGCAGCTGGGCACACGTACCTATCTGCAGGTGGAAATTAGAGCGCTATAATACAGGTTTGCAGACAGCAGCAAAGCTTCGAATCCAAATACATTAAGTGAGCAAGTTAAAGTATGAGAGTGTTGTCATATTCTGGCTTTTGGTGCATGAAGCTGTCACTTTAATAACCAATTGTGTTTAACTAAGTTGGAAGGGTAAATTTCTTGCACTCACAACAAATTCTGCTGTGTGTTCCCATAGTAGCGTCATGTTTTTGACTGTGTGACTTTAGACTTGCACAGTGAAATAGTTACATGACTTCATTTTTGTGCTGATCACGTATTATGAGCTTTATTTTACCTATGTTGATGATAGCAAAGTCAAAACTTAAACCTGCGTACTTATAGGTCCAAAATAAATTGTGGAAATCCTATTACTCATTCCCAGAACCTGTTATTTAATTTCATATCATTTGTTTTCATTTAATAATTTTTACAAATTATTTTGAGAATTAGTCTTCCTTACTGAAAAGAAGCGAGATGTTAGGGAAGGAACACTCCATTCTGGTCATCTAGTGTGAGTGATCATAAATCTCTTCTGGTAATTTCTTTGGCTGGAAGACCCGAAGCACTTCCTTTATAAGCAACAGATAAGCCTTGGAAGAATCCTTGGCCTTCAGTAGGTACCAGATATCTGGACGTTCTTTATTTCTGTCTGAACGGTTTGATTGTCTAAATAGACACTGACGTGCAAAATGCTTCTCATCATATGCAGCTCTGTTGACAACGATGGAAGTTACACGATGCTGTAGTGATCGATATCCGTGAGGCACCCTCCTAACCACTACCTCCTAAACTGTTTTCATTTTATCATGTTCGTAGCATGGTAATGAAATGAAGAATGTTGTTTAATTAGAATTATAATAGATGTAATATATGTGTGTAGAGCATATTTATTTGTGTGTATGTGTACAGCACAGCCTTATTATAACTGAATGGTATCAAACTAGCCTACTAAAATTATGACTAATCCGTGATCCAGCATCTGTAAAATGTTCACAGACATTGCCTTTAGGAAAAATGTGTTTTCTCCTATGCTGCTATTTCAGAAATTCCACACAGTGTCACTGCTCACTAGACTTAGTGCTCTCCAGGTCTCCTGCAGCTTGGTGGCAGGTTAGCCTTCTTTCTTCACGCAGCATCCTCAAAGAGCAGTTCTAAGTATACTTCTATATTTTTCTCCAGGATTGAAAGTGTACAGATAATAAACATATCTTTCCACTTCCTCAGACTCTGTTTTAAAGGGGAAATTCATCTTCCCACATTATTTGTGCCTTCAGCTTTTTTTTGATGCTTTAGTTCATGCATGAGACTGGATGTAAGCTTTTGTGAGATGCCTGCGTGCTATTGTGGGTGAGCTCTGAATCTCACATTCAGTTTACCAAGGCCACCTGTCAGTCTTTTAAGTTACAGAAACTTTCTGCCAATGTGGAGCTTTTTTGAGAGTTTATGTAAGGATAAAAATTGAAGTAAGTTTCTCAGGGAAGAAAATAGTTGTTTAGTCACATTCACTAAGACACTACATAGTCTGTATTCAGTGCTTTCTTATGCGTGTCAAGTTGATGTTATCTTTAATCATACTCTTATTTTGCAACAAAGTTAATATAATAATTGTTCTGCTTTTAATCAGTGTTCTTGTTCATTTGCTTTTCAAAGTCAAGGGCTCAGAACCACATTACAAGTTCTGCTTGAGAAGCATACTTGGAATTCCCCAGGGATTGTACTCCGTCATACTGCTCAAGTTGCTTGTTTTATATACTCCTAACCCAAGTGTGAAGAAGTTTAAATTGTTTGAAAGTGTAATGTAATCAAGTCTTAGAGTTTATGCCTCAGGTCAGATACATACCTCGAGAAGAGGTGGAAAAGCAGCCGTTAGCTGTTTTTTCTGTGTGAGATAGGTGGACTTCCCATTGTGTTGCTTTTTTGACACATCAGGCAGAGTGAATTTGCCCGTGATGTTCCTTTGCAGCAGTTAGTTGGCTTCACTGATCCCAAGACAAGTAGCAAAGTCACAGCACTGTTTTTTGGAGAGGATGGGTTAAATGTGTACATAAAGTAGGAATGCCCTGAATTACATCACTGGTCAATGACTAGACTTGCTTTACTTTCTGGCAATCAGGTTACGCTGGAAAAATGCCACATGCTTCAAATGTCTGGATGTGCAGCTTAACAAGTCAGCCATACTTCTCTTTGTCAGTCTTTGAAAGTTCCAGTGCAACACGCTAGTATTGGAAGGATAAGGATAGAAATATGTCACAACTGAGGGAACAGTCCTTGCTGGGTGCTGCTGGCATAATCATCAGCCCAGTAGCTGGTGAAAGTAACAGAGTAAAACAATTTATTATTTTTTTCATGTGTCACACATTCCTAGTTATTATCAAGTTAGGATGGTGTGGCATCATACTTTCTGCAAATATTTTTCACCATCTTTCACTTACATGAACATAGCTACTTTTCAACCCAAGCTACAACTTTTTTTAAGATTTTATGAGACTCTGATTATGTAGGACCAGACCAACCTCCAGCTGTGTAGGTGTGTGTTAGTAGTGATTATCTTTTGCAGGTTGGTCTTTCTTCTCTTTTTCCATAAAAGAACAAATGTCTGTACAATGTCAGCTCTACCTATGGTGAGGTTTTGATGCAAATGTACACACAGACGGGTGTCCACATTTAAAAGTATTTCCCTCCAAAGCCTTTCCTTTTAGCCTAGGAGGTGGTGAAACTGTACAGTCCATGGGTAAATTTGGCAGTCTCAAACTTGAGAGGAATGAAGTTGCACAGATGAACTTAATCTTTAGTGTAGGAGGTTATAGTTTATCTCCGGAGAGGGGCTGTTAACCGCAGTCTTCGTTCTGGACCTCAGATGGCATTTCAGACATGCTGGCTTATGGATATAGGCCTGCTTGAAAGACAGGACAAAGAACTTTAATGTTCACTGGAAAGCCAGCACAGGGAGTGGGGAAGTTGTCTGTCTGCTGGGGAAAAGCTCTGCAGTGCTACTTGCTCTCCAGTGACTTCACACCTGGCTGTCCTGAATGCCTTTAGCTGGGCAGAAAGCGACGAAGACAAGTATTGCAATTTCTTGTGGAACTGAGCTCAGCAGAAACGAGGAGAGTAGAATACGTGTTGCCTGCTCTTTGAGGCATCAGTGAAAATCTAAATGCATTCCTTAACTATGGAAAGCACGAAGGTATAATTAGAATTAAGACAGAAACACTACAGACAAATGTGTGATCGATGCCTCCAACTCAGCATTCTGTGATCATCTGAGCTTCCCTTGTGTGATTGATTTAGGGAAGTCTTTGAGTCTGTAAGGAGCCTGAAGCAGTCACTGGGAAGGACGAACTGCCTTGTTTGGGGAAGTGGGATTTTAACCCCAAGATTCACCTTAGCGGAGCGTTGGCAATAATATCCATACTGGGGAATGTGCTCTGTGAGTGGCAGAGCTCTGACTTCTGTCCCTCCTCTCCAGGGCCAAGTCTCTCTCTCAAGTGTCACTGCTGCTGACCTGTAGATGCCATCACTAGACGTGGCTGTGAGAATGCCACCGAAACTCTAAACAGCATTATGCGAGTCTTATTAAAACAATTAATATCGTACAGGGAGGTACCCTTTTACTAGGAAAAGTCATTCTCCTCTGTGTTATTCTGAACAATGGTGTGAAGACTTAGTCATTGGATGTTTTATACGTTATTGTTCTTGTGGAAAGCAAAGATCCAGACTCAGCTGATTGAAGGTGCTATAGGTACAAATCATCTTATGTGAGTAATAATCTGCTCACATGCTGAAAAAATTGTAGAAATTATCCTTAATATTTGTAGATGCCATTTGTCTTTCCAGAGAATTGTGAGTATCAGGAAACAACTTAGTAAAGTTACTTCATGAGATGGAGTCGTCTGCCTCCAGTTCTGAGAAACCAAATAGGAATGAAAATTGTAAGGGTGTTGGCAGCTCATCCCAGAGTTGCAGGAGGCTGAAGGATTGATGACTTGGCTTATTTTTACAGCTGTTTATCTTGCTTCTGCAATACAAGAATACATTTTAAAAATCCTGTAGGTTTCTAGTATGGGGAATAAGACACTAGTATGGAATTTTCTGCCTGGAGTTATCTGCTGCCTTATCTGGTCTCAGCTGAAACATTCTGAAAAAAGTACAGAATTTACAGGAATTCGTTGCAGATAACGAGAATTTGTGTAACCATTGCAGCTAGACAGATTCAAAATACATATCAACCTCAGATGACTACTTATAGTCACATAATAATTGATCCAATGTTCATATCATGCATTTTAAATTGAAATAGCAAAACAGGTTTAATAAATTTAGTACCTTGAGTTGCTATAACTACATCAATATTGCCAAACCTTAATAGGCTCAGAAAACTGAGATTTAAAATATATATATTTGGGAGATCTTTTAATTTGCCCCTTTACTCCTAACCTTTGGGGATGCAGTCAGACCATTTTCAAGCCAATCTCCAACTCGTTGTGACAGAGAAATGGATATATGATGAGCGCAAGAAAGGAGAGAAGGTTGAATAGGAAACCATCTGGGTTTTTCATAATCACTTGGCTCCAGAAATCAAAATCAAAGTTTTAAAAACACCAAACATTGCAGAGAATGGTTGAGTAATGAGCGAGTATGATGTTTTTATCTATATTTGTACAGCTTAGATATTTTCTTGTGTAGTTTCTTTGGCAAGTTTTGGAGGTTGCCAGGACTGCAGAGCAAATCTGAGAGGCAGACCCTGCCTGATTCCTTCTCTACCTCCCCCCACTGTTCAAATTCCAGTTTAACACTCTTGATGTTGCTATGGGATCATCAGTGACTTCTTTTATCTCTTATGAAATAGCATCACAGAGGCAGCATCAAGCAAAGAAACAGGATCAAACCTGGTTTTCTGGGGGAAGACTGTCACTTTCTCACAAACCAGTGCTTCTCTCTGTGCCGCTGGGCTTTTCAGCAGCATGCTGTGGAAGTGAAATCATGAGCAGTTGAACACAGAAGAGCTAATGAAGCCCTAGTTAGAAGGTAATACCATTCAAAATACAGTGAGGGGACCCGGCTGATCTCTCAGGTATCAGAAACAATTTATCAGTATAAATACGGCATTCTCCCAGGTGAATTCCCCTAGCTGTGAAGCCAGCTCAAGTCTGCCTGTGAAGCACTGCACTGTTCACTCCAGAACATCCCATGTTCGTAGCAATTTAATACAAGTGCTTCCCACCCAAGTGTTCGTTAGGCAGATTGTCTGATGCTCTTAAAGTCTAAGGAAGTCCCCCAAAATAAGTTTTTTTGTGAACTGCAGAGCAGGTTGAAAGGCTAGCATATATGCCTCTGAAGCTTTTCTGTTTGTGTAAAGTCATCCATCGACATGTTTATTCTTTATGTACATACTGGAACACAGTGCAGGCCTTCCTGGAAAGATCTAAAAGGATATTTTCTCTCCTCTACTAATAGTGAAAATGTATTAAATTTTACCTTTTTTTTTTTTGAAGAATTCAGTGAAGTTTAAAGGTTTACAAAGTCTATTCACAAGTGCAAGATATTGTTAGCAGGAATTTCCTTGAAACCTACTGTATGAGCTCCTTTGACCATGCTGAGTATTCTGAAATTATCGTCTTGGCTGTTGAAATTCATTGCAAAGCAAAAATGAAAAATGAATTTTTGTACATAATTGCAAGTCATTTTTATTCTAACTTTTCTATGATCTTTCAGCCTTTGACAGCCTCTTGTTTCACAGAGTTGTGTGTGCTACTGTCTGTGCTTCCAAATTATTTTTAGAAACTTTGGATTTGCAAGTCAAGTGAGACTTCCCCAGTTCTCATCTCAGGCTCACCCCAGTGTGCTGTGACACAGCTGAGCACATTTGTCTCGATTTCCTCTCTTTTCTCTTCCCATTTCTCACTGTGGTACCAGCATGTCAAGGGGCTCTTGGAATTCATAGAAAGAGGAACAATTTTGACCATTTTATAAAGAAAGCTAAAATCCCCCCTCTTTCTGGGCCTGTTCCACGTTTAATACACTGTGTTTTGGGGGAAGATGTCTACATATGCATTGTTACCCAGCGTCACATTGCTGGTACGCACTGATAAGATATCGTGCCTTGTGCTCAGCGTTGTTTTAGACCGGGACAAAAGTAGTCTTCCAGAATAAACTGAGTTTATTCTAAGTTTGTTTGAATGCCCAACTTTCAGTCCTGGGACCATGGGAAGTACCAAGGCATTTGCTGTACATCCTGGCAGTGTTTTGTTTGAAGGCAGTCACGCAGTGCCATCGTTTCCCCTGAGGCACAGTCTTGGGGCAGTCACGCAGAGACCCCATAAAACATTTATCTCTCAGAGCTCAGAACAGGTTTCTTTGAAAAACAACAGTAAAAAGGGGGGGGAGAAAATAAAAAGGATAGAGCATTTGTTTGTATTGCATAGCTGTGCAGTTCACAATTGTACTGCTAATCTCTGATACAATTAGGCATCAGCCCTAGCTGAAGTGTCACGCTGGCAAAGTGCTTGAAGGAATGTCATGATGTTGTTGGAAATGACATTGGTCATGCAGTAGGGGACAGTCTCCTGTCACAGTCTGTAACAAGCCAGTACCCAGCGGAGCTGCAGTGCTGGTAAAGCCAGGCATGCCAGCTTCTGCACTGAGATGCAAACCAGATTCCCAACTGCTTGTAGCTACTGCTATCTCACAGCATTTTCCAGCAGAGCAGAAATGTTAACCCTGACCGCCTATTCCAGTTACAGCCTGGCAGTCCTTTTCTGCCTCCTAAACAGTAGTTTAGTAGTTGAGACACACTTAGTGCTTTTCATTTCCTGGTCTCAGTTCTTGACCACTGGCCCTGTTTCATCGGTGAGAAGAATTACTTGCAGTCATGGGTTTTTCAAGTATGTCTGATCAGGTTCATTCCTCTAGGGAGAAAAATCAAAAGCTTTCAGTGTTTACCTAGATGCTGTAGGGCTACACTGAGTTCTTAAAAAAATCCCGCCCAAATTGTATGTTAATGAGTGTTGGAGATGTTTTGTATTTTTTTTAAGCAGATAGAATAGTTTGCATAATCATAAAATGTATAAGTCACCTTAATTCATTTTTTTTTTATTTAGATCATCAGACACGGTATTTAAAGAAAAAAAGCACACCCACACTCAAGTTTATCATCTGGACTATTACAACAGTCATAAGTTAATTCTCCAGTTATCTTTTCTGCAAGACTTTTTATAGTATAACAAGTGAAGTTCGAGCTCCTGTTTTGAAATTTATCATCTTGTCAAAGTGACAGAGCTCATGCGGCATAAAAGGTCCATTACTATGTTATATATAAACTTTTTGTTTTCCTCTCCTACTGTTCTTGCAGGGAACTAAAAATGCTTTGGACAACAGATGTGGAACACTTAAAATATTTGGAATGTGTGGGAATATACTGTGGGACCACCTGTCCTGCGATGTGAAAGACAGAATCAGTTTGTGAGCACTGTTCATTACAATGGCAGTGACAGAGAACAGGAGGAGACATACAACACAAGTAAAGCAGGATGAAAACTGCTGGGTAATTGTACAGGGTTGACTTTATTCAAGGAACTAAGGGAAGAAAGGCAAATTAACAAGTTCAATATTAATTAATAGTTGGTCAATAATCGACGTTTTAGATTCCCTTAGTAAATATAGCCTGAAGCAGTTTTTCTGCTCAGGAAGCTCATGATTATAAGAAAAGAGAGATTTTATCTGATTTAGCCTAAATAAGGTACTTTATTTATTGTCTGACTACTTCTAATAGTCAGATCCTATCTATTTAGTTATAAATTAACAATTACAGCTAATAATGGGTTTATTGACTATCCTTTGTGGAAACAAAGCAAACAAACAAACAAAAAACTATTTACCTGTTGTAGAAAGCCAAGGTTTTGGTAATAATATGGATTCCTTTAGAGCCTGAGGATTTCAAGGTGATTTGTAGCCGGTGTCTGTTTTTGTACACATTTACTATTTATTGACCAAAGTTAACAAATGCTGTTTCACAGATGAGGGAACAAAGGCCCAGATAGGATCAGTATGTTGCATTTGCATTTCTCCATTCTCAGTTCTGGCATGCGAACACCCACGATTCTTTATTATCTTTTTCCTTCAATGATTTTTGAAAAGGGGGACAGTAAAATTGGGATGATAGCTACTTCCCCGCCTCAGGGAAGAGCTGTGAGGATGGTTAATGTTTACCCCCCTCTTCCTCACCCCAGCTGCTGCACGAAGCTGCCACTGCTGCGGTCCCATCACAGCACGAGGGGAAGGTGATGTGTGGTGGCATTGCCCACAGACAGGTATAGGCTGGAAAGCAGTGTTAGCAGGCTTTGTTCTAAAAAAAAAAATGAAAATGATATATAAATCAGAAAGAAATTCACGCAGCCGGTTTCATTCCTCTCGTTTGACTGACTTTGGAAACAGTGAAGCCTGGCTGCACTTTGTGGATTGATCTCACTCCACGTTTTGGGGATGGATGGGAAGCAGACCTTCAAAACTGCAGCCTGCGGCTGCTGGTAGATGCACAGAAACAGCGAACGAAACAGCTGTGGGTGCGTTCTCCCGATTAGGACGGATAGAAGAAGTCAGGACATACATTAGCCGTGTTTCCCACAGCGAGTACAATTCTCCCTGCCCTCGGATATAATGGCTCGCTGCTGTACACTGTGCAAACAAATTACGCGTACTGTGGGAGCCACAACTTTAAATTTCTCAACCTTTTTGCATGCAAAACTCTAGAATTAATTATGCTTTTTTACATTTAAAGTTCCTCTTAGCTGGCTGGAGGGAGGTCTTTGTGATTAAAGGAAGCAGGTTTCATTGAGCTAGACGAGTTGTGATCTGTCCTCTTTTTCACCTCCCCTCAGGGCAAAGACCAACAGCTTGAGGGTGACCCCTCCAAGAAGTTTCACTGAAAAGGAAGATGAGAAAGGCTGGACAGGCTCTTTCTAATGCTCTGCGCTGGAGCCAGGAAAAGGCAGCTGTTTCTAGCCTTTCTGCTTTTTTTTTTTTTTTTTTTTTTTTTTTTTTTTTTGCCCCTCGCCCCCCCCCCCCCCGGTGGCTGAGATCTGGGCTTGCTGCCATATCTGTTTGTCTGTCTGTCTCATGTTGTTTTTCTCAGAGCTTCAGAGGCCAGTTGCCCATAGTCAGTTGCTGGGAACAGAGGTTGTTCCTTGTATCGTCTTAACTCTCCATGCCAGAGTGTTCATGCTTGAATAGGAAACAGCAAGATCTGTCAAAATAGCCCTTTTCTTTGGCGCTTTGAGGCTGCATTCTCCACGGCCATCTGTTCCCTTTCACCCTTTTGGACAATGTTGCTATTTGAAACCAAGCACTCTTTGCTCTCTCCCTTTCCCCTTGCCCTCCCCCCCACCCCCAAATCTGGGAAAAAGGGGAAAAAAAAGTTGTTTCTGGCCCTGCCTGGCCCCTGGAGGATTCAACCATTTTGTAGTCCAAGCGTTAAAAGTGATATTTTGCTTTTTTTTTTTTTCACTGACTTTAAAAAATGTAATACATCTCAGGAGAGAAGAGTCACTGCAGCAAAAGATCATTTTGGATTTATGCGTTATTCTCCACAGAGCACTTCGGTGTCCTGTTGATGCCTGATGCAGCCTACAGCACAAACTTGGCAAGTCTCAAAATAGTTTGCATTATAGCAGGAGCGGAAGGAACCTCCTATAGTTAAGGCCATATAACTGTTTCCCTTCTACCCCTCTGTGTCCAGGCAGAACAGCTTATCAGGATGAAATTTTCCAGTCCTGGTGGCTGTCCAAAATTGAATTTATTTGGTTAGTTTGAGATAAAGTGAGTCATTGCTTATTGAGAATGAGATGAAGAAAAAAGAATATACCTCCTCAGGGCCGGGACGGGACCTGCGACGTGAAGAAAGGGGCTGGCTGGCTGGGAGGCTCCTGGAAGGTCCGGGTCAATCAGGGAGGGAAGCCAGACCCTTGTAATCCTCGTTCATTTTAACATCCTCCATGTTACTGCCTCGCTCCGTGTATAAGTATGCACACACGCATGATTTTTCAGCTTTGTAAATGAATCCGTTCTGAACAGTGAGCCACTGTGGGCTGTGCAGGTACTAAAATTTTTTGTCGTTATCTTATAATGGGAGGGAAGGCATTTTGTGGGAGTGTAGCAGCTGTGTAATAAAGAAGTACAGAAGTGCCCGGTTGGCCTATGTGGTGAAGGTACTCCAAGCACTCGGCTGTCCCTGCCCGCTAGGTGTGGAAGGGTTGCCAGGCCAGCCCCAAAAGCACTTCTTCAGGCCACTGTCACAGCCCTCAGCTCGCGTCATGGATCCCTCTACGCTAAGAAACAGATGCAGCCGGTGAGAGGTACACTGGCAAATACAGAAACGTGGTTCCCTATTCACAGAAACACCACAGTCAGCCCTGATGCTGTTTGTTGCGAGAAATAACCGGGTCCCTCACTCTGCATTTGCTAGGCAGAGTTAGTCACACGTACCGTTTTTTACATTTAATGTTTCCTAACTTTTATGTTCCTCATCATACAACCAAAACATTCTTTCAGTTTAGGTTTTGTGATGGATAATATTAGGAGTTTGGCCAAATCTGAACTCCAGATGTGAACAGCTGTAATTTGCAAACCATCATCTCTAGCCCCCGAATGTTTGGCTGACCTCTGTTTCCATGTTGCAGGCTGAAAGGGAATTGTCTCATCCTGGAATTTCGTTTTTGACAACTTTGGCTGATGATCCAAGTACGCTTGTTGTTTTTATTTACACCTAGAGGGAATTGTTTTAACTGTTAATTACGTGACCAGTGTTAAGAACACCAAAGGCTAAATTTTCAGAGAAATGACCGTCATCGTAATGCAAATTAAAGCAGTTTACTCAGTTTGCGTACAAGAAATCGTAAATTCGAGATCGTTAAACGTAGCCCTTGTGGTTAACATCCCCACCCTGAACTCTTAATGACTGGAGATTTTCAACCATCTACATCAGGAAATTGTCACTCGCTGAGATTTGAAAACACTCCTGAAAGAGAACCAGTGCTGAAATAATCCTGGGAGTATAAAGGACAGATAACTTCGTTCACCAGTTCAAATGCAGGGAGTGAGGCTGTGATCAAAAATTGTTGTTTGCGAAGGCTTTTTAGTCTATGCGAAGTATTTTGAGAAAGGTCCAGTGGCTGAATGGCAGTGCTAAGTTAATCAGGCAGTTAATCAAGCTAACTCGCGTGCTGGCAGTGGGCTGGCTGCAGCATCACAACATCCTCTGTGGCTCCTTAGCAGAATGTATTTCCCAAGGCAGACTTCAGTGCTCACTTAAAACTAACTTACTTATGCCTACTGTCCTTTTCTGTCTGCCATGTAGACATACCATCAGACTGCTCCCCGGGAAGTGGACAGCCGTGTCAGAAACACCCTCAGTATGGTAGCACTAATTGGCCCTTTTATTGGCCACTTTATCGCACATTGAGTTCTCCATCAGAAACTTGACTCTCCCTCTTCCACCCCCTTCACCCTTCCGCGCTCTGCCTCTCAAATGTAATTTAAGGTTAATTTGCAGACTGGCTCCTACCTTTGCCTCGACTGCTGTTGCTTTTGCCTGCACTGTGTCAGTTTTGTGGGTACTGGAGATAAGCTGCCAAAACACTGTTTCTTTACCAGAACGTATTTTATGGAAAAAAACGTAGACTATGGGAATCCAGTCTGTGTTTCAGACCACAGCATCCGAACATGGCCATAATGCTGTGAGCTGCATTCTGAAACACTGCAGTTTCAAAACTGCATCTCTCTCTTCATCTCCCAGATGTATTAGTTTTTGTTCCGCCTTTATGGGATTTAGCCGTTTAGACTTCCAGACTGTTATGGTTTGGTTTGTTGTTTTTTTTTGTCCTTGTCAGGGAGGAGTGTAACAGCTGGCTCATTTGGTTCTAGCCTGGAAAGTTCGGAAGTGGCAAATCCAGATGATGGGTAAACACTAGCAGAGACTGATGAATTTTAGCAGCTGAGATTAACCATCCTGGGAAAATCAGATACGATAATACCACGGTTGTGTAGGTCAGAGGCCTGAGGCTTGCAACAGGCAAGGCTTCAGTTGCTTTGACAGCATGATTTTAAATCTCCGTTCTTTATTCAAGCCTTAAGGGGCCTACACATGTGTAACTCTAGCATTCTGCCCAGTCCCTCCTACGTGCCTTCTGATTAATATCATGATCTGTTTAATTCCCTGAGGGAACTTAACAACAACAACAACAAAACAAAACAAAAAAACAGCAATAACTTGTAGCATGATTGGTGAGGTGATAATTGAAAGCATTTTCTGGTTCACAGGGCCCTAGCATTGCCAGATGCCATGATTGGGCAAGCTTTGTTTTTTAAACCTATGCATCCTTTATATGTGCATGCAGGCAAAATTCCCGCTGTTTCTTTTTTTCTTCCCCCTTAGAACTGTGGTTTGGGACTTTATTTTCTAGTCTTGGAGAGACAGGAAGAAGTGAGTGTATAGGATAGGTTAGATGGAAGAAGCTGCTCTAAGTTTTCGTGGTGAGCAATGTGGGAAAGAACTCTGGATACTGAGAATGGTGTAAATTTAGGACAATTCTAAATTTTTTTTTAAAAAAAGAAGGAATTTCTCAAAATCTCTCGTTAGAAAGGGAAAGAGGGTGAGCTGAGGTTGTAGAAAGGTATCAGCTTATAACCACTGTCTTCTACTTGGTCTTCATCATCCCTCTCACGACAGGCCTACTTACTCAGTCACTTGCATTCAAAATGCAGGATCAGTAGAGTGTGGAAAGTGATCGATTTGTGGTACATCAGGCCACAGAAGCAAAAAATTCATGCTGGTAAAAAGAAAGAATCTGCTCCCAAGGATCTTTAATCCCAGATTCCCTGATTTGGGCTCTGTTTCAGGTGCTGTAAACCACCAGCTGTCTTCCCACCTCCACAGATCTCCTGAGACCTGACCATTTTGTTCATGGCTGGTAGATTGCCTGGCAAGAAATCAGACCAGCTGGATTTTCTCATTTCTTAATGTCAATTCCTTTTTTCAGGTCAGCAGACAGGAGTCTCTGTACTACCACGTGTGTGCTTCTCTCTCTGTCCATGTGTCTCAACTCAAAACAGAAATCAACATGAACACACTGATGGCAGGCAAGGCGACTTGCTAGGGCAGCCCACGCTGACCATGGTGGGCACGCTGGTCAGTGGCAGTGGCATGAGATGAATAACACCAGCATCTGGCCAGTTCTCTGGAGGACTTCCTATGTCTTGACCTGGATGGAGGTGCCAGCTGAGTTTGCAGGATAGAATAACGGTTAATATTGCTTATTTGAAAAAGCTTCTAATGTTTTGTGGAGAATACTAGAAGACCCGATTTATACACAGTTTTACTGGTCTGTCACGTATTTTGGTTTATTTTCTGTCATCCCCTAGGGAAGATTCCTTCTAAGTGGGAAATAAGCAGCAGCAGCAGCTAACAGGCTCTTAAACTGCAATTCTCATGAAAAGAAGGTCTTCAGGTCAGGAGCTATCATTTTGTTCTGTTTGTATGGTGTTTTGCATACTGCAGATGAGAGCTCTAGGAGTTGTCACATGCAATGGCTGTAAAAAAGACAGCAGAAAGAACCTTATTTTTCATGTAGTATCAGATTAGCATTGTAAAAATCACGCACAATATGAACACAGATACACAGGAATATACAATGGTAAGCAAAAAGTGTGAAAACTCACCTGTGTGGGATATATGAGGCAAACTGTGTTGTCCAAAATTAGTCAGTTCATTCTCTTTTTGTCTCATTCGTTGCTGTCTCTCCATAAGAACTTTGCAGCTGGAGTCTTAAGTGGCAATTTTCTGTCTCTCGATGATGACTGAATCAGAATAGCAGTTTCAGCATAGTCTTTAGTAGGCTCTTCACTTCTCTAGGAGTAACATAGCTACGTACTAGGGTTGGTCAAAAAAATTTCTGTTGAAATTGTTTTTTTATTTTGTTTTAAACTGGGGGATTAGTAGGGGTTTATATTTAATATCTTTGATAAGTATATTTTGATGGCTGTGCCCCTGAAGAAAAAAGAGAAAACTAAATTACCTACCATTGACAATTTCAGTTTCAAACTAAAACATTTTTACTTATTGTTATTCCAGATTACTTCAGATTTTAATTAATCTTTTGGATTTTTTGGACAGATTTAGACTTACTAGTTGTTTGGAAGTAAAATTGATGGATTACCTCTCTTAATAAAAGAAAGCAAATAAACAGTTTAAAAGTAAGGATTTTTGCATGGCTAATTTTGTGGCCAAGCTTGATTCCTTACAGCAACAACTGGTTTTCTTGCCATATGTCCTAAGTAATAAAAGAGTGTGTGAAGGCAATACTGCCAATACTCAGCAAGCAAGTTTTGACTTTTCTCCCAAGATGACCTGGCACGCCTGCATGATACATTAACTGAAACAGAACCGTACAGTTAGAACAGGGAGAGACATTTTCTTTAGCGTCTGTACAAATCAGTAATTTGTGTTTACCTAGGTATGTATAGTTGTGCTTTGTCTTAAGTAAGTGATATTAAATGGTGGTCTAAGTATCTGCCTCCTGTTATTTTAAAGAACCTGTTGTGTTTTTTTTTGTTTGTTTGTTTGTTTTATCATCCTCAGCCATTGTCTCTTAGTTTAGTGTATGTTGAGGGCAGAGAGTATATGCCAGGAAGGGTTTGGACTGACATACCTTGGCTGACCAGTGCAGAGAGTGAGATGGTCACCAGTGCATGGTAAGAGAATCAGAGTCACCTTTGGCTCAAGAGAACAGTGCGGAGAAGGGCTGCAGATGGCAGAAGTCAGTGAGTGGGAGTTTGAAGAGCTCTGTGGTTAGTTACTTCACAGATGAGTTTGTCCTGTGGGTTGTTTTGTACTGTGTGATGGGTTTTTCCACCACTGGATATTTTTATACTTGTACTTTCTGAATAGGTGAAGATGGAAAAAAAAGACGGGTGTGGGTTTTTTCTTTTCTTTTTTTCTTTTTTTTCCCCCCTTCTGGTGTCATTGTTAGAAATCTGCACCAAAAATGCAGACTAAATGCAATTATGAGCTCTACCGATGAACCAGAACCCCTGTGCAAAGAAACTACACAGCCTGAGCAAGAGGGAAAGTACTTTCGTTCTTATTGCTTGGTGTGCCTTTTTTGTTGATGTGCCATTTTTATTGAGCTCAGTAGTTTAATTCTTTATAAATATTTTCTCTGTACCTTTGGAGGTTTTTTTTTCCTCCTTTCGATAAATCAAGCTTTTATCAAGATGATTTGCTGTTAAAATTTGAAAGATTTGGGGACTGGTAACTTCTGTATTTTGTTATTTCACTATTATTTTGTGCATCAGTCCCTTTTTGCATTCATTGGAAAAAGATTTTTGAATCATCAAATTGATAGAGCTTGCAAAAGTGGCCCAGTGATGGGTATGAACCTGTCAAGCAACAACTCTTTCATCTGGAAAGACGAAAATCTATATGAAAATGTGGGAAGGGTGGAATTCATTGCTCTTTGCAGATATACCAACAAGGAACAGATTATATTTTTTTTAAATCAAGAGTATAATTTCATTCTGCCTGCAAGGACTCTTTGCATTTAAAAACGTTTCAAGCCTATTTTATTTCATTCAAGACAATGGTCTAGATATCCTAGGATTTTCATAGGATAAGACTAACGAAACTGAAAGTCCTTTATGACTAAATCCCCTTCAAGCATATTTGCAACAGTTGGGACTTGGTTACACAAGGAATTAATTTTTTAAGAAAATATGGTACCTCCTTCTATGTAGAGGAAGAGAAGGTCTTTCAGACCATGCCTGTACTTGCAATTCCCTGGTTGGACACGATAGAATAAACTCAGAATCGGCAGTGAGCTGAATAGCTTTAGTCATCCTGTTCCCTCCACTGAAAAATGGAAGGTGGAATAAACCTCCTGCCCCCGTTCTGCCCATGTGTGGCGTTAATCTCAGTGACAACTGACTGACGGCTCCTGCCAGGGCAGCAGAGCCCAGAAGTTGTGCACCTCATCTCCTGTTTGGAAGCGCCGTTGCAGATCTCAGTTGAAGAATCACCCTTTTCTCTTTGGTTTGTTTTTCCCCTGGTTATGCGGAGTCATTTACTTTGCATTTGACTCAGACCACAAGGAGCTTTATTTTCACTTGTGACAGCTGCTCAGTGAGAGTGAAGCAGACAGTTCCTGCTTTGTTCTTGCATCCCAGCACAGATAGGCTCTCGGCGAGTGCCCCTGCTGGTGCCCTGAAGAACCCAATTCACAGGGGGCGGTAGAACAGGTACCTCATGTGGTACTTGGCCTGTCTGATGCTGTGCTCTGTGATCAGTTTAAAGCGCTTTAAAGTAAAGAAAGGGGTACTTACTGGCATTGGAGTCACCACTTCATTTTACTTGAACTGGATCTGCACCAAGCAGGGGGTTGTTTAGTGGTCTTCTCCTACCCCCCTAGCATGCATCCTCATCTCCCTGTGCTAGGAGCCCATCTCTGCGCTTCCATGTGCCCACCCCCTTTCCCCGCTTACTGCCCCCCTTTCTTCCAGCCACAAACTGAGATCTGCCACTTCTCTCATCAGGCTGCCAGCCCCCTTTCCTTCCACCCCCTAGGTGGTCTTCCACCCACGTCCTGAGCAGAAACCCTAATGCCAGGACTGCTGCCCAGCCTGGATAAAGCCCCCTCCTGTCGCAGCTGGCACTCCGTACTGCTCTGAAGTGGTTCAGGTTAGACATGTGGGGACCTCTGAGCAGAGACCAAAGTCCTTTAGAGCCAAGGAGCCTTTAGGAGCCAGGTTCTTCATGGGCCAAGGCTGGTCTGATACTCCCATATCTAAGTCTGAAGATGCTGGGGTTCGGAAGATCAAGGCAATGCAGGCCGAAAAAGATCACTCTCTCTTTGAACAGTTTTATTTATCCACTTTCTCTAAGCTGTTCGTTAATGACTGAGTAGTGTTTGAAATAACAGAAAAGATAAGTCTGGCTTTTCTTTAGGGCCATGCTTGAATATAAATCTATTTTCTTAGCATATCGTCTTTCCTTCCTCTGAGACGTTTGCTATCTTTTTGTGTTTAGAGCAAGGAGAAGGAAAGAAGCATATCCTGCCACTATCCTTGAACTTCTCTGCAAAGCTGGCGCTGCTTCCCCTGCATTTAGCTCACTTCTTGTTGGTTTGCCTCTCTGTCTGCCTAATGCATCAGATTGCAGGAGGATCCCGTATAAAATGGAAACCTTTCCTGTGAGGCATTCCTTTCCATCCTGTAAAAAGTCTTCACTGTAACTTTGCTCCAGGCTTACTAACCACTTTGCACCAGAGTCATAAATTTGAATAACTTCGTGGAAGAGGATTTGCCTGAAAGTGGGTCACACACAGCCCTCTTCAGACAGGGGCTGACACAGCGTGGTACAGTAGGCTTTCTCCTGTATAATAAAATAAACTAAACTACAGCAATTAGCTTGCTTGTTCTGCCACAAGCCTCACACCTCTAGCGCTTCTGTTCGCTTTGGTACAGGTTTCAGGCCTGCAAGGAATGCAGAATTAAGAATTGCTGGGGAGCCGTGCCTCCCGTGTGTCACCAGGCTCCAGACTTTTAACCACTTACGTGCCCGGTTCAGGACCACAACAGCAAGATGTTGCTCTGCGTTAGCTACTGGTAGAGAGACAGACTTCTGCAGCTGTTTTAAGCCAACAATAGCTGCTTTTGGAGCGTCTGGGCTTTTTGTCTGTAGTCCTAGGTCCTCAGGCAGTTCTGTGCCCACCAGAGCTGACCTTGAGCTGCCTCCGTTGAATTTTGTGGTTCCTACCCATTTCTAGCAGGTGGGAAAGGACAGTGCCAGCTACAGGAGGAACTTTTGGCTTCTTCTGTTTGATAAAGAGAGGATTGCGAGGCTTTAAAGCTGCTTCTCTTTTTTTCATTCTACCTTAGCCTGTTGGTACAGTAATGATATTTTACTTCTGTGGTGGAGACATTTTGCAGAACTTAACGAACTTAATTAAGTAACTTGGTTTCAGTCATTTTAAGGGAATGGAATACAGACCTCCCAGCACCCTGCTTTTAACACTTGAACCTGTTCTTCCCTCCATCTGGCAAATTAAATCAGAAATGTAGATGAAGAGAAATTATTCTTGCCAGCACATCCACCTTCCCAATGCAGCTTGGTTAGGCTAATTAACAGAATAGCATTCTTGATGCTGCAGCTTCCAGTTAGGTGCTCCTGGGGTGTGTTATTCAGGCAGAAGTCTGATGCCCATCAAGATACGAATACCTTTGTTCTGGGGAAAGAAAAGCAGCCATCAAGCAGCCATCCTTGCTGGATGGCACAGTTATAGACTGTTCTCAAACTGGAACAGGTTTTGTTCAGAAGTGGATATTGTGCGTGCTGCAGGGAGTTACCGTGATGTGGGAAGTAATTCAGTCAAGTACCAAGTCCAGGCTCCTATCAAACTATTGGCTTGAACCAGGTGCTTCCCTATTTTCTTTTGTAGACCCTAAACATTTAAAGACCTAATTCAAAGCTGATGTCTATTCAACCTTGAATTACTCAGGGAAGGCTGGAGGGGAGGTTTGAGGTCTTCAGATGGGTCCTTTAGTGCACTGCAGTGATTCCAGCCCCTTCTCTCCAACCTGCTTCTCTCCTCTGCCTAATGCAGTCTCATACAATATCCACATCGTTTGCAAGCTACCAGTAGTGATATAAATAATGATTTTTACTGCATGATAGTAATTTTTGGTCTTGCCCTTTCTAGATATTTTACCAAATCATAAGCTTAAGCAAATGAAGAAACTGTGTTTCTGCTCTGAATAGTTCGGGGGGGTTGGAAGTAACAAAACCTATAACCTTACAGATGTAAAAGCAATTAAGGGTCTTAGGCTGAATCTTCCAGAAACTCTGCTGGGGCATGAGATGACTTTGTCATCTCAGTACAGTATTGCTTCCAAAACCTAGTACTTACAATTTAAGTTTCAACATATACTGTTGCATTGCTGATTGTTTTGACAGAAACTTAAGACTGCTCTGAAATTTGTATTGCAGAGTCAGTGCAATACTTTTTTTTTTTTTTGTAGTCTATTTTTGCCCTTTGAAACATCAGCTTGTAGCAAGGTGAAATATTTCTTTAAGAGCTGTGACTGGCTCTACCAGGGCATAGAAGTTAGAGCTGTCATACTATATAATCTGCTTTTTTACACTCTAATAATCTTTTCCACTGTTTTCTTTCAAGTTCTTGTCTGGTCTAACTTTAATTGACTCACTTGACCAGGATTTCATGACCATCCTGAGGAAGCAATTTTGTTTTTTTGCCTGATAGATGTTGTAATTTTTTGTTGCCTTAATTTTGTGGCAGTTTCATTTGTTGTGTGATAGACGACAGGAAGTTTCCTTTCTTTAAATCCAACTTTCCCTCATTCAACTTCAGGCCAACACTCATAGCTTTTAAACATTACACGGTGACTGTCTCAAACAGTTCAGTTTTCAACTTGCTGATTATCATTTATATCCACAAAACAATTTGTTTGTTTTCTAAATTCCTTTGAATTGCCTGTTTTGCTCAGTTCTTGAAGTGTCATTTGAAATATAAGCAAATCAACCATCTACCTGTTCATCTTGCGCAGAATTTGTGGTAAACAAAGGTGAAGGGCTTGGGCACCTACCTGCTTGCGTCTGTATGTGAATGTATGAGTGGGTTCTCTGGCTTCAGTGCTAGAGAACTCAGGTGAAACGACAATTCAGCAAGCTGGATCATGCTGCATTACTTGAAACACTTCTTTATGTTATCATTGCTTATCATAGCAAAGTGCATTTTCCTTCAGGGTTATATAAAGTTCATATAATTTCCACGACACCAGAATGGTATTTTACAGTTAAGGGGCTCCTTGCTTTGTGGGGGTTGCCTGCTTGCACAAAACAATATATTAATGTTTAGATCAGAGTATAGTTGCACCGCATTCTGCTCCTTTAAATTCACTTTTCATTGTTTAGTTATATGTATGCTGTCACTCTGCTGGCCTGCTTCCCCGTGCCCACAGAAAGCTGGTTTGCTTGGAGATATGACTAAAAAGGCAAACACAAGTGTGTCCCAAGCACGGTGCACCTCTGGATATTTAGGAAAATATACTGATCTCTACAGGAAGGTACTGGCTACTGTGCAACATATCCTCAATTCTTGGCATTTCATGTAGGTACCAGAGGGTGAGATGGAGAACTCACACTGCAGTTGTTTAGATAAATCGGAATGGTAGGAATTTCATGCAATACTATTTGTTAAGCACAACTTGTGATTACTTAGTTTGGGGAAAGACCTGAGATATCTGATCAGAGTTTCCGTGTCTGTGGTGCGGTCCTGATGCCGTTTCTTTCATAATCAGTTTCAGGAGCACCTGGAAGCGGGAAGAAGGAGTCTGGTTGTGTGACAGCAGCCCTTGGCAACACGTGGAGTCACAGCGTCAACACCAGGCTCATACTGCAGTATCACGACTTGCCAACAAGACAGGTGAGAACCTGATGACAAAGAGAATTTAAATTAAGCCACACAAGCAGTGCCTGATCACTTGGGCTAACTGTACTTCAGCCCATGCGGTTGTTATGATCTGTGTGTTGAGAAGAGACCAATTGCTTATCTGGGGTGGAGGGCGGTCAGTGTCCTTTGCTTTTTGGGGTTCCAAAAAAGCCAAAAAAGTTCTCCAGTGCCTCCCTGTGTTAGATGCGTTATCTGAATCACAGGACCTAGTGTGTGTTGGCACAGGCGTGCAAATTCCTTGAGCTTTTAGGGCATCGCATATTGTGGAGATGAAGGTAATCCTTAAAGTGCTCTTTCCTGTACAAGGGTTTTGGGGCAGGACTGGGAAGTTAGTCCTTTTGGTACCATAATTTTTTTGCTGTCATCTTTTCCACTCTTTTGTGCCAAATTTCTGCTGTGACTGTTAGGATAGGGAGCGCTCTATCTCCTGCAGCTACTGTTTGCAAGTGGAGGCTTGCTGCCTGCACCAGCAAGCTTAACTTTGAGCAGTAAATATGGCAGCAATTTTCCAGAAGTATGTCTGCGAAAAAAAGAATGCTCACCCTTTTCACTGAGAGATTTCATGCTTTTGAATGAAACATAGTAGCATTTTTGCCTGCAATCTTCACCTCTTTATTAAAATAAAAAAAACTGTGAAAAGCTAGGAGGCAAGACGTTTGGGGTTTGATTGAGGGAATGACTTTTTTTTTTGTTTTTAAAAACATCATAACCCATGATTTCATCTGTCCTTTGGGATATCTGCGGTTATAGTTGCTTTTGGCTTTGTCTATTCTGTTTTTGCATTGATGTAACTCTTTCCAAAGGCTGTGACCCTCAGTCTTAATGTTATTGATTTTCTGTCCGTTAAAAGTAGAGTACTGTCAGAAAAAGTGCTATGCAAAATTTGTACCATCTTATTCCTATAGCGTTATTACCCACACGTGTTCTAATTAGAGCTCCTGGTTTTGCTGCCACAACGCAAGGTTTCTCACTTTTAGGTTGCAGTCTTTAGAGCCAGAGGAGAGAAAGTCATTCTGTTTTATTCTGCTCATTATGAGTAAAATTATAAAGATGGCACTTCTGTTCCTGCGAGGAGTGTACAATGAAGCAGAAGTGGTCCTCTGGATTCTCAGGTAGCAGGTTAAGTGTGTCAAATACAGTTAGAAGAGGGATCTTCTGGACTTGCATCTAGAGATTGTCCACAGTTGAATATAAACATGCTCGTACTGCTGCTCTTATTCTGGACTGTAATGAGTTTTCCCTTATTACATATGTGTGCAAAATATAAAGCTCTTCACAAATTTTGTGGATCTCTTTGGAGATACATGAGAGGTGCAACTGGCAAAGGCAAAAAGGAGAGAGTGGGCAAGAGACTGGGCAGTGTGCTACTTCATGCTACACAAAGTCAACTAAAAAGGTTTAAGAACTTTCCTCTGACGGTGGAGAGAGGCAGCAGTTCCTCTAAAGAATATTCATGTATTACGTGTACTTTTTCTTGATTTTGTTTGAGAAGTATTAGATCACAAGTGTATGAAGTGTTATTTTCAAGTCTGTATAGTTCCATATGTTACGATGCACTTAACAAAAGTGCAGTTTTAGTCACTGTTCTTAACTCAGTTTTATCAGCTGCAGCCCCTTGCTTCCATGTAACACCATAGGCTAACTCTATTGCAGTTAAGTAGAAGGACTAAATCTACAGTCAGGAAAAACAGCTTTAGTAAATCCTATATATATTATTAAAGGCAAAGTAATCTGAAACAGAAGTGTGACATAAATAGTTATATATCTGTGAAGTCCATGAATGAAACAGGATATATGAATTATATCTTGTAAATATTTTCTTGCTGCTGCTGTCTGTCTCCTTTTTTTAGATAAATTGTCTTTTCTTCAAGTCATACAAATCTTTCAGCAAGACATAGAGTTTCAAGTAGAAGAGGGCATCTAGAGTTACCCCACCTGCAGCAGGACTGTATTGATAAAATTACTAAAATTTTGCACACATGTTCCTTTATAACTGTTTTATACCCACTTTCTGAATTGAATCGTGAATAAAGGTTCCTCAGTTCCTGAGATGCCATTTCAGTCATCATAAGGTGGGTCTGTCAGGAGGTATTGGATATCACCGCTTTGAAAATCAGCACTTTTTAAGGAAGCTTAAGTTGGAGGTTCAAAATTTCCAAGTCAGTAATCATTTTTACAAATTCTCATATTCCTTTATATATATATAGGAGCTCAAGATTATCTCTGTAGTCAAAATTATCTTTCCTTGGTTTTAAGTGAAATTTAGACCCAGGAAATTAATGAAAGAATGCAGTTGGTCAAGAGATCTGGGTGAAAACTAGGGCAGAAACAAGTTTTCCCTGCCTTTCACACCTAGCGACCCTATAGAATCAGCACTATTAAGGGCAAAACCTGTGTTTTATTCTGACTTGCACAGTGGACGCGTTTTATTTTCTTTAAAATGCAAGAGAATTCTTTCTCTCTTCAGTCGCGTTACAGCTTGAGGAAGATCTTCCTGGCTCTGCCTTCTCTCCCTCTTTCCCTGGAGGAGCTGGGGCTGTAGTGACAGTCTGAGTGATCTTCCCTTACATTTGACTTGCACAGTAATAGAGCCAGCGTGTTTGTTCCCACTGGGAAATCTTACCTGTCAAGAGAAAAATCAACACTTGAGGTGTGCTGGGCCATGAGGCCCAAGGGTGGTGTTCTTCAAAACGTGAAGATATAATCATCACGGAGGATTGAAGCAAGCAGCTTGCAGGAAACACAGGATCTCCTGGGCAGCACAGCCCACTGTTTTGCTAGATGTTTGTTCTCACTCGTGCAGTTCTGAGTTCTGGGAAAGCTTGGGGATGGTGCCGTAGCCTGCAGACCTGAAACTTTGGGGAATGCCAGGGCAGCAAGTGGCAGAAAGAGTATGTAACAAATCTAGGGAAATCAAGCATAGAGTTTCTACACAGGAGTTCTTGAAATTTGAGTAAGAGATTCCTTCATTTTGTTTGTCCTGCAGACATTTTTTCAGCCAACTCTCCCTTTTTCCACCCCACCCTCCACATGTCTGTTGAACATTAATAAGACGACAGCCAATTCAGCGAAGTAATGAAATTTCTGGAACATCTTGCCTGCCTTCAAAACAATTAGCTTTGCTTTATTGCTTGGATAGGAACAGGTTTCTTAAGCTGATGAACTTTCCTCGTTTGTCCCCTTCTAGAAGGCTGTGTTCTGGTTTTGGTTTCCTCCAGGACAGAAGCAACGCCACAGAGGGGGAGGGCAGGAGCAGGTTTCCAGGCTGCACTTGGATTAGTTGTTCCATCAAAACCCACCGGTGTGGACTGCAGCAGGAGTCTTCCAGCTGCTGAGGTGGGGCTGAAGCTGCAGGAAGCCCAAAGCAGCACGGTGGTTTAAGAGCTTGGGAGAAAGTGGGAGAAGTTAATCAGTTTACACAAACGTGTTCATGAAGGGAACTTGCTGTTATCTGTTGGGTATATGGATACTGATGCTTGGTTCTCCCCAAGGAGTCTTGCAAGTCATTAACCTTGACATTTGTTTTCCTGAATTCCATACATAAACATGCAGGCCCTTTGAGTCTGGGCCAAAACCAACGGGGCTGCGCTAGGAACTATCAGACTCCTCGGTTACCCCTATGCTTATAATTATCCTTCTTTCCTGAAATGGAGTCAGCAGGCTCCAAGATTACTGTTTTCATGTGTGCTCAGCTGTCTTTGGGGGACAGCATGGTAGGGTTTTAATAAGTTGACATGCTATATTTAACATTTTATTTTTGTCTGTTGGAGACAGGGTGCTGGATTAAGTGAAACACTGGCCAGATCTGGTATGGCAACTTCTATGGGCCTGGTTTATTTTATAGTTTCCAAGGGATTTGTGAGACTCATAGTACAGCATTAATGGCTATAATGTGTTTTGAATTCTCAGATGGAAAGTGCTATAGAAGCACAGGGTGTTATTTTATAACAAATCAATGTTCTCGTGGTGTTTTAAAGAAAGAGCATTTAGGATTGAGATACAGGCTAGAGCTTTTGAGTCATGCCAGGTAGTTGTTGTACAGCTCTTTTTCTGCTTCAGGTAAAGTGTTTCAAAGGGATAAGCATATTTATGGTGACTCAGTCTTAAAACAAAACAGAAAGCCATCTCTCATTCAGACTAATAATGCCAGACATAACTTTTGTTGTGTCCTTGGTTACAGAACAGCTGTTTTGTCTTGGTCTGCTCAGTATCATATGAATAAGCCCTGAATAAGCATTCCAAAATTGTGATGGTGAAGTAACCATGGTATTGCGTGGGGAAGGGCTGGGAGAGAGAAGGGGAGTGGGGACCAAGTTTCTTGTATATGTGACTCACTAAGGCTTCAAAATGTACATGATACCAGATTTACCTCTCCCTGTAAAACACTGAGGATAGTTGTTATACGGACCCTGTAGCTGTCCGGTTTAAAAGATAATATCAAGTGAGGTTTTCATCCATAAAAAGGGAAGCAAATAACCTGCAGAAAATAAAGGAATTACAAACAGACCAAGTAGGCCAAGAAAGAAACATGCACTAAGTGCTAACTGGGGTTAAGACTTTCTAAATTTTGCCTTAATAATTTAGAGGAGAACAAGGACAGTAATGAAATTTGGAAACAGCATTGAAATTTTTTGTATCACAGCTTAATCAAAGATTGTAGCCTCATACTATAAAGGTTTCTATATACTTTGGTGAGATGATAATGTTTACTGGGAAGAAAGAAGAAGCAATGAAATACAAGTTGATGAAATGTACTGAAATCACTGGGAGATGGAAGGAATAATGCTTAATACAAATAAAATACAAAAGTATTGGTGTGTTTTCTTGTACTAACTTTGTAACATTTATATATGAATACTAAAGCAAATGGAGATGGAGAAGAAGCAATGAAAAAAAATCAGTAGTTTTAAAATACTTTTGGAGCCAGATGAGGAAGCTGGAGGTGGCCACTGGTATTGAGAAATGCAGACAGAAAGCTTTTCACCTACTTGAGTGGGAACAGAGAAGCAGCTAGTTCGGTCTTCGACACAGCGAGGGGAGAAAGAGCCCACAGAGAACTGGGCACTGAAATCAGTGTTTGGCCAAAGAAGGTGACGGAGGATGTATGAAGGTTGCCCATAGCTGTGTGTGAGGCAAGAAGTATGGTTCTTTACATTCTGTCTTCTGCTGAGCTAGGATTTGGGGAGACTCAGGAAAGGAAATTTCAGTACCCTAGGCAAGAACAGAAGAGAGCTCTGCCTGTGCATTTTTAGCAGAAGTACTAGGACAAATGAAGTGCCATTTAGCAGCTTCAATCTGTGCTGAGAAAACCTGACTGTGTATGCTATATGAATCATGTGCACAGTACAGTAATGCAAATTATGTACATAGTGCAGTACTTTTTTTCAAATGTGTAGACATGAGAAAATCTGCAGATGACAGTGGATACTGAGCTTCAGTAAGCAGTGATAGAAAAGGGATGTGGCTATTGGGTTGTGTCAAAATGGAAGTGATAGAAAGTGTTTATCTGTTCTAAGCCATCTCAATATATAATATCTGTATCATATGGAAAATCAACTCTGTGAAAGCACAGAGACACAGACTTTTTAAGTCAAGGAAGAATGATGCCATGGAGTCATGCAAAAGGTAGGAAAATTTGCAGGAAAATAGATTTTTCTCAGGTGAGATTATTTTTTTGTGGTTCTGCCTTATGGAGAACGTTGCTTTTGAAGAAATAGCTGTGGAATGACTGCAGGAATACTGGTTTGAGTTCTGCAAACCCTTCCATTAAAAATCAAAATTCTTCAAGACAGACTTCTGTCTCACCCCTACCATCTTTTGAATCTTTTGAGTCAAGATGCAATGAAAGGTTGTTATGGGCTCAGATTTTAACACATGGGTACAAACCACATCCTTTAAATTCATAATTAAGTAGCTTAGTTTTTTTTTCTGATAAAAAGTCTCTAAACTGCTAACTCTAGCAACAGAAATCTTTTGCTTATCCATAGATGATATACAAGCATAAGCAGCAATATGACCGTGAGTTGCATGTGAACAGGATAAAACTGGACACAATGCATGATTGTAGCATAAACAGATGATTATCGATGCAGTATGTTAGTGACTTAATCCAGCAAAAGTGCCAAATGAAAGGATGCCATAAAAATAGAGAAGGTTCATTAACAAGTATCTAGAGCTCAAACATCACTAGATCACTTACTTTCCTGACTTCTATGTTTGTTCATCTCTCTGTTGTTTGCAGTAAGCTTTCTTCTTAATGGACTTGTGGGAGATGGTTATACAATATAAACATCACTGCAGTCCTGTCTGAATTAAATGGGGAGGGATTTATGGTCTTCTCCGGTTAACAGGACACTTTTATACAGAGAAGAACTTTTCCATCAGTCTTGAACAAGAACTCATTTACTCAGGTGCTTATATAACACTAATCAACTTGTTATCAAAAAATCCAAATAGAAACGAGAGGACATTAGATAAAATTGAAAAGAACAGAAGGAAACCTTTAAATGGTTTATATTTTTCTCTGTTCTTTTTAAATTAGCTTTGCAGTTTTTCTTAATGAAGATTATTCTAATGCTAGATTGACAAAACGTAGCAGCAGCTGTGCAAACTTCAAACACGTCGGTCTGTAGTTCGAAACGTCCTTAACAAAGAAGCAGGAATATCTCTGAGGTAGAGTCAAACTCATTCAATAAGTTATACCAACTCTTCCTGCTGAGGCTGGTGGCAGGGGTGGGTGCTTGCCACCAGGGACTGAACTGCCTCGTCCCAGTTGTTTCTGACTGAGCGGCCAGTCAGCTCGCAGAGGAGACTCCTCTTTGCTTGCTGCCAACCTGCACTGGTTACGAGTTTACCATAACATAATACATTATATTTTCAAATTACTATGCAAGCATTTGCTGACTGATCTCCACAATACCCCTGCCAGGTTCTCATACCGAGGGAACAGACTCAGAGATAAGGAACTTGCCAGAGTAAGTCGTTTGCAGCTGGGAACAGAGCTGGAATCTCTTCACTGCCATTTATGTGCCACTGAGCAGGATCTTGCTCAACCCTTGCTGCCTGCGTTTCAGGCACTTAAGAGGTTTTTGTAACACCTTATAGTACGTAGTTCCTTGGCTGTGAAGGCACTGCTCCTGCTTCCCTCTCCAGTTTTCTGTTTGATTTAACTCATCCGCTGCACTAGTTTTTACTGTGGCCTTTATGTCACCAACTTCTCTCTCCTTAGCGTGCCATAAACGTCTCTTCATCAATGTTCACCATTAATAAAAATTAACATAGCTGAGACTGTGCCTTGAGCTTTATTGCAAAACTCTCTCTCCACTCCCTTGTTCCCAGTTTCTGTTGATACCATGGCTGATTTTTCAGTCTCTGAGGCCTTGGCTCTAGAAGTCACTTTGCATTCCTTCCTCTCTCCTGTTTGTAGACTTCAAAACTGCTCCAAGTTGCAAGATCATAACAAAGTGAATATTTAGCATGTCAATTTTTAGATAACTGAAATGCTTGTTCAGACCCTTATCTGCCACCCTGAATAATGCAACATCTTCATTTATAGTATTATCAACCCCCATATTCCTTTTCCTCTTCCAAACCAGAACAAAAAACAGAATTGTTACCGTGGTGTGACCAACATAGTCACAGTGACACTATTTGTTTAATTTTTACATACTTTCTCACTTCCATAACTGGAACAATGGCCTTTGGCCTTGTTCTGATTGATAATTGTGCACCTCCATATTAATCAGCACAGTTCTCAGAGATGAGGGCTAGGTCTCCTGTTCTTTATTGGGAACCACTTAAAGACCAGGATTGGAGGGGTAAGATTAGTAAAATCTGTTCTGAATCTAAACAGAGAACTTCAGCCTGTGAGGCTGTTAGTCCAATGCCTTTTACAAACACTGTATTTACAGTTCACTAAAACAGCATCAAAATAGAAGAAAGAACCAGATATGACATTCAGGCTATGGTCCGAATTGTCTGAAAAATGCTTTGTTTGTAAGCTTAAGCCTGTTTGCGGAGAGGGAATGAACACAAATTCCCATCCTGTTTATATAGAATCACTTTTCTGATTTTGATTGGACTTCAGTGTGAGCTTTCCCCTCAAAGCAGAGTGGAATTAACCTAGGGCAGATTCTCTCATCAATATCTGAAATGTCATTGCTCCTAACATCAGAGTGGCAATGACCAAAGTTGTTTATCCTTGGAATGCCTTGGCAAATCCTCCTGCCTCCTGTCTTTTACCAGATCCCCTCTTCTTTCTTCTTGTAATTGAAAACAACCAAACTAAAATGCCTAACTGAAATTTAAGTGTTTATTATTTAGAAAAGCTTTGTTAAGTTTGTCTTGGAATATAGCATACTGAAAGTTGGGAGGAATTTCTAATCGAGAAAAAGATCAGGATAGCATTGTGAAGGAACTGGGCAAGCTTAAATTGTGAAAGTGTGGTGGAATGTAAGACATGAGATAAATAATACGTAAAATAATACTGGGCATTATAAATTTGTTTCTGCTTTACATGAGGAGCATACCAGCTGGAAGTGAAGCTAATACTGGAGTGTTTTAGTTTATCACAGGATAACTAAGTCAAAAGTGCAATGCAATCGTGAAAAGGGCCAGTGTTATCCTAAAATAGATCAGGCAGGGTATTTCCAAAGGAAACAGGGAAGTATTTGTACCATTGTACCAAAGACACTGGAAATGCCTCTGGAATACTGTGTATGGCTTAGACGTTTGTGTTCAAGGTGCTAAAAAGGAATAACAGAATTACAGTGGGAATGGTGTTGCTATTCTGAGGAGAAACCAAGTGCTCTGAACAGATGAGCTCTGATACACGCTTCTGTCCCAAGACATCCAGTCCATCCCTCTGCTGTGAGCTCGTCCCAGCAGCAGTCAGTTAAAGGCAGCTTTGCCACTTTCCTGTGCCTGAAACATGTTAGCATCAATCACTTTGGTCTGTAACATAAGCTGACAGGATGGACTTGAGGCCTGTGTGTATATTTTCTCTGTAAGTGAGTTTACTGAACCGTTCGGTCAGATTGCTCGGGTTGGTGGGTCTCAGGCTACTGCAGGAAGACTGGTTCCAGCTTACCCAGTCTGGGTAATGTTATATTTTTCCAGTGGAAGGTAGAAGTACAACAAACCTGTGAAAAGGTAGGAATCAGACATGATCCCTCTAATCCAAGGCATTGCAACTTGTATGATGCTGTAGGCATATTAAGGGAAAATCATCTAAGGAGCTTGTATATCTAGGATATTATACTTTGTTTTGTGAATCTAATGTCATTGAACTGTTCTAGATTGGCAACACAGGAAAGTGATAGCCAGTGAGTAGCTTTCTAAAACTGCTGTACAGAAAACGTTTTCTTCAGTTCAGCCTTAGCATTATATCTACCCTGTATAGGATAGATTAATCGAGAAATTTTTTCCTACTTCGACTTTTTGATCTTTGATCTCTGTAATTCCTGTTTTATGGTATTGGTGCCTCTAGCTGTGAACTAAAAACAAACTAAAAAACAAAAACAAGGCAAGAAAAACCTCTTACTGCTTAGAAATTGAATACAGACTACTGACCCACTTTAAAGAATAAAAACTGCCTGGGATGGCCTGCACCCTGAAACTGAGTTGTTTTGATGGTCTCCAATGTTGGTGACCTGTCGGGAGCTGTCAGGCCAACTAGCTCTTCTTTATCATTTCTACTCATCATGCTGCATCAAGAAAATAATAAAATATATATTTTTCACAATGTTACCTTTCCCTGGACTGATTGCTGTGACTGTTAGAAAAACGTGATGGGATTTTAGGGCATCTTCTCAATCAGAAATGGAAAGGATGTGTTCAGGAGATGGTAGGTGTTTTAAGATGAAGCCCACATTGTGGAAACATTGGAAGATACTTAACTAAAATGTAAAAGGCAGTATAAGTACCCACCTGACCTGTCCTGCCTCCAGCTCGCACCTACAGTAACTTAGCTTTTCAGATACTGATAGGGAGAAATTAACCCTGAGTCTGTGTCCGAAGTGTTTGTGCTCACCTTGAGTGACCAGTCTTGGCTTTTTGCACCATTCCGCAAAATTTGGCTGTGCAGTTGTCGTCGTAGATTCTGGTTCAGGGTATTTAAGTGCTCCACAACACTGAACTGGAAGCCATGGAGTTCAGTTTGCAAAGACACCTGAGTTGGCCTTGTACGGAGCTGACTGTGATCCAGGAGGTTTGGCTTAGAGTCTAAGCCAATAAGGCCTTCTCAAGTCTGAGCCAGCACTGCTATTTTACTTAGCAAAGTGATGTCTCTGGTCTAGCTTGTGTGTTTGTTTTCCACCTTATGTCAGTGAAGTTCTTTCTTACTGTCACTTCGCTCTTCATTTGTCTATCTAATAATAATATAAAAAAGCTGTTGTCATCTCAAGCTACAGACAGAAAGTCATCTAATTCCCTCTTAGCTTCTCTTCCTGATTCCTGGTGGATGTGGTACATGTCATAACAAGAGAAAAGTACTCTTTTATCCTTTTTTCGTGCATTTTGTCTTTTCACTGGTATTCTTAGAATGGCCATCTTAGTCTTCCTTTGAAATAACTTAGCAGGCTTAAATGACAAGTGTAATTTAGCATGAAAGAATTCAAGGAGTTTCTTACTCATATATATATTTATTGCTACTAAAAAAAAGGAAAAAATATATATTTCCTGTAAGAAATACAATAAATAGTTGTCTTTTGGATACTGTTGCAAGAAAGAAGAGGTTGAGAGGTTTTTTTCATCAGTTTTTTTTCCTACAGTTGTGCATTTTCTTTGCTATGACTACATGTTTATCCTTTGAGTATGACAAATTGTTTTCAAAGCTTCACAAATGGCTGGGAACCCTAATGCACATAGGCCAATCTGAATTTCTCAAGCATAATCACTGTGTGAGAGAGTATCTAAGAGCTGTAAAATGCTACTCAGTGTTTTTGTGGAAAGAATGACCATTATATTTGATCTTTGCTTCTGTTTCTCCTCCAACATAAAGTTTATTAATGTACTGATTGTTATCTAGGGGCACGTTATCTTCTAGGGTTTTAAAGCAATGTTTCGGGTCCAACTGTCAGCTATACTGTGCACTGGAATAAGCATCTTTGCTTCTACCTTGGGTAACAAAATAGCAACATTGGCCAGGAAAAAATTATTTCTTGGTGGGTATCCACTATCCTCTAGAAATGTTAGTGAAGTCTCCCTAAACATTGCATGTTTATTAGAGGAAAGTTTTTCCAGGACGCTGTTATTTACCTCTTGTACATTCAGTAATACAGGTTATTTTTATAAAGCCATGAATCTTTCTTTTAACATACTGTTTTCCACTAGGTAGAATCTCACCCAGTAATGTTCTTGCTAGATGAAATCTGAGTCATGTGGAGAGATTGAAATTAAGTTTTAAATTAAATCTGTCAAATTTTCTCAATGCCCACAGAGTGTGATAGAACTCCAAATGTGCATGCATTGCTTCTGTATACATTAGCGCACAGGTCTATTAACATTTTTTCTCGTCCTTATTACACAATGCCCAGTGGAATCTAAAATCTATTCTGCTGAGGCTTTATGTAAGTTAACACTACTCTCTCACATGTGATTTTAGCAGTGGTGTCATGTGAGATTTTCCCCACAAACTTTGCTTTTAGGAACAGAACTAAGTGAACACACTAAAAAAATGTTTTTTGTTTCTTTCTTATCAAAAGTATTTTGCAACCACTAGTATGGGTGAAAAATATTTATGCTACAGTCTAGGATTTGGTTCAATCCCATCTTTTTTTTGGTCAATGCCTGGGAATTGAGGATTATGCCTTTATATCAAGGAAGTATGAAGGACTTGGTTTTATTTATGTCTGAAAACAATGAATGCAGGATGGGGAGAGCATACTTATGATGCCCTCTTACAGAGGATTGATTTTCTTTCAATTTATAAACAATAATGTTGAGCTTTTTCATCATTCAGTAAGCCAAAAGAAAATGGAAGAAGGATAAAGTATTGGCTGAGTTAAGATTTGAGATGCATTAGAAACAGGGATCAGGGTTGAATTTGCTGAAGGTACTTTTTTTTTAATCTGCAGATGATGTATGTTGCTAACACTACCACAATGAAGCTTCATAGAGATCTGAAGAATAATAAAAGCAATAAATCATGATGGCAATGCAAATGCTAATTACATATTTAAGAACACATATTCCTTACGTTGTGGTTGTGAGTTGCACCAAGCTGATCTGCTCTGTGTTTTGGGGAGGCTGGAAGCTGGTTGGATCCCTGCATCTTCAGCCACGTGGACAGAAGGGTCAGCAGCATCTGGATCTAAGTATGTTGTTCTGGAGGAGAAAGTGTGCAGCTGCGGGGCTTCCATGCTGTTCCCTCAGCTGGTCCCATCTCTTCAAGGCCAGTCTGGCAGGCGTGATGGAAGCAGCCATGTATTCTCTGGTGTTATTGTACTCTTGCTCCTTTATGAGTCCTTCCTGACTTGGGGTTCATGATCCAGGGGATAAGGCAGTGTTCCAGGATGTGTCATAAATAAGAATTGCATCCTTCAGCTCTCTTCTTATTTTTGGAACCAAAGTCAAGCTGAACAGTATGGAAGGCTCTGAAAAACTACATAAATTTTATTTTCTCTTCTTGGTACCAGTGTGTTGTAAGTCTGATGAGCGACCGCAGGCTGCCACACGGGAGAATTCCCCCAGGAGGCCATGTTTGTGCTACCCAACTGCTTTACCCAGGCGCAGCACCATCCCCAGATCCCTTTTCTCAGTGCTGTTTCTTTGTGGTAACCCGGACGTGCTGGCTGCTTTCCTGCTTAGTAGAAGCTACGAGCTCCTTCTCCTGAATTACCCCTCGTGTTGGACAATTACCAGGGCTTTGGGCCTCAACAGTTTTATAGCGTAGGAAATCTTCATGGCCAAGCTCTTGTGAGGTATCCTGACCTCTAGAGGATCTCCCCTGAGAAAATCAGGAGAGACTCAGAAACAGAAAAGACAACAAAATTCAGTTTACAAAGTAGGGAATAAGGCACATGGCAGGGAGACAGAAAGTGATTCTGGGATGAGGAATTTCTCCGGGTCTGGTGTTACATGAGCAGAAGGGAGCTGACTGGCCCTGCATACCCAGGATTTCACCCTGGGGAACTTGCACCAGATGTCCCAGAAGCCAGGATCCTCCCTGGCTTAAGTGGAAGTGTACTGAGGGCAGCCTGTTTTTCTGCACTTCCTAGGCCAGGTTGTTACAGTACAGACAATTTGGATAAACATATGGGACTGTGTTTTCTTCTTCAATTAAAACTTGAAATGGACCAATGTTTGCCTGGGCAGTGGAGTTCCCTGACACTGAAGTTCCTGTGAATCCTTAAGTAGCTCAGGCAGGAAAGAGGCACCCAGGCTGAGAGTGCAGGGCAGTGTTCACAGCCTGGGAGAGGGCAGCTAAGCCAAAAGAAGCGTTTTGTTAATTTGGCCTAACGCAATCAGGGCAGTCATTGCTCTGGAGCACATCGGGGCAGCTCACCTTGGAAAGTTGTGCTTTTGTTGTCTGTGATTGTCTTTGATACTCATTTGAGGTTTTGGTGGTTTTCCTTCCGTTGAAGTTGTGTTTACTCAGTCCAAGGATGTTCAGAGCTCCTCATTACGGTGCCCAAAGCTAAAACCATGTCTGAGTGGCAGCACATATTATGTGCTGAGCTCTCTCACTCGAAATACAGTGTTTGGCTAAAACTTGCACACTGGAACGATTTCCAGACTGATCATCTGTTTCTAGCAACTACGTGGATAGGATAGATTCAGGACCTAGAAAATGTGGATAATTAATCTCCTGCCATGAGCATCTGGTGAATGCTTCCTGCTTACAGGCAGTGAGTGCTAGAATGTGAAGGTGAAATCAATTGAAGGTAGAGGAGAACATCACAGCCAAAGCACAGGCCTATGTTCTGGTTTTATGACAGGGGACAGAACTGACCCTACTGGGCAGTCAAGGAAATGGACAACAGAGCTGTTGTTTAGTGATACTTCTGCTGCACCCTCTGTGTAGGGAAAAGCAGAGCATCTCCAGAGCTGTGCCCACCTGGCAGAAATTAATATGAAGCTGCTGCAGATGTCTGTCTCCATGCATGATTTTGGACTAAAGCAAAGGAATGTTATATGTTTTTCATGTAATTGCTCAAGGAAACAGGGGCAGAATTAGGAAGAGAACTCATGAATCCTGATTCCCAGGTCCTGGCATCGTGCACTATGAAAAAGTCCTTTATGTATGTGCAAGTTTTTAGAAGAAAGAACTGAAGCCAGACAGATAAAGCAGAGCTTGACATTCAGAGACTGTCCTCATTCCTGGACTTGTCCACTCCCCCGTTTCTCCTCCATTCCTAAAAGATTCTTGGTTTTCATTTCTATCTCCTCCTCTTGTTTGTTTTCCTTCCATTTCTTTCCTTTACAAGTATTGAATGTCTCCTCTGGGAGTAAGCCCAGCCACATGTGCGTGCAATGGTGGTTTATTTTTATTGGAGTCATTGCCTGTGACTGTTATTCATTACTATAGGAAGAACTGCACTAACAAACTGCGCTTTTTTTTTTTCTGTTGTAAAAAGTCCTGTTCTGTACATAGCTACCGAGAGCATCTACTGCCATTGTTACAAAGCTGAGAGTTTGGAGCTTGGATTCTGCTGCTGCCTCCTGAACGTCCTGTTGTGTCTGGTGTTGCAAAGCAGAATGCCAGCTCCTCTCAGCTCCTTTGCACATTGTCTCTTTGACCCAACTTTTCAACCATCTGTCCCTTCCTCTGCTACCTGAGCAACTGAATTGGTCTCTGCATATGGAAGAACTCAGGGCTGTGCAAAGCTATTGCGGTCACTGACTGCTGTTGTGGCTTATGTTAACGGGTAGAGCCAGAACAACACCAAACAAGGCCTGCCTGACATAAAATGCCTGATCCAGAAAAGACAAGTCCAAAGTCCTATAAAATGCTTTTATCTCACTTGACTTCAGTTTTCTCTTGACACAGGATAAGTAATCTGTAGCCTCATCTCCTTTTCCTTTTATTTTGTAGTTACCACACATTTCTATGCCACCATGGGCAACACCAGCACCTCCTGAATTGAAGGTCGTGTAAGGAATTCCTGGTACTTCTTTAAGATTAATCTGTGGCATAAATAATAAAATGATCGGTAGCTAAATTAGGAACACATGCTTAGCATAAATATGTCAGAGCTCAGAGATGTAAGCAGCTCAATTGATTTCACATAAAAAAAAATACAACAACGTAAAATCAATGATTATTAATTAGCCACTTCTGAGGTCAGAGTGGAGTACAGTGAGGGAAGATAACTGATTTGCCTTGGCTTACCCAAAAAACCTTACCGTAAAAGTTAATGCTAAGACAAAACAGACAAGAAGTGATTTATCTGAAGTTCGGCTAGTGTTGCATAGGTCCCTGATTTCTGGAGATTTGTTTTAAAGATTTCAGAATCTCTGCTTCCCACTAGCAGTGACACCTGAATCTTAAACTCAAAAGTAATCTGACTGAATTTGTTGAGAAGGTTTGATCTAATTGATATTATTTTACTTGTGTTAAAGTAAGTGTCATGTTGCTACTTCAGGATTGAGATTTCTTTGTACTCTTCATCCCACGCTGAATCCACCTCATGTTTTCCATTAGGCTTTCGAAGGCTTTCCCTTCACTAACTCTCTTATTCAAATCATTGTCTGCTGTTGTTACTTCCCCTGAAAAACTGTCTTAAACGCATCTGCATTTCTTCCTTCCTATCCCCTCTGCCACACCTTTTTTCTTAAGACGAGAGGCAAGGACTACTCGACTTTGCAGTCCTAGCAATGTTTTTTAATACGTGGAATTTGTATGCATCGCACTAAAGGAAAATATACAGATGTGCTGCTACATTTTGGGGGCTGAGACAACAGCAGGACGGTCAACTGCCTTTTGAGTCTGTTCATTTTGGAGTTGTTTCCAGATGTGTGCTAATGGACATTTTCAGGATATACACACAAACTCTGCTTACCTACTTCTCTGCACTAATTGGTTTGGATTTATGGAATGCCTCTCATAAAGCGTCTCTAGCTGCCACTGTTGCTTTTCTATAAAATAGTAGAAAGGAAACTCCTTCCTAAACAGTTTCCTCTGGACAGGATTTTCTTGTGGGGGAAGGAGAGAGGCAATCCATTTAGGTTGCTCTATAAAGAGTTTTATTGAGTTGCGGCCCATTAACCTGGCCTTGATGAAAACCTTTTCAAACAACTGGACTTCAGGGAGCCACAACTCTCAAGTGCTGTGCATGGCCCAAAAGAAATGATGGTTTTCTAAGAAATCATTGTAATCCATATTGTTGTTTTTTTTTCCTAACGTTTGCAGAAGTTGTAGGGACTCCACAGCTATTCCCTGTACTGGGGCTCGTTCGTAGCCCCATCTCTTATTGTTTGCTCTCCAGTGCTCAGGGCATCTTAACCTTTCACCGTTCGCAATTCACTGAGCTTGTTTTTACCTGGCAGAATATACGTGTGGGGTTTAGATGATTAGGAGGGTTGAAGGATGACTGTATATATCTGCTTTCCCTCGACCTGTCTGTTTTTCCTCTTTATTCCCAGTCGTGGTACAGCCCGCCCAGTCTGCGGCCTTTCCTACTGACAAGGAAAGAAGCCAAGAGGAAGCCTCCAGCTGGTGCGTAGCATGCAGCTGTGGATGGTACTGCTGGGGTGGCTGAGTTTTCGTCTGCTTGAAAGGAGAAAGTCTGTGTACAGAGAGCTTCTCCTTGCAAGGGGATTTAGAGGAAGATGTGAACTAGGGGATAATCATTTCCATAGGAAAATACAAGTCCCTGATCAAGTCCAACTCTACAGTGAGTTGCCTGTGAAGGTGATGTGATTTGATAAGGTCTTATTGAGATCTTAGCACTTGATATCTACTGTACGATCTTTAGGAATGTAATTAATTTCTTAACTTCAATTTACCCAAATACATACTGTGGATATTTTTACCCCACTGTTGTAAAACCTTTTTAAAATCTACTGATAAAGTACCATACACATGCAAAGTTTGTGCTTGGAGGGAGCTCTTGACTCTCCTCAGGCACTTTCTGGTGGACTGGAGGCGACAAAACCTGTGGAATGAGAGCTGGTCCTGGGAACTCGGTCACAAGTCCTGTGCAAAAGCAGATGAACTACAGAATAAGGACCGCTGCTTTCACTTCTAGAACAGATCAAATTCCTGCACATAGGGCCCAAGAAGAACCAGCAGGGAGGGGAGGAAAAACAGTCATGAGGTCTGCTGGGATATCTGATGCAAAATCAACTTTGTTGTTTTCCTAACAGGCTTTTTCCTGGGCTCTGCAGCTGAAAAAACAACCCTTCTAATCTACAATAAGAAGGGAAATTCTGGCATGAAGATTGTCCACCCAGACATTTTGGCACAATTAGGGGAAAAAATTGTTTAGCTTAGCACTGATTTTATTAGTGCCCGAGTCTAACTGAACCTGTAGATGTACTCTTTTCCCTGCTGAATGACAGCGTCGGTGGTACAGGTTTCTTTGTCAGTTCTCAGCTATGCTTTTCCATGCTACTGCAGTATAAGTTGTGTTCTTTGAAATGTACTGACTATTAGCAGTGATCGTTTACTGCAATAGGACAACAATATAAATTAGCAAAAACTCTCAGCAAACCAACATTGTTTCATAAAGGCCAGCTGTAGTAGTAAGGCTCTTTTCACAAAACTAAGGCATTCGGTAATTTGACAGTACATCTGAATCCTAAAATATGTATTGGCTTTAAGTGTAATTTTGTTATTCACTACAATTGTTAGTGCAGTAGAAGTCTCTTGTCATTTTTATAATCTCCAGGAGTACAAACGATGAGATAAGGTAAATCTGTCAGAAAAGGAAATCTAAGGAAAACAAACAAACAAACAAAAGAATCCGATATAGTTTAAAAGAAGTTTCACATGGTTTCTCTAGTGTTCCTCAGCCATTGCTGAGAACCTTTTCCTTGTTAATAGTCTCAGCAAAATATGGGCAAGAAACTGTATGTCATCCCAGTGTAAACAGAAATGACATTAAATGTTAATAATGTTTCATTAAATTTTTTTTTTTGTCGTTAAAATCATTATTTTTCCATGATGGAAATCTTTTTCTTTTTCTTTTCTTTTCTTTTCTTTTCTTTTCTTTTCTTTTCTTTTCTTTTCTTTTCTTTTCTTTTCTTTTCTTTTCTTTTCTTTTCTTTTCTTTTCTTTTCTTTTCTTTTCTTTTCTTTTCTTTTCTTTTCTTTTCTTTTCTTTTCTTTTCTTTTCTTTTCTTTTCTTTTCTTTTCTTTTCTTTTCTTTTCTTTTCTTTTCTTTTCTTTTCTTTTCTTTTCTTTTCTTTTCTTTTCTTTTCTTTTCTTTTCTTTTCTTTTCTTTTCTTTTCTTTTCTTTTCTTTTCTTTTCTTTTCACCATCTGAGAGTTCACAGCTCAGTCAAAATCATCATTTTATTTCATCACTTGGTAGTTTATCTTCCTGGCATTTTGATAACTAATTTGATATAAGATCCTGTCACCCCTTTCTTCTCCCCCCCCGCCGCCCCCCCCTCTTTTTTTGGTAGGACACTAGCTTAATTTCTGGTTATCAGACTACTTCTGAAACTCCATCCAATATATTTTCCAATTCATCACTTTCTTTGCTATTGACAGGGGATGTTGTCCCAGTAATTAGTATTTTCTGCTGGGCTTTTGCAATCAATTTCTGTGATTCATCTCTTCCATAAAGCTTCCATAAACAATAAACTTTATTAATAAAAAAGCTTTCCCTAATTAAAAAAACAAACTTTAATGTACATTTTTTCTGCTGTCATCATCAATTCTCTCTAAGGCTTTTGTTTCTCAACTGTTCTGCCTGTCTCCCATTTATCTTCCTTTATCTAATCTAATGGCATCTATCCAGTTTCTATTCACTTTTCATCAAGGTGATATATTTTCTGTCCCATAGTACCTTTGTGTTCCTAACATGCCTCATGACAGAAATCATTTTTCAGTTGTTTAATGTTTATTCTACATTGCTGTCATATAATAAATAATTATTACAAGCCTCCTGATGGGGAAACACAATGTTAGAAAGGAAGAAAGGAAACTAAAATTTGACCACTTTGTAAGGTTAGGACTTCAAAAAACTTAAAATAGCTTTGACTTTTACATCTCTCAACCATCTCTATCGTTCCAACTAGTACTATCAGAATGTATCATTCCGACTAGTAGTATCTATAACAGTAGGACAGCAGCAAAAGAACAACTGCACCTGGTATTTATATTACTTTCCAGAAGCTCATGGATAGCCCAGATCAGGAAGACTCAATACCATTTCATCATTTTTTGTATGTTTATTTCTATTCATTTCATCATTTAAGAAATCATTTCGGTATTGGACTATTATTTCCCATCACTGTTTACTCAGCTTAAATTATGTGCTGCTTTTTGTGAGACTTCAACTGAAAAAAAATGTTTTTGCAATGAATAATAATAAATATAATACAAATAAACAATAAAAATTGTCAAAAGAAGTGTTAATAGGAAATATTTCTGGTGAGGCCAGGATTTCATCTTTGATTCCTTTATTAAATAGTGCTTATCATAAGAGGTATGTCTTTCATATGTCTGGATAGGAGACAAAGCAATGAATTCTTTTACATATGTCAGGAACGTCTGTAGAATTGTATGCTCCTTTATTTTCCTGAAGCAAATAGAAAATCTTTCTGTTATGTTGGAATGAAGATTTAGGTTCTTAATCAAAGTTTGGAAAAGTAAGGTTGTGGAAACAGGTTTCTGTCTCAGCATGCCATACAAGTAGCCTCCATATAAAGAACTTAGATTCAGGCCCAGGTGCAGACAACACACCTTTCTGTACTCTCTCCTGATTTTGGCCATGGCTGATTTAGAATTGGAACAAGACAAATGGTTAAATATATGTGAGTTTTAGAAATGCTTCTGAGATATCCTGGAAGCCTCCTTGTGTTCTCCACACCCTCGAGTGGTTGCTTGGATTCTTAGGGAGAGGAGCAGATGCTCTTCAGAAGAGAGACGAGGTGGCTTTTTTCTCCTTTAATTGACTGTGAAGATCCCTAGTTGCATGTGGACCTTCAAGAGACATTGTTAGCCTGTATTCTTCCAACTCTGTCAGTTCTCTCAGTGTAGAAGATGAATTGGCAGGGCTTTAGTGCTCAGTCTGCACACAGGATTTGAAGAGACTTCATAGGTTATGGAGCGCATCGCAGGCACTGTTTCTTATTCCCTTTCATAAGTATTTCAATCTGAATCCTAAAACAAAGATATTTTTTTTTCTTCTTTGAGTTGAAGGCTCATGTTTACTGGTGGTTAAAAACTTTCAAATTTCCAGCCAAAATGTTTTTGTGGCTTCACGTTTGTTTTTGTGCCAGAGTTGTCTTTCAGTTTGAGTAGCTCTTTCCTTTGTTTCCTGCTCCGTTCTCTCACATCCCCTCTCCCACTCACTGACACACAGACAGCAGTCAGCCTTCGCTTTTGCTAGATTCACTGAGATAATGCTTTCTAGTGGCCTTTCAGATGAGTGCTCTGTTCTCCTCATCAGCATGCAGCCCATCTCTTGTAGTTTGAGTGACCTGTACCATATCTGGTATTCCAGAGTAAAGCATACTAGTGGCTTCTACAGAAATACCAGTGTTTTCGCCAGGTTTATGTGGTAGCACATTGTACAGCTGGATTTGCCATTGTCCTGGCTACATCATGTTGTGGGTTAGTGATCTTCTCAGGTACTAATATATCTGGGAAGTGCTTTCTCTTCAATAACCGTTTCCCCTTTTGCCTTACAGCTTTCCTGCCGATTTTCATTTCTTTATTAACAATTACCATTTCACAGTGTTAAAAGCTTTACAGCATCCGTGTTTAATTTTACCCAGCTTTCCAAGTCTTCAATTATTCTTCCCTGCAGCATTTCTTCTAAAAGCCCTACAATATACTTTATCAGCTTACAGGCCTCAACTCACCAGTTTACATCTTTTTCCTCATCCATTTGAGGTTTGTTTTTGCTGCATCTCAGTTCTGTTGCATCATCTTCAGTTTCATAGGTGTATGACAAATACTAGCTATCAGACCTCAGTTCATATGCTGATTCTTACAACGTTTTTTCCTCAATAGATATTATCTGTTTTCTCCTGAATGCGCTAAGTTCTTCGAGTTTTCTTTCCACTCAGTTGTTGTTTCTGCATCTATATGATTGTTCCCATTATCAGCCTTGCTCTTCCTCTTCTTCAGCATCCTCCTGCTTGTTGAAAACTGATGTCTTCACTCATTTGTAGAAAGTTTAATCACTATCCTTATCTAATTTCACTATAACTCCCAATTTTAATTTCCTTTTTGATATTGCTAATATTCTTTCCAACAGTACCTTGATTTTTGGCAATTCACTTCTTGGCTTCCAAAACAACTTTTTTTTTTTTTTTTAAATCTGTTTTTCCTTCTGTATTTCCTAAGTTCCTGGAATATGCTTAAGAACCTACTGTGCATTGGCTATTCCATCCAGAGTATGATTTGCAGTGACCTTTTATAGTTGTTTTTTTCTCTTTGGTCAGAACACAAATGTAAATACATATTTACTTTTTTCAATTTATGTTAACGTGGAGTTTGGTGTTATAAAAAAAAATTCTGTGTACTCTACCTGGTTGTGAAATAATGCAATCATACTTAAGGTTATTTTTCACAGTAAGCAAACATTCAAAGTAAAGCATTACTTTTGAATATCATGAGCTAGTTCTTTCTAAAAAGAAAGCTAATTCTGAGCCTCAGATGTAACTGTGGAGCAGCCTTTCAGAGAGGTCCTGTGATGTGCTGCTGAAAGGATGTGATTTATTGTGTTTTTTCATTGCTATACTTAGTTATGCACATATTGTAACTACATAAAAATGCAGTAACAGAATGTACATAGGGTTATTTGAATGTCTAGCTGTTTGCACGTACAACTGTGCCTAGTGCACATTCATATATAGGTTAATATTTATGTGCATAGCACTGCACAGATTGCCAAAAATCTGACCTTAGACATCAGGTTTGTAACTGTTTCACTTTGGGCCAATCTGATTAAACATCCAGCTGTTGTGGGAGACTGTAGCTGAGCATTTGCACAGTTTTCCCACCCCATCCTCTCCCTCACATTCTCAGAGATCAGCACCGCATTGGCACCACAGGACTGCTAAGCACAAGGAGGCACTCTGTTGTCTCCCTTCAGATTCTCCGTCCTACCCCATAAGTGAGAAGGGCTGTCTGTCTGTGAATAATGACAGGAATGGGAATTCAGGGTTTGTCAAGGTGCATCACAGGCATGTGATGTGACACGCTTCTCCTTCCTCCTGAAGTTTGTTAGGAAGAAGAAGAAGAAGAATTAGCACGCAAGAGGGGAAAGTGCTAGCATGGCAGTTTTCCTACTTGGAATAGTTCACAAAGGTTGTATCACATCCTGGGATGGTTTTGCCAGCTTCATAAGGAAAACATTGACATTTGGACTGGTCTGATGTTCTCCGGCTGTATTCATGTTCTTCATGTGCCTTCCTTTATTTTTTACTGTCTGAAGAAGAAAGTATATTTGGTTTAAATTCTGAAAACCATAAAACTGTTAGCTAGCTGTGGGTACATGTGGGTTATAATGATTACGTTTAAAGCCCAGGTATGAGGACTTTGTTTCTTCAGTCTGCATCAGAATCAGATGAGAAAGTCACAAGAAATCTCAGCATGATGGTATCTGCAGGCTACAAGCACAAACGAAACCTGCCTACTATAGAGATATCCTTAACATTTAAAGCGCTACAGGAAAGTTGCACATGCCTTGATTCGGCAGCAGAATTTGCTGCCAAATCCTGTTATTACATAAGTATACTTCAGAGCCCAAACTTCTGGTGCTTGATATTGTTAATCTTACACTTAGGAATAAATGTTCCAGCTCTGTGTATCTATACAGTGATTCAGTACTGTCTGACTTTTCAGGGAAAAGTTTTGGTGAGTATGAACGTCTTCATTTTTCTGAGGTCTCTCTTGACTTTTATATAACACTGTTCACTGTTTTCCTGCTGATCATTAGACACCTCCAACAAAAATCATATATAACAGCCTTTAGGCGTGCTTGACTGTTGGCTGGAATTAGGGCATGACATTTGGAAGTAATGGAAATAACTTCATTTGAAGTCAGCAGGAGCTATTGGTGCTCCACACCTCTAAAACTAAGATCTTTGTCTGTAGTTCTAAGAAATCTGGATTTGGATGCAACTGCCGGAGGTTGCGTATCTTGGGCTGAAGGGGTGTAGTAGCTGACAAGGCCTCGGAAACGTAAGCGCTGAGATGTGTGCTGATTCTAAAATACGCTGCTGGGTGAGGCCTTTCTGCTGAGGTTAAATGAAATCAATACGCCGAAGCAAAGGAAATAGGCAGGCCTGCTGGATTTCCTGTGCAGTTGAGGTGGGCTCTGTGGCATTGCTGTGTTGAAAGCAGAACCCTGAAAAGGATCAGAGCATGTGGTGGGGGAGCAGCCTCACCAAATGGTGTCCTCAGGGCCTGTCAGGACGGGAAGGCTCTTCCACAGTGCTGCACTGGGAGAACTGGTCTTCAGTTCCCTGGGGACATGGAGATCACTAAACCAGCATTTGTGCTGATCACACTCTTGGCAGAGCTTATTAAATCTACCATTAAAATGTCACTTTCACATAGGTGATAGAATGGGGGTTACTTCGTGGCAAACTGTGATAGAGCAGTCCTTTTCAATCAGCAAAAATCAGGTAGGCAATAAAGCCAGGCACATTCATGTCATTTGGGCTAGCGCTGTGGGTCCCATATCCCAACCTTGCTAAGGAGTCCATTTCTGTGTGTCCAGACCTCCGCTGTAGGTCATCTTCAGTAGCGGGTGTTTCCTCCACAGTGGAGCCAGAGAGCTTTGAGTATTTCTGACCCGGCCATAGAGGGCCAGCATACCCAAATGCCAAGCTAAATCTGATTGCACGGTAAAAACCCTCAGGGAATTTCAGTTCCTATTTTGAACCTCCGAAGACAGGATTCTCAAACAAAACTTGAATCGGTCACTGACCCTTTTTCAAAAGATGTCATCCAGATCACTGCAATGCCATGTTACCTTCCCCGGTGTGGTGACCCATGGGTGGATCATACTGCTTCTGGGGCAGCAGGAACATGGTGGAATTATTGGAGAAGGCAAGGGGATGCATCCGTAAAATTGCTAATGGTGATTAAAATTACATTACACAGCAGCAGTTACAGTTTGCTCAAAATTGTCTCCTGCCCGAACCAGCAAGAATGATCATCTTATTTGCCAATAAGACAAGCAAAACGTGTTGTTTTTATGATGGTTGGTTTTTTATTACCTGAGAATCATTTTTAAATTGCAGCATGAGCTCTACATTCCTGTGAGAAGATCTCTACTTCGAAGTGACAGGGTTAGATCAATGGCAACCTTGTTATTTCTACATTATGCTTTAATGCTTCTGGAGTTTAAATCTAGTGAGATTGTTCTACAAATTTGAGCTCTGATCAGTATGTGATAGAGATATGTACTTATACATTGTTTGTTTGTTTTGCAGATCCTGGTTGCAAAATCCCCTGTTGCTCCATTTTCCGTTTTTTTCTACACCATTGAGAAATCAGGCTTGGTTCTTCAAGGTAGGATCAGAGCATTGATTACTTTGCTTTTACAAATAGTGTTTTAAGCAGGCTGAAGGCAGGTAACAGTGACGGTTGTTGAAATGGTGCTGTTTTTAACTAATTAAAAACAAACCAAAAAAACCCCCACACATTTGAACAGTCTAGGTGACAAGGGCAGCCTTCTGCTGCTTCCTCTGTCTCACCTTGGGTAATACTAAATTAGTTGCTGCATATTCCCATGGATTTAAGAATAGGCCCTGAAATTATTACGTCTCCCTGTTTTCATTCAAAGTAAGTTGAATGGTTCTGGCATTGTTCCTATGGGAGAGATTTTTCCAGGAGGAGCATACCTGTCTATCATTAGTAGCACGTTCTAATAAATAGTTTCTCTTTAGCAAATGGCTCAGCATCAATAAAATATGGGAAATTAATATCTGTACTCTATTTCTGTGATCATTTTAATGTGAATGCCACGGGGCCCTAATAATCCTAAGGTTCTCTATGGTGTGGGGTATTGTACTGAAAAGATGGGTAATAATACTATGATGGCAGGGAACTAGGGCTCTTTGTGGCCATCTCCTAAAATATGTGTTTTTGAAGCATTGTGAAAGAGGGAAATGCAGCTCTTCATTTATTTTCCCTATTTATCCCAGTAAATATTCCTTTAATCTATCTACTTTTTGACAGACATTCATAGACCAACTGTGTTTAGTTCCTCTGTGTTGATATGCTGTCATGCTCCTGATTGCTGCAGCAGTTTAGCAGACTTCTTGTTCAGAGGATACTCTCTAATATGTAGTCTTGGTATTAAGAAAGCTGAGTATTGCTGTTTCTCAGGTTCCAGTGATTAGCAATCACTGATTGCTAAATACTGATTTTAGCACTGATTGCTAATATAAAAATGCTACAGACATTTTAAGGTATGTGAACAGTTCTCTTCCTTCTGATTGCCCATTTCCCACCTACAAACAGGCAGTACCAGATCAGCAACGTATTTACATTTATTGATGACTAGATAAGCCTAAAATACTGGTGATACGTAGTTTAAGAAAACAAAAGGAAAAAAACTTTTTTTTTTCTTCCATTTGACGCATCTACATAATGCTAATGTGAGGGTCCATTGGGTGTTTCCTAAACCTTTAGATATTACACCCAGTGTATTCTTAGATAGCATTCTGGGACTTCAGTCTGCCTTATTTGGTACTGGTAATTTTAAACAGGCTACATGTACTAGCAACATTTTTTATTAGTTTAAACTAAGATGGCTTGCAAGAGTTGCTCTGGACATATTTTGATTAAGGACAGTGTATAAGACATACCACTTCTCTATCTCAATTATCTTCTGAGTTGCAGAGATGTTTCTGGTCATGATTAAAAAAGTAGACAACTTCCTGCTCTGTCTTCAGGCACTAATGTAGTGATACTTTGGGAAAGAAAGACTTTCTAATTCAGAAACTAGGATCATTTGTTCAGAGAGGATCTTTATTTGTTTCAAATCTTTTCAGTAAGCTGGGAAAATAGCTTTCTAAGGACTGAACCCTACCTTTAAAGAGCAGATTGGCCTGATAACGTGTACTGATGATGGCAAGGCTCTCTGATAGTACGATGCTTGATAGCACTGTATGAGGAATATGGCAATTGCTCTTTTCCCTGTATCCATATGTTTCTGGGGTGTACATTCACTATTTTTCTAAAACCAGCATGGATTTCTGTAAGTGAGCATTATCTTGCCATCAGGCATTCTTTGTATATTTGGAAAGCAGCTTGGAGCTTTTCTCTGTGTAAGCTTTTTCTTAGTTTATGACTATGCTGTTATATTTAGATTTTTTTTTCCAAGATAGGTAGTAAGCAAGGGCATAGTTCCCCTGATAATGTGCCCTAGCCTGTTTTACGTAGCAGGTAATGTCCTGGTCAGAGATCAGACAGCAGGATCTGAACCTTAAACGTTCACATAGTTTGATCTGAATCTGGCATTTCTATGATTTTACATGCTGGTTCTTTTAGATTCTAGGTTTGTAAGTCTGGTGGTATTGGTGAAGTCATGGTTCAATGATAAGGTCCTGCTGCTAGTATCCTTAAAGAGACTTGTAAGCACTTACACATGAGAAGCATCTCACGAAGTTTTACAAAGTAAATATTGCGTGTTTTCTTCCCACACTTCAATGAGCGTTATTTCTGCGGAGAGAAGTGAGCAAATCACACGCAAATGATTGTTTCAGGTAAGATGTTGACAGGAATTGCTACCTAACAAGACAGAGTGATTAGCAGAGTGGTGGTGGGTGGCCTTGTGCAAGAGAGGCTAGAGTTTTTGTAAGAGTTGAAGCTTATACGTTCCAAAGGGAAGCTGCATGCGAGGTAAGATGTCCCTAGGGCGACTGGCCGCGGGTTAGCTGGCGGGGTAGTTGCCCCTGTGTTGCGGTTTGAAGGATGTCGTAGAGTGCGAACAAGTGGAATCTGTCCCGCAGCAGGATTGCAAAGGCAGCTTTCCCATTCAGTCTTTGTTGTTTAATTCAGTTGGTGTCAGGAGGTGAGCACATTCAGGGCGTCTGATGAGAACAAGTGGATGGGTGTGGGAACTGGTGGGAAGCGGCAGCTGTCTGAAATGCCCAGGATTCTTTCTTCTTACTCAGGGGGTCCCATCCCGGGACCATTAACCAATAGGCCATAAACAAAATTGATATCGGAAAATGTGGCTGGAAGCTCCTTGATTAGTGAGGGTGAATAGGGAATGAAAGACAAAGTGAAAGTGTGATTTAACAGTTCCACAAGCAATTTCCATTGCCACCTCTGAGGGATTAGGATGTGTGGAATAGGCTAAAAATGAGGAGGAGCTCCCCCCTTTTGTTCTGTGGGCCAGAGGATAATAAAACGGCAGGAGAGGCAGTGCGGCTAGTTAGGGATTTCACAGGCTGCTATTTGATGCAGTTTAAGGAGCCCTTTGCTATTGTTGCAGCTAAAATGGGAAGCGGAACTGTTCTCCATTCGCAAAAATCTCCAGCGTCCTCAGGAAGAGGGCTGAGAGCAAAAGGCTATTAAGATGGTAATGCTGCCCCATTTGGAGGAGTGTATCAAAATCCTCTTTGTCAGTGTAAATCGCTGCTCTGTTTCCCTGGTGTCTTTGCATCTCATGGCCCCAGTGCAAGCACAGAAGCGTTCAGAGGAGATCCTAGTGAAGGAAGACCTACTTCTCTGGTATTGTCAGAAGAGAGCTCCAGGTTGCCCAAGGGTGCCACGGAGAAAACTTTGCTTTTAAAAATTTCATGTGTTCAGGGATTAAAAGAATCCAGTTATTCACTCCTTTTATTTCTGCTTTCAGACTGGAGAAATGAAACTTGATAATTGGAAAAGAGTGGCTGGTCAGAGATTTAGCAAGGAAAGTCAGCCTTTGGTCTCCTTTCATTGCTGCAGTACGGTCTGTGCAGTGGAGGAATGCAAACCCAAAAATACCCTCAGTTGCCTTTACATTGCAATGCAATGTCATGTGCTGCCACGCCACAGCGTGACTCTGTAGCGAACCTGAATTATGATTGGAAAATCCAGTCTGACAGATCTCTGTTTTGTAAAGCTTCTCCGCTTAGAGAGGCAGATACCTGGACCTAAACACTGCAAAATATTAAAAGCTTTACTGCCTGCATGTGTATTCTGTTTAAGTACTTGTTGCTTGGATATTGCTCCCTAATGCGATATCCTAGTTAAAGTGAATGACATGATTCTGTTAAGAAAAAAAATAACAACAACAACAACAAAAAAGAACAACAAAAAAGGTTTTGATCTATTTGTTTAGGGCTGCAAGTCATAGGATGATTTTTGTCATTGCCGGTGATGTGAATTCTGTTTTGGGTTGGAAATGATTAGCTGATATTAGTATATCAGTCAGAGCAGATTATGGGCTGATCTTGCCCGGCTGTAGTTTCAGAGAAGCTGAATGTAGCAGCTACTGGGTTAGGGCAGCTGGACTGGCAGATGTGACTTACACGTGTACATGCATATCCAGAAGGAAGACAGGATAAATAAGCTGACGTCAGTTCTAAGTTGTATTCTGTGGGTGATCTTCTGATGCTGGGGAATAAATACAAGACAGCAACAGAACCTACCTACTAGCAACTGGCAGCTCAGCCGTCTGTGAAATAAGTCTCCTTCCATCTCACCTAAGTAAATACCCTCTGGTACTAAGAGGGTGGTGCTGCAAAAGACAACGGAATGTGCTTGCCAACTGGAGAGCCTACTGGGACTTTTCAGGGAGAGCTTTTACCACGTGATTAACATTGCTCGTGACTGAAAGAACTCAAGCTCTGGAAACATAAGGCAAATAATATTAGTGAGCTAGGACTTGCTTTTGAGTAATGGTTTATTTTCAGCTTCATAGGGTTTAAGGACAAGTGGAATCAGGAGGTCACCCAAACTGACCCCCCATATTTCCTACATGCTTCCTTCAGATACCTGATAACTTATGATACACTAAAGCATTTCTTCTAGGAAGGCATTTGCTTTTATTTGAAGGCATCAAGAAATGTGAGCTCCTACTTTGCCTTGACAGTGTTCTCCAGTTTTAGCTATCTTGCTGCTAAATGCTTGTTCTGTATTTCAGATTAGAATTTGTCTGCCCTCAGGTTTTGGTTTCAGTTCTTGTTATGACCTTCAGTGCTAAATAATGGAGCCCTCAAATTGTTGCAGTTTTTCATGAGTGTACATGACGTCAAGATTTATCCTTTCATGTTTCTGTTCTTCCATTTGAAAGAAATTTATAACTGTCTGCAAACTTAACCTGAAAACTTCTGTGTCTCGTGCTGTTTCCACTCACTACCTCAAGAAAGGAGGGAATAATTTATGCTGCCAAATTGAAGATTTGATTTGATTTCTGTCCCAGCAGGACTGGTTGATTAGTTAGTTAATTAATCAGCCCTTTCTCCTTCCTGCCCTCTTTTCCACCAGACACGTGTCTGCGTGCACACAACACAACCTTGCCTGTGATGTCTTACTGAGGCAGGTGACTTCTGGTAGGTGGTACTGGGAGGAAAGTTTCTTAGGGGAAGAGTTCTAGGAACAGCCAAATCTTGGGAAACCTTGTTACATTGTATTTCATTTGACACTGATGTTGTGAAAGAAGCTAATTTTGGTCTCAAAATAGCACAAAGTTTGGGTTTGTAGTGCAGCATGGCAAACGGTCTCCAAAGTGCTATAACTAATTTATGTGGCTGAAGCAAGTGAAAAGTGCCTCATTTTATTTTGTAAAGAAATGCTTTGGTAATGAGTAGTGAGGTAGAAAGGGAATTCTGAAAGAAAGGGCAGCATTATTTGTATTGTATTGTGTGAGTTTGAACAGTGAGAGACAATGATTTACTGCATCAAAAGCTTTCATTCAATTGAAGAACTGTAACTATAAAGTGACCTTTGTCTGGAGCAACATGGATATAATCTGTAAAATGAAGCAGGGTTGTACTTGATGTGTGAATGGGTGGAAGACAGATTAATGGGAATAAAGCTGTGCTTTGCTATTGAGATGGTAACAGATTTGCAGTGCCACTGGTGATTTCCGGCCCTATTGGAGGGATAAAGATGAACTGATCATTGTTAGGATCTCTATGGGGTAGAACAGTTTTTGATGTATTCCCCACAGGGCACTGAAAGACTCATGCTACTTGTAACAGGTTTATAATAATGAGAGCAAAAAAGCATGATCAGTTTGTAGGCTAGGTCCATCTTGACAATAAGGAATGTGAAAAAAATAAGACCTCCATCATTCCTTTGCCAGCAAAATCTCCCTGTTGATATAGCTGACATAAACGAAAATTTCCAGATAGTTCTTGGCATTTGGGTGGAAAGGATTACTAAACCTGACCCAGGAATGCTGTTGACTTGGATGAGTGCATCCTTACTAGGTGGCTTTGTGGGAATCGTTCGGTTGCTTTGCAGCTGCATTGGCAGAGCCTCGATGGAGTAGCCCAACTCTGTGGCTGGCACAGATATAAAGACAACTGAAAATGGTAATGAAGAGAGGTGGAGAGAATTTTTTTTAATTGTGAAGGAAGACTAGAGGTATCTTAGGTTTAGATCCAATAGAAACAAAACAAACCCCATCATTTCATTAAAGTTAAATGTTTTCCTCTGTGAGCATGCTCTTTCTAGCTGCATAGTAGATAGACAAGAGATCGGTAAAGTTTCTGGCCAAACTTGTTGCTGTGACTGTAACTTGCAGGAGGATGTTATACTGGATAAATCCAATGTAGTACACAGTATTGAAGTACCTGCTTATTTCTGAATGCATGCGTAAAGGCACTGAAGATAATGGTACAGCTTTCCTGCAGTGAATGCCAAGCATATCCCTAAATGATTTGCTAGATTGTAACCAAAGTGCCAGCATTTAATTTTTCTGAAGTTTCACTGAACGTAATATGAAAAAACTCAGTGCAAACAGTGTGCCAAATCTGGTCTCATTCATGCAAGTGTGAATCAAAACCTATTTCTTCTGAGCCAGTGTTGTTAAACAAATGAGCTGAAGAATATGAGTGTACTTGCAAAGATTCAGTCTCTGTTCAAGACTGTCATATACCACAGGCCTTCTGGGACAAAATGGTCTCACTTCAGAGAAATCTTGTCCTTACTAGTCTCACAGTAATGAATTCCTGATCAAAGTGGGTTGCTCCCCTGTGTTTTCAGCACAGTGCTAAAGCAAATGGCCTTTTTTCCAAAAGGCTTTTAGCATAAGGAGTGAAGGTGCGTGTTGATTAGAGGTAGTATCGGTGATTTGTGACATTATATTGTGCTGGGAACTGAATTTTCTCATAGAAGTCCAAGACTCTGCTATTGATTGCCTGATTTTAACATAGAAGATGTTACATCTTTCAGGCTACGGATTTGTAGAATAAGGACAAATGTACTTATAGCGGACTTAATGTTCTTAAGCAAACACATTCATGAGTAGGAAGCCAAGAAAATGTCCAAAAACATGTTTTTCAGCCAGCATAAAGTTATATGCTTTTGAGTGCATCTCACGAAGGCAAGAAGCAGTTAAGTCATACTGTGACGGATCCCTCTCTCACATAGGCACGACTACATTTCTTTTGCTGTTCTCAGAGTTCGTCTGTTCTGGCATTTCATCAGCACGTTTGGTGAAGCCATCGCTACCTCACTTTATCTCGTAGAACGATAGTTAGCAATAGAGGACAATGACCCCGATGACGTAGCCTTTGTAGTATATGTACCATTTCTTTAGCTGTAGGACTCGATGTATCCTGCATGTTAAGATTTCTGAGCGTACAACTTAGCTGCCAAAGGGAACTGCTGGAAGCTGTGTTGTTCTCTGTGCTGGGGAGGGGAGAGCGGTGCAGAGATCCGGCGGTTTGCTCCAGTCTAAACCTGTACGTCTCCACAGCGCAATGCTCTGTAGATAGGCACATTTGAATAGCACTTCACAGAAACTAGAAAACTTTGCCCAAGGGGGGGCTTATTAGCACAGGGATAGCACTTGCAAACAAGGTTCCTGCTGCTTTGGCCCCAGCGCTGTTTTTCTTTAAACTTTCTCTGTGTTTCCAGGATTAACACAGCTAGAACAACCTCAGATATCTCTGTATCTGATGCGTAGACTTGCCCTGTCTTTAAAATGGACTAACCACAAATTTAAATGATCTTATCACGTAGGCTTAAATCTCTCCTGATAAGATGGAACAGGAATATATAGCACTTTCATGCAGACAGACAGGTGATAAACCCTCCCAACAAACAGGTTTTTACTTCAGAATGTTTTTCTATTTACAGTCATTCCCTAAAATTAATAATGTTGGATGGTATTATAAAGTTTTTTCCATAATATTCACTTGAACTTTTAAACAAATATTTGTCAACTGTATATTTGTACCCCCTTTTCGCTACATTTCAGTGTTCATGCAGGATAAGTATACAAGGTAATGTATTACCTGCGATTTTGTAACTATCCATGTAAATGTTGCAGTTTGTAAAAAGCAAATTTCCATATACTAATCAAGCACGGGCCATAAGCATTCTGGATATCTAGTAGAAAGCCAAAAAATAAACTACAGGAGACACATCCTATTAAAACAGACTGAACATTAGTAACAAATACATGCAAGAGACAGTACTATGATAAGCTATAAACCACTATTTACCTGCAGAATTTATTGAGCGATTAATTTAGTTTACAGTAGATCTGAGTGTAATACTAGTTACAGTGTTAGTGATTGTTATGGCATTTCTCCTCATTGTTTATGCTGTAATGAAACCAAAATCTGGCCCTTTGTCATTCGGTTTTGTGAAGACCCCTGAAAAATTTAGGAGATTAAATTTCAAGACTGGATTGAGTTAACTAAGGGTGACAGAGATGAGACAATGGTTTGTCAGAGCATGGTGTGTCAGCCCTGGTTTGCCACCTGAATAACCCTAGAGGGTCTGCCCGAGGTACAGCTGAGGCCAGGCACTGCACACACGGCTGCGTGGGTAAAGAGGCAGTGCAGGTAGAATATGCTAGAAATTAGCAGTTTTTCAGGAGATGTTATTGCTGAAAAATTTTGCTTTTTTCCACTGAATCTGATTTTCATTTAGATTTCCTAGCTTTTCCATTACAGAAACAATGGCCAATATTAGCCCAAAGCCCTATGAAGGTGTGCTCCCCAGGAGCAGCAGCAGAGGTGTGGAGAGTGACATTTCTAGGATATGTTGCATGACTATTGGAGTGCTATCAAGCAGTCTGATAGAGTGACTTCTCAAGAGTGCTGTGTTCTCCTCTGGAAACCTTAGCTGGGATGTTCTCTACTGAGTGAGTAAGCTTAGAATAGGCTTATGTCTTAGAAGGCTGATGTCCTGAGTCCTGAATGCCATGCATTGCTCTCCTGTAGATGTTCTGAGTGTATTTTGGGATGAGACACTTTTGCTTAGTAACATATAGGAAAAAAAAACATCATATTCTTCCTTCAGGCTGCATACATTTGATGGAAGGCATGTCAGCTTGGAACTGCACAGTTAAAACTAAGTCAGTTTTAATGAGCAATACCCTCCCTTTTACCTTTTTTTTCCATATTTGTGCTGTGAGTGAATTACCCAGAATAAGCTATCAGTCAGGCAGGCACATATATTATAGCTGCTTGTTTGTAGCTTGTATCCTATCTGCTGGGGTCATTTGCTGGGGTTCACCGAAGAGCAGAACATCCTGTTTGCTTCATTTTCTTTTGTCTGGCCCGCACCAACACAGGGAGAATATTCCTATATGTCTTTTCTTTTCTGCTCTGAAATTGGATCACAGTACTCCTGATTGTGTTCAATAGCTGGAAATGCTGAGGATATCCGATTGCTGAGGTCTCTTATTTTAAACTCCACATGCCAGGAAAAGTATGTGGGATCCCACCAGCTTAGCACTGGAGGGTGCAGGATGCATCAACAGGAAAACCAAACAAAACATGAAGTGAAATTCATTTGAAAAGGGAAGGGACTCTTATACCACCCATCAGCAGTGTTTAAACTATTTGTATCCACACAATAGGCCTTTTATTTTCCTTCACTACTTCTAAATATGCAAACTATCTTAAATTGATTTTTAGATCTGCAGCTGCCACTAAAGTCAGTGGGAGCTGTAGGTGCTTGTTACCTTTGAAAATCAAGCCAATGTATTCTAATATGATAGCAAAAGCCAAAAACGCTAAATTAGGGTGGTCGAAGTATAACTCTGGTAGTCCTGTAGTGTGATCCCAGCCACATTCATATTTAATACAGAGGCACAGCCTCATGCTGTGCACATCAGAGCCCAAAGGTATGTTGTTTCTTCTCTGCCTTTGAGTTTTCTCCCCCTGCATCTCTGTGGCCTTGCTTCATCACTGCCGTCCTTCCAGCTGAGTAACACTGACTGGGACTCTGCTGGAATTTAACAGAGCTGACTTGCATTCATCCAGAATACTTTCCTTTCCACGTGAAACAGGTGTGCTCCCCATTTTTCTCTATGGTGGGCATTAGACTGCGCTGGGGAGCAGGTGGTCACAATGCTGACCTGGAGCCTTCCACCCACCATAACCACAGAGAGCACTCACGGCCACCCCAGGCACGGTTTGCTTTGCATTTTGAAGATTTGCCGTGCCCTAGGAGAGGCTCCTAAGCTGTGGCCAGAAGTCAGAGCAAGGCCAGATTTCTCCTGTGTAAAATGAACTAAATTCCACTGTCAAGTCTGAACATGAGGAGAGAAGGGCGGCTCTCCAGCTGGCCCCAGCTGTCTGGGCTCAGCAAGGACACCGCGTGTTCCTGCAGCACTCAAGGGCACAGGAAACTCCGGAGTACAAATGCAATCTGCAGAGGGGTAAATGAGCTGACCCACCTGAGGGCTGCGGCCGACAGCGTGGCACTGATCAAGGCCAGCTTGCCTCGCACTCAGTTCAAGACTGTCTCCCCTGCAAACAGGTCTTTGCAGAAGAAGAGAGCAGGCTGAGGATGAAGCTGTCTGCCCGCTTTTGTTCCTGCCTTGTTTTCAGTATAGCTTTGCTTACTGGGGGCATGATTTTGTTCGCACTGTAAGGTAACAGAATGAAGCGGGCACATCTTGCTAAGCCTAAATCAGATATGAATGAAGGCAGAATATGTCAAGGAAGTAGTTATTACCGCTGCCTTCACCCTTTCAGTCATTAAGTGTTAGCTGACATCTGTAAATGCTTTGGGTTGGGGTAGGGCTTTGGACCAGGTTTGGAAGGGCCTTGGACCAGTCTCACAGACTGAGCTAAAGGCAAGAAGAAACCCATTTTTTGGTCAAAGAGTGATTTCCTGCGTGATCCATGTAAATAGCTTAGTTACTGTATGCCTCGGTTTACCTGTCTGTAAGTAAATGATAATAATTACCGTATGGGTGCAGAAAATTAACCTTCCACTCCCACAGGTATCTGCAGCATGTCATTACAGAAACTGCAACTCATACCTAATATAAGCAAATGTGCACTTCAGGTACGGCTTGGGAAGTGGCCAGCAGGAATGGGAGACAGTTCCATACAAAATGCTGTTCTAAAATACATGTATTAGCTCCGCTGTCGAGAGCTGCATGACAGTTCCAGATGTTCCTGTGTTCAGAGGAGGGCTTTCTGTAAGTAGGAGGAGGCCAAAGGGATGGGAACTGAGTGGTGGGTGATTGCCTGGAATTCTTTTCCCTAGTCCCGAATTAGGCAAGAGAAGTGGATGGTGAACCAGGACACTTTCTTTTCCCTTTGTCTGGATCAGGGTAGATGAAATCTATGTCTTGACTATGCCTGGGTTGATGGTCCAGAGAAGATGGCATAGTTGTCATTAAATCTGTTCACCTGTCCTTCCCATAGCATGAAGAGTGAGTGATAATTCAGTAACTTGTCCAAAACAATTACTTGTCCAAGAAGAATAAAATTCTGCAGGAAAGCACAAATGATAAGTCTGTTGTAAACAGGGCTTGCCAGCTGTCTGTTTACAGATCAGGGGATATGGATTTTGCTGAATGATCTAAAGGCATTTTTTGCTCATAAGGTAGGAGATGGGACTGGAAGGGGTCTAGTGCTAATGCTGATTTCAGGAAGTGTGTTCAGATGCCTGGGTATTTTTGAGTAAGTATATTCCAAGTCTAAACTCTGGTCTTCACATGCACTTCCTTGAATAGTTGCTAAGGATTAAGTTGTTTTGCTTTTCTTTGGTTTTGGTTTGTGTTTTTTTTGGTTTGTGTTGGGTTTTTGTTGTTTTGTTTTGTTTTCCCCTAATGCTCAGAATCAGTAGCTTAACTGGTTCAGAGAAAGCTAGTTTAAATTGTCTTTTGTTATTGCTTGCACCCTAGACTGGCGTTTTTCTCAGTTCATTGGTTCTGTGTCAGTTTTTTCATAGTACCGCATATTGTTGGTAAAATAAGGAGGCTTTAAAATACAGGAAGTAGAGGTAATGTTGATCTTGAAACACCAGCAATTGAAAGGACCATTCAGGGTTTCCTTCAAAACAAAACCAAGTGGTAAGATAATGCTAACCAGGGCTGTGTGCCCAGGAGAGCATCATAATGAAGCATCCACTGTTATTGTTCAGCTCAGTGTTTGTTCTTCATGTGAACAAAAGGAAGGAAGAACTCTGCTATCAGGCTAGAGAGGAAGGAGTCTTTGTTGCCCTTGGCTACCCTAACTTTAAATGTGAGGAAGCACAGGGCACTGCAACATAACCTTTCTACAGTATTAGACGGGGGAAAATTGATAGTTCAGGAGGTTAAGGGCGGACACTCTATTTATCTAAATAATAGGTTTCCCTTGCATGAAAGCCCCAAATCAGGTATGACAGTGCTAGTATTTTATTTAGGTCATGTGAGTCAGAGGTTTTAAGCCCTGGTTCCTCTGCTTTGCTGCTTCTCTGCTGTTCTGTTCCCCCTCTGCATCGTTGCTCACCATCAGGAACAGTAAGAGATGCCATTTCCTTATTGAGTATGGCAGGCACTGAGTGTCCTTAACGTAAAGTTCAGTCATGTTGCTGAAGCATCAGGAATGTATCTGCTCAAGACCGAATAAGCCACGCTTACTGTACTTTTCTGCTCCTGCTCCACCCATAGAGTTGTCTGCTGAAGTGGCAGAATCCCTGTCGTCCCTCTCCCCCTCCTTCAAGCCATGAGGCTGACATGCTGTCAGATTAATGAGGAAGTTTATTTTGCTTAGAGCCATTGTTTCAGATCTTCAGATGACTCAGGCAGTGACTGTGCCATCAGCTTTGGCTGCCTGTACTCTTACTTTGGTTCGTCTGGTCCGTGTTCCATCTCTGTAAGTATCAAGGGACATTGGAGAAGCAGATTTTCGCCCCATTAGAGGCAATGCCGTGTTGTTGAGGTGTTTGGGAAAAAAAAAAAAAAGAAGAAAAAAAGGTGTGTATTTTGATTCTGGTATAAAGGGTTCATTTCTTGTATTTGATGCTATGAACTTTCTGGGCCCAGAGTGAAAGAAGCTCACACATATTTACCAGTTTTGTCTTCATATTCAGTGTGCACCCACAGATTGACTTCTTAATTCACAGGCTGCCGTGATGTATGTGATATACAAAATGCCACTTTCATACATTTATGGCAGAGTCTATTTCCATAATTCCAAAATCTAAGGAATTTGCTTTCTCCAACCTGTAAGACATGAGTTTTGGAAGACTGCTTGTGAACTTTATGATACAATGGCTGCACAGAATATATGTCTTGTGAAGGATCTACCAACATTACTGTAGACAGAGCAAGAACGTTACTTACAGAAAATCATCTTATTTTGTTTAATGTAAGTGTTCTGAGGACATACTGATTTGACAGAGTGGAAGCATGTGGTAAGAATGCAAAGAGAATTCCATGCATCTATGGAGATGGTAGGTGTAAGGAATGTTCTTTGAGGGGTCTCAAGTATGTCAATCACATACAATGTGGGTAAAGGCACAAGAATTAGGGCCAAGGTCAAATCAGATATGCTTCTTGTATGGCAAATACAGTTCTGGAGGTGATCAACTTGTGTGTAAAACCATGCTGGATACAGGAGGAAATAAAACAAATATTCGGTATTACAATTATTGGTATTGTGGCTCTGTAAAACCACAAAGTTCAAGACAGAAAATGGAAAGAAAACTCTGAATGTCCTGGAAAATAAAGTTAAGAAATAAAATGAACTCAGACCACCCATAAGTAGCCTTCTGGAAATAGATTGATCTTTCCTTCACATAGTAGATGTGAAAGCACAGTAAAATGCTGGAAACACAGATGGAGCAGTGGGAGGAAGACTGCCCAGACGTAGTTTTTTTTCATTACTGGCATCTTAAAGCGTGGTGGTTCTTTGAAGAAAAAAATCCAAGATTACATTTAGCACATCTTAGTCAAGCCCCACAGCAAGTATGCTCAGGTTACAAGTACAAATGTTTTGGTTTTGTTTTTCTAATTGCTAACCCTAGAAATTATTTGTTTTCTAAAAGCTAAGAAGAGTTCTTTCCTTCTCACATGTAATCATGAGTGGTTTTAACAGAATAAATCGTGTATTCCATGCCAGCTAAAACTGTTGTCTTCAATTATGCCAGTAATGGAGTTCTACGTGTGCAGTTACAGTTTTTATACTTGGGTGTTAAAATAAAACTGAAGAGGCACAGAAGGAATAGTATCTGCTTTGGTTTTTTGTGTTTGTGGTCCATTTGCTGAACAGAGCTAGCAAGGCTGATTGAGGAGCTGACATCCAGCAGTGTGACTGAAGACAATAGATGAACTTCTGCGTACTGCCAGGGAACAATTATCCTGAATAAAGTAGGTGCTGTTTTGATGCATCTACAGTTAGAGCTGCCTTGCACTGTGAGGGGCTTCCTCTCCTTCCTAGGGTTAGGTGGCTGGGCAAAACCTCCTGTAGAATGAAACTCTGGGGCATTTCTCTGAAATGCCTCACCTCTTCATCTGCTCCGAAGGGGAAAGCTATTTCTAAATACAGTACAAATCAAAAGGCATCTCTTTGTCATAACAAAATCGGGGGGTGATTTACTCCTTTACCTTGGGTAGAAGCTTAGTGGAACCCACAGGAAGCTACCCTGGACCCAGGGAAGGAGACACAGACTTCACATGGCTCCTGGAATTGGGTTTCTCATTTGGGGACTGGACTTGCTAACAGAATAGTTTGCAGTGGGAGACCCAGCTGAACGCTGCCCATGGACAGGGAGAAGCTTTTTTTGAAAGAATCCTAGTAAAAAGGCTAAACCTGTTACCAGGAGGAAAGTTTTTCAAATGAACAGATCTGGGAAAAGAAACAAGAATAAATAAGGCAGTGTTACTGCAAAACAGTGTTTCTTGAAGGAAAATGGTGTTGTTTCCACAAGCTAGCAAGAGGCATATCGGTTACTGTAGGAGGAGTCCAGTGGCATCAGATAGACCTGTCTGGTTGTTTACTGGTAGGGATCCATGACAGTATTTACAGTATTCAGGAAGAAGGGAGAGACTGAAGACTTCGCTGTGTTTTATTAACATTCTCTTTCCAACACAAATCACATTGAAGAAGACAACAGATAAATCCCGATTTCACTTTATTAGTAGTTGTTGAGATATGCTTTTATTACGAGAAATGGGAAACAGATTACACCAGCAAACACATCTGGCCTCAGCCTGGCCTTCAAGTCATCCAAAAAGAAGCACGAAATATGGCGTTGTTTACAGCCAGGCACTCACAATCCCACACAGCTGCAGGGGTGAGAGGCAGCCGAATAAACTCTCAAGACAAGCTGACAACAGCTCCACTGCTGGGGTGCCCCTTTTACAGACGAGACAACAACAGATGAAGAAATCTTGAGAGTGACCCAGAGCAGTACTCATTAGTGAATGAAGCGCAGGCAGGAAATGGGACAAGATTCCTTTTGTCATAGTTTTTCACCCAGCTGTCCACCCGCCCCACAGCCACCCACATGCAGTCAAGTCTAGTCCTAGTCCCAGTCAAACTCCAGAAAAGTTATACAAATAAAACCTCCAGTGATTTCATGCAGACCCCTTCCAAGTTACATTTGCTCCATTAGCAAAGAATGAAAAATTGCTGGGTTTAATACAGGCACGTTTATCACTGCAATTGAGATTTATTACAAGGGGTTATATTCAGGTAAAGCTGATTAGGATTGTGTAATTCCTCTTACATCTGTCTGTCCATCCATTTCTCTGTGTATCTACTGTTTATTATTGATTACTAGCACTTTTACTATGTCTATTGTATTTCCTTTGTATGGCAAAGCAGAGATTTTTATTTTATGTAGGTATATACTCTCTTGGTGAGTCTAAAACAGACGCATTTGATTCCCAAAATGTCAGCATTTGCACACAGAGCAAAAACATTTCTGGAGCTCTGAAATGGATTTTCTGAGGGATCAAATGCTATTTGGAGATTTTAAAATTACAATGACATAAACACTTCAGTTTCTTGGGATCTTTTGTTTGTAAGTACAACTCACTAAAAATCTTGCTCATGTGTTTTTAAAACCCTTTTTTTTTTTCTTTTTTTTTTTTTTTTCTTCTTCTCGTGTATTGAAAGTAGGTTTTTACCTTTATTTCTCAGCTGGAGTTGAGTAACAGAAGTCTTTTACAGACAACTCTGTAAAGGACTCTCCTTCTTCCAAGTGGCTGCCATTCTCTTCTTTAGCAGAACTGGGACTGCAGTGTGCTGTGAGTAGTTGCATTTTATTCCCTTGCTGGTCGTAGTCCCTTCACACTTGACTTCGCTCCTCAGTGGCTGTTTTTAAATAGAGCACTTGTGTATGAGCTGTTCCTCATGTATCAGCCTCTGAGTTTGAGTATCAAGAAAATGAGAGTCAAATTTGCAGCTTACCATAATTGTTTTTAAAATCATGAATTCACCCAGGCTTGAAATACAGTGTCCTGTGACACAGTGTCCTGTGACTATGTGTAGAGTGCCAGAGTAACATAAAGTAGCCAGAGAATTCAAGTTAGCATTAAAAAGAAAAAGAAAAAGCCCAACCCCTTCCCCCTAAAATGAGAATACTTTGAGATTGGCGATTGGCATTCTCAATTTTCAGATCCATAGTAGTATTGTATCATAGCACTCTATTTAAATCTGTTATTTAAGAAAAAAAGCACACGAGGAAATTAATTTTAAAAATGGTGCTGGGAGATCTGCACTTGCAAAAAAAAACCCCTGCCTGTTCTGAGATGGAGACTTATGGCACCCACCTCTCCTTTCCTTCTGTGTGACAGGAAGAAAAGAAACAAAGATGTCTACGCAGAGGGGTTTGATACCAATAATATGAAAAGTGTTTTGACCATATCCATATTAATACTTGTGTGTAGCAGTACTGACAGCTTTATTGACAGTTGCATACAACTGTGGTCACAAGAAACAACACTAGAAGGAAGTGATTTTCTTCTGTCATTCTTTACAATGGTGGGAAGCCTTCTGAGCTGATGCACCATACCAAAAATAGTTGTCCCATTTACCTTTTGTAGCAGACTAGTTTACTCTTTTTCATACTTGTTAATGCTATTCTAGACTGTGTTTTCTGGACAAAAGGAAAAACAGTATTGCATTTCATTTGGTATGGGTTTCATTTTGTCTTTTACTTATCCTGAGGAGCCCAGAACTGGTTGGTCTAGAGGACAACATACCCATACCCCTTTTCTATAGCCTTGTCCCCCAAGGTACCTCAACACTGATCTGAGGTAACTCTTGAAGCTCAGCACCCACTTGAATCAGTCCACATGGGTATCATGGCAGTCTTCCATGCTGATAAATATCCACAAGGAGCCTGTGTAAGAAGACCAACTTGTTCCACCGGATACCAAAGAGATACGAAGAGGTCACAATTGCTAATCAACATGATTTTACGTTTAACTGGGAAAGAATGCTGCAAATTATCAGAACGGTCTTAGAGGCATCTGGTTTGCCACTTTTGGAGCCTTATTACTAGTATCTCCTGCGCTGTCGAGATGGTAATGGTAGCTATCAGACATTACTGCATCTCCTCTTACCAGTGTGTCTGGGCATAGTATCACTAGAGCTTTTAGTTGTGTATTTTTCCCCCCACAGCTCTCATTTCTCATCTTTATTTGAATCACAGGCTTGTTCAGCAGGTCAGCTAATGGAGAGCAGATCTTTTACTCGTTCTGGTTCTTTTTTTCCCTTTTCCCTCTATTTATATAACACACAATTTGTAATCTTTTTAAAACCAAAGAAGAGAGAAGTCTTGAGTTCATCTAGATTAAAATCAGCTGCAGCCTATTAATGGACTCAGCCCAAGACTGAGACTTTAGGAAACAAAAACACTGGACTAAATTAGACTGAACTGGCCTCTGTCTCCTGGTGAGGGGATTCATGTAGCGAAAGGAAAGGGGAAAAGGGGGGTAAAGGAAGAGGATCTCCATGTGGTTTTAATTCATTTTGATTCTTTTCCTGAAGCTAATTTACCCAACAAAAAGGCTCTGTAGTGGGCAGCCAGCTTTTTAGAAGTTTGGCTTTCACTGATAAACAACTCAATTCCTGTTCTGAAGGTCTGAGATAGCTCAGACCTGTGTGTAATCAACAGAGGTTTAATGTGGATGTTTTGGTACAGGGTATTTCAATTACATATTAGAGTTCTTTCATCATCTGTCAGATTGTATCCCGAAGACTCTCGGATAATTGATCTAACTCCTCCATTCATTCCTCCCCAGAAACAGACAGTGAATTGTCTCATTGAAGAATCGGATCAGCAGAGAGATGGGTCTGTCTCGCCACAAGTACTTCCCCGGCGTTGTCAGAAGGCGGTACTTGGCTTGTTCTGGGCATAGGAGACTTTGCCACCGTAGTGGAAACTCTGTTTTCTGCTAAAGGGGAAATACTAGAATGTTCTATTCATCCCCTTTGCTATTAAATCTTTTTTATTGCATTCTTTGCCCCATTGGTGTGCGGGTAGTCCTCTAGCAACATACAAGAAATTATGTCTTTGCCCTAAAAAAGCCAGACGGTGGGTGGGGAAGTGAAGCAAACAGTAAATCATTAGCTGGAAATGACTTGAGTGATTGTTAGGCACAGACAGTCTTTGGTTACAGTTTGCATGTACATAGTGACGATAACTTGTAATCTAAGCAAAGCTAAAAGGCAATGGGGAGATTAATGGTGGGCTGGAGGAGGGAGTGGAACCAGGCCTTGAGAGGGAGGGTTAGCTGAGGCAGGATCTGTGGGTGTATGGTTTTACAGTACTTCAAGCCCATGTGCAAATACGTGTTACGCTAAATGAGTGTATGTGGGACATCTATTGCTGGCTGGCTAATGAACCACAACCATCAGCAGCAGTTGTTCGCTGCTCTTTTAAATGTGGCCTACGAATGAGTAATATCAGAGGAAATACAGTTTTAAGGCTGTGGTCAGAAGATACCTGACTTCAGCTGCTAATTGTTACCCAGTTTTGTGTAATAGTGGACAAATGATTTTCTCATGTCCTGTTTTTAATCGTCTTTTCTAATTTACAGAGATTGAGATGTTCAGCAACATATGTAGCATGCTCTATTTCTACGTTGTTAAAGGCCATACATACATATGTAGATAATCCAGGTATTGCCCAGTTATCTGGAAAGCCTTGGATTGCCTTCTCTGGGCACAGTTTTCCAAAGTGAAATTTTGCATTTTCTTGGCTTTCCTGCTTTAAGAATCAAAGTTTTAAATACTCACATAATACTTTACAGTTTGCTTGACTTAAATAATTTCTCACATCAGTAACAGCTCATCTGGAGACTAGGTTGAGCAGGACCTAGGTTATCTCACGGGATTCTCGTGTAGTCCTTCCTCCTCCTGACCACATGCTGTACCTCCCCTCAGGACCCACTAAGGTGCTCTGTAAGCAAAGCAGAGATGCTACAGAGCTTTGGGGAGTTAGACTGTTTTTTAAGGATAAGTCAAGGATAAATCAATGATGTGCCAGTGCTGTGAAACTATTTAATATGAAAGTGAACTACTGGAAATCGTCTTAGCAGTTCCTGCCTGTATTTTTTATTGCCAAAACTTGAGGCATGATATGGCTGAAAAGAAATGACCCAAAGCCTTTTGGATACTGTGAGGTTCTTCCACTTTCTCTTAGGCCTTCCTCAAACACACTTATAAACAAACTGGCCTACTGTCCTTTTAAGTTACTTTGTTTTGTTCTTTTGCTTTTATTCTAATAGTCAGTAAGTCTTATTTGTCTAATGCTTAGTCAGATTGCTTCCTCTTGTCTCTCCAAAGAGCATTAGATACTGAGGACTCCAACAGAGGTAGTTAAAGGTCTATTCAGAAACAACTGGAAGTAATTAGCCATCTAGAACTTGGCCAGTAATAAGGTGTGGTTAAAGGATGAGCTGAAATCCTATCCATCTGCTTAATGGGGTTCAGAGTTTTATTTTAAGGGTTAAGATTACCTATCAGTAATTTGAGAGAATAAACCCATTTTGGATGGTTTTCTTTAAGAAGAAACCTGTTATTGGTATTCTTTAAAAAAAAAAAAATGCAACTTGATGCTTTTAGTGTTCTACTTGCTTTGAGTGACAGCTAACAAAATACCAAAGAAATAACTACAGTAGTTTAATGTAGTAAAAAAGGGTCTATTTAACATTGGTTTACAGTCAGACACATTAGGATCTTCGTATGTTGAAAGGGATACCATACTCATCCTCACCTCAACTCTCCTAGGCAATTGGTTGGGGTTCATCAGTTCTGCTCCTCCCAGAGCAGAGCTGCCGTGTTCTTTGCATTAATCTCCACATTTGGGGCATCTGTTCCCGTGATTCCCTTTGTCTTGTGAGGTCCAGACCCTGCTCAGCCTGTGCTTTTTTTGCAGTCTTTTGTTTTTAGCAATTGTTAAACAAAGAGGTATTTAACTGTTGCCTTATTTAGCTTGAAAGGAAGTGTAGTGTGAGATCTACTAGTTTCAATAGGTTTTAACCCAGCCCATATTGAAAAGCCACAGTCTCTTTATTCCATTGATTCAAAGCTGAAGAAACCACGTTTGTTCAAACAAAAACCTCTGGGGAGAAGGATGGGTTCAGACAGTCATTTCAAGGCATCAAGCTATGATGGGGAAGTTATTTTTGAGAAACCTGTTTTAGTGCGATTGCAAAGTCAGACAACTTACTATATTGCTTACTCTGGGGTCACAATGTTAAAGTTGTCTTCACAACCATAAAGCTAGAAAGATGCTTTTGAAGAAGAGATATTTGACAGTACAATATTCCATGAAAAAAGTTTTACCTTGATATTCTACTCTCAACCAATTTGATCCTTCTCTATCACACAAAATGGGACAGCAGTAAGGTCTTGATCCTGGAGGTTCCCAGGGATGTGACCCAGCAGATGGGATGTGTTACCTCTGAGTACCTGCACTAGGCTAAGTTCTAGTTACCCTTGCACTATTAAGGGCCTGCAACACCTTTGCTGATATTTTACCCGTAGAGAGGAAAAAGGTCACGATCTTCCAGTTTTCACCTACAAGAAAATGTCGAGAGAGACATCCTGCTTTCGTGTTCTTCTCGTGGTCTTTAGCTGGCTGCACAAGAGCGTGTGCAGTCTCACACGCAGCTCAGTGCCCTTGTGCAAATTTGCCTTTATGTGAGTCAGAGTGAGCTCCATTCCTCTGGTCGGGTGGCTGTTAACAGAACAGGAAGCAGGGCCTGTTGGGAGGATTTATTTTAAGAATCTGTTGTACAATTTTGGTTCCTTTCGGCTGCAGTGTTTGTTGTCGGCATATGGCTGTTCTCCTGGGGATGCTCTGAGTGAGCTGCACGGCTGTCATTGTTTCTCATTTGCCTTGCTGTGTTTCAAACTTACGTGTGGTTTCAGAGCGCTCTGCTGATCTACCAGGTCAAGCTCCTTGGGTGCTGATTCTCATGTGGTAACCATCACTACTTCACCCCAGCCGCCGTCGAACTTATTTGACTTTATTTAAAACTATTCCTGCTACTATACCAGTTTTTTTACCATGAAACATCTGTTCTTCAGGGAGCTTCTGCATGTACAATGCTTTGGGGAAACAATGTACAACACTTTAGGAAAAAGGTTTGTGAATAAAAGGCAGAATACTGCAGAGGGACATTCTGTAATATGACATGGGTGGTTTTGTTTTGTTTTGTTTTTGTGTGTGTGTGTTGTTTTGTTCAGAATTACCATTAGGAGGACCTTTTGTAGTCATTGCAATACTTTGTATGCTGCATAATTTTTTCTGAAGTGAGATGGTGTTATTATATAGAAGGCTTCAAGCAGTGAAGTTGCCCTTAGCATAGGAGTTTTGCTGCTGGTCTCTCGTAGCTCTTGGGGAATAGGCCATGAGTTGTTCTTTATCACCACTGTCTGGTGGGTGAACAATGCATTTTGGGTTATTTCTGTTATCCTCATGCAAAATGGTGGATAAAGAATGAAGTTACTGGCTTCAGTCATCAGCCATTTTTAAGAAAACTAAGATGGCTTACTCTGGTGCATTTTCCAGGAGTTGGACACATCATTCATTGCTCTCAAGACTTTCACGGTGGGCAGCACCTGTGGGCCTTCCATACCCACAGGCTTCCAAACAATATAGGCTTCTTAGCATGGTTCAAATTCACTTATACTCTCTGTCTTCTTGCAATACCTTCCACAAGAGTTTCCTTATATTATCAGGTTATTTGTTTCTTGTCCTTAATTACTACCTCTAAAAAATCATATTGTTTGGAGAGAAACAGGCCCATCAATAAAGGCAGAAATTGAAGGACAGTTGGCTGTGTTAGAGCTCTGAGAATCCAGAAGTGCTGTTTTTCTGAGTGTACTTAGCATTTTGCTTTGATGCTGTGGATCCTGTACAGTGAAGGGTGAATACAAAAGTAGAATATTGGTACTAGCCCAAAATTTCAGATGTTTATCATGTGATAGCTGAATTTCACATACCTGCAAAGCTGGGCTTGGGAGTCTACAAGAAAAGTTTTCTTTCAAGATTTTTGCTTTGATTTGGGTTGGATCTATACAGAAAATGTCTTGTGGCATATTATTTAAATTTTCACAGCTTTTTTCACCATCAGGAGATAAAGTTCCTGAAGTTCTGAGCCAGCAGAAGGAGGTGAAATAAGGTGGAATATGATCGTGTAGACAATTCCACACATGTTCAGATGTTTAGTGTTCAGATTTTGCCAAGTTTGAATAAATGTTTGGGCTGGCTCTGATGTCATCCAGAGTGATTCATCTGCTTCTTACCGTCTCCCAAGTGGGTGAATCACGTATATCTCCAAGACACACTATCAACATACACAGACAGAGATGCACTAGAAAACTCACTGTCCTGAAATCAAACCCTTTCCCTGTGAGTGACAACTAGCAGATACGTGGACAAGTACTTTCCTGGTTTTCTGCATAGTCCACCTTTGATTCCCTCTACCTAGAGAAAAGGTGAGGCGCAGAGGAGACCAAGCTAGCCTGTCAGAAGTGTTTCTTTCCTGATATCAAGCGCCAGAGTTAGGAAGATTATTTTCTCCTTCCTCCCAAGTCCCCTGGCTCTTCTTTTTTTTTTTTTCTTTCCTTGGCAGTATCCATTGGAGGAGACAGTCCTGTTTTGGACAAAACCTTGTTTCATTTCCCTTCCACCCCCTCTTTCTTTTTTTGTCCTAGACGAGAAAAGTGCATCATTTGAGGAATAAAAATCAAGTTTCTATTTCTACATCTGCTTTTCTCCCCGGGCTTTTATCTGTTGACTTGACTGATTTGCAGCCCTTCCTTCCCCCCTTGCTGTTAACTAATGGACTTTGGTACTAAGCCAGCCTTTCAGTGCACACCACCATGCCAACGAGAGTGTGTGCAGCTATTCTGTCTGCTTCGGAAGGCTACAGATGCGGCCAGACCTAGAACAATTCCCGTATTGATCCCGTGCTTGTCAGTTAATCCGTCATAAGGCATGGGAATCCTAGCCCCTTCCACATCTGCTTGCATAACTGCAGGGGGAAAACCAATTCTCTGAAGCTCTCACCAGGAAACAAGAAAGCAAAGAGAAATGGGAGCTTGCTGGGAGAGAGGGCTGCAAAGCTGCTGGGCCGGCGGGCCGTGAGATCGCCTACCTGCTCCACCCTTTCCCCCCCTCTCCTTTTCATCCTCCTGCAGGTCAGCAGGATCAGGTTTATGTTAGCGAACCATGAAGCTTATCAAATAAATGCTGCAGCAGCAGGTGTTTGGCTGTCTCCACAGGCCAAGTCTAACAAGGTTGATATTGTGTCTGTGGCCAAAGTAATGCAGTAATTACTTTTCTGGGCTTGGAACCCCCTAGAGGTTTCTGGGAACCAGTTAGAAAAACAAACCTTACTAAGAGCAGGGGATTTTTAAAAAGAACAGTAGTTCTGCCTGTGCCAGAGGAGAGGACAGGCTCTCTGAGCGCAGTGCCCGCTTTTCCTTTAGCTCGCCTCACGCCGCTGGGGCCGGGGCAGAGGCCGCGTGCTCGAGGGTGGCTGCTTGCCTCTGGGCGGGCACCTCACTTTGGCCCGAAGTGCCATGTGGGATGGCAGCTGCTTTCTGTAAGGACCTGAATGTGGTGCAGCAAGAACAAACCCCAGTTAGGGGGCCCTTTGGTGCTTGCAATTCCAGTGATATAATTCAATTTGACTTACAAATTAGGAGTTATACAGCATAGCTTTCCCACTGCTGTGTGTTTGTTGCTTTTGAGCATTTCTCTCCCAAGTTATGAGTGCAGAAACTGAGGTTCTGACAGCGATGCAGCCCAATTTCACTGAAGGATGAATGTGATTGCAGAGCACAGCTCTGCTGTGCTGTACCCGTTCGTCTCAGGTAATCTGTCCCAGGCCAAGGAGGGGAAAGTTAAAACAGGGCCACACAGCGGTGCCATTTTGAGGCAGCAGTCTTCATCATTACTTTTGAGAGGATATTGTTCCTTTAGGCTAAAGCTTTTTCTGTGAAGCTGATTACTGCAAATGTTAATGCTGGAGTGGAACAGCAAGAGTCCATTCAGGACTGAGGTGTATGGCAAGGTCAGAAAGAGGCTGAGGCATGTTAGGATTGGTGTTGTGGTGGCAGAGCTGTGTATGAGAACCTCACACATGACTTATCAGTGTTCACCTGAGTGTAACCAGACATGAACCAGAATGTATTTGCTATTAATATTACAGCAGTGATTTTTTTTTTTAACTTTTGTAATTAGAAGAATGTGCCAGCTTGTGCGTGTGTGTGTGTTCTGGCAGGGGAACGATGCAAGTGCTTACAGTTTCCATATGAAAGCGAGAGCATGCCTTTTCTAGGCCCCAAACAGTTACAAAAGTACCTCATAAAGCTCAAGAAATAATGGCAAAGAAGGAAACAAGTGGCAGCAGATTAGGCCAAGATATTTTATGTACTGTGATATTTTGTGTAGTCATCTGGAAAGAAACAGAAGAGACCTTTTGAAGATCATTGATTGGAAACAATCTTTATTACTGATCAAGTTCATCTTTGTCAAAAGGATGGTTATTTAAATATTAGGCATCATTTACTCCCTGGCACGAAACTGATTCAAAGACTTGACCTGATGTATCAGCTGCTAAATGGCGCATTAGATTAGATAAGGGAGTTGGAATGTATTTGATGTTAATATTACATCCCTACATACCATCCAAAATCTCTCTTCATTTATCGTCTAATGAAATATATTACCCCAGTATAGGATGTCATCTGTGTGCTCTGTAGAGTCTTCTGAAGGATGGGGATTGGCTTGGATATTGCTTTTGCTTTTACTGCATTTTTTTTTCCCAATAGAAAAAAAAAATGCTATTGGCTATAAAGAAATGAAAACACATTGAAGTTTTCAGGAATTGGTAATGGACAACAGAGTTCTCACCTAATAAGTGTGCATTTAAATCTGGGCTATATCAGAAAGAAGAAACTAGTGTGAAGAGAAATAATTTCTTTCCATTCTTTAATGCAACAGATTATTTCTGGCCTTTTAATATAGAAATTAACAACATGAATGGCGTTACATGAACCCCTGCAAAGACTCTCTTCTTAAATAAAATAGCTAATATTGTCATTTTTCATTGGATTCCCAAAACAGGGTAATGGTGTGATCTACTTGGTAGGATGAGAAAAGTAAGGAATTTGCTTTAGTGCATTTATCACTTAAATCATTCTTTTTTTCCTTGACTAGGAAGTTCTATTCCTCTGTGGCCCAGGCTCATCAACTTTTTTTTTTTTTTTCTGCCCATTTCTGTTCATGGTCAAAACAGTTAAAATCTTCAGAATTCTTCTTAAGCCCTTAATACACCATGTGATTTCTGACCGCACTAGAACTCAGATCTCATTGTAACATATATGACAAGGAGAAGTGAGGAGAAGTGATTAACATTTTAGATATGCTGTAGCTTTTCATAGTATTTTGTAAGCCTGTGATGAATATCAGTAGTTGTTGTTGATCACTTACTAACATAGTATGTGCATATATTTTGTATTTGGGAGCCAATACTGATGTGACTGTGAAGTATGCAGAGAGGTTGCCTAACCAGAGGTTTTGTTCTGGTCAGTATTGCGTATAAAGCTTTTAAGTACAATTCGAACATTCAGTGTTGCTTGAATGGCTTGTCATATCCCTCCCAAATGCTTTTGCATTCCCAGCATGGACAAATTTGTTTTAGTGACCTGCTTTCAATTAAAAAATGATGAAATGGGCCCTTGACATGTTTATCATGAACTGTTTTCAAGTGCTCATATATTCCGAAAAGTAAATCTGAGGCAATAGTTGGAGGCGCTTACTAAAACATGCAGATACAAACTCTTAGAATAAGAATTCACTGGGGAGTCTGTCTTGAACAACTGCTTGTGCAGAATAGCTTCTTGTCATCCTCAAGACAACTGGTTACCACTGTGATTTAATATCTCTGGAGATGGTGAGACAATCTTTAGGAAACGTATTCCGCAGAAAATTACTTAGTACTAATAAATTAGTCTGATTAACCTTGGGAATGCATACGAAACTATTCAGTGCTTACCGTGAATGGTGTGAGACTCAGTATAACTTTGAGTTCCTGTATTTAAAAGACTCAAATAAAATTTCAGAAAGTTCTAGATGGAACGGTGAAAGTTTCCCTATTGACTTTTTTGAGTCTGAACTGTCTTATAAATTGATCGTGCTATTCATGCTAAATACCTAGGAATTTTGACATCTATTATACAGACAATATATGAAGTCTGTAGTATTAGTAGGAAGCCCAGTGTATCTGGAAAACGTATAATCCAGTGTTCCTTGTTAAACTATTGAGTCTGTCTGTTTTCCTCTCCTTCTGAAGTTGTCGTGCTCAAAACTCTCACTTCAGTCTGTTTTTCTTTGGGTATCTTTTCTGTGCTAGTTTTTAAGGAAGTGGCAAGAATATTAAAATATATCTATCAATCTGTATGTATATGTGTATATTTTAGATATATATGCATTAGTAAGACTTAAATAAATAAAATTTTCCTTATGCTTTTTAGAATGATGGTCTTAGGCCACTGGTAAGATTCCTGTTTCCCAGTCCTTTAATACATTGTAAGTTTAATCGAGGTGTATCAAGGTATACCCTTGGCTAGGGGAGGGTACTTGGGAAAACAAAGGGTAGGAATGTCAGAGACATGAGGTTTTTTAGTATGTTTCCATTAAACCATATAGAAAGAAAGCAAATGCAAAAGAAGGCTAAAGGAAAGTGAAGAACATAAGGGGAAAAAAATAAAATGACAGTACCCAAACTGAAAGGCCATCAAGGATAGAGAATCTTCTGAGGAACTCTGAAGGGTGGGGAATGGAAAACTGGAATTAGGAGGGGACCTGAAAAAGTCAGGCCTAAAGCTTTGTCCATGCTGCCAAAAAAATCTATTTTGCTCAATTTTGGCTAAGCAAGATAAACATTTTTTCTGGCATGTGTAGGTAGTGGCCCAAATTTGTTTGTTACAAGTGGGTTGAAAAAAATCTTCCAAAAATGCTTTTGCCTCGTCTAGTGAATTGTGCTAACTCATATTTTTACTTTGAGTTAAACAAATTTGGCCCCACAGAGACAGGCCAAACACCAAGGCAGATCAGACACAGTTGGATTTCACAGCTGTTTTTAAATTCTGTGGTTTTAGCTCTGTGGATGCGGCTTAACTGCAACATCCCGTCAGAGCTCACAGGGAAGGAGCACCCCAAGGTAGCATTCTCCAACTGTGCCAAACTTCAGGAACAGCCTACAAAGAGAGATTCAGCTCTTAAAAATCTCGATGTCTGTAGCGTAAAATCATTACAAAAATGCCCACAGCAGGCTGTGTAATACACACACACACCAAAAAAGGAAAAAAAAAAAAAAAGACACAGTTAATCTGAGAGTACTTGTTCTACAATGTGTTGTGTGTTTCACTCCATTTTGTACAACTGCAGTGGGGCTGGGTCCTAGGGTAGGTCAAAAATCTGCTTGGAAAGGTGGCAGAGGGGAAAAAAGTGGCTGAATGTTGCCTTTGCCTTTGGTTTAATGACAGTTTGGTACTTGCTTAGAGTTGGCCTAAGTAGTGTTTGTTGCCTGGTGCATGCCACCAAGGAGCTCTCCTGCTGGGTGAGGCCTAGCAAGTGCAGACGTTTGACTGGGGCCTCGTAAGGCCATAGTCAGGTTTCACTACTGCTGATCTCACAACTTATGGTCACCAGCAGATGGCCAACTGAAGGCCAACTTCTGCATTAGTTCTGGTGCTCATCTAACCCCACAGGGCATCGACTAAAGGAAGTCAGAAGTCTGTACAGACCTGTACTTTGTGGTTGGTTGACTACATCTACAAATTCTGCTGCACTTGGCATGCTGAGAAGTCCTCTCTCTGGATTTCAGGCAGTCTAATAACATCTACAGGAACTCTCTTCTCTACTCAGTCATCTATTTTCACTCATTTTCTGTGACCTCACAGATGTTTGAGGACCCCTACCTTTTTCAGACTTGGCTGAAAGCAATCAATGGCTGAAAAGGTTATATAGACTGGGATACAGAATGTGATTGCAAAAGTGTTGTCTGTGTAGAAAACCAGACTACAAAAGAACATGATAAACAGCATTAGGGGGAAGGCGACACAGCTGTATTATTTGACTCTGCTGACTGCAAACATGATTTTAGCATTTCTTCTTTCAAGCAGTGCCTTAAAGTCCTACTTGCTTCTATTCAACAGGATGTCACAACTTGAACCTGTTTGTTTTAGTTGAGCTGACAAAAGACTGGACTTATAAATGGAGATCTAACTCTCTTTATCTCAGTTCCAGTGCATGCAGAAGAGCTCATAAGGACCTGTTAAACTGATTCTGGCCATTAGAAATGTGATATATGTCCCTGGTCCTTAGCTGACAGTGCCCCACGGGACATAGGGCATTATTTTTGGATAGCTAGCTAAAGGCATCTTCGTCTTATTTACCACTGTTTTCTCTGGCTTGACTCCATTGATATATAATTGGAGGAACAACGAAGAATTGAGATACTGAGCCTGATTTTTCTGACAGACAGACTACCTACAGAACTTTGTGCTGTTGTTGGTTGTTTGGTAATAACATCTGGGACCCCTGTTCAGTATCCAGAGCCCCACAATGTAAGGCGCTGCTTACACGCAAAGAATAAAAAGATGTCCCATGCCCTTTCTGACTTCACATGTGGTTTATGGTTCGTCCAGCAACTCAGTATGTCAAACAACACCAAAACTCATGGCCAACAAAATCATAAACCATTTGAAAACAAACTCAGCTTAAAGAGACCACATGAATCACCGTGTAAATGTTGTTCAGTTGTACACTGGAAACACTCCTGACTTCTGATTGGCATGTTGATGAATTCCTACAACCGACATCATGTGACAAAAGGGCTAACCCAATATCCAGTGTTTCCTAAGTGGTCATAAATGGGATCACACTTCTTTATGAGCTCTCAGAAAGGGAAAATAGATTTTAAATTGCAGTATTGGCAAATAGAAAGGGCAGAAGGGGAAAACCAAGAACATCTCTAGTTACAATAAGTGCCCAAAACCATAGAATGAATACCAGTGCTTTATGAAAGAGTGCTGCAAACAATTTGAGCAGTCCATTTTTCTTACAGAATTTTCTAGCCATAAGCCATTCACTGTAGTTGAACAGTGACCACCAGTCCTTGCCAGCCAAAGAGAAAAAGGGGGAAAAAAACCTTTGTGCTTAAGTTGTTGTGGTCCTTTCCGGGCTTGCAGGAGTTTTGCAAATCAGTGTTCACAATCATTCAGTCATTCATTCTGTATTCAGCAGTGTCCTTGACCATACCCCCTGCCAGTAACAGGACCTTTAAGTCCAAGAGAGGAGAGAAACAACTTTTTTTTTTTTAACCAACTAGCAGAGGATGTGCTGAGCCAAAATAGAAATAGCAAGGTCAGGTCAGGGCAAGGCCCTGCATTTCATTAGCCAGGCCTGGCTAGGAGTGATTAAATATGTACAAGAGGCTTTGAATAGATCCAGGGAGGGAGGATGATATTGTGGAATACAGAAAAATCATTCTTTGGTGCTGTCAACTGACTAAATACAGGATGGTACTTAATTAGAGAGATAAAAGGAATTTATTTTAATTATTTTAATTTTGTAGAAGAGAGAGATTTTATTTTATTTTTCTGCTGAGTGTTTTGTAAGAGAGGGAGAAGAGGATCTGGTCAAAAAGCCTGGCTTAACAGAATCCAGACAGCCTCGAGGTACATGTTGACCTAGCCTGCAGTTCTCATGAATGCAACTTGATCGAGACCCAGTAAAAAGAACAAAATTACACTGGCAATGGAATCAAGGCCCTGTTAAATTTTGGAGGTGCTCCGGGTAGAAACCGATGACCTTCTGAGCACATTGGACTGCCTGTTTCATTAGACATGTTAGAAAGAATTTGAAAAGAATGGAGCTTTGAAGCAGAATAAAGTACTGTGTCAAGTGGTGCTTTGGCTGCCCAGCTTGAATTTGCTATTGGGATTGCCTGACTTAACTGACATTTTATAGCTGTATTGTAATTCTTGTATGACAATTGCATTGTTGCATAGGCACCTAGGCACTGAATGCACACTGTTTGCAGTCCTTTTCCATAGAAACTAGCTGCCCAGCTGGTAGAAATGACAATGCATTTACGTTTGTCCAGAGCACTAACAATAATGTCTTTGCAGAACTTCCAAGGGCTCTTTTCTTAAACCAGGTGTAGGAATTTGGATCTCAACTTTATACCTCTTCTGGGAGATGATTCCTCCAATGGCACGGCACTCCTTACTCTTGTGTTGGAAGGTCGGCTCAGAACCAGCTAGGAATTTCTGTATGCTCACTTTTGCATGAATCTAACTTAAAAACCGTGAAAGACTAAATGTAGTTATATTTAAGGAATTTCTTTGTCTGGACACCAGTGTATTCACAGACTGGTATAAAGATAACTGTATTTCAATCAGTATTTGTACACTGGTTCTCGTTAGCTAAATACTGCATTTTTCATCCTGGTCTGGTATATCTTAACTACACAAGAATTATTTTCTTGGTCAGTGCCAGATCTTCATTGCCCTGTTACAGTAAATAAAGCTTATAAAAAATCTTTTGGTCTTCTGAAACTTTTGACAGTGGAGCTGACATTATTGGTTTGATTTATATGTTTTCTTGCTTAGATGTCAGATTGACAGCCCTGGGAACAAAAATACTCAGATATTGCCCAAACACGCAGCATACTGCAAACTTTGCCAACCTTTCACAGCGATAGTATCTTGATCCTTGAGCGTGAGAGCATATCTAAGCCTTCAGAAGGCATTCAGTGCTGAACCCGATAGAGCCTAAGAAGTACTTTTTGTTAGATCTCATCATAATTCACGAAGGTAAACAATGACCGTGAGGTTCTTTTGTATAAAGCAATTGAACAGCCAGCCTGCCAGCAATAGCCTGGAGTTGGAATTAACAAGACCTACGTTTCAAGCTGTGGTAACTTTATCCTAAATGATTGCAGATCCTATTTTCAATCCCATGAATGAACACTTGCCCCTGGTTGTTATATCTAGGCCAGTTGTTCCACTACCAGTAACGATCGTCGGTTGTGGGCCTGGAAGTTTAGGTTGCACATTCTTGGGGATTTCTAAACTAGCACTAGTGTAAATTTAGTCTCTGAGGCTTGGTTAGAAGCAGTATTTGTCAATATATGGTTGCTGAATCAACATTGCTGTTACCATGTACCCATCACAGCAAGTTCTAACTGCTGACTGATTGTGAAACTTCTCGTTCTTTCTCTGACCCTTCCCACATCTGCTCCTCTTCTCCTTTAGAGGTTTTCCCTCTCCTGTTTCTCTAATACATTCCCTTCCCTTCATCTTCTCTCCATCCACTCCTTTTCCATTCTTTACTCCCTTCTTTTGTTAATTCCAGTCCTTTTGCCTGTCCCCATTCCTGTTTCTCTCTGCTTTCTCGCATTGCGTTTTTTCCTTCATCTGTCCCCAGTTTTTTCTCGTTTATTCATCTTTGCACTGCCTCCTATCTCCCTCTTCTCATTGGCACATGGAATAAACAGTGCAGCTACGATGAGACAGATGCTATTTACCAGCACTGTATTAAGCTATCCTGCATCATTCCTCTTTCTTGTCCTCATAGTTGCTTGTTACCAATTGCCTTAACGGTGACGTAATTAATATGCCCGATTTTATTTTTTTCCTTCCTTTTCATTAGAAAGAGAAGGAGGGGAGGAATAGGGATATACTTATTTGTCCTTTTCTCCTCCCCTGAAGCCAAGGCAGTTTGACTGTGGCTTTTTTTCTGCGCATAAGAAGGGGTAGAGGCCCTGCCTTGAAAAACTTGGCTTTTTCCTCCCTTGAGGTTTTCTTCCAGGCCCTTTTTTAAGTGAATGGAGAGGAGTGATTTTCTTGTATCGCCAGCATTCTTTTCTTTCCCTCCTCCCCTCGGCGCAGTCACGTCCCTAATTAATTGAATTCCCTACTAGACCTTTTGTGAGTCATTTCAATTACCCATTAGTGAAGCAGCCTGGGATTTCTGCTGTTTTCACTCATCTTCCTGGAATTTCTCTTCCCCTCCCTCCCCCCCTTCCCCTTTTAGTCACTCTGGTCTGTGAAAAGCATTAGATGGACTTCAGTGCCGAGTGCCTATATTGTTTGCAGGCCCAGCTGCATACTTCCACACTCTGCCTTGTGCGTCACAGCTATTCATCTTGTTTTGTACTTGGCTCTGCTGCAGATGCTGTAAATATGGTAATTTTAGATTCCCTGATTGGAAAGGGTTGCAGGGCGGGTCTAAGTGGTAGGAACACTGTTTGATTTACACTAGTTCATTCTAGTTTCACAGAGTTTGGGGTTTCAAGGATACAGCTGAAATAAAACATGTTTTTAAGGGCAGTTTCTTTTTTAGGGTTAGGAGATGGATAAATGCGAGGTTAGCTTTGCTACTTGCATGCAAAAGTGCTGCCTCAGAACCTCTAGGGAGGCTGTAAAGAAACAAAACGAGCAGGAGATATCACCTCAGATTATGTAGGATGCCTTTACACGTGAATTGCTGCAAAATGTTTATAGTCTGAAAACTGCAAAAATGAAACTGTGAAAGGAAATACGGAACTTGACAGAAATGCCATCAGTACTGAAGTACTGTAGACATATGGCAATCCCTGAAGGAAAGAATTAATGAGCTGCTTATTTCTACAAGATTTTGGAAATACTGGGTAGGACTGTACCAGATAACATACATTATATTTCTGAGGAATAGGATGCAACTTTGGGCAGTGATAAAGCCAGCTTGCAAAAATTATGATGGATGCAGTGACTGCCTGAAATTTGATGTCTGGAGAATCACATTTCTGTTCTGAAACTGAGTTTGTACAGCACATGAATCTTTCAGACTCAGGCTAATTCTGAAATAATACAGACATGCAAACAGCATCACCAGGAACCAGCATGCCGGAAACATGCCCCGCACATCCAATGTTACAAAAGTAATTCACAGTGCTCAAACTATTACGATGCTTTCATATTATCATGATACTCTGCCCTGAGAAATTAGAGTACTTCATGAGAGAAATGACTTTCGATAGTCAGGCTGTTGTGAGGAGGCTCCTTCTCATCGCTTCCCAGGGGGGTCTCATTTGTTGGACTGACAGGAAGTAAATTTATGAGGGTTCCCTGGGCATCGGTCTTTGTAGTTGGTTTATTTTTTTCCTATCTCTTTATCCAGTCAAAGGAGAGAGGAAGGTAACAGTGCGAAAATACTGCTTGTTACAGACACAATGTTTGTAAGAGACCTCGTCCAGCCTGGTCTTGAACACCTCCAGGGATGGGGCATCCACAGCTTCTCTGGGCGAGTACCATTTAATGAGGGCCTGTACCATTTTGTCTGAAGTACCAGGTCACGGCAGCACCTTTTTTAAGCGGTCTCTCATGTTACTCTGTTTCTTTGCACAGATACCATTGCTAGTGTCATGTTAGAAGTTTTCATGATTTGGCAGGCCTTACCCCTTTTTATTTTGTATGTATCTTCCGAAGTCTTCCATTGCAGAGTTAGCTGGGTGAGGGCTGCTACCCAGCTGTTGGCCTGCCGCACTGGCCTGACGGGCAGCAGTGTTTGAAGAGCTGTGGTCCTGCTGTCACTGCACCAGATGAGGCATCCAGTGTGTGCTGGCGGGTACTGACTGAATTACGTGAGCTCCAGGTGGCTTTCTGCATCTCTCTATAGGAACTCTTTCCTTTTCCTGAGAGTGCCCGGAGGGACAGAGAAGCACTACACTGAGAAAAGAAACCATTTTTCACAGCACAGGACTGCGTGCTGTGCCCCCAAAAGGCATGAGGGACACCCAGAAGAACAACTGGATGCCTCAGGGATGGCTGCACTGTCCTGGGGAGCCTCTCCTGATCACTTGATCACCTGGGCTAACTCTGCAGTACAGGCAGGACAACAGAGACTTTTTTTTTTTTTTTTTTTAATCTTAGACATTCTGGCTCTTGTAGCACTGGGAGCATATCACATACTCAATAGGTGAAAAACTTGTTAGCCCTTCCATGCCAAAATGCATCTGAATTTCATTTACCTTATGCAGGGCCTAAATTCTCCTCCTGTAATATTATTAGAGCTCTTTATATGGTATTTGCCGTTGCAGAATGCTGCTCGGCTCTTACAAAGTACTGCTGTTTTGCTGCAGAGCTGTTTGCATCCCAGTAGTGGTAAAAACCTGACACAAACTTAAATAATCTAGTTAGTTCAGTTGGTTAGTGAAGGGGCTACAGAAATTTAAGTTTATTTTACTCATAACTTCTCTTGGAGTTTTCACAGATATGTCTGTGCGTATAAATAAATCCACAGCTCCTGTAACATCCGTTCTGCTGTGGAACTATTTTGGACTTCCAGAGCTCCGGGCTGTGAAACTCCCTAGAGCTTTCTAGGTTCCCAATTACAGGTTACTTTCATTGCTATATCTCTTCTGAGAGAGCAGCAAGAAAAATGTTGATTGTGTTACATTTTCTCGAACAACTGAACAGTCACGGACTTTTCTGTTTTTAGTTCTGTTTTGATACACAAAAACCAGATTTAGAATACCATGCTGGCTGAATCTCTCTACACTTCAAAAAGCAGATGATAAAGATGATTTTAATTCCCCCTGTCTCAGGACTATCCAAGGGACTGGTTCAATCCCTGTACACATAACACATGCTAGTGGCTGACCTAGCATATGCCCATTTATAGCAGTTCGAGCAGCACCTTCTCCCTCCTCAGCAATGGATCACTGCTCACACTCCAGATGAGGTGCGCTGTTTGGACAGGGAGCAAAACGTGTAATCTGAGATTCACAGTGTGCCAAGTTAGTTTTCAAGGAGCTTTAATGGCTAGCAAATGTACTGCTAGCTAATACTTAGGTTATGGAAGCACACCCATAACAGGTGAACAGACAAATATCATCTGCCCTATATCTTCTCCATTGTGTGCTGGCTAATTGCTTGTTGGGTTTGAGGTGGAAGTGGTCCTTTGGGTGGGATTTGCCAGAAGAAAAGGAATGATACATGTGTGTCATCCCAAGAAGAATATTCAGCCATGTGGTTTGTAATTTATCTCTGCTCTGTACAAGTGGTTGGTCACTCCTCTGAGCTGTGGAGCTGAGGGCCGGGTGGCCCCAAGGTGTGTCAGTAAGTAGGGAGAGAAAAGAAAGGTAGGGTTAGTAACGGGTACGAAGGAGATCAAGGAGAAAAGAATGAATAAAAAGGGGGCATTCAGGGAAAGAAATGATGATGTAATGATGGGGAAGAGAAAATCTTGGTAACTGCATTATTTTTGGAAAAAGGAGAAGGGATCAGATTAGCATAATCGGAGAGATCAGGGATGAAGAGCTGGTTGACAAAGACCAAGCATTTAATCATGACTCTTTGGGTGATCTGTTGTTGGGTTTGAGATCAAATGAGGTTAGATATATTATTAATTTACGTAGGCCAATTCATGTAAAATACACACTCCCGAATATTTGCAAAGCAGGACTTAATACTGTGTAGCGCAGAGAATTCTCAACTCCTCCTGAACCTCCCTAACACCTTTCAGGATCTGCTCAAGACTTTATTCCCAAATTCATCTTGCTTGAATACCACCCTCAGCCCCACTGGCAGCTGCTCCCAGCTCTGAGTTGCTCAGTGCACATGGCAGCTTTCAGGGGTTCAAGCTTCATTCAGATGCCACTTGGAAGTAGTGTGGGATATACCTGCACAGGGTGAGCCCGTTGCCAACTGTTGTCCTTCCCCTACCTGTTGCCACATTGCCATTTAATGCATGAGAATGACATTGAAAAGTGTATCTTACCTGGTGTCCTAAACTGGGTTAGTATTTGAGCATGAGTTAGTACTGGAGCCAGTTAAATCCAGAATTTCCAAAGTCACAATTCTGTATCTATTTCTTCTATGGAACAGATGTCTAATCTAGTCCAGTCCCGCTGTTGGGTTGCAAATGGCAGGCTGCATTACGTGTATGAAACACAGCGTTACCATGCGGGGCATTTAACAGGGCATGCATTTTGCAAGGAGAAGGTGGGAAAGAGCTCCTGTGAGTTGACTCCCTTCCTCATCAATAAGTTGGAAACAAATTATTTCTTTACAAAATAAAGTATTGATCCTACCTTTTTTTAATATACATATATATATATATAAGCAGCTAGGTGGTGAAAGTATGGCCTAGTCATCCATTTTTTTCTGCAGTTTGTATTTGATTTTGCAAACTCTTGGTACTTGGAGTGGGTTAGATTGCATTCCCCTCTCTGTCTGTTATGTTGTGTGCTTAGAGGGGTCTGTGTGGGCCATCATGCGCGGCTCCCATGAGATCCCACATCTGGTAAAAGATGGAGTGTATGACCCCACTCACAGCCTCCTCCTTACCTCCAGCCTCCCCCCTCCCCATCATCTGAGAAGGTTAAACTAAAAGCAACATCTATAATGGCAAAGGTCCAAGTTTGAAATGTGGCCATTGTATGCGTTCAGTTCAAAAACAACATATCAAGGCGAGTGCAGCCCTTACAAGTAGCACCCCTGGGCCTTCTTTTATTCCAAAGCAGAGATATTTACCCAAGGAAAAGAGGGAAGTGACGGGGTAACAGAGTACACATGTTGTGAAAATATGCAGGCAGAGACTGAAGAAAAAATAACATTCTGCCACAAGTAGCTGCCTTGTTCCTCAACTTTTTTTTTTTCCTTCAGATTAGAACCAGCCATTTCTTGTGCTCTTTCAAGCACCTTCTGTGGTTTCCTGACAGCTGGCTGGAGAGGATTGAAATCTGGCCTGAAAAATGGGCTATGGGTCATGTTATTTTCAAGAGAAGAGAAGCAAAAATTCCCATAATGGTCAAAATTCATAGGTTTCAGCTTTGATTTTTACTTTTTTGTTTGTTTGTTTGCTTAGAAAATCGGTGGATATTTTAACATATAACTTTAGTTAAAGTAATTAATAAAGAGCAGCTAGAGAATCATCTCTTCCCTCAGATTGATTTATGATGGAAAGCAAGGTTTAGTGTGGAGTCACAGCCTGTGCTTTTGCGTGGGAGTGTGAGAGGAAGAGTGTTCAGATGCATAAAATAGTATGCTGCTTTTTTCTGGAAGTATTTTGTTGTGTTGTTTTTGTTTTTTTTCCTAATAATGTGATAACAATTCTCTTGTAAAAACCACTTCATTAACAGAAAGTGAAGCCTGCAGGCTGGTATTCTTGCTGCTGGCTCTCCTGAGCCTGAACTGACCGTACCAATACATTCCCAGCTTTACGTTCAAGCAAGCGCTTTCTGTTAGGAGCTATAAACCTTTCTTTTCTTCTGTTCTTTGGTGAACAAGTTCTTTTTCTCAAATAGTTTTCAAAGAGAATGCTTAGTTCACAGAAGTGCTAACTTACTTGACCTGCATTTTAGGGCAGGGGCTTCCTCTTGGGAACAGGGTGGACAACCCCGCAACCAAAGGGCACAGCCCAGAACAGTAGTGCTGTCAGCTGGGTTTAAGGAAAGAAAGCAGAAGCAGGGTGAGAGGTACAAGAAAAAAACCTCCGTAGGAGGCAGCAAGTAGGTAAATCCAGCTATCGTGCCCTGCTATACGGAAAGAGGCAAGTAGTCCAGCAGAAGTCCAACTGGCTGTACAGTGTGAGGAAAATACAAGTGTTGGTTTGACTTGTGAATGGACAAAGGAAAAAACAACCCCAGGCAGTGGCAGAGCACGCCTGGGACAGGTACAGCAGCACTGGGAGAAGAGGGACTCCATTCTTGGAGAGCTGGGGCCACACGACCTGAGCAGCAGTGCATGCTCTGCAGCAGCAGTGTGGGCGTGTGTTCCTCCAGGATGTCCTGGGAGCAGCTTTCTTCTCTTTGCTTTAATAACGTGTTAAAATCCTTCCTGTTGGAGGGCTGGATTGGAGAGTACTCTCTGCATGGCAGAGTCTGTCCACAACACTTCAAGAGACTCATTTAATGGCAGTTTTAACAAGGGTGGTGGGGATTTTTGTGTGTTTGTCGGTTGGTTGTGGTTGTTGCTTTTTTGATATGAACCAACATTCTTTAAGAACTGGAATAGAAACCCATTGCATTCAGTTCAGTGAATAGGGTGTTTTTTAATGGGTTAATCTGATAAAAATAATCACCCATTCTTAATCACAATTAATCACAATTATGTCTTTGAGAATGAGAATAAGCAGCACAGTCTAATGGGTAGAAGATGTTGATGGACACTAGGAACGCCTTAGTTCTCATGTCTGCTCAGCTTTGCACTTGTTGAGTGACTGGATAACATAAGTAAATGCTTTCAGCCAGTAGATAATTCTGAAATACTTCTTGAAAATGTGTGGGATATAGCATTTGGAGAGTTTGGAAAATGTCAATTTCCATATTTCTGCTAATTATTTGTGACAGTGTATCATACTCCATAGTGTAAAAGAGATTTGTTAAATTAACTGAGCAGATGAATGGGTCTCTTCAAGTCCCCTCATGTCCGTGCTACAAATGATAAAAGCCCATTAATAAAAGATGAAACCAATTCAGGCATTTCTCATCACGTCACTGAGTTGCACTGGTTTATGCGAAGCTGTGCCCTTCATTACTGGTTTGGCTTACTATATCCAATGTATTTATAAACAAAACTTATAAATACAAAATGTATAAGTGAGGTCTGCTCTCATAACCTGTCTATATTTTCAGTAGGGATTTCTGCTCCAGAGGTACAAACATCATTGTGAAATGATATGTTTTATAGTCTTCAGCTGTAGAATGAGCCCTTTCAGTGGTATGAAGTCTACTACATTCACACCAGAAAGTTGACTTGGCTCCTGGAAGTAGCATTGAGTGCCAAAACAGATTACTTCCACTCTATAACCAGTTTTCACCTGTTTTTGTGTACGAAGGCATTAATGAAAGAATTCTTCTTGGTATGGTTTAATGGTTAGAGGAAGGTAGTGCAATTCAAGGCTTTGCTAGGCAGCCACTCAGGTACAAAATGGGATTGTTCTGCAAACCACAGCAAACCTCTTAAACTGTCTGTAAAGTACTTTCCCAGTCAGAAAAATGGGTGCAAGAATATTACCACTTTGCAGGCTTTGTTACTTAGAAGCTGTTTGTAGAGACTTAATGCATTTTTTGTAATCACTAACTATTCTTGTAGTGTGAGGTTTTTTTTACAGTCTCTTTTTTTCTAGTTTTTGTATGATTGGCTACCGTAGCAATGTTTTTCATATGACATACTGTACTCGCTATTGTTTGAAATCGCCATTAGAACACTTGACAATAACGTTTTCTTTCCTAACTGGTTTGTATTTTTTCCAGCACTGATTTTTTTTTTCTTTCCTGTTTATCTCAAGTAGCTGGAGGAAAAGGACACATTGCGTCAAGGCTGATAGGACAAGAATCAGACCTACTGTATGTGCTGGTTGTATTCAAGGCTTACAAGCACTTCCTTTCTCCTCCCCCATAGCCAAAGCCAGCTCTGCTCCATTCTTTGGAGCAGGCAGGATATCGAGCTTCTACCCTTTGAAGTACTGGGAGACCAAGGTTCTTGCACACTTCTCAAAGCTTGTCCCTGAGCCTGAGGAAAATAGGTGCAGGGATGGTGAGGATGGAAAGCTTCATATTCCCTGCATTTGAGGTAGTGTGTTTGCCCTGGGAATAATAGTAAAGGAATACAAGGTTTGCTGTTATTTGTCACTTGGGATCTGTTACCATTTAAAGCTTGGTCTAGGCTTAGAGCAGAGCCAAATTCTGATGTGATTTACTCTTGCTGTGTGCGTGTTTACTCCTGCGTGGGTATGTGCATAATGGGAGAATTTGCCCTCCTGGAGTTGCAAAGGATTTGTTAACACACAGAAATCCCACCCGTTTAATTTAAATCAGTTTAACAGATTTAGTGAAACTCGTGCCACGCCCATGCTTAAGCTAAATTTCAGTAAGTGCTTACACAAGGGTTTACAGTAGTTTAAGAGAACTGGATATAAACTGTACATTTGCTTAAACCCATGCAATTTCCAGATGTAAACAAGAAAGCAGTCACAAACTCTGGGCAGCCCCCTTCCTCCGGAGCCAGCTGGGAGCAGTACTCAGCCCGGTTACTGACCAGTGACCTCTCTTGGCCACCTCCGACCGTGGAAGGGGTTCGTGTGTGCGTTCCCCACTATGTTTCCTGCAGGGGAAAGGTGCACGAGCTCAAACCACTCGTTTACACTGACATGACAAATCCCGCCTGAAGTGGATTAGGAGCGCTCACAGCGAGTGCTCTGCCGACAGCTGGGGCGACGGCAGCCTTCAGCAGGGTGGCAGGTACAGCAGCTGGAGGGCAGTCACATCTCAGACTAAGACAGCTGTTTGCACAGACAGCGTCTGGCCATAGGCTACCTTACGTACACGCCAGGTTGCCTTTGACCAGCTCATGCACACTTTGCCGATTCGTAAAGAATTCAAAGCTTATTTAATTTACAAACCGGGGAGCATCGACTTATATCCGTGACTATGCCAGCATTCAAGCTGTCACACACCAGGAAATTTGCCTACTGTAAATCATTTCCACTTTCCAGTTAGTGCAGGATGTTCAACAGAGCAGGTTTCAGTACAAAACCCAAAGTGACTCCATTTACCACTTCTCTCACGGTAGTTTGCTGTCTGTAATTGTACTTCTGGACTACTTTTGCATGGCTGTATTTTAGTTTCATTGTTCTTTTGTTTGTTGGTTGTGTTTTGTTTTTCTTGCCTTGATTGCCACTGCTGCTCAAAAGCAGCATGATTTCTTTCCACTGCCTTCGGTGGAAATGAGTGGAGCAGGGCCCAGTTGCCTCTGTTGTAAGCAGGGAAGATCTCTTACAAATATCTGAAAAAGTGCTTTAGCATTATGGAACGAACACGTAGGAGCTCATGAGCTAACTCAGTAGATTTGCAAAGTGTCTCTTTGCAAATTTTTTCTTCTTGCATTTTGCTAGGGTTCATCTCCATGGCAATTTATACTGATCGGTTTGCTGTGCTCCTGCTTGTTCAGCTCCCAGCTGTGTGCTCCCCTCTCCTTTCCTCACACTGGCACTTGCACTTTCCTGACCTGAATAGTTGCAGGAACTGGCTTAAACTGGCTGAAAAACAATCCTCTGGGATTTTTTTAGGCCAGCCAGCTAAAACTGGTTGAAGCATCTTTAGTCTTTCTGAAAAGAGTCGGCGGTCCTCCTTGCAGTTAACTACAGAAAGATGACGGTCAGGACTGGAAGCTTTGGTGGTGGGGTCAGCAGAGAAGTCCCAGACTGCATGGTCAGAGGCCATGGACTTTTCTTGTCCTCAGCCTTCCTCTGCCTGAGAATTCAGTGGCCACGTACTGGCAGACAGGGGAAGCTTGTGCTGCTGCTCATCCGTGATGTGTGTTTTGTAGTTAGAGAACTCCTGATCCTAGCATCCTTAGGGCTTATTACTTTTTATCAGCACTAATTTTCAGGTAGAACAGAATGAGAAAGCTTTGAACCAGGCAATCCTGGTTTGTTTTTGCTATATTTTCTCCACTTACTGAGTAATTGCTGGCAAAAGGAGGGAGCTGAGAATTTAGGAGAAAGCTGTGTTTGTAAGACACATATCTCTACACCTGCAAAACCAGAAAGGATTTACCACAAAGGCGTCGTAACCACATGAAAGCCCAGGCAGTGACCTCCAGAGGACACCCATGAGTTAATACCAGCGCAGAGATAGGCATGGAATTGCCCCTGTTATTCAGGCAGCTGGGAGCATCTGGATATATTGATGTGTCCTAAGCGATCTGTTAAGGAGTCCTTTTGGATGTGTTTGCTTGTTCTGCCACTGGGAATTGCTGTCACTGCATCGTCGATGCAAAGGCAGGCAGAACTAGTCAGACTATGGTTGTTGCAGTTGTCTCATGCTTTCCATTACAAAATCTTGTTTTCAACTAATTATAACTTACCATAGCATTTGGGCCAGAAATATTTATATAAGAGACTTGCTTCTGGATGTTTTAGATGGAAAGTTTCTTTTTGATAGCTTCAAGTGTTGTTGGGAATAAACACGTCTGACCTGTGATTAAAGCAGTTCTATTTTTTTAAGAAGCCCTACTTCCTCCATTATTGGAGTACAGATTGCACATTACTGAACGAATGATGGATGGGATATTAAGAGGAAAAAAAGGGAAAATTTTTATTTTCATATGAAAATTTATCCAATGATACTCTAAGCATGCTCCAGAACAAGATGAATCCATGTTCTTTTGCAACACCTTTTCCTAGCCTTTGGGAACTGCTGAGTCACTGGTAGGCAGTATTTGGAAATTTGAAGTTGAATGGTATTCCCCGTTCACAGTAATCCTCTGGGCATCTTGAAGGAACAAGAATGGGATGCAGCAAGGAGTGGAACCAGGGCACTGACGGGCCAGGTGACAGCTGTGATGAGGTTTAAGATAAGGGCTGAGATAAGGAGGAGAAAAACGCAGGGAGATGGAGCTTAAAGGGGCTCATCTCCAGGCCTTGCATTTACACTGGGGTTTTTAAATCTCATTGTTTTGCTGTTACATAGCAGTTGGCTGACAAGATACTTGCTTCAACCCCCTCTTGCCTTTAGAAAGAACAGCATGGCTGCTACTTGTGCAGGCAGTTAAAAGTGTGCATCTTATATCTAAAGCTACCCGAACCCTAAAAATATCAGCGTTTTCCTGTGGTGGAATGTCGAGGGGTGACGCAATTTGCCAGTTTATATTTAGAAGTGTTTGACAATGATAAACTAAAACCTGGTATTTTGATGTTTTTATTTTTTTTTCCTGTTTAATACAACTAGAAGTTAGTAAAGCCATTTTTTTAAAAAATACCATGTTTAGTAACGAGTCCAACTCTTGATATCTTTTCACTGATAGGCTCAGTCTGTGGAAACATTAAGGGTATCTCCTGTATGAATTCTCTTTAAAGAAAAAAAAAAAAAAAAGAAATAGTAGTTCAATCCAGAGCAAAGAGGACTTTTGGTAAGCCATAAGGCAATAATTCTTCCTAGCTAACAATTTAAATTTTAAAAATCCCTTTGGTAAAATTGTATCTACTTCAGTATAAATTAGCTCAAGGTAAGGGCTTTTTTTTTTTTAGTAGTGTAATAACTTCATTTATTTCTTTCCCTGAGTTTCTTTAAAGTTTTGCAGTACTCTCGGATGTAATTTGAGTTTGACCTATTTCTAGCAATCACAGAAGTCTTACTTGCTCCAAATTCCAGCTAGTCTGAAATGCTGTGTTTTGATATTGGCAGCATTTAAACCCTTCTCATCTTCCCACTAAAACTGGAAACTCTCTGTTGATTTGCAAGGGGTGAGGAGTGGCCTGAAATGATAAAATCGTCTTAGGAGACTATAAAATTTATCATGAGACGGAGATCTATTAGCCTGTAAAATTTTCTTTGGCTTGATTGCATCTCCAAGTTTACCAGAACATACACAAATAGTTCCTAGTTCTAAGAACTGCGCAGCCCTCAGTTTTGCATATGGCCATCTCCCCAAACCACAAGTCACTAAAGAATGTCAGTGTGATGTTTGGCTGGTTCGAGGAGGGCAACACTCCTAAAGCAGGCTTGTGGTTTTATCCCTGCAGTATGGAGACTCGAGCGTTAGGGAGATTATTTTCTTTCACATGTATTACAATTTATTTCTTTTCCACAGTCTGAAGTAGCAGCACCTGTGTAACCTTATTTAACTGCCTTCACACGTTTTCTTTCCCCCAGCTAATATTCTGCCAATATGACAAACTTTCCTCTCTTTGAACTGCAGAACACCGTGAAAGCTTGTATTTCTCAGCCTTGTCCAGTGATGTGAATGTCTTCTGTGTGTTGTTCACTGGAAGCTGTCGTTTTACCAATACTGCAGGAACATGACTACTATCAAGCAGAATAAATTGTACAGTGAAGCTGTTACAATTTGTTTTTTAAAAAGGTTGATGCATATAAGGACCTGTTGTTTGCTTATCCCTGAGCCTTTCCCAGCACAGAACATTACAGATGATTTGCTGCTGCTCTAAGAATTTTTTCTCCAGTAGAGGTTGTGAGGAAGGTGTATCCACACACTTCAATTCAGTGTTAATAAGAGGAGCTTGCAGTCATGTTTCCCTACCTTTATGTTGACAGAAATAAAAAATAGTATGTTTTATAAGCTTTTAAGTCCTTTCCTGTCCTCTGAGGGCCTGAAGGATGTTCATTCAGTTTTGGGCTTCCCGGCTCATGCTACTAAGAAGAATGTCAGCTAGGCCGGCGTATTAGAAACCTGCATGTAAGTTCACCGAAGACTAAACTGAGACATGTCACGTATTTAATTTCTGTTCAATGGGACGCTACAGAAAAATTAACATTATCTCAGTTTGCACCCCAACCAAGGAACCTTGTTTCCGTTCCAGTTTATTTTCCACTCACAAGAATATATCCTCCTCTATCTCTATAGAGATGATAGTTGTCAGCAAATGATCTACCATTTGGATAAGTGGCATTCAATTCCTCACTTGCTCTCTGCCATCTGGTGCAATTACTTTGCTATCTGTTTGTTATCCAGCCTAACAGAGCTGACTGTCCCTGGAATAGCCCGGAATTGATTTCAAAGAAATGCAGGACTGTAAAAAGATAGGTGTGAGTTCCTAGCAAGAGGAGTCAATTCATAACTGAATTCACTCGTCTTTTAAGCCCAAAATACCTGCCTTCCAGTGACCAGAAAATCTTATTTTTACAGTGAACAGCCCTTTTGTTAGCAGTCCTGGTAACAGAGGGAAGGGAATTTGTTAAAACACTAATTTTATTTCCACACTATCACTTTAAACACGAGCCAACTCCATGTTTTCCTGAGAACCAATGAGGCTTGAGATTTTTTTTTTAATTAAAAACCACCGAAGGTGGGGTTTGTATTTCCTTTCCCGTAGAACACATTTGAAGCACCTCTGTCTCCAGCTGGCTGTGGGAGCAGAGCCAGCCCATAATGGTTTCAAGCCCAGTGTGTGCATAGGGAACGGGGTTTTCACCTGACTGATGGCTCTGAAAACGTTTGCAGCACAGAGAGCTGAAGCTGGTAGCACCGGAGTTGTTTAGAAGAGAAGAGAAAGGAGGTGGCTGTGTTTTCTGAAACCTGGCAATTCTTCCCTGTCAAGTGCAGTAAATGGTGCATGAAGGGTCTCATTTCATCTGCTTGTGGGCGCTCTGCTCCATGAAACCTTTTGAAGTTGTTGCCAGAGGATGTTGCTGAGATTGGTTGAACTTCCTCAGAGTCTTTTCCCCTGGCCCTACAGCCATCCTTTCGGCTGGGCTCTCCGAGGTTTTGTTACTGGGGCTATACATGTAAGAGTAGGGATGAAAATAAGTTGTTCACCCTGATATCACTTAAGAACGTAAAGCACTGTGACTTTTTTCCACAATATCAGTATCTTTTCCAACTTTACATAACATTCACTGCTTCCCAGGCATCATATTGCTCCAGTTTTAATCTGGGTTTCTTAGGAAATTTGTAGTATCTCTACCTGATCTGTTACACAATGGCCCCATTGTCATTTCCCTAGGTGTGACAACAACGTTATTGCCCAAAGTGACTTAATCTTTGCTTTAGGGCCTTGTGATCTTGCAGTCATCTTTATAGCACCTCACTAATGGGAATGCTTCCAGCATTATGCTGGAGAGGGGAAAAGGAAACATCTTTCTTTGTGAGGGAGCCTGCTGTCCATCGTCACGTGTGGGTGTGGTGGTGGTCAAGGTTCAGAGCTTCAGGAAATAGGACAGGGTGCTAAGCAGAGTGGGGGGGCACCCCCACAATTGCACTTTTGAGGACTTTTCTTCTTTTTGAGTGGAGAGGAGAAGACATATTTGAAAGTATGAAAAAGGTAGAAGAAATACAGAGACAAAAAGAGAAAAAAAGGGGGGAAAGAGACTGGCAGAAGAGCACAGGGCAGGGTAACACAGACCTTGTTTATTGGAATGCTTATCTGTAAAAATGGGCCTGGATAGCTGAAAATGTGCTTTTCTGCAGGTTTTCAGAGTCCAGCTGAGGAGCTGTACGCATGGCCTGTTTCACGACAGATTGGTGTTTCCGGGTGGGCCCGTAAAGCGCAGACATGCTTGAAGATGGGCAGGTGGCAAGAGAAATGATCTGAGCTTTATCGAAAGCCAACAATTCTGGGAGGCAGACGCTTGGTTTCAGTTCTGGGCAGATGCTCAGGTCAAATCTTATTTTGTCCAAACCACTTCCCCTCCCCTTAGGCGTGATATTTTCAGAGTGAAAGGACAGGCAAGGCCCGGGGAGATTCCAGCGCTGGGCTCACCGTGCAGCTGCTCGGGCGAGGAATTCATCGGCTGGGGAGCACCACTCGCCCTCCTCCTGTGGATGCAGGGAGAGCTCGGGCTTGTGCACCACACCGAAACATGCACACGCATGCACGCACGCACACCAGAACAAACCAGTTCTCTCCTGCCTGCTGGGGAGGCTTCGGTTACAGGATCCGCAGCCAGCGATTGCCTTTAAGCCGCTCTGACTGCGAGTGCCGTATCCCTGCCTTCCTCCTTCCTTTCTCAGCACAGAGCCAGAAAAATACTCCCCCTCTCCTCCCGCCCTTCCCAGCACGCCTGACACAAAAGGCAAAAACTGACCCAAGCTCGCCTTCGCAGCTGGTACGTATCAGGCAGGACACACACACATAGGTCGGCCATGGGAACGCGGCGCAGCGCTGGGTCGGCGAAAGCACCGGTGGGGGTGCGGGGCAGCAGGAGGAGCAGGGCCGGAGTCTTTTTTTTTATCGTTATTATTGTCTGCTCTTTTAGAAAGGAAAAGGAAGAAAGATTACAGCAGCTTTTCTATTAAATGAAAAGATTAGCATGCCGTGGATGCTTTGCTGGGGCGTGATGAGATTTGCAGCAGATGAGCGGGTTGCTAGGCGATGCTAATGAAAAGCAGGCTTTCAAAACTTGTGTGCTGTGTGGGCCCAAAAGTTATCGAGCCGCCCTCCCGCAGCCCCCCCGCCCCGTGCAACCTCCCAAATATTTATAAAATCCTCACCAGGACCAAGAAAGCCAGACACTGGGCTGGGCTTTTGACAGCTCGGTCTTCCTGAGCTGCCTGCGAGACACGCACACGCGCGCGCACAAAACTTTGCTGATTTTTCTTTTCCTCCTTACAAAGGAGGAGGTAATTGAAAACAAAACGATGACTTTAAAAAAAAAAAAAAAGGAGGTGGGGGAGAAGAAGAAGAAAAGTGAGCAGTGGCTCCCAAACCAACTTGGTCTCAGATTTCGGAGTTCAGGCAGAGTTTAAGGGCCTGTGTGCGTGCCGGGGTAGGTACGTGTTTGTTTTCTAGTTCACTCCATGCGTTTTCAAGCTGGGCTCTCGCTCTTCCCCTCCTCCCGTCCTCCCGCAAGCCGCCTTTCCCTTTCAAGGCCTTCCGACACAATGAGCTTATTTTCCCAGGCTCCCTGGGAGCTGGGGTATGGGCACGAAAGCCGCAGCCTCCGAGGACCCTTTTAAATACAAAAGTTGAACGTTGCTGAAGTTACAGACAGGGTTTCTGCTATTTTTACAAATGACCCGTGTCTCGCTCCCCTTCTCAGAAGTATCAGCATTCTTAGGTACGTTACCAGCTGTCTCTCTCGGTTGTTTTTTTAAGTGAATTTAGTGCTGGTGTGACAGCCTGGCAGACTGATGCACACTGCTTACCTGCTGTCCTCCTTGTTGCTCCGGCTGCTGTGCCTCCAACCCAAAGCAGAGCAGCTTCATATCAGCAAAAAAGGAGATTTCCATCATCTGCTCTGGGCTAAGGCGGCCAAAGAGGTTTGTGTTTCAGCAGCATTTAACAAGGTCTAATTCAAAATAATCTGATCAAGTCATATAGCCCTGCAATGATAAAGCAACACGCAGACATTGCTGAGCTACCTTGGGCCAGTCGATCCAGCCTCACTGCACAGCCTGCTTCTGCTTTCCCCTGTCCCTTGCCCCAGTGTGTCATGTTAAATGGGAAGGGCTGCATTCTCCCTTCAGTGCCAGTGTGTATTTTTCATGAATGTTTTGGGGGAGGTAAGAGGTTAGCACGAATTGGAAACAGAATTTAAAATTACTGCGGAGAGTGAATATGAGCGTCTCATATGGTGGTCCCATAAAGGTAGTCCAAGTCAGAACATTAACGATCTTGGTTGAGGTCTGCAGAAGCCACTGGCACTTGGCTTAATGAAAACAAGAGCATGTGGGCGTTTTGTGGGATTTTTTGTTTTGTTTTGATTTAAAACACACTGTAGCAGCTCTGTTTTTCCTGGACTCCTTCTCACTAATGCCAGTATAAATTGCTAATCAATAAGAAGTTCCTTGGACAGACAGATTTTTGGGGGCTACTACACTGACCTCTTTACACTGCATTTTGGGTGGCACAGGCCTATATGTCTCTCTTTTTTTTCCTTCTTTTTTTCCCCTTTTTTGCTACCCTCAGCACTGTTTTAGTCAGCATTATATGGATAGCTGAGATATTAAACCAAGGTCCTGATCGTGTGTGGTCATTAAAAATCTCAAGGCATTCCCTCCAGAAGTTAATCTTTCAATTATCAGTTAGGGGAATTAAATTTTGCTTCCATAAATTCTCCTGCTGTTTCAATTAAATAGGGATGGCCAATTTCTAAATGCGTAGGAATAGGGCCAGCTGCTGTGTGCAGACTGTGGGATGTCTATTCAGGTAATGCTCCATTATTTCAAGTACGAATTCTGGTCCTGCAGGATATGGTACAGGACATGTTAGAGTGCAGTAGGGGCAGAGCGATCATGTGCCCTCCCTCCTGTCCTTTGTCAGGCCAAGCAAAATGCCTGGAGGGCTCCACATTTTTGAAGCCTGGCTCTAGGCATTCCAGGGCTGCACTGACATGCCTACGAGATATTGTTGACCATTACATAGGGAAACTCATTTTTCACCTTTTTCCAAAGTTGTTCTGTAGTCCCGTTTAGGGAGGCCAACTGCTACCCTCAGCACCATCTCAGTAGTGGATGTGGGCATTCCTTTAGGTGTAGCTTGTTCTTTATTTTGATGTTTTTCAGAATAAAAAGCGAGACACACGTGCAAAATACGGGCATTTCTGGAGATAAACATTATATGATGCTATATATTCTTAAATCAGAGCCCAGCACGTGCCTTTTCCACGTGAGTTCGCTCCCAGCAGAGTGGTGGCCAGAAGCACTCCCCATTCATGTGCACCTGGGTCACTCTTCAGTCAAAGTCCTGCAAAAATACTTTGATTTGTGATGTTAACAGAATTAGGTGATCAATGGACAACACGGCCAAACAGTTTTGATTCACATGTGGCTGCACTTTTCATTTTCACATGAGCAACTCCTGAACGTTGAGCAGCCAGGTCTTACCAGCCTGGTGGTTCACAGAAAACCCAGTTAATAGTCACCTCTGTGACCTCTGTGCATGCTGTATCTTGTATTCGCATATACAAGAATTCATAAAGGAAATGCTTAACCCTCCAGGAAAAGGAACCAGATCATGTGATTTATCTGTATTTACTTGTAGGAGATAAAGCTGGGATAAATCTGGTGAAATGCATTATTCTGTAGGCTTTAAGGTGTTTAATTTGTTTAAAAAGTAGCTGACACATTTCGAGCGTGTACCTGGAAGCATTCCTGATAGCAAACTTTCCTTCATGTAAGGCTTGACTGTGTGCCCCTTGGAGTCAGTGGACTTTCTGGGGAATATAGGGTATATAATGGATCTGGGGGTAAATACCAGCAGATCTACACAAGCAGAGCCATATTTGCAGACTTAAGAGATAGCAAAACGTGCAATTCCTTCCTACACGAAATGCTGTGTAACTGAAACGTGCTTTGCTGGATTTCTGGTCCCACAACTGCCCCTACTATCCCTACTGATTGTTTAAAGAAGGTCCTCTGCAGATTCACACACACTCAATTGATCATGAATGAACCCAAGAGCAGTTATTAATCTTACTGCCTGGTTGCACTCTAAACCCCCTTCTAATCCTGCCTCTGTTCTCATGGACAATGAATGCAGTGAGATGAAGGCAGGATCAATGCCAGCATGGAGCTGCCCTTTTTAGTAGTTGTTGTGGCAGGGTTTTATACATCAGCGGCAGTGAGTGGTTCTCAGTGTACTGGGGGGAGAAGGGAGTGAAGATGAATTAAAAGGGTCAGACATCGTGCTCCTGAAGGGATGGCAGAGTCCCGTCCTGACTCTTGGTCTCTGGTGAATTTTTGGGTTCCTTGTATTTAATGACTGACCTAACGAGACATTGCAGCCCTACTGCCCTTTGGAGATCCATGAAGAGCTGAACACAAACTAAGAAAGGGCGCATTGTGTCTTTGATCCACTGGGCAGTATTTCACAGGCTGGCAGATTTAATAAAATCTCAGAGGAACCTCAGCTCATATTTTAAGAGGCTTAACATTGAGTTAAAAGTTCCCTTTACTCCTGCATTGTTGGAGACCGTTCCCTTCCTGTGTGCTGCCAGAGGACCTGCAGGGAACTGGGGCTTCGTGAGCCCAGACTGGATGTAGGCAGCTGGTTGAGACTGGCTACAAATCTGCAGGAGCAATAGCGGGAAGCAAGAAGCTCCCTAATCCTTTTTGTGTTTCTCGTTCTTTGAAGTCATCCGGTGCCTCACACGCAGTGTGAAAACTTTGCTCTACACCTGAAAGGGAAGCCAAGCTGCTGATAAGGCCTTTTGGTCAGTCATTTTGAACTGCGTGACATGAAAAACTAGGTCTAGTACCTCTACTTGTAGTAATGTTATTTGTACCACTGCTGACATTGAAGTAAGGATAACTAGCTCCGCAACCGAAAACATAAACAAGGTCACTATCAGGAAGTCCTCCCCGATCCAGTGTTTCTAGAAATAGCCAGAAAGCAAAAGTGTCAAGGTGGAAAAAGTCTTACAAAAGTTGATAAATGGATCCCCAAAGCTTTGCAAAGTTTATAGTTTATTATCCAAAGCTGCCTATCTAATGAAAAAAGCAAAAGATGGGGAAGAGCAGAGAGCCAGGCAGGCTGGAAGGGAGCCACTCAAGCAGCAAGCTTTTTCTTTGATGTTCAGCGCTGAGGACTCTGGGCATTTGGGCCAGGAAGCAAATCACAAAGTGCCAATTTGAGTGCAGACTTAGGTCAAAATCCGAAAACTGATGAATAGTGGAAACTGCAGAGTTTGTTTTTGAGCATCTGATGACTTTAACTACTACTCTGCTTGCTCCCGCTCTGCTCCCTTGTGTTATTGTTATGCTGTTTGTGGACTGCACGGTTAACATCACAGCAAGAGTTCCAATCGAAGTCATATGTTGACCCTTTGGTCTAGCTTTACATAGAAAAGCTATTTTCTCTTTACATGGAAAAACAGGAAAATGTTAGAGATTACTTCAAGGGAGGGGAAGGCTTCTGCTTAGATTTTCAGAAGTGCAGGGTAAATACTTTTGAAATCCCAAGCACTCGAATATTACCTTTTTTGAGAAGTGAAATACAGTTCTCATGATTCTTCAGTCACCACTAACTCTAAAAGAGGATCCTTTATAAACTCAGAAATTTACTGCTAGGTTGCTGCCCAATCCCACGGATAATGTAGGCTGTTTGAGTTTTGGATTTGAAAGAAAAGTGGAATCTCCTACCCAGAGATTGGTAGTTAAACTTTTCATTGTTGTTGATTGAAGTCTGGCTTTCTTGGTGGTTAAAGTTTTATATACTTAAAGAAGCTTTAACATGACCTAGTAAGCAGTTTGCCAAAATTGGCATCTGAAATGATCAGCACTTGGGAAGGGAAGGCTCCAAACTCTTGCTTTATAAGAACTTCTGCCAATTTATACTGCTCTTGTAATACAGCAGCTGTGGTCCCCATTTCACAGAGCCTTGTAAGATCCAACAGAACCATGCTCCCTTCCCGCAGGCAGACGCAGATCCTGCAGAGGTGTACAAAATAGTAACTTCCACAGATATTTTTAAGATAGCTCTTTTCTTGAGAGAAGACAGGAGAAGGGAGAAAAATGTTTTCAGGAAGAAGAAATTGCTGTTTGGAACTGATATGTCTAGGGGCAGTGCTGAGTATCAAGAGAAAACAAAGAAAATTAAATGAACTATCACAAAGGAAGGGGCAGTCATGTAAAAGACACAGATGATTTGTGGGATTTTGCAATAGCCTCCCGAGGGGAGCAAGGCCTTTTGCTTTGAGACATTTAAAATTAAACTGGACAGAGCAATGGAAATTCCAAGCACTGGCCCCTTTGGGGCAGAGTGGATAAGCCACTAGGTCTCCCTTTGCATGTTCCCTTACTCTTTTGTAACTCTTCCTGAATACCTCCATTCCAAATAATCATTCGTCTTCCTCGGACGCCCATCCTGGCCCTCTGTTCCTCCCCTTTCCCCTTGAAGAAAGGAGCCGGGCTTGATTCATGGTGTCAGTTATCTTCCAAGCTCCGAGCGGATCCCAGGGGCAGGGGCGCATGGGACTGATGAGGGTAGGGGTGATCAACTACAGGCTTTCCTGTTGCTGAGCTTGCTGCAGGCCTGGCCGTTTTTAAGACTTCAACAGATGTTTCTGCTTAGAAACTATTGGCATCTTTATGGACTGTTTTTTCCATTCTTCCCTCCCGGCCCGTGTCCCAGCAGCAATGAATTATGTAAGACTACATTCTAGCCTTTTCTTTATTAATATTTCTGTAGACACATATCTAAGAAGTGCATCTGCAGTTCTCTCTCTCAGTTTTAGGTGCGTCAGTTTTCAATTTGACTGAAACCCCCACCTACCCCAAAACACTTCTGTGCCTTTTCATCCTCTTACAGACACAGACGCCAGAAATACAATCACTGAAATCCCGGCTCCTGGCTTCAGATTCAAGGCGTCTCTCGCTGTTCATACTGTGATCTTAATTGATATGCCTTGTGCTTAAAGGTTAACCCCTTGGTACGGGGGCTGCCTTTATTTGACTTTTACCTAGCACTGATTGCACTGCTGGTGCTTAACAAACAGTAATTAATAATAAGTAATGGAAGGAGATTTAGAAACTGCTGTTAGAGCTCAAAACGGCTCCAACAAGAATCATCCCCACCTGGCTTAGTGGTTTAGCTGACAGTTATTAGAAATGAACCAGTTTCAGACAATCTCGAGTGGAATAAATACACTGGACTGGTTTATTTGCACAGTTGATAAGCACTTGTAATCCCACAAAATACGCGGTGTAATGCGTGCAGGGCACCTGACGCAGTCTGGGTAGACTTAACCCTTTTACATTGTACAGAAAAACTTCAAAGCTTGAAACTGGATGGATTAAGTTTCTTAAAAAGATGATGTAAGTAATATGTGCAAGACCACATGCAGATCACTTTAACTTGGGAGACAGAGAAACTTTATGCATTGGAAAATTTGGCATGGCACCACCAGACTACTCCTTGATTTCAGACATACTGTAGTAGCAGAAATAAGCAATTTCCTTCTTTGGGAACTCACTGCAAGAAGGAGACAGCGCAGCCTTAGCCGGTGTGCCACAGCCAAACATGGGATTTTCATGTAGGCCTATATCTTGTTATTACAGCAAAAGGTTGCTGTAAATCCTCTTGATGCACTTAGTGACTGAATTCCCACTGGAAGAAAAGCACATCTTTGCCAATATAATACTCTCATTGTTCAGCACCTCAAACTTTGTTTTGTGACTGTGCTGCTCTGACAAGGCACAATGCCATCGCAAGTGGTCCTCTGGCATTTTACCCTTTCATGAATTTAGTGCCGATGCAAAGTTGCTGAGTAGGTGGCTTCCTTTAATTTAGAGCGTATGGATAGTTCTCCAGTAACAGCCAAGCAAATTCACATTGTCCTACCCAGGTGCCTCCACACACATGTATGTGGTAGAAGAACGAGAGTTAAACCTTGTCACAACCTTTTTCAATCTTTCAGTTAAAAACAAACAAAAACAAAACATTCTATAAAGACTGCCAGGTCAGCCAGTCTAGCATCTTTCATTGGTGATTGTATTCATGAGAGAATTGCATACAGTAGACACTGTGGTAGATGGGATTTTTTAAGGCTTTTTAGTCTTTATTTCCTGGGAGATAAGGCATTGCTGATGCAAGCAGGTATTTCCCCCGGTTTGAGCAGGGAGTGCCATTACAGTGGGCAACGTTTCGTTGACTGATGTAAAGACAGGCTCGGTGTCTAACGTCTTCAGAGAGCTCGACACTGCACAAACATCTTTGATGTACATCCTCACTGCTTCCTGGTTTTGCTGTTATTGTTATTTTTAATAACTAATGCTCTCCTGGTGAAAAGAGTCACATAGCGAAATAGAGTGCCAAGATCTGAACTCAAGAATTCCTGTGCTTGCTCCTTTAGACCATGCTGTTTTTCTTAGGAGAGTTTAATTCACTTCAGGATCCAGGAGAGTTGTGAGCCAAGCTATGAGCCATTATCCACTAACAAAAATCTGCAATAATAGCAAATGGAGCATGTAAGCCGCCTTGCCAAGGAGCGTGATGCTCTCTTCTCAGAGGTCTCTGTGCTGAAGGTCTCCCCAGATCTCTCCCTGTTAAATATGAAGTCTCCTAGCTCCCCGGGGCCCATTACTGACCCCCTGGCTAATGGCTTTTTGCCAGTCCTGCTCTGTACGGTTATATTGTTGGCTGACACTGCATTTTTACAGTTCGGTTTTGTTTCTCAGAGTCTTAGAAGTGGCCGTTTTCATTGTCAATAAATACATCGCTTTGGCCAGTACACTGTATTCTCCTAGCAGCTTGGTGCTCACAGACTATAGGGAGCTGTAAACAACACTGTTTATACTTTCTGCTGATACCAGAACATTAGCATATAAATAGGGGAGAGATTTAAACAGGCTAAAACAACTCCAGCCTGGCCTATTGGGAAGGGCGGACAAGCTGCTTTTCACTCTCCTTGCCAAGGATGTCAACTTTTCTGTGGGACTATTGCAAGAATGAAGGGCTTAAAGAGATGGGAAGCTTTTATCTGACAAAAGAAAGGTCGATGAGCCTTAGAAATGCAGAAATGGCCTGAATAACAGTCTGCCTGTTGGGATTTCCTTGTGAGCACTCTTGGTGTTAGTGTGGGGATGTGGAGGGAGGGAAAGTACTCACTTAAAAATCGCTGCAGAGCTGTGGGACAAGAACTTCCTTTAAAGGGTGACTCTCAGCAAAGTGTTAAACATATTATAATTGCACCTGGAATGAACGTATCCCTTTAGAAAAAGTTACTTCATTTACCTTAAGAAACATATCGTGTAACCTTTAGCATTCTTTTAGCCTCACTGTATTTCAGAAAGATGGTACAGCCAAATACTACATCAAATAATCTCTTCTATCTTATCTATCTATTGAATTACTAAAATTCCTCTCACCTTTGGCACCAGTGAGAGATAGGCACTAATGCTGCAGTTAGTCAAATGATTTTAGCCCTTTTTTTGGTTGAAGTCTTATTTTATTATTTTTTTTTTTTTTTGTAATAGAATATGTAAAGTGGAGTTAACAAAAGTGTAGAGGCAAGGGAGAAAACAGGTTCTCAGTTAAGAGTCCTTTGGAAATCAGAGAGCAAGAAAAGAAGAAAGCAAGCCAGAAATGATATTTCCAGATGACAAAGAGGTACTGTGGGATTTTAAAGAAAGCTGTCACATGAAGAGTGGGGTGAAGCAATGAAACAGAACGTACCTGTGCTTGGGATCTGTCCTGGGCTTTTCGGATGTGCCTCAGTGGGGCCTTCCCAGAGACCTTTGGAGATACTTCCACTTGGGGACTGGAGAGCTTTGGGTGGAGCAGCCACTTGCCCCATTTCCCTTCCCTCTGCTGGGATCGACAATATTTGAGATAGTTTTTCTCATCAGAAGCAACGAAATAGTGTGCCAAAACAAAGAATTCCCATGTTTGTTATGTATTGTCACCTTTCTGGTGCCTGTGGAAAAGACTGGCTTCAAAGTTAAGTCCCAAAAACTGGAAGAAGCACTACGATTTGTACAGTGCTTAATCCACAAAGGTTGCTGCAGGAGTGTTGCGTAGTCACAAGTGTGGCCGTGAGAGGGGCCCATGAAAAGGACAAGGAAATGGAAACGGAGCAGGTTTTTACTCTAGACCTCTTACTGGAGCTCTTCATTGGGCACATCTGCATTTGGTCCTCATGATGCCTTGACTGATGGGCCAGAACAAAGCTGGAGACCTGGAATAGCTGGCAGTGGTGGCAAAACAAATCAGAAGGCACTTTTCAAAACAAACTACAGTGCACACACAGGCTTGTGCCTCTGCAGTCCGGAGCTAGTGCAAGCAGGAGGCAAACCCGTTCTCCGCTTTGGGGTGCAAGATGCCAACAGATAAGCCACCACCTTAGAGGGGGTAGGAATCTCTGACTGCATATTGCTGGGGTGGCTCAGAGAATAGGAGGCATTTCTGAGCTGGTGGACCATGGGTGTCCCAGAAGGAGAGAGGCATTAGAGGTCGAGGGCTGCAAAACATTCCTGTATTTCAGAGAAGACCTTGATCCCCGAGACACCATGTTCTCCCACAGGATTAGTTGCCCTTAGATTAACCTCATTAGCAGTAATTATAAAGTCTGACACATTTCCCTGTCATCATCTCTCCTGTATCATGCTGTAGGACATCTTCCTCGTGCTTCTGTCTTTTTATCTATCTGGTAGATTAGAGACCAGAGTTCTTTGACTATGTTATCTCTCAGGCTTTTTTTCTCCTATGTAAACTGGGCAGTTTTAGCAGAGGATATATTGCAGCGATCTCAGTTCGGTGCTTCACTTTTGTCAGGCGAAAGTGAGACAAAAAGGACAGCTAGTTGTTGTTCAGATAATAACCTTAATGCCACCAGGGATAAAACAGTGTTTTGTCTTTGGGTTGGGATTCCATTCCCATGGGCTTTGCCCAGCCCTCAGTGAGCACAGACATGGCAAATTGCTCCCCATCCTGCTGAATTCCTGGGCCTCTGTTGGGAAGGAGATGGCCAGAGCACCAGTGTCCTGGCAGCTTGAGGGAAGAATAATACAGTACCAAGGGCACTGTGTGTAAGGCAGCCCAGTCTGTCAAGGACTGAGCAGCAGAGAAAAGCTAGCAAGTGCATAGACAGCTCTCAGAGTTGGCTTTTTTGGAGGATATATGTGCCCAAGGGACAGAGAATCTGTTCTGCTCCATGCAACTTGGTTTACATTATATGCAACAAGATATCTTGGAAGCTTGCCCTTCTTTGGTTTGGTTGCCACTTGTAATGTAGAATGCAGGTCCCATTTGATCTCCATGAAAAAAACCTGTTCAGAGACCCTGTTGTATGTACTCCTCTCACCAGAGGGCAATGAAGTCAAGTCTCTTAGCACAGGACCGTCCAGCACCACACAAGTGATGCTCCCTGTGTGCTGAAATCTGAAGAACACCACCTGACGCGGCACCAGTATTTGAATAGAAAGGTGGCACTGGGTCAGGGTGACTCCTGCACAACAGGTGGCATGCAGATAAGCAGGCTGCCCCAATTGTCCACAAAAGATCATGGGATACCAGTGGGAGGACTTGGCAACAGTCACTAGCAGGAACTGGCGTTCACACCTACTTTGTGGCAGATAAACTTATCTGCATCTCAGTAAATCTGCTTCCAAAGTGGCTTTAATAGCCTGCATTAATAAGCCAGATGCATTACAAAAACAATAGGGTTTGGAAGCGAGACGCTTACATTCAAAACAACCGAAGCCAACCTGCAGCACAGCGAAGTGCAGAAATGCCGTGATGGGCGGCCTGCAGGAAGGGAAGCTGGAAGAGATCTGAGCCCGAACTGGTGCCAGTCCTTGGAGGATTTTAAAGGGGGCTGATCTGAATCGATTGAATCAGAAGTGAGAGTCTAATGGATGGAAGGAACTGCATTTGTAATGTCTTCATTTTTCCATCACCTTTCCTCATTCTCTCCGGAGTGCTGCTGTTGCATCTCACAGCAATGAACAGCTCAGCCGAGGACTGGCACTTGGTATTCCAGTCAGACCCGGTCTTTTGCAGGGTGCCAAACAGCCCAGTGTAGATGCCTCAGCCCTTCCCCCAGCCCCAACACACAGAAGCATCTATGCAAGGCCTTACAAAGCCTTTTAAATGTCTTGCAAATGGGACAAAGATAGGAGGAAATGAGATCTCTTCTCAGATTTCAAGAGTCCATTTAAAAATTACACCATGTGGGCGAACTGGCGTTCTCACCAGCAGGCTTTGAGAAACTGAACTTTTGCTTTTGGGTACTAGCTTGACCTTGATCTGTGAGGCCGGTTGCAGCTACCATTTAACATTTGGCCCACAGGCTGTTGGAGAAAAGCGTGTCTGTAGGGTGTTTCAAGGGACAGTGACTTTCCGTGAAGCCCAGAGGGCGGGTGGAAGCCCTCTGGGTTGGTTGTTCAAAGAGGAGCTCCCCTTCCTGGTCAGACAGGGCTGAGGGCAGGACAGGCTATGGAGGAGCAGCCGAGCAGCAGGCCGCAACACTGCCCTTGCTCATAGTTTGCTGTGGTGAAGGATTTCAGGCTCCGAGGCTGTGAGCCCTCCACCATGCGTGACCACAAAAAGCGTGCGTGCTACCAGAGCTGGCCTGGGAAGATGGCGGCAGGGCTGGGCTGAGCTTGGGTGCCCCCGCTGTGCCTTCCCTCCCTTGGGACTTGATAAATACCCCGTGCCTTCCCCCGCCCTCCTGCCCATTTTCCACAGCAGAGAGCAGACACAAGGGGACCCTTTCATCTTGGCACATCCCCTTGCTGATTAATGTGATGCAATGTTCCCACAACAACAACACTATGTCGGCCATGTAATTAGGCGGGAGATAATGAATGCTTCAGAGACTATTCAGGCAGCGGTGCCCGCCTCCCCGCCGAACAAGCTTCTTTCTCAGCAGTGAAGCCAAGTGGAAGGAGAGGCAACAGAAATGCCATTGGTGCTGCGCCTAATTGTGCTGGAACCGGGGGCTCTCGCAGTAGAAAAGAGGGTAAGGGCTGGTGTGGGAGAGATGGGCGAGAGGGTCCACTCCGGTATCTCAGGGCCAAACTTTTTGTTGTGTCTTTTCATGTGTTTGACCTTGTGGCAGGAGAAGCCTTAAATGTGCACATCTCTGGCTTCCTATGTGTGTGCCTTTTTTGTTTCAAATCATTAGGGAAAGCCATCATTTAATAAGCATAAGAGTCTGTCTTCTCAGTAACCCAGAGGCAAAGATGCTGGTGCTACTTAGTGGCCTTTGAAATGTGGGAAACACACTGGGGACACAATAGGCTTATTCTCTTTTAGGGGGCTTTACAGTTAAGCTGCCATTGTCTAGCTAACATTAGCAAGAAAGATACTCCCCTTTTTCCCCGACCCCTATGTAGACTCTGAGAAAACAATCAATTGGTTTAAAATGCACTACCCAAATGTCTTCAGATTGCCCAAGAATAAAGCCAGCAAGTAGCCGAAAGTCTGTCTGATCAGCTGGAAGCCAATGAATCTACTGTCAAAGGTCTAGCAGAAATTCATTCCTCTGCTCAAATAGCTTTCTGGTTTTTTTATTGTTCGCTTGCTGATGCAAAATCTTTTTAAACTTCAATTCTGAGTATAATGCATACTAAATGTAGGCAGTGCAGCCTTGTGTGAACAACTGTTAGAATTCATCATGAACTTACTTCAGTAGTTATGAAATTAAAAGGGTAACTGAAGTTGTGCATGAAGTGCAAATAGGCAGAAAACAGCTGTTTGTGATAGCAATGAAGCAGGTAAAGAAGCTCAGTTCATGTGTGGATTAGGTTAATTTCTGAGCAAGAGGCTGTTGCAGGTTGGAGTATATCAGAAAGAGCAACCAGCAATTTGTAAGATAAAACAATTTGTATACACACTCATATTTAAGCCTGCTTCATTCCAACAAGCTCTAAAGCCATAATGTGCCCTTTTGTCAATAAGTACGTTCCCAGGCTGACCCACTGAACACTCTACTGAATTAAGTGACAGACTCTTTTGTGCATCCCTTCTTGAGAGGCAAATGGATGCAAGTTATATTATTCTACTGCTGAAACCCATTTTCCAATCAATTTATTATATAAAGTGCAGTGCTTCTCACTGAGGCACATTTTGATTCTGCATCAGATAGTAAACAGACAATTCTTAAGCCTTCCTAGTATATGCGGTGTCAAAAACCAGATTTCACTCTGAAGCTTTTAACATTGCGAAGTAATTGTAGAGTTGAAAAAAAAAAATCTGGCAGGGAGACCAGCTTTTACAAAAGAGAATCCGTTCCACTGACATCTTCACAGAGCTGTCCAGTGGTATGCTTAGTCATGTGCCTCCGTGTCATGCAAACACACTGCATTCATTTGTGCTATACCATTGCGTCCTAAAGCAGATGCACGTAGTCTCACTATAACCCTCAGATCATGTGTCCTCTCTTTTTCCTTCCTCTGTCACATGCACAAACACGGCCTATGGGGTCTATGTGTGCAACACTGAAGGGAAACAGATGACACATGGTGTGAGGGTTACAGTGCTTCTAAAATTGATGATCAGCATTTTATCAGTGTCAGGGACTCAAAGATTAAGAAGCAAAAGAAGTGATCTGGAACTAAGGAGTTCAGTTGTTACAACCCAAGGCTGAGAAAGACCTCTGTCCTGAAAGGAGATTAAAATGTTTTCCTTCTGTCTATGCTACTTGCTGGCAAGACATGCTCTAACATGAACTCATGTTAGTACTTCTCTCAGTAGCACAATGTCCTCCAGGGAAACATAAAGTCAATGTCGTCATTGATTCTGATCTGTAAACTGTATCTATATTAACGAGTGCCATTCCTATAAACTGACCAGGCTGTTGTAACGATATTTCATTATCTTACTGACAGCTTGAGGCAGCATCTTGTATCTAGGAATGTGTTCAGCAAGTATCAAAAGGAATTAGCACAAGCACAACTCATGCAGGGTCTGTGAGACCAGCTTGCTCTCATAAAGTAGAATATCTCCTTGTGATCTCTCTTTCCCCTCTGCCTAATCTGGTAACAAAGCAAATTGCACCGAACTCCAGCAAGCACTGCACATCTGGGAGAGGAGTTCTCCATACAAAAGCCATTCAGTCACCAAGAGTTCAGTGACGTGACCTTTCTCAGGGCAGCTTGCAAAGCGATTGGCACTCCTGGAATTGTGATGTTGACAACATCTGGAGTTCAGTTGTCTCCGGCAAAAGCCCAGATGTTTTGCTTCTGCTGGTCACAAACTTCTCTCCATGTTCACTGTTCTAATTTCTGTTTAAAGTTGGATTCAGCCAAGAAATGAACATAAATTTGCTTGGAAACTGTCCCAAAGAATCTGCCATCTGAACTTCAGAATGTTTTGCTGTTTTGCTTGCTCTTGACAGGCTCTGAAATCTATCCAGCTCTCTAGTTGGGATGGAATTTCTTTCGCATCTTTTCCATTGGCCCAAGCGGTGTGAGGACCATCTTAGTTGTATGTAGTAGCAAGGAACAAGGTAAGGCAAGATGCTCTCTTGGTGTTCCTTCCTGCTACCACAACACGGAAAGAGCAGTCAGCCATCTACACTCCCAAATTATGCTGACCTTAGACTCTATTTTGGTCTCTTTTGGCTATTACAGAATAAACCAAAGGAAATGTAAGAAGGTAGGGATAATGATGCAGAGTAGCCTCAAGATTGCAGACCCTTCTAACCACCTTTGTTCACCAGTTGATTTGTTTTTCCACAACTTGTGCTGCAGCTCGTATACACTGATAGGCTCCTGCAGACAGAATAGAGTGTTAAGAAGTCAATAGGGTAAGAGTTCAGATTCACTTTTCATTTGCTGTGCAAGCCCTTTACCCTTAGCTATTCTGGCAGGGCAGAGTTTCTGGACCAACAGTTTCTGGACTGTTTCAGGGTTGAGGAATCCCAAGACTGGCACATGAAACTAAACTGGGAAAAGGAGAAATGGCCAAAGTACTTGTGCTCTCCAGCAAACCTCTGCAGTAGGCTGTAGGACAAGTTTGCTGGGAACTGGGAGAGAGAATGGGGAGCAGGAGGCCTGGTGCAGTGCTGAGCGCAGCCCTGACTGCACAGCGGCGCTGGTGTTGGTGCAGTCCTGTCCCTCTGTGCTCTGCCCTCCCATGCCCGGCACGATGCTGGCCGCATGTGAAACTCCTGCTGACTCACACCCATGGCCTGGCACAGTCTGGGCTTCGCTTGAGTTCAGTTCTCTGTGCTGACAGAGCAGTCATGTGCGGGTACAAAACTCTCCCTGCGAAGTGTCCCAGTCTCCTGCTGTCCTACCTCTGCATGCATGCCCACTCCACAGCGGTTAAAGGCATTGCTGGCCCACCTACTGCTAGCTCCCTCCCAGTATGGCCCACTTTAAAAATGAGTTGGAGTACCCTGGACTGGGAAGGGTGCTGTGGGAAAGCAACACGGCGGCTTCAGATAAGCACTGCAGAAACCAGCTCCAAAGGAGGGTACAAGAGGGTGGCGAAGGCAAGCCTACAGCCTGCCTCTGGGCTGGCAGCTGCAGCAGGCAGCTGTTTGGCCAGTGCTGAGAGTGCAGAGATAAGGGACGGCTGAGGAGCTAAAAAGGCTTCCAGGGAAGGCGGGCTGGTGAGAGAAGGGGGAAGGGGAGGGGCAGTTGTGAGTCCTCTTGTGCACAAAATTTCCAGAGCCTCAGTAAGCCCCAGGGAACCACAGGCCTATGCATGGGATGCTTATTTTTTTTTTTAGATCTGTTTTAGTTTAGATGTTTGGGATCTGAATAGGTTGTGATTTATCCTAAAATGGGTGTATGGTGACAGGATATAACTTGTCACAGCAAACTGAACTGCAGGGAATGATCATAATTCAACTCTCAAATTCAGCTTAAAATTCAGCCTGATGGCAAGGGAGTCTTACAGTCATATCCAGAGACAAGAAGTTGTTTGCTGTGAGTTATTAAGAGATTTGAGACGTGAGAAAGTACCAAAATAGCTCAGACATGCACCTTTATGTGTCATGCTTACACAGATCTTACTGGTCCCTGCTAGCAGGCCTTTCTTCCATTTAATTTTATCTCGTTACCCATAGATACACCCCTTGTGCATTTATTTTGTTAATGAAATGTTGGCTCTATTGAAATATCCACTCTGTAGGGGTTGCCAGGACATATAAAAAAGAACAGCCATAAACTATGTTCATTATTAGTGCAGTGCAATGCCAGGTCCAGTACTGATTCCATGAAGTAGGAAAGGGAGAACAGAACTTAACATGTCCCTGACCTGTCCAGAGGGACAAAACAGAGAGCTTTTATTTTATTTGTTTCTACAGTGACTCAGTCTGTAGTAACTGGGTTAAAGTCCACTTAGAAACGAATAGAACAAAAGGCCTCCTGTTAGTGCTGGACATTTTCCCTCTTCAGATATCACCAAAAGGATTTTTTAAAAAAAAGCCCTCCAGCAGAATGCAGGAAACCACAAGCTTATGGGAATGTAGCAGCACTTTGGAAAGGAAAACACTGCCTCAGACTTTCATCTGCAGGGCTTGCTTTTTTTTTTTTTTTCTCCCCCTTTTTTTTTCTTTTTTCTTCCTTCTTTTCATCTCCTCACAGCTAAAAGCATTAGCCAGGTCAACTCAGAGCCTGGAGAAAACACTGGTGGGGAGAGGAGTTGGGTTGCAGGAGGTCATTGCCAGATCCCAGGCAGAGAAGAAAAAAAATGGAGTGTGCAGGTCACCATGGTCTGCAAGGGGGCTCCAGCACAGAGAGTGCTGTGGTGCAACAAGGTCCTGCAACTTTCAGTCACACACTTACTTGCCAGGCTGAGGGTCTTACTGGGGTCAGAACCCTGGATCCTACAGACCATACCACAGGGAAAAAAGGGCATTTGCATATTTTTTGGTACATCTAATTTTTTTATTATTTTTTTTTAATGTAGCTTAGTGACATCTAAGTAACAAATTACATAATGTTCTGTAAGATATAAAAAGTATCTGAAATGCTTTCTCCCTTCCACACTAAGTATTGTCATGGCGTGCCTGTATTTTCATTGTAAAACAAACATTTTCATGCAAGCATTCACAAAGTTTCATTAATTTTCACTTCAACATTTTAATAAGGAAATTGACCTGATAGTAACAGATAAAGCATGTTGGAATATGTTTTGTATATGAGAATGAGCACTTTATTTTGTTTTCCAAAATTTCCCTTTCCCTTCTCAAAAAGGAACAAACAAACAAAAAAATCAACCCCAAACCCGTCAAAATTTGCAGCTATCTAAAATGAAATGAGGTTAAATGTTACTTCTTACCTATAGGTTTAGCTGTTCTTGTGATCCCAGTTTGTGGCAAAGGATATGTTACTTGCTTTTTGTTAGGTGAGTTTTATGCTCCCCTAAATCAGTGAAATGGCTTGGTGAATGGCCTAATGAGCAATGTTTTGGGTGTAAGAGAGGAATGGGAATGCATAGCCAGAGCTGGACCACATAAGCCGACAGTTAGTTTAATTTAGACTGCTGCAGAGCCATAATCTCAAGTGGTAAGCTTTTGAGTGACTTGACCAAGACCACATAGCACATAAGTAGTTGCTTTATTTAGTTAGATGACTGATTCTGTACTCAGAGAAGTTTAAGCCTTTTGTGTGTTCAAAATAAATAGGTAAAGAGACTAGACCTTGCCATGCCTCTTTTGCTGAGGACTGATGACACCATGCAGAAAATTCAGTCTTTAAACAAGATCTCCATCTGTAAGACTAAGTGATTCAGTTACTTTTAGTAGTTGGTATTGTGATATATACAGCATCTCCTCTCTAGGTAGTTTGGGACACTTTCCATTTTAGCCTGTGGTGATAATCAAAAATCAGTTTTCACTCACATGAATTGAGTTATTCCAGTTCCTAGTGGACAAATTATCAAATTATCTTTGGTGAAATCTCTAAATTTGGTTTCTGTAACAGCATTTTTGTAAAAATAATCAAATTCTAATCTCATTCTGTCATCTTATCTGAAGTCTCCTGCCTTAGCCTTCTCCAGGCTGAACTCAAATTGTTTGTTTTAGGACCATTTTAGGGTCCTTCCACTGGACTTTTCTTCAGTTTGCCAGAGTCTCTCTTGTACTCTGTGGCTTAAAACCGGACACAATATTCTGCTATTTGTTAACTAGCACATGCTTAAATGCTATTTTGTCCTTAGTGTGATCACAGCTAGTCACATTTGAAAGCACATTTTAAAACCCTGTCCAGACCTAGAAAATTAGGCCTGACTAGCCAAAATGTTTTAAAACCCAGTAAAACCCAGCTGAAACTACTTACACTGAAAAATTCCAACATCTGACACCGTGTGTTAACTAACACACGGGTGGGCACTCAGAGAAGTTAAGAAGGGTGGCTGTTCCTACCTGAAAAGTTTTAAGTCTGGATCATAGGAGTTAGCTGCCTTCAGCCATAATTTTAAATGTAGCCATTATGTTTAGCATCATATCTGTAAACAGATGTTTTAACACAAAACCATCTTCTAGTGTAAATGTGCTGACTTGGAGCATGATTGGTAGCTAGTGTAGTTTGTTACATGATGAGCTTTGATCTCATCCTTACGCATCAACCGGCCAGATGGAAATGGAAACGCGCTGCTGGCTCGTAAGGGAGAAGGTTTGCATGGCTCTGGTAATGATGGATAAGCGGAGCATGTCAGTCTCCGTGGTGTCACTGTAAAAGCATTGCATTGCCACATACAGAAAGGCACATTCATTGCTTTTTAAGGTCCAAACCATCCCTGATAACCAGCATTGCCAAACAGTGCTCATAGGGAATGGGGAATGGAGAACATTCCCTGCAATTTGTTTGAGTTCAGAGCTTCTAACTCCACCTTTCTGAGCCTCGAGAGAGAAGCATTTTTCCTCTGCTCCATCTGGTACGGTGCTCTGGAAAACTTCAGCTTGGCCCACGCCCTCCTCAGCCCCTGAACTTTGTAATTTTTCAGCTGCCAGAATCACTAACTGCCCAGTTTTATGTAACTCCAAATATCTGCAGTAGAGCTGGAGTATACACACATGGAGGAAGTTTTGTGGCTTTTAAACTATGCCCAGAAATTTGCCTTGACTTTTTTTTTGGTGGGAGGGGGAGGAGGAGGAATGTAGTGAGGGTATACACAGGACTTTTCAAAATAGACCGGAAATTTTGCCTGCTGGGAGGATAGGTGTAGGCTTGGTGTTGAAATCCCCCATTTTTTGGAAGGGGCCCAAAACACGTTTCTTTTTTTTGTTTGTTTTGTTTTGTTTCATTTTGTTTTGTTTGATTTGTTGTTTTTGTTTGGTTTTTGGGTTTTGTTGTTTTGTTTTGCTGTTATATTTGATAAGTGTAAATACCTCATTAATAATTTTGAGAGATTTTCAGTTCTTCGTGCCTGTTGCTCTAGGGGACCAAATCTAATTTACAACAACTATTGCCAGTGTTTGTACAGCCAAAAGGGACCAGTGGTTTTCCCCTGCCCCAGCTAACAGCTTCCCAGATGAATATGCTGTGCTTGGGCTTCTGCAGCCAAACAAAGCAAATGGCCATGCAGCTCTTGCGGCACTCGGAGCTTTATATTCCAGTCCCACAATAAAAATGGCAACCACTCCGAGAAGTCAGGCGGGGCAGGGAGGCTGGCATTTCCAGGGCCCAAAACCCCTTTTTCCACATTCCCTTTCAAATTGTTTGCAAACTCCAAGTCAGTTTTTGTGTTGCCATTTCAAAATAAATATGTTGTGGTGGTTTGTGCGTTTGTGTGAAAGATAGCGAACTGGAAGAATGGGAGAATGAGGTTTAGCACTGTAATAACAAAACAGCAAACAGCCTATCAAGCCAGGGACAACCCTGCAATAAACTAGTGTATCCAGACCTGTAATCACAAGTGACCTAGCAATAACAAATCAGTGCATGCCTATGGGTGTGGGAGAGAGATGAGCATAAGTGAGACAGATGCATTCCCAGAAGAGTAAAGAGAAAGAGAACAGAAGAAATGAGGTGTGGAGGAGATAAACGGGAGTAGCGTGCACTTTGTGTGTGTTGTTTGTGCGTATACAGCCTAAGTAGTTGAAGTTAAAACTTTCTTCCTGTTTCCTACAACATGCAAAATTACATGCTTCTGCCAAATGCTGAATCAGGAGCAAAAATCAGCATCAGCTCCTCTTGAAACCAAATTGAAACTGCATGCAAACAACAAACTTTTAGCACAGCATCCAAGTCAGAGTTGTTATCTGCAGGCCAGTTGTGCCAGTGGTCCGTAGCCAGAGGAGCCAAAGGTATGAGCCGCCACAGTCACAGGGGGACAAAACTAAATGAAGAGCAAAATGGAAGCTTACAGAAATAAGCTGTCAGTAAGGTTAGTTTTAAAGGGATGTGGTTAACGATAAATATCAAACTGTGCACAGCAGAGCTATGTTAATGAATTGCAGTCTTTCCAGTGACAGAATCAGAGTCTTTACTCAAGTCAGATTGTAGATGTGGAGATCTGATGCTCTCGCCGTATAATTGAAAGGTACCCATCTTATCCTAGGTTGGAAGACTACCCTCTTGGATGTGCATAAAATAGTTAGGACAGCTGTGTCTCTCCCAGGGGTGGGGAGTGCCTAAAACAGCAAGAGAAGAGTGGATGCACTTACAAGTGAAGGGATTCATGACTGTGTGTATCCTCCGTCAACAGGAGAGACAAATGTGTTAATGCAAACAGAATTACTACCTCAGACTCCTTAGTGGGATTTTTTTTTTTCTGAAACCCCTTTGGGACCCTGTTGATGCACAGCCTGTGTGCTGCAGGCTGAATTGGTTCCTGAGTGCACTTAGTATTCAGAAACATTAATAATTTAGGACTATCTGCCACAGCTTCATTTGGTGTGATTGGAGCTTCTGACCTCTGCAGGCTCTAATTCCCAAAAAAGAAAGGGACCAGGGGATGGGCACAGAGCTGTGGAACACCCTGTGTGTTGCGGTATGACCATGCACCCCAGGGTGAGCCTTCCAAAGGGGCCGAGTGTCTCATTAATGCTTGGCGAGGAAGTTATTTTACCAAAGTCCCACTTTCTTTTTTACCAGATGCCTTCACCATAATGCTTTCATGGAGTCAGAGAGGTTAGGGGTCTGAACAAAGTTGTTACTGCAGCACTCCTGCTCGCTTCTGGTCTTGAGGGGTCTCCAGCACATAACCAGAGCCCCTCACTCAGCGCTGTTGTATGCATCCAAAGCCAGTCGCAGGCTCAGAGGGCAGGAGTCCAGCCTCAGGAAGCTCCAACGGAGGTAAAAATGACACTGGAGTTCACAGCCAAGGTCAGGACAAGAGAGCAGCCCATGTTTGAGGGAGGCCATAGATGGTTGTCAAGTTCAGACTGTGGAGAGCAGCAGAACGGTGCAAATGGATGCGTCTGTTTTTTTCTTTTCTTCTGGGACTGGCAGGAGAGGCTGCATAACTGAAGGCTAAGCATACACTGAACCTTGCGCGTTCCTGCCAGGGCACTGATCAAAGCTGGCCAGAGGCACTGGCTGTGTGGAAATGGACGGTGCCCTGTGTTGTCACATTAAAGGCTTTTTTTCTCTGAAATCAAATTTGGACAGTGTGTTGGCATAGGACTCCTCCCCTCTCCACCTTGCCCAGGCCAGCTGGCTCAAGGCTCTAGAGCTTGGCAGATACATCTTGGGCTGGGTGCATATCAGCAGTGTCCTCCCTCTCTTGAAATTCTTTCTTTTACTTGAACTGCTGTTGACACAGTGGAGTTATTTGTGCAGAGGATGAGGAGGAGAACTGTAGAGAAAGAGGAGGTCAAGAAGGGCAGCTTTGAGCACACATCCAGAGCTACTCCGAAGCAGGGGCTAGAATGACAGAAATGACAAGGGTGGCAGGCTTAGCTCATGGTGCTGACATGGAGCAGTGGGCCAGAGCCCTACCCTTTCCCTGAAATCGCGCAGGAGAGAAGGGGCCAGCACTCCTCATACCCTCCAGATGGGGATGGCAGTGAGATGACTGAGAGGTGGGTCTTGATGGGCACATTTTATTTGAGGCCAAAGTTGCCCCACATCCCCTGTGTCCAGGGAGAGGTGCCTGCAGTGCTTCCTCTCAACACTAAGGACAGCACACCAGGCGCCTTTGCAGCTCGCACCCAAAAGCTTTTGCCTTCACCAGCTGCCAAGTGGATAGAGCCAAAATCGACCTTGCTTCATGGTGCCAGCCCCAGCTCAGAGGATGTGCGTATATTTTTCTAAGCTACACAAATTAACACAGCAAATAGTCCCAGCATGGGAGGAAAAGGTAAAACACTGTGACCTCATTTCAACAAAATGCAGTAATTAAAAAGCATGGTGATTAAAAACATGCCAGCAAATATCTTTAGATCCTAAGTCACTCATGCCCAAAATAAGCAGTGCAATGTGCACATTTGGAGGAAAAGGTATTACTGAGTGTTTTCCTCTTTCAGCCTGTGCAGCTTCTGAGCAGCCAGTTTGCTTCTTTGTGCTGCCTCATCTGGGGTAAATTTCAGGGAGAAGGGGAAGATCTCTCTCTTTGGATGATAAAAATGATGAGGAAAAATCACAGTGAGGTTGGCTGCATTGGAATGAGGTTGTGTCCCAGCTTCTCATCTTGGAAATTAGCACTTTCATGGCCAGGACTTGTAGTATTTTAGGTTGAGAGATGGTATTTCAAAACTGCAGATAGCATATTGTTGTGAGATTTAGCAGCTGCCCTCAGAAAGGTGTTTTGTAAATTTCCTTTTTTATTCTCCTCTCCTTATTTTTGTTTGCTTTTTGATTCTCCTCCTGCTAAAGACAAAACAACAGATACAGACCTCTAACTTTTGGGAGAGTCAGATATACAGATTTTTAATTGGATACATACAGCATAATAATGGGTTAAATCAAAACACAAAATCAAACATCCCTGTTTTCTAAGAAAGTTTGGTTACAGATCCAAACATCATATCTAAATTAAATTCTTGTTTCCCCACTACTAGCCAGAAACCATGGTGAGATAAGTGATATCAGATGGGGGAAAAAAAAGAGGCTCAAATTTACGGCAGAAAAGTTCTCAGTGTTAATAGTGTATCTTTGGCTGCCCTGTCAAGGAAGGAAAAAGAAGAGGAATCTTTCTGTCTACTCCCATTTTACAACTGGCTAGGTACACTAACTTTTTAGCTTTCTTCTGAATGAGTAGACTTTTGCTGGAAACAGAGTATTGGCATGATCTGGTAACACAAACCCATGTTCCCTTCTGCCTGGCCTCTCCTACTGGGAAGATCAAACTAATTTTAGATTAAATGTTGCATCCCTTCTCTGTCTTGTGCTCAGTTATGAGCAACGGCTGGGTTGTGTAGGAACTGTAAGGAGGGCCTTGAGGTCTCACCGTGACCGAAGTCTCGGGCAGTTGTGGAAAACAGACTGTACAGCAGGGTGTATGTCAAGGCCAAACAAGCAGCCAGGTGAAAGGAATAGATGGCAGGGGAAATGGAGGCTGAATCTGCTATGTGTTTGGCCTGTGCAAACTTGTTCACAGCTGGGAAAATTCAGTTCCAGTGCTATTTGTGTTGAACTGAAAAGGAACATGAAAATCAGTGGCAGAGCAGGGACACGACCTTGCATCAGACTGGAGATAAATGAATACATCGGCGATTACTGTTTGAGGCCCGGGTATGTGTATGGGGCGTTACGATCCCTCTGCCCTTCCTTCCCCCAGCACCTTCTCAGACTCACAGCAAGGCAGAAAGCAGAGGCAGGAGCGTAGCAGCCACCCTCACAAATGTACGTGGCGGTCTTTGTCGCCACTGTAGGCACACAAGACTGAGACCCAGAGTCACACGCTGGGCCTGGTTGTCCCTTGTGGCCATCGCCGAGGTGTGCGACTCCATTAACTTTGACAGATCTGCTCTGACTTCTGCTTAGGTGTGAAAGAGGAATTACGCTGAGTAAGTCGACAGCAGAGCTGAGGACACAGCTGAGGGCTTCTGAGGGCCTGGCAAAATTTTGCATTGCGGCTTTGCACTGTTTTGTATCTGTACTGGAAAAGGCGCGCGCATGCCTTGCAGCGGGCAAAACCTTGACAGTGTTTTCACTTCCCTTGTACTACTTCAGCTGGAATCTCCTCACTCGTTATCTAAGTGCAACTTCTCGTTGCACAAGAAGCCACAAACGTGCTGAGGCACCGCTGTCGCAAACTGCACACAGCATGGCCACATCCGTGGGTACAGAGCGCGGGGCCCTCTCCTCCCCCCGCTCGCTGGTCCCGGCACAGACGCTGTCAGCTGGCTGTTACTCCAGGTTACCACGGGCCTGTTCCCTCGGTCTCCCAAAGTGCGGCTTAAGTTTCCAGCAGGAGGGCTTGAGGGACCCAGAAGCAGACCTTTCACCGGCTCCGGCGGCTCCAAGTTGTGCATGCCTGGCGCTGACCTTCCCTGCCCTTCGGCCTCTGCCCTTCCCTCTCGACCTTGCAGGATTATTCCTGCTGTGCCTGCTCCAGGAGATGGCCCCTCGGCTGCAGCTTTAGTGTCGAGGGTGACCGTGAGAGGAAAGCAGAAAATCCCCCTCTGGTGACTGGCTTTTGTTGAGGGCAGTAATCAATACCTCGCGCAGAGCTGAACTGCCGAGGCGAAGCACGTTAAGCCTCTGCCTGCTAACCTCCCCCAGGCTGCCATCATCCTCCCACAGCACACTTCTCTACCTCCAAAATATCAAATGGCGTCTGTCCTGCTCTATTTTCTAGTTTCAACCTGTGGAGCAAGATGGGAGGCAGGGTTCTTGCTAGGGTTTACCCCTGCCCTGTCCTCCTTGGCTGGAAAAGCTGGCTGCAGCTAAAGGGATGATCCACTCCCCAGGCTCCTGCACTGTAGGCAGGGGTCATTTTGTGTTTGTTTGCTTTTCTGTGAACCCTGAAGCACTGGGCAGTGCTGAAGACTCTGTGGACATGATTTGTTTTTGCAAAGGCTCCCTCCCCTCTCCCAGAGAAGCAGGGCTTGTGGCCCCCACACCATTTTCAGGCCATGCCAGCCAGGGAGTGAGAAAGTAGGCCCGCAGATTGCATCAGAGCTATTTTTCTGGTCATGCTGGTTGGTTATAATGAGAAAATACTCCAAATTCCTAGTGAAAAATCCTTTCTTCCTTTCATTATTACTGGGCCAGACAAGCTAAGCTAGCACCGCTGCACTGGATGACGGCTGACAACAGTGCCAGGATGGGAAGTAGGACTCCCGAATCCCCATCCCAGCTTTGTTCTTCGGCATTTTATATAAACCTGAAAATCACTTAACTTGCTGTACATTCTGTCCCAGTGAACGTATCTGGGCATGAAACAGGATCCATGATATAAACCCAAATGTTGTTTAAGCTCAGCTGGCTAATGTGAGTAAAAAGATCCTTCAGCAAAAGAGCCTGAAATGCAAAGTGGTAGGACTTTCTCAGACTTGATTTCTGAGCAAAGCTGAATTCAGATGCCGCAGCACATACCTTAAAAATGTGCTTCATTTTTTGGATTTCTGTTCCTCATCTGTTGCAGAAATTTAACACATCTTTTTGGACAGTAGGTTGGATCCAAAACTGATAAAGACTTTAAATTCCAGGTGCCTTGCCTCATCACTGAGGCATAAACTGTGAGATGTGGCTGCAGGTAGCCAGCAATGCAAGTTGTTGTGGAGAATGTATCAATTAAATCTTACTGCTGGACTGGGAAATGTAATTAATTAACTAATTTTTATGGGTTTTCAACTGCAAAACCTAGTCTATGCTCAATGGTTGACAAGGACAAGAAGTTTGGGAACCCAAGATTTGTGTCTATGCTATATTGTTAGTCTCTGTCCTGATATTTGGAGTTAACCTTAGATTCCTTTCCTGTATGTTTCCTATTTCCCCTTTTATTTTCATTTATGTTTCAAATCACAAATTTGCCATGCTTTTCTTTAGTCTTTAACTATTTTAGAAACATTCATTAGCCTCGTAGTAGTCCTTGTAGGTAAGTATATGTGATTTTAAAATACAGTCTTTTACAGGTGGGGAAACTGAGATACAGAGTATTAAACAATAAAATAATGAATTCAAAACCATGCACAAACTGTTAAATATCTTTCCTTGTTGGTCTGTATTTTATATGTGAATATCACAGAAACTTCTCTGAGCATTCTTTAAATGAAAAATGGTAACTGTGTGACTGTGGGCAAGGAGCAGCTAGTGAACATAGACACTTTAGAGGAAATCCATGGAAATTCCAGGTTCTCTTCATATCTCCAGAAGGCCTGAAGGCCATGTTTTATATAGCAGTATTTCCATTAGTTTTTGAAATAGTTTTGAGATATTTCTAAACGTCTTGATTGGAAAAGGTGATGCTGAAGGTTGAAGCCCTGCTGACCTCTATAAAGGTATGAGAATTTCATGGAAAAAATTCCTACTCCTCTTTCTTTTGGTGCTCATGTAGCCCCTATCCATGTAGTATCTGAGCATCTCGTATGTATTTAAAAATAGAAATAACAATAACAAACCCTCTGTCTCTCTCTTCCTTCCCAGCCTGTAAGCGAAATAACTAGATTTGTTCAAAGGACATTTTCCTTGTGGGTTCTAAATATTTAGCTGTGGTTTTGCACAGTTTATCTACTGTTCCATTACTCCACTGAGAGGGGGAAAAAAGATGCCATTTCCATTATTTTGTAGGACTCAGAAAGCCACAGTGTTATGTGTTCCCTCTACTGGTTCCCATGCAGAGTTTAACCAATGCCATTCCCAGTGCTGTATATTCATTGCTTAATTGGTGCACAACCAGGGATGTTTTGACAGGATTAGGTGTTTTGTAAGCCATGTGTGATGGAAAGCCGTGTTAAAGGAAAACTGCTATATATGTTAATTTCAGCTATTTACAATATATGTAACTTGATAAAGTAATGTTACATTAAGGAGGGCCATTTTTCTCAGTTTTGTCTATTTTTCTGGCCTTTATCATCTCAATATGAAACACACTTTTAATAATCAGCTTGATTTCTCATTCAAATTTCTGCTTTCTCCTTTGTGAAAGGAGAAACAGTGTGTACATGTTAACATGTTTTCCATGTTAATTCTTGTTTTAAAAGCACTGTACAGGAGAGCAAAGGAGTTTCCTGAAGACACTGAGATTTATGGCCACTGGTAGACCTTTTCCTAAGGCAGTTCTGAAAATCCATCCCTTTCTCTTGTCAAATTCTCTTGTCAAATTTCTCACATTCATCTCCCTGAAAAGATCTGAAGGCCCTGAACTAAACCAGGTAATCTGTACAGTCAGCTGTGCTGGGTGAGTTGTTTTTGTTGTTCGGTAAGCAAAACACTGCATGGGACATGTACTCTAACCTCTTCAAATCCTCCCAAATGCAGTGAATACTGAAAGTAAAGTTTGGGGCCATAAAGGTGAAGATCATGCTGTGTCCCAGTCCTCAGAGTTGGACACTCACATTTCCATCACCTCGGACATTCAAATGGGACCACGTTCCTTAAGGGTCACCAGCTAGATCAGCTTTTTTTGGCTGTCATATTTGTTTGTGTATCCTGCATCAGGGAGGCATGCAGACAGACCTTGACGTTTTGTGTCACTGTGGCAGCAGTCTGTTCTTTCGATACAGCGTGATAATTGCTAGCATGTCTAAAATTTCACCTCCTCTGCCAACATTACCTCTATCTTTTCTTGTGTTTGACTAAGCAGCAGGGTTTTTCTTCACCTTTAATTTGAGCTGAAGAATTCAGTTGGCTGGGAAATAGTGCTATCAGTTTTGAAGTGAAGGCAGTATAGAGTCAGGCATCATAAATGCTTTCCTGGCATCCAAGGGTGCTGTGTCTCACACATTTATACATGTCTAATGGTATGGGGAAGATAACTGAGCCATGTGGGCCTCTGTGGTTGCAGAAGTGTCTCGCCTATCATGACCCTTTTGGAGGAGAAGGAATGTGAGACAAGTCTTAAGTCTTTTACATTCACATACAAAAGAGTGTTAAACTGAGACAGCAGCATCTTGTGATCATTAGAGCTAAAGGCTGCTGAGAAGTCCTATAATCTGTAGTTCCTGCCCCTTTCCTCATGATTTAAGACAAATTTCCATAACAGAAAATATTTCTCTTTCCGAACTGTCAAATTATTTCCAAGTTACACAATCTAGCAGTAGAAAAAGTAATTAAGAATAATACACAGTTCCAGAAACAGGACACACATACTTGTCTGAATGTATCATCTGCAGTGCATTTAATGAAACATCTGACTTTCCCATAAGAACCTCCGTGATGCTTCCAGTTCCTTTTTACCATTAGAAAAGTAGCATGCTCTTCTGCCTTCCAAAGAACAATCTCACAACTAATAATAGCTTTAAAGAGCTATCAGTGTTTAGGTGGAAACTTCAAGAAGTACTTTCCTTTTGTGAGTTAGTTCTGAGAAAATATCAAATTTTCTATCATTCTTTACTAAAAATAGAGTTACTTTGGGAACAGGATATCTGCTTCTTTCTGTCTGTGTCTTTTGGTTAACCTGCCTGTGGCATCTAATCATCTGATTTCTGGTTTGGGGGATGATTCTCCTTTTTCTTTGCAAACTTAAGCATGTACAAATATCCATCAAGAGTCTGCCAGCTCATGTGTACAAAACCACCTGACTACACCCATCACTGTTCTCTGAAATCCTTTACATACCCCCATCCATGTTGAGACATATTCTGAAATCAGTCCAAGTATGGTAAGAACCTCCGAAAGACTTACCGAGGCTTAGGCCAGTGCCTTTATTCCAGCCCACTCCTCACTCATCATGTGCCAGTCCTCTTTGCCCATGCGGTACACTTTTTCACTGTTGCAATAACCTTCACCTTCCTCTACTTTCCTTCTTCCTTTCTGTCTGTTCACCTGATTCCAGACACCAGCCCTAAACACTTCCTTTCCACCTGCAAGGCAAACTCTGCTTTTGGAATATGAGAATATGAATTCATACTTGCAGTGTGAGAGCAGGAACCCAGAACTCCTAAATTCTAATCCTACCTCTGACACCAAAACATCGGGCAAGGCGCTTTAGCTTTCATCCCCTGATTATTTCCCTGGGTGGCTAAGCGGGAAAATAATTCCTAGTTGAATGCTCTGCAGAGGTTCTGTGGGCTTAATTAGATATTAGTCTATGAGTTAGCAACATTAAAATTACAGGCAACAGTTTAGGTGCTGAAGATTTTAACCATAATCATCTCTTTCAGTGTCTCTCATTCTTTTAACTTAATTAACAGAAGTTAGTCTTTTAACTTTATAACTTAATAGCTTTACAGCTTTGAGTCTATGAAACATACCATAGCAGATCTTCTGAAAATGTAATTGTGTATTATTGTAATTATGGCTAAGAAATGTACTTTGTGCATTAGTAGAACAGGAAAGTAAGGCTGTTTTGCCTTTCTCAACTACTTGGCATGAAAACATCCAAAACCCTGCAAATTTAGGCCTTGGTTCTGCACCACATCTGTATACCACGCACTATACAAATGAGAGGTGATTTTGCCTGAATGCTTTGAGCTCTGCCTCATTATAGACAACACTTTTTAGCAATAGATCTTGAAGAGCTTCACCAAGAAGGGTACATACAATTATTGTTCTTTTACAGTGGAAACTACAAAATGCAGTATATGTAGAAAGTGGCATTAGCCAACTTTCTTTCTTTTTTTTTTCAACAAGGTCCTGGCTCCCTTCCCCCCAGTCTAACAAGTGGGGGCTGTAAGAGCAGTCTCTGCAGCCTTCATTTTACAATATGGAGAGTGGATTATGGTGGTCCTTGAAGTAAACCTTTTTATAATTACTGCTTAAATCAAGATAAATGCATAAGACTATGGCATGAGTGAGGACTGAAGAAGCTTTGTAATTCATGTTTAATTGCTTCTTTTGTTTTAGCAACATAGATAAGATTACTTCTAACACATACATCCAAACCCAGTTGGCCACAGCACGTTCCATGACTGAAGTTGCACAAACATATGAAATGGCAGAAATGTGTGTCTTTTTAGGATTTATAAATGGTACAGGACTGAAAGGGTTAAGAAAAACCTTCTGCATATACCTGGTATATAAAACTGTCATGTAATCAAATGAGAGGAATGCACTCCACTGTGTACATTAGCAAACACTCCATGCAAGCTGGCTGGCTGAGGCTCAGGGTTTTCAGTGCTGCCCTTGCACTACAAAGCCCTTCTTTGTTCTCTCAGCTCTGTTTTAAATATCTGATGACTATTCCACACCGTGTCAGTGCCAAATCCCCAGCTTCACTGCAGACTCTTTACAACAGCACATTGTGGGCAGATCGGATGGGGATGGGCTGGCAGAGTGTGGGTATCTCCCCTTTCTTTGCTTCTCAGGCAGGTCCTCGCACCAGCTCTGCCATCTCCCTGTAATTTCTGTAGCCCCTTGTGCAGCCACCTGGATAGTTTTCAAAGCCAGAAGGAGTGACTTCGGAGTGCAGAAATTGAACTTGGATCCTGACATGGCAACTGCACTCTGTGAGTGTGCATCAGGATGGGTGTAGTCAAGGTTCAGCCAAGGAAGGGCAAATGAATCAAAGAGTGTTCTTGCAACAAATATTTTTGTTGAAACTTGTTGTGCCTATACTGTTGTTGGCTGGATCTTGCCTGAGCTTGCTAGCCAAGTGGGATTGGGCTTTGAAATAAAATTAGATGAAAGATTTCCTATGAACATGCATACAGAAAGTCAGGAAGTGATGCTGATGACTCAGGAGACGGTGATGTTCCTTCTTGATTTGGAGTTAAGTACTTCCCTGGAAGGATTTTAGCACAGCAACACACATCTCATCCTCTGTTAGATGAGATGTTAAACTGGGGTCTCATCTCCTCATACTCATTAAGGAAATTTTATTTAGAAAGGTGATGTTCTAGCTTTCCATACAAGACAATTCTGTGGGATTGCCTTAACTGCTATATTGGTGTCCATTCTGCACAAAAGGTGGTTTTTTTTGTTTGTTTTTTGTTTTTTTTTTTAAATTTATTTTCATTCCAGGAAAAAAAGAGGGGGGAAAAAAAAAAGTAGCTTTTGTACATGGAGATTTACAATACAAATATGGCATCTTCTTTTTGGTCCTAAACCTACTAACTCTTCATGAAGTGCACTTCTGTTTTTCAGGATAAACATAGAGTTAATGTTGTTTCCTGCAGTGCTTCAGGATTTCTGTGCATTGGCAGTAGGGTAGGAGATAAACAGTAAGCTTTCTGAGTTAGGAGAAGATTTTATTCAATATTATTTCAGTGGTGCTGCCCACTTTTGGCAATTAATGTGAAAGAAACTAAACTGCTCGGTTTCCCATTCTGTTCCTTGTTTCCCTTCCTGAAGCTCCTTGGCATCCAGTTCTGGTGTGCTGGAAACTCAGCCGTGCAGTGGGTGGCTGCAGTGCCTTCTAAAATAAACAAACCTGTTTTCATTCAAATGTCTTCATTTCACATGCAAATATTTCGTGGTAGACTCAGTAAGAAACCTTTTTCTAAAGTAAAACCTATTTATTAAGGGCCACTTGAAGATGCATTGTAATGCTTTTGCTTAATCATTTAAAATCCATGAAAGCTAAAATCACTGAAAGTAAGGTTTACAGCACTGTCGAAGCGGTGCAAGGCCATATTCTCCATTATAGTTCTTTGGCTTAAATAGTTTAATTCATTGCACACTGTGTACAACGATGAGAATCCGAGAGGGGACTTGCAATGGCTGCTTATGCTATGCAAAGGGCAGTCACTCCTGTCTTGGCCATGTTTGCTTCACTGGTACAAGACTGAGGGCTTTACAAACAGGAATGAATTTCTTGGTGGTAAAGTATTCATACATGATGAGGAGGTGTTGTTGTCATTTTACTTAGAAAGGATATAGCAAAAGTCAAAGAACTCTCTTAGTGGTATATAAAAGTCTGTACCAGAGTCAGAAATTGATGCCACTTGTCATATGATCCAGTTCAATGCCTGATTCATTAAGCCATGGGTTCTCATGTTGTATAGCACCTCCCATCACATATGCAGTCCCAGGAAAGTTCACAGATGAGATCCCGTCCCATTAGGCAGACAGTAATCGGCCAGCGAGTGCCTCATTTTTTAACACAGTGGCAGGGGCTATGAACAGGCTACATGTCCATTTTAAAAAAGAAGAAAATGCCATGAGATATTTTTAATGATCCCCCAGAGTTTGGTGGAAACCAGGTTAATGATTACTGTTTTCCCAAAGATGAATCAGCTAGCCTTATTGTGATACTTTTAAGAGATTCCTGCTTCCTCTCTTTGCCCCAGCCTCTTCACTGTCACTATATAAACCTATACCCTTAGGTGACTCCCTGCAATTACAGAAAGTCAGTTTTTTGAGAGGCAAAGCTAAAACCAGTACCCTACCTTGCAGGTAGGTGCCCGTGTCCTTTGGTGCAGGCTGCCAGGAAAAAAGGTAAAGTCAGAACTGGAAGGACTTGGGAAATGCTGCAGCTGTAAAATGCTCTAAATGTACAATTATTTGTTTCTCTTAAGAAGCAAGTTGCTCTCAGGGGGAGGGCTGCAGCTGGCATGTACCAAGGGAATCTACAAAGACCTGCACCAAAAAGAAGCAGTTAGACTAAGTAAAAAGAAGGCTGTGTGTTAGGGGTTAGTATATTTTTTTTAGGAATGACCAAAGTAGGCTGTTTTCCTGGCAGTCATTGTTTGGTGGAGCTGAAAGAATGAGCCAGGTATTATGCCATTACTCAAGATGGGACATTTGGGAGAAATTAGAGATTTGCTCACTCCCAAAATACTGCTGTTGGGCCTTAACTCAAAAGTAGGGAGTTCAGCAGAGCCATAGCCACCGGTATCCTTGATTCAAGGAAATTCAGGCAGAAGGTCTCTTCGTACTGTGTGCAGGTCCTGTTTTCTGTCAGGCAGGTTGAATGTCGTGTGGGTTTAGTTTCCCTCTCTGATTTGGTTGTGTGTGCAAACAGCTTCTCGTTGCCATTCACGAGAAGATGCATCTTGATGAAATACAGCTGTATCTGTCCAGCTGCCATGCTCATCTACTGTCATCTGCTTCACTCCAAACCAGAACCTCCCACTTCGCTTTCAGTTTCCATAACTTTCCCTACCACAGTGACAGACACCCTTCTAACTACGTATCTCGGCTTCCAAACTTTCTGGCACTCAACTGCTCTGGCTTTTCTGTGAGCTGCTAAATCTTTGGGCCCCGTTCTTCAGTCCTGTGAGCTCCCACATGAGTCAGTCATTGCATAGCATGGGCACAGCCAGGCTCACTCTTGGCTTTTCTCCAAGCACAGCTGAGCGCAGATCTTTTATAAACTAATGGAAGTTGAACTGTGGATTGGAAGAAGAGCAGATGAATCCAAAATTCCCAATATGTATGTGCAATGGGAGGGCACCTTAGTGCCCTAAGGTCAGCCTCAGCTGACTACTGAAGACAAATTCCCTGGACAGAATGAAGTGAGAAGATCCTTCCCTTCTTCCCAATGTAAAATACATGCTTGCTATATTCGCAAGATGCTAGATTAGTAGATGGTGTTGAGGAGATGTATTGTGTGAAGATGTGTTTTTTTTTGTTGTTTTTTTTTTGTTTTGTTTTGTTTTTCTGAGAGCACTACCATGCTGCCCCAAGGAAGAAAAAGATTTCAAGTGGCTTTTCTCCACTTTGTTGTCAAGTCAGCCGCTGTTTCTCCCAGGATAACAGGAGTGCCTGATACACTGAGCAGATGTGCCCTGAAGGATGTGAGGAAAGCTACTATATTGGGATCAATAGCATACTTTTTCTCTCTGTAGCATGTAAACATTTGACCTGATAAATACTAGAACTTCTTCATCGCCCTCTTCCTTTTTATTTGTCTTTAAAGAACATCTACATCCCCATATCTATACATTGAAGTAATATTTTATGGTGAGTTGAATGAGCTTTGAAGCATTAAGAAAACCTGCAGAGGTCAAGGGTGACAGAGTTTCAAATTGAGTAGCTGGGGAAAAACTCATATGGCTGGACGCTTATTGCTTATTGGGAAGTCCATCTGTGTATGTTGCCTGGGGAAGTGCTGTGTATGTTTGCTTAGGAAATCCAAGAGAAATTTAGTTGTAAGAGTGTTGGTGGAAGTTTTATGTTGATTCCATTTACCTGTAGCTGAAATGAGTTGAATTAGGTTGCCTGCTACAGTCAGAATAAATAGTTTTACATGTACTGATGACTCGTGAGTTATAGTGTGCTCCAGGCTGTGCTGATGGGACCTCAGCTCCTTAATAGGGTGTTTTTAATGTGTTTCTGGTGTTCTGAGGGGCTCTTACAGAACGGCACTTCCACCAGCAATCTCTGTTTAAAAGTTTTGCTCTCTGAGATGTGCATATTCACAAAGTGAGTGAGTGGGGGAATTAATTCAGTTGTTTTTGACTGTAAGGAGGAATACTGTTATTTTAAAGAAAATTGGAAAGTAGCATCACTTAACAAATAATTCTGTAAGGCTGCTCTTTTTCAGAAGAGCTAAGTTTTGTTCCTGAGAAGATTCTGCACATGTACTGCTCATGCAGTGCTGAGTCAAACCGCAGCCATCTGTAGGAGCAGCAGAGCTGAAGGTCAAGGAACAGACTCTGCAGGTGTCTTCCCCCAGGGAACTTTTCATACCTGCTGTTTGGTGCAACCTAACCTATTACATAAGTGAGAGATTTGCTCTTCTGAAGAATGTTAATGATCCTCAAGGACCGTATCGTGTTGGCAGGGATGATTTAGAAGGATTCAGAGTGAACGTGAGAGGCAAAAGGCAACCTTCATCTACTGCCATATGTTGGATGGTGCTGTTTGACTATGAAGGTGTCTGATCCTTCTCCAAAACATCAGAGATACAACCAGCATTAATAGATAAATCTGCAAGGAATGTTTTCTTTTCCCTTTGTGCCTGTTTTTGTAGATTTCATCCTAATGAAAAGCCCTGGAGTGACAGCCCTGGTGATTTCACTCCTGTATTCCAATGTGCTCCTGGACTTGACAGAGGGACAGCACGCCAGCCTTTGAAAAACTGGTTTCACAGTTACAAAAAGAACTGCGTAAGGTGGTTCTTTTTTTCATCTTCTCTCAGCAATACTAAATAATCAAAACACACAGTAAGCGAAGACTGATATTAGCTCGGAGTGTTCTGTGCGTGTGAGTGCTCCTGGTATTGAGAGAATAACTGGAGTCTGTTGTAGGGACAAATTCATTATAGGAAGCTCCCTGAAATCTATGGAGTTTCAGCCAGGACTAATTCGGCCTTTGCATTTGAGTCAGCTCTTACAGTCACACAGTCTATTATAGGTTTAGAAATGTTTTGTTCTTCCACAGAACCCTCTGGATCTGTCAGTGAGTGTTTCTAATATCTGCTCTACCTGTTCCTGCTATGAAAAAGGACTATATTGCTGGTAACTCAGTACATCCCATACACAGCATTATTTTCATCCTCTGCTATTTTTTTTTCCTGTTGCTGGAATAGTATCATACAGAAGCCAGCCTTCTGGAGTAGAGAGGTAATGCTGATCTTCTGACCCAGAAACCCACCCCAGTCTTAGGAAGTATAGGAAAGGGTGCAGTAGACAGCCCCAGAGTGGACACAAGGCATTGATTCACTGGAGGAACTGTGCCGACATCCTGGACCATGAGAGCGCAGCTGGGGCAGTTTAAGAGCAGCAGTCAGGTTCCAAGAGGAAAGCCAGGCTTTTATTATTCACACTACAGTCACCTATTGTTTTGCTTCTTGTTTTTCTCAAGATATTTAGACGTGTCTGGTGGGCAGGAAAGTGAAAGACTGGGAGTGCCAGCTCTAGGCAGCCACAGCACTCCCAGGTACTCTGCAAACTTCCTCCTCACGGCTCTGTTCCTGCTGTTTCACACCAAAGCTGTAGCTCCTGTCTGAGCATTTGGTCCTGAATCTCACAACCTCAACCTCCAGCCTGGCCTGCGCACATTTGGCTAATTTCAGTGTGTAATCCCACACAACTCTGCCAAATCACCTCAAGTTTAGTCAGGAGTAGTCAGGCCAGGATGTGTTTTAAAATGAACCTGCAAATAGGATGTAATTATACAATGTTCTGTAATGATTTTATGATAGCTGTTGAAGACTGGTGTGATCCTTTTGACTTTAATTTCAGCTGGGATCTTGGACAGAAGTAAATACTTAAGCAGAGTCTCATTCATTAAATGACTCGTCACAGCTTCAAAAGGATACTGTTAATGAAACCAGAATATTTAATATTTGTTAACTGAATAAAAGCCAGCAAGTATAATTCCCTGGTCTGTTAAGCCACGTGAAAGTACAAAATGGCCTTAGAGCCATAAGTTACCCAGCAGAGAATTCCTCCTGCATAGGGGGACATTTCCCCGATGAGAACAACCAGCTGCCCGTCCCTCTGCCTGTAGTAAGACGTGCATAAGAGAACAATTTGAAATAAATCTGCATGTACTTTATCTTCTGCTGGATTAACTCTTTGTTTGGGAGTAGTTCTGTTATGAGCAAGAGCTTGGCAGCTAAGGGCCAAATATCTGTAACTAGCTCCTCTCCTTATCCCCTAACTTCTCTCCACGCCACTGTCAGAGAGAGTGGAGAAATGAGCCCATTCTTACAATATTAAAACATTTGAATCATTGCTGTTATCTCAGAACTCGTGACAGTTCCGCCGAGATCCAGACCCTGATGTTATGCTATCATAAAAGTGTTGGGACCAGCCTCTTCACTGATATAATCCACAATGGGGAATTTGGGCCGTAGTGTGGATTATGTTTTAGAGAATCAGATCACTGTATTGCTTCACGTGCCAAAAATTCCTTTATAGCACTCAGGGTGACACCTTTCTTCCATATTCCAGACTGCTCAGATTGTTTGCATGTAGCCAAACGTGTGCACTCAGCTTGCCATGCTAAATAAAGGTAATCTAATGGTAAAATAAACCCTCCCGATGATAGAGGTGGGGGATATCTGCTGTTCCCTTAGAGGACACAGATAGAGACCCAACTTGCTGCCATCTGCCATCTTGTGCATTTGTTTCCAATTGTGAAAGGCCTGCAGTGCATTGGCTAACCCAAAATGCAGGGCCCCACAACAGGGAGTTGTGGGGTTTGAATGTAAACAGAAGATCCCACACTGGTCAGAATCATCTTCAGAAGGCATTAATGTGTCAACTTCAGTAGCAAAAAAAAAAAAAAAAAAAAAAGGAAAAGGAAAGGAAAAAAGAAAAAGAAAAAAGAAAAAGCTTATTAAAAAAATGAATGTAAAAAAAATCTTGACTCCCCAAACTACTTACGTTTTATCATCTCTATCATGATTGCTAGTTGCAAAGGTAGATTTCTGGTTTGAAAGATAAACAACATGCCAGTGCTAATATGCTGGGTCTTCATGGACCATGAAGATTCATGTATTCATGAATTCATGTATTGAATTCCCAGGACTGCTGTTGCTGGTTCTCAGCAAGACCAGTGGGAGTTTTTAGGTATAGGGCATATACCTAATAATATAGGTATACTTATAAGCAATTGTGTTTATTTTTCCACTTTTGGAGAATCCTGAACAAGGAAACAACCAAATGCTCTTTACCTAACAGGTTTGTTTTAAAGTGAATGACCATTCACTTTACATTCACTTTTTTCTATCATTTTCTTATCATTGCTGGCTTACAGAGGTACTGCTCATGGATGAGGGATGCTGACCTTCCTGTATTCCAGGATCTCTATCATGAATTTAGGTGGCATGTTGATGAAGCACCTTGCTAAATAACAGGGAATCTAAAAGTGGTATCTTACCTGTTACTATTACCTTGCTAGTAAAGAGCCTGATGGAGTTAGGTGAGTTGAGAAATGCTTTGCATCCATTTTCCTCTCACCGTAGGTTGTAGTCAGTGCCTGGAGAAGCTGATCCTGTTTTGGCAAGTTCAGTCTTCCATGGCTGAAGCAGTGGTGTGGTTTTTTTTTTGCCTTTCCTCTGCAGAGTTCATGTTTTCTGAGCTCTTGCTGTGCATACTGTCTGTGGGAAGTGTCTGCTCACACCTGGGGGAAATACACAAAGCAAAGTGCCTTTAATTGCTTCTGGAACAGTACAGAGAATTGTTTAGATTAGATTTACTTTTCTGATTTGTGCTTAGAGACAGAGCTGACCTCTGCCAGGACTACAAAGAGCACCCAGCTGAGGTGGTTAACATCTCTTAGGAAACAGTTCAGGAACGAGCCTAACTCACTGCCCAGCGCTACAGTGATTACAGTAAATCCTCATCTTCTGCTGACTTCAGCAGGGTATTTGCAGACAGCAGTTCTGACTCTAGCAGGAGCTCAGAGCCCAAAGAATGTGAAGCACGAAGGCTTCAGTATCAGTCTACTCAACCGTAATAGCAGTTTTCTGTAGCTGCTTTCATTTATAACACTTCAAAACGGTATGTTTTCCTTTAAAACGGGACATATGTGAGTGCTCTGCCTGAGGGAAGCGCGAGGGAGAAAAAGTTCTGCGTCACCTTTAACGAGTGCAGCAGAGTCTCGAGTCTCAGGCACTGTAACCTTGCCTAGTGGGACAAGTCAAAGCCCACTGGAGAGAGAAACTGCTTCTGTCATTCCTTGTTCTGCTGTCGATAACGTTTTATATTACGCGTGTTTATTGTATTACTGGTGAAGAGCATGTGAGCACACTGCAGCATAGGTACCGCAGTGACTGCTCTGCGGCTTGTGTGGGTTGGCTTGGTCATGCTCCAGTACATATATATGTGTATCACAAATGCTGGTAGGTTGGTTGGCAGGGTACAGCCTACAAACTATGTATTTAACATAATTTAATATAACAGGAAACAAGATCTCTTCTTTCTCTCTTAGGAACAGCTCTGTAGGACAGGGGTGAAGGGCACTGGCATACGAGTGATACTGCTAATATGCACGGAGCCAGAAAGAGTGTATCTCCAAAGCAGCCTTTATCTATCTGCACATGAGGCACACAAGAGCACTAGCTTAAAAAAGCCACAACTTGAAGTTTGTAATTAAGTGAATGTACAGGTCCTATCAAATGCTAGCTGATTGTGAAGCCAGATGGAAGATGGTTGCTGGTTTTTGCCTTCTTCCCAAATCGTCAGTTTCAGAAAGACATCCCTTTTTTTTCTTTTTTTTTTTTTTCTCTATTATTTGTAAATACAAACAAAATAAAGACTGGAGGCTAAAGCAGCCAAACCTTACAAGCACTCAAGCACTCTCTGTTTCTCCTCAAATTGGCTATTGCTCTGGTGTGTGCTTCAAAGGCAACAGGCTGCTCTTCTCCTGGCACTGCAGAGGGGACCAGACTTCCCCAAGCTCTCAGGCCCCACATCTCTGCTCTTTTTCACTATGTTTAGGGACTTGATGCCTGTACAGAGGCACACTGCACTCACTTTGAAAAAGTCTTGGCAGCATACTGCTGCCTAGAAGCTGTAAGCTACATTAATTTGAGCACCAGAAAGTGCTTTGGCATTTATGGATATGACTGTCTTTCTACAATTTTATCAGTAATACTGTTTGCTTTCATCTTAGTTATCCTTTAAACAGTGTCAGTGTGCATGAGATCAGTGCCTCAGCTTTAATGAAAACAGGTTTCATTTGTTATTTGAGATGTCCTTTTAAGTGCCAAAGATGGAGAATCTGGGATCCTGGGATCTCAAGTCTGAGAGGCTGCCTGGAAACAAGAACGATATTGAGGAGCTGATGAAATGTTCAAATCAAGTGCAGGACAAAACAAAATCTGTGTATGTGATGGAAGGGGAACTTGGTTGTTCAATATCTTGTTTTTATACCAAGATATGATAAGGAATTTAGAAATTTTAGTTATATAACTTTTAGAAATTCAGATCTATGATAAGGAATTTAGAAAGTGTTATACCATCTTCATTTTGAATGTACTGCATCTATAAAAGGTAGTCTTTTACTTTGTGGTTTTGCTATTTACAAGTAGGCCTAGGAGAACACATGGTAACTTAGGCATACTTGACAAAGGGTTCATAACACATTCATGGACTACCCTTGCAGATGCAATTACCGTATGGAAAAAGTTTCCCATGCCCAACTAAGGAACATATTTAGGCCATTTCAGCCACATAAAGGAAATGAATGTACAGCAGAGGTCAATGCCCTAACTGTTCTGTGCCAGAAATCCTCTGTACATTCTTTGAGGTGGTATTTATACTGAAGTATGCATTATCTGTAGCTTGTTTATAAATATGTCTGCTAACTCTATACAGCATTTCTGCCTGTAGAAGCTCTTATAATAACATATACCCCAGGGTTTAATTTATCCTTCTCCCAGCCTGATTGTTCTTTTTTCTTTATAATTCATTGAATTGTCTAACACTGGCAACTCAAGTTTTGTTCTTTTTCTCTCTCTTTTTTGTTCTTTTCTTTTTTCCCCCTCACAAATTATTGCAAGTCATTGTGCACTAAATATAGTTCTGTTTTCTGCTTTCCAGATGCGGAGAGCTTGGCATACATCCTTATAGCATTCCAGCCTAATTCTCTCTTCTCTCTCTCTCTCTCTGTCACACACACACGACTATTCAAAGAAAATTTATTGTGTTCAGTGCTGCAAGAAAATCTTGATAGCTCTCCTTGTAGAATGGATAATAAGTTTTAGTAAGACTTACTCATGTTACATTTTTGTAGGCTTTATATTCAATTGCTGTACCCCATATTCTTGTGATGGCCTAATACATGGTTCTTGTTGACTTACGTAGTTCATAAAAGATTTCATCTCTACACACATCTCGCTGTGCATTTTAATTATTTAGATCTCAAATTTTGCAGTCTGATCTAGCCAGGCAATTTTCACTTCTGGTGCAACTGGACTACACTAGAACATCAGGGCCAGCTTCAGGGATGTTTCAGCTCAAAACGTGGAAGTTCCACAGCAAAAGTCAGTAGGGTGGAAAAGTACGTACATGTCTGAGCCACAGCTGCAGATTCAGTTTGGATGTGATTAGAACTTATTACAGTCGTCCAAAGCAACACTAATTTTCAAGAAAATTAACTTTCTGCTCCATTTCTTTTGTGAGCTGGTGCTGGTTATCCTCATAAGGGCTGCCCATCAGGCAAGTGACTGCTTTGGTAATGATAGAATAGTTCATATATAGGGTATGTAACATTCCTAAATTTTTAAGTGATTTGGACTATTAAAAGACAGAGAACAAATCTGTAGGTTTGATTTTATTGACAATCAGTAGTGCCTTGCACCAGCACAGTATTTTTTTCATTTGGAAGTATCCCAATTTAAGACATGCATTTATGCTGAAATTTGCTAGGATCAATGTATTGGGATATTCATCCACCACTGAAATGCTGCTGTGATGCAACATGGCAGCTGCTTACAGCAGGAAGCAAGGGAAATGTCTCTAATCAAAGCTGTAGTGGGAAGTGATTGGCAGAACATATTTACCCTGAAGATGGGTCTGTCCTGCCCGGCACAGTGGGTAATCCTGACTGGGGCTTTGGCACGCCGCGTTAGTACAAACGCAAACAACTATTCATTCTGAGACATAGTTAAAGCACCAGGATTAAATTTCTCGGCAGTCTTTTGTAAACTGCCTCAAATCTGTGTTGACCACGGCCCCTTCTCCCTCAGGACAGCGCTCTGTTCCCCTCAGAAGCTTGCCTGGGAGGAGAGGGAGCCGTGTCCCACCACTAACCCCCTTCCTGCAGCAGCTGCTCCTGGGAACTGTAGCAGCGCTGCTCGCTGTGAGACTGGCTGGGAAAATCGAAGGACTCTGGCTGGGTGCCACTGCTTGATTTCCATAATGCTTACTTAATATCATAAATGCACAAAGCCTACAAAACATCAGCAAAGCTGTGAGGCCAGATAAAATCTGTTTCCTAGGACTGATCTGTGCAGTGCCCGGCTGATGGGGAGAAGCTTCCCGGGAGGTTTCCAGCCCTCGGGATTCCAGAGGAGCCGTGGTCCCAGATGCTGCTGCTGCGGCTGTCCCGTAGCAGCTTGTGAAGAAATACCAGTATCAGGCCGTGGCTTGCTGCTCATCCGCTCCTCTCACAACACAAGGAGGGTGTCATTCAAAACAGAAAATAGCTGCAGTTCAGCACGGGCTTGGCGCGAAAGGACCAGGCAGGGCACGTCGCAGGAGCCCTCCTGGCATTGCGCTCTGCTGAAGGCTGGCCGGCGGGGGGATGCTGGCGGAGCCGGCCGCTCTCGGGAGCCCGACAACGGGCTGCATTGTTTCTGGGCCTATCAGTTGGTTTCTGATTCACCCGCAGCCAGCGCGCCATGCTCAGATCACAGCTGGCCCGAGGACACGCTTTCCAGTGCATTTAGCGCCTGGAACAGGCCCAGGTTTCGGGAACACATGGCGAGGAGGAGGGGACAGCTGTGAGACCGAGAAGGGAGCTGATTTTTGCCTTCCCTCAGGATGAGCTTTTCTTTCATAAGTTTGATTGCATTAGCAGTATTCAAGTTGGTAAAGTTAATTTGAAGCCTGTTTAGATTTGGAAGGAGGGAGGACAGAGGCAAAGGGGGATCGGATCGAACAGGCAGTGGGTGTCTGCCTGGCAACGTGCCCCCATCCAGCACTGCCCTGGCCCACCGCTCAGCGGAGGATCTGCTTGTGACAGCTCTTAGGTGGCTACCAAGTACTCAGCCTGTGTCCTTGTTCAGCTCGCAGCTTTAAGACAGGTCTGCTTGCCTCTAGCCAGAGGTTGATGTGGCTGCCCCATCCTCGTGGGGTGTACCTGGCAGCAGCTGAGCTGGCGAGAGAGGGAATATCATGAGTGTGACTGGGGATGGAGGTGGACTTCACTGCCAAGCCGACCTTTTCATTTATCTTTGCAGCACAGAGCTTTTGAGCGATTCCTGACTTTTTTGTTCAGATTTCCTGTTAGACAGTAAACGTACCATTCCTCATTTCCTGTCCTACGCTTCCCTGTGTATTGTAAACAGTTTTGCTGTTTCACCTAGAGGTAGCTGCAGTTCAGGGAGGAATGAAGAGGTGCCTGTCTGTTTGCAGGTCCTTTAAGTAAATCTGGAATCTCCTTGTCATCCACCAAGTCCTCCACTTCCCAGCTTAAAGTTTCATCTCTCTTTGCCTTTCTTCCAGAGCTGATCCAAGAAAGGCAGCTGCAGTTGTGTGGGCTGCCATCGGCTTCTCTGCTCCACTGCAGAACTTCAGTAATGAACTATAGCTTGTCAGGGAAATCTGCAGTTCCCTCCCTATGGCCTATACCTCGTAGGCCTATAAACTACTTTAATACTTGAGAAAGTCGATCTGTTAATCAGCAAAAGTAATAAGCCAACTTTTTTTCTCCTTCCCCTTTTAGGGCCCCAATTCTATACTGTCATAGGACTTAAACATAGAAAAAGACCTGCAGTGTAATCGAGTCTATCTCCTGTAGCGAGGGGTTGTTCTCTATTACAGGTTTTTTATTATTATGTCAGTCTGATTTCAAATGAGCTCTGCTGCATGATTTACACATTCTTTTGAAATATATTTAGCCTAACACATCCCCACATCTAGAAGATTTTCGTGATACAGTTATCTCAATGTTTTCTCCAAATATTAATCCAGTTTCTCTCATTTAAACCTTTGCTCTCCTGCAGCATCGTTCATTCTACCAAAAAAAACAATTCCATTTCCCTTTAAAGGGGCTAGGGGGACAGCCAGTCTGCTATTTGGCCTGGCTGCTTTCAGATCTCATTTCTCAACCCCACCCTTCCCCTTCTCTGAGGAGGAGGGGCAGTCTTCATATTTTCCCTTTAAGCTGAGCTATGAAAAACAACTGTTTGCCAAAATCTTTCACCTTGGCCATATACACTCACAGATGTTTTCTGCAGCATAAACAGAGCAGCAAAGAATGTCGGGGCACGGGGGAGGCGAGGTAGTTGGGCTGGGGGAGAGATCGTGCTGGAGAATTGCCGTCCCAGCCGCTCGGCTGTAGTCTGCCTTGCAGAAGTGCACAAGAGCTGCTCCGACTGCTCAAAGAGCAGAGCCAGCTGTAAAATCATGCACAGCTTGATATAGCATGAGCATTCAGCCATGCAGTCTAAACATATGTAACGCACACGTCACTGTAACATGTGTGCAAATTAAGAATAGTGACAAATCTGGCTGGTAAGACCCGAGTTCTCAGCTGTTCTTCAGCCATTTCCCTGCCCCAACAGAGACAGTGCTTGGGGCATTTGTCCATTCTGCTATCTTTTGGACCAAAGAAACTGTCCAGACAACTGTGAATTAGGTTCCAATTCCTGGTTTTGAAGGTGAATGATTTGGAGGGAAGGAAAGCAGGAACCATCGGGACTGGGACCTTATGTGAAAAGGAGATGCTCTTCCTAAAAGAGTAACTGGTACTGCTGATTGAATGCTAAGCATAGTCATGAGTTCAGTAAGGTCCTGATGAGATTTTTGACAGCAGGAAATGGTGGCAATGATGTGGTTGTTCAGCTAAGCTTCTGTGTTGTCTCAGAATACTGCTTTGGGCCAGCAGAAAAGTTTTTAGTGTAAACAGAGTCAGTTCTTGTTTAGGAGCGTTGAAAGCAAATTCATAACGATCAGTGTAAACCACTTGGTGCAGATGAAAGGGGTCAAGAATGTGGGCAATTCTTAAACAATTTGAGGCTTGGGAGGGAACCTTAAAATCTCTCCTATGGTCACATACGAATCACAAAGAACATATTGGTCATGTTTGTGTATATCCCAGAGGATCAATTTGTGAGCTGGTGCATATGCTGGTGGGTTGAGAGGCACCAAAACAAAGGGGACCATGGTTGGAAAGATTTGCATACTAAGGAAAAGAATGTGGAATGTATGTATTATGTGTAGTAAGAGTGTGGAACTAATGGCTTATGACAGGGATACAACTATGGAATTAATGTGTTTTGGCAGCCAGGCATTAATATGGAATGGACAGTTTTGGAGGAAGCAGAACGGGAGCACATAAGTAGTTGAGGTTAGTCCCTTGCACAGGAGCTGTATTGAGAGGTTTCTTGCAGACGTATATGTGAGAGTGGACACAGTTTATCCTTATATCATTGTTAGGAAGTAGATAAAGATCTTTATTTGTATTTGTAGGGTGTGAGAAGCTTTTCCTCTCTGTTGAGTTGACATGAAGAATCCTTTTGAGTGCATAGCCTGCTGTTTTGTGTGGTTGTGATTTAACTGCCGTCATAGTTTCATTGTTTAAGGTTCTATTAAATATATTAGGCTTTTCTATGGAGAAAGTGGAGATAAATATATCTAGGGCTATCAAACATATGCTGTACTGGAGATAAATATTTTGGAGTTAATGATTGGATATAGCAGAGCACAAGATCTACTGCCCTAAGTACCCACAAACATTCTTGCCAGCTTAGAGCATAATGAAGTTGGTTCATGCTTCATGGGGCTCCCAGGAAGCATCACTAGTGCAAGTACCAGGGTTGTGTCAACAAAAAGCTCCTGAGAAACAGCCCCCATTAAAAAATCAGCATTTACCAAAATAATCTCATTCTTTTGAAACTTTTCTCTGCCTACGTAGATCTTATGTTAAGGCTCAGATTCTTACCACAGCATTTTCAGCTGCTCGATATTTATTCAAGCTAATAAACAAGAGAAAATAATATCCAAAAGTTTTTTTTGTGTCACAAGAGCACTGCAGGAGGCTAAGACCTTTTATTTGCTGAAGCCTTGATTGCATAAGGGAATTGAGCAGCATCACTGTTCTATAAGTATTGCCACTTCATAAGCAGTATTTTGTAATATCTCTGCCATTCAGTCTCTGTTCAAGAGCAGACGTTAAACAAAGGTGTGGGAGGTCTCCACTCAAACACAGTTTGCTCTGCACAAACCATTCCAACCACACCAGGCTCAGTAGGTTTTACCATCAATGGGCATTCACTCTACAGAGTCCTTCTAAAACCTTTCTTGTCAGCTCAGCTCTGGGATCCATATGAGACTGAAGGTATCACACAACTGCTGGTTAGAAGGGACCTCTGGAGGTATCTAGTCCAACATTCTGCTCAAAGCAGAACTGTTGCCAGCACTTGAATAGGTCAGCTGTGACTTTGTCTAGCCAAGTCATGAAAACATTCAAGGATGGAAATTGCACAACCTCTCTGGGTAACCCGTTCCAGTATTGTACTACTCTCCCAGCGAAAAGTTTTTTCTGATGTTCAATGCAAACCATAATATAAGATCCTGCGTATTCATTCTGACATATTTTAAAGACACAGACCTGGAATGAGATGTGCCTCATTCTTTGAAGTTCATATCCATCGCTCACCATCATAGCTCTGTTGCTTCACCATCAGGTTGCTTCTGTGTTGCTTCCACCAGTCCTTACAGCTACATGTCACATAGCAAACAGAGCTGAGGTACAGGCAACTAAAAACAGGAGCTGAAAGCTGACGAGCACTATCAAGACAGTAGCTTGTTCACTTGAACTATTTTTGCATCTACTGATTGTAGAGTAACATTACCCAAAAGAGTCACTACAGAACCATGGATGACATGTATAGCACAGACGATAGGCTTTTCTCTGGTTACTCTGTCTTAAGCCTAATGCCTTATATTTGACCAAAGGAATTCCCAAGATGCTGTGATTTGGAGATGTCAAGAAATGGAGAACATGGGAGTACTTTCCCATTCCATTACTCTAGCCTGGCAGCAGCCTTGCTGAGGAGCTGGTTGCAGTGTTGGGATGGGACTGCACTGAGATTGCTTGTGGCTGCTGTGAACCTTGGCTTGTAATTTTATGGCTTTGGGGGAGCATGTTAAATTTCAGCCGCCCCTCACAGTACAGAATGGCACACAGCAGCACTACGTAGCCCTAGGTGTATACTACTAAAGGTTCGTAATATCTAATACAAAACCCAGCAATTAGTCTTTTTCATCCCTCTGATTACCTATGCATACATTGATTAAAGTCACTCCTGTGCTGTCTCTTTTGTTTGCAGGAAGTCGTGTTGAAATTTCAAAAATATTTCCCTTGCAGCTGTAGTTTCTTACTAGAAGGAAAGGCTGTCTTGAGAGCTGATAATAGAAGAAGTGTTTCTGCCTTCTTGTCCCCTGTCCCACTCCCCTGCTAGAGACACCAAAATGTCATCCTAAAATTTATGACGAATGAATCAGGTGTTTCTTTACTTCCTAAACAAAGTGTCCTTCCCACTTTCCTTTTTCTACCAGAAAGTTGTCTCCTTCTGTTTTCTTAGAAATAAGATAACTTTCCTTTCACAGCCAAAACTTATTTCTGAAGAAACAGCTTAAGAAATGTTTTCAAGATGATCCCCACTTGAATCATCAGCACTGTTTCCTGCTTCACCCTCCACCCACCCTGGAGTTCTCCCAGCCACATACCTGACCTGAACCTAATTAGTTGGTGAGAGTTAGAAAGTTTGCCGCCCGTGGTGTGGCTGTGGGCCAGGCAGGCAGAGTTCTCTGTGCCTGGTACTATAATTGTTGGGAAATCTTGCTTGATGGACAGAAGGTTATTCTGTTGTTTGGGTGGTGGTGTGGTTTTTTTTTTTTCAACAAAGGTCCTGGAAATGTGCAGGAGCACATTTTGGAGCTCATAAATTTGAGTCTTTAGAGGCAGAAGGAAGCCCATGTCTTTAACATTGCTGACAGACAAAGAGTATCAAGAGCAGTTTTACTTCCAAGAGTGTTTAAAACAACCTTAACACATTTTGTCCTGCTTTTTCAAAAGTCCTTATTATTTTCTGAGGTCTGTTTATGCCTCTTGTCTTCGTGACACAGTGGAGTCTTTGTTAGGTGAGAGGAGAAGTATATATTACTAGAACAGTAGGACTTGCTTCTCTGCTTCTCTTTACCAAAACAAGGGGCTAATTTTGCAACATCATCTCTTACCAACAGCCCTATTGAACAGTCCTGTTGACCTCTTCAAAGGGGCTTGTGCCCATAAGGATTATGGCATCAAGTGCTGCTCCTAGGCTGAGATACAGCCCTAGGAATCAAGAGAGGTCTGGAAGGATCCTCCTGCCTTCACTGGAGATATGGAATGGGCCATATGTCCTTCCACCATGCTGTTACTACTGCTCTGCATAGGGGAGGAACAAAACACAGCCTCATGGTATGGGCCGTTTAATTTGAAACTTGTTCAACTGTACTTTTTCCTCCCCTCTACTAATGGCCCTGTAAATTTTCCAAGGAATGTACTACTGAACAATAAATGTGTCCATTTGTTTGCTTGGATATTGTAGTGCTGTAATCTTCTCTCCCTCCTGAATCATCAGTTTCAATATCCATCAACATTTTTGTTGGGGAATGAAGTACTCTGAAAGCAAATGCCTAACAGGCACTGGAGAGTGTGAATAACTAACATTAAAACCATTATATCAGTGGCTTTCATTCCATTGTCTATGTATCCATCAGGGTCCAGTGACTGCTGAGGAATCTGCAAAAGATAACTGAAAACAGCAAAAACATTTTCAGGAGACAAATTCATAACGTAGTCGTCAGCCACTCCTTTGGAAAATGGCTGCTGTTCTGGGTAATATCTGCAAATGGGCAGAGACCTGAACAGCAGGGAAGAAATGATCGGGTGTAGATCACAGTCGTGTATCCAACCTCAGGGTGCTAGGGGTGTTTGGGAATTGTTCCCATCTGATAGCAATTTAGGCACCGTTATAAACGAGTTGTTTCTGTCAAGGTCCTTGAGAATGGATGGCTGCATCACAAAAAACAGCTTTACGTTTTGGATTAAATGGATTGATGATGGTAATCCCAATAGAAAAAGAATAAGAGGAGAACTGTAATGGGAGCTCAGCAAGCCTCTCAGCTCTGGAATTGTTCCACTGGTTGAGGGAGTGGTGGGAGCGGACTGAACGGGTCTTGAGCTTCCTGCATAAAAACTGTATTCAACTTTATTTTTTATCAACATTAGGTTTATGTAAAAACAAAGGCTGCAAAAGTTAGTTGGTTCAAAAGCCCCCCGTTCTGGAAATGTGCTCCTACCTTTTCTGTTCTCTTTGGAAATTATTGTTTATCCAGCATAAAAAAATTCATGGACAAATTCTGCGTTCAAGATCTGTAAACCTGATCACTGTCTTAAAAACCCTGGAAGCAATGGCTTTGTTTATCTCCAGAAGTCCAAGAATAAGATGATTTTGCTATTTTTAATCTATCCGGAAATATGCAAAAAAGAGAGCTTAATTGCAAACAGACCAAACCTTATATAGGAAATGGGTACGTCCCTTGGGGGCACCTAAAAAGTGAATGTCTGAAATTAAATTCATACACTCTTCTCCCTTGCTCCCTGAAGCACGTACTCTTCTAATGAAAGAGAATGCTGTATGCAAGCATCATATCCCAGTAGTTTCTTTCCATTATAACACTCTGGCTATCTTCATATTCAATTAACAGATGTTTCCCAGCATGTGCGAGCTCAAGGTGACTAGTTGTGTGTGTCTGTAATGAAATCATTAAAGAGGACAGAGAAAAATTAGAAAAATAATGGCTCCATTACGAAGATCTTAATTTGGTTACCAGAGAAAAACGAAGCAGGAACATTGTGATTCCAAGATCTCACCCACACTTTTCTCAGGAGAACGCTACCACACAGAGCCAACAAACAACAGGAAAACTTTTTATCATGAAAGTAGTTCCCATCACCTGCCCAGTGATTCTGAAATCAAATCGTACCCTATGGTAGGTTACATACATCCTAAGGTGGACCAGACACGGTTAGCTTAACTAACAATCTCCCCACCCAGGAAAAAAAGGAACGGCATTGTTTTTGTACAGTCACAGGAGCAGGCTCTGACTGGCAGTGCCATTTTACTGGTAGCTCTTCTACTACTCATCGCACGACCATTGAACACATCACGTGTTACTCTCTCTAGATGTGCCCTACTGTGCGTCACGAAGCTTGGCTAGAGCACTGGACCAAAGCTGTGCTCCTGCAGGTTTGGAAGGAAGCTCATCCCAGAGCTCCTCAGGCATCTGCACTGATGCCCATCTATTAGTAGAGCGTGCTTTGCTGTACTCCTACAAGCTGAAATGGCTCAGCTGGGCTCCCTCAGGTACTCCAAGGCCACCTGAAGAGCATACCACATTGCTCCTGCCTGTTGCATACTTGCCGTCAGCGCAGAAGGATTTGCCATGCCCCACGCTATCAGTAGCCACTGCCGTGCTCTCTGGGCCACAGTGTCTCCCGAGTCTGAATCCTGGCCTCTGGATTTTGTGGTCTGATAGCCGTAACAGTCTGGGTAACATCCTAAATGCTGAGTGGCCTGCTGGCAAGAGCGCACACAGGGGACCCAAGATCTGTAGATTTATTGCTTGTAAACCAAAAAGTATATTAAAAAAAGAAGAGATAAAAATAGATGGGGAGCTTGGGGACCGGAAAGGCAGCCAGTGGAGATTAGATGCACTGCTGGTTGACTCATCCAGCTTGTTTTATTGTAGCACAGTTCCAATAACGGCTGTATTATTTCAGCTTATGTGCAGTGAGCAGACATTTGTTTTGCATCGAAGCTTTTTCACATAAATGTGCTCCATTTTTCATTTCTCCTTGCATTTCCCAGTGTTTCAGCTGGCAATTGCAAATGGGAGAGGTGGTGGCTCCAAAGGAATATTAGCCAACTTCTCAGCTGGTACAAATCAGCAACACCCCCTGGTCTTTAATAGAGCTATGCAGCTTTATACCAGTTGAATCTGCCCCAACTTTTCTTTTAAAACATGTCCCACCTTATAAAGAGCTGTGTTTTCTTCAGTGATGGATTCTGAAAATAATGAAAAGTGCTGGACTGACTGCCTCACAGAGCATGTACAGTGTGCATCTTGGCAGGATCAGCTTTCTAGTGTGTGGCTGTCTTCAATCCGGGGGACTTTTTGCCAGAGAGCAGTAAGAGCCCGTCACACGCTGTCTGCTGGACCTGGGCTGTGGTCTGCTGTCCTGCCGAAAATCTGCACGCGGGTCACCCTACATGTTAGCTCAGTGCCTCACAGCATTTCTAGCCCCACTTCATTTCAATTCATTAAAATTTTTCTGTGTCTGCGTGTAAGTGGCTATAAGGAGCAGTTACAGTGAAAATATGTGGAATGTGTGTCAGGCTTCATTAGCTGCTCACAGCTTGCTTCACGGCTTGAAAAGCGCTGCCCTGCCAACTTGGGCTGCAGTCAGAGGCAGAAGAGTTCATTAGAAATGGCTCTGGAAGCAACCACAGGGAAGGAGAAGAGCTGTTTACCTGAAGCGATATGAAATCGGGTGGATCTATGTCTGCGTTAGAGGCTGTGCCGAGATGGTAGTGCTTTGCAGCTCCAAAGGTGCAGGCAGACTGAGGGAACGCTTTGGGTTCTGTGCAGCTTTTTAGAAAAGACTGTTTAAAGGTGGTTTCTTGGGACAAAACCTGGTGAACAGGTGGGTCACTTCTGGCCCGTGTTCCTGTGCATCTTACTATCAACTCTCGAGCAAGCCGGCCTCTGCCATATGGACTATGCAGCTGTATATTTTTACTGGGATTTTGCTAATGTTTTAGTTGAGATGTTTATTTGCATGTTGCCTTCATTTCTCTACACAAATTACACAGGGTAAGTGGCATGGACTATATAGCTGTGTTAACTAGAAAAAGTGCCTTTATCTCCTCCCTGTGTTTTGGTGGGTTTTTTTGGCTGCAGGGAGGTGGGAGGGAGAATCTGCTAAAATGTGATTTTGATTCATCAGAATCTTCTATCTTACTGTAGAAACTGCATGGTCACAGGCTTCTCCATGGCCATCTTGTGTAGTGGTGTGTACAGTTCATAGCCCATCCCTAGCACAGACACACAGATCCTTAAAAAAAAAAAGCAATTGAAAATCCAGTTTTGACATTCAAACAGCTATATAACCAAAAAGAAGGTCCAAGTTGATCCCCAATCAATTTCTACATGTGCTTATGAATAAAGTTACAAGTACCTTGTTATCATCAACTATTTTCTACAACACAAAAAAGAAAAAAAGGCTCAACTGTTTTTTTTTTCATAAACTTGTCAAGCTCATCGAGCTCTGATGACAGTCACTTACAGGAATAAATGGTGAGGTAACAAGAGCGTTGTGTAGGATTGAGGTAAATTTGGGTCTGAAATAAATGAAGACCTCCATAAGAGGTAGAGTTAGGAAATAAGTGTGTGGGAAAATTGGAGTGAGTGAGAAGGCAGCAGGGAAAAGGAAGCCACAGTACAAATTAAAGATTGCAAGTAACAGGGCCGGGTGCCAAGAGCCTCAGAAAAGAAAAGAAAAAATATCCTTGATTAGCTAAACTGTTTGCTTTGCTATATAAAAACTGACCTCCTTGAGGAGCCCTGAGCCCTGGCCTCCTGGGTGTCTGAGTACGTGCGGGCAAGCCACTGCCATGCCGATGGCAACACAAATACTTCAGCAGGAATATTCTGCCCCACGGATTTCCAGTCAGGCCAGGTGCAAATGCTTCATCTGGCAGGAGCTCTGCCCACGTTAAGCCAACAGCGCCTTACGTTTTATGCAGCCTGGCAATACACACTTTCCCTTTTTCCCCCAATTGCTGCAATAATCCCGGTTCCATTAGCTATGTGTGAATGTGTGTGTTGAAGGGAACCTCTGTCTCTCCGAGCGTGGCTTTGGAGGGGGCAGATGAAGGGCAGAGCCAGCATGACAAAAGCCCACTCCTCCAGCCAAGCTCAGCACAGCCGCAGGAGGGACAGAAGTGCTTTTCCTCCATGCTGAGGTCTCCACAGACCTAGTTCTGGCTGTAGAAGCCAGCGGGGCAAATCTGCTGCCCACAGCCCCTCTGGAAACAGAGAGCTCTGTCTGCTGCTCTCCTCAGGAGTCCCCATTCCCCGAGGAATATCTCCATCCTCCTGCCCCAAGGGCTCGAGAGCCTCATGGAAAACCAGAGACCAGGCTTGACAGTCACCATCTTAATGCAAATGCTCATTACTGTCATCATTTGCATTAGGCACTGTTATTAATAATGTTTTCCTTCTTCTCATCCATTTACAATGGCATCGCTGACTTGTGGGGGAAATTCTAGAGCTATGGGGAATGTGCTTGAGCACCTAACGCTTGGTGGGTGTGCTTCCAGTGCCTGCTGGTACTTCTGAACACGAGTTGTTCTGTCCTAGACACACATGAAAGAGGACCCATCACAGGCAGAGCTGCTCAGAGAGCACAGACAGGGAGAGTTATATATGGAAACATCAGCTCAAACCTTTTGTCAGCAATTCCCTCACTTTTACTTGCAAAACTGTTACTTATTCTCTTAACCACCCCTTTTGCTCCACTCCGAAAATGCAAAAATCTACCATGTACAATTTAAGTAACATAAAGACCAAAAGAGAAGAGCTGTTTTTTAACAGCAGAGGATGGAAGAATTGCAGGACTTCTTTGTAACGGAACAAGATTGAAACAAGCAATGTTTAACATTTGTAAAAACTTCTAGGGCTGAACTTCTCTAAACCCCTCTGTTACAACCCCAGTTTTATAGATGGAGCAACAAAGAGGTGGTTGTATTCACAAGGCCTCTAGAAGGCCTGTAGACACAGAGCTCAGTTCCTGGAGTGGGAATCTATATTCAAGCTTGGGACTATACCTCACTGTCATAAGTTGTTACCACATGAGTATCTAATTGCAGGGTTTTTTCTATAAACCAAAGCTTCTAATCTACGCTGAATCATTTGTTGGGGCAGAGAATGTCCTATCTGGCCTTTAAAATGCACAGGGCTGCAGGGAGTACAAAACATGCCCGTATTAAACTGTTCTAGCTGTCTTTGTTTGAGTATATTAATAAAGATGAGGAAGGTCAGATGGAGGCAGGTTGCCTTGAGTGCAAGGCTTCTGAACATTTGAGACTTGCTGTGCTTACAGGTGTATTCCAGCATCCTCTCTGAGGAAGAAAACAGATTTTAAACCCAGGCAAAATCAAGCAAGCTTAACTCAGGAATGTGAGAGCACGATATCAGAGGGATGTCACTAAAAAAGGAGGAAACAATGACAACTACTTTCTGTTCTTACTGCACTGTTCATCCAGGAATATCAAAAGTCTTCCAAAATGCCAATGAACTCTCAGTTCACCCCTTTGGATGTCTGAGTGCTACTGTCTGCATGTTACAGATGAAGAAAGAAAGGCACAAGAGGCTGTGCAGCCATTGCGTAACACAGTGGCATTCGATTTTGGGTGAAGCTGCCTTGTGCAGTCAACACACGCCTGATTCAGACATCATGTGATGTCTAGTTTCGGTAGTATTGTCCATGGCCAAAGGTGGTCCAGGGCTTCTGATCTCCTTTTTTACCTACTAGGCAACACAGTCATTTTAGTCCTTTATACAGGGTTCAACAAAAGGGGAGAGCAAGTTACCAAATTGTTCCTGATTTGAGGCTTCTCAGTTTGAAGAACTTGAAACTGTTGATGTATAGGTTGGTTGGTTGTGCTGATGAGGTGAGATGTTCCAGAGGCAGGAGAGCATCAGAGTAGATGTTGAAGGCAGCCAGAAGTCCGAAGGAGGAGACAAGGAGACTGTCATGCACCAGAACACAGTGCCTAGGACATGCTACTTTAAAGTACACCCAGTATTCAAAACCATACTAGTGCCGCCAAAATGCAGGCAGCCCCGTATTAACTGGGGAGAGAGAAATGGAACATTAATAGTTTCTGAGCATGAGCAAGCTGCACGCACAGGAACAATTTCCACTGCAAGTTTTTAATTCTTCTGGCTTTTTTGAAAATATCTGCCTGCTGTTCCAGCACGATCAGAACGAAGGCATGGGATTGCAGTATGATTGGCATAGCAAAAATAGGAAAACAACAATATGAAATGGGAGTTTGTCACATAAGTAGAGTGTATTAAACTGATTCCATACAGTATTTTCATCCCAAAGTGCTTGAGAAGTTTGTGAAGTCACTTCCCTGTGACTCAAATGTAGCTACCTCTGTGCTGAAATGCAGTTGTCCTCATTGTGCATCCAGTGCTTAAGCTGCTTGTGAAAGATTTGCTTTATTATGCATCTGGTTTCATCCGGCTGTTCATAATAAAATGAAGGCTTTGCAGCACCTGATTCAGATTCACAGAGTGGAAAGGGCAGTTATTGATGCCAGAGGTCCTAAAATCACTGAGTTTTCCAAATCAAAATTCAGAAAAGTTATGTTAATATGCAACTGCAAACAGTTACAACCAACCACATAAACGTTGCTTGGTGAATCCTGAGGAACTGGCAGCATTGCTTGCATCTCTAGAGCTGGAAAATCTCTGCTACAGTTGTTGGAGTGGCAGGTCATTTTGTTACGTGTTTGCTGTGTCCTGGACTCTGTTTCTTTGCTATTCTTCCATACCCCCATGACTCAAGCAGAACCCTTGAAGATGGCAAGGAGTTGAAAGACTGCAGGAATGAAAAGAATTTCATTTTATTTTTCTGTCAAGCAAAATGTCAGTAGTTGGCATTTTTCCTTCATGTGTTCCACCTTAGTATATCAGACCTAAAACCAGATCACAGCCTAATTCCACACTTTTGCTCAGTAGTTACCAACTTCTTTTGATACTATTTCCTACCATCTCATTCGATTAGCAATAATGGGAACTAGAGTGGTAGAGCCAAATCTGTACTGTACTGAGGATGCCTTGCATTTAGTTATTCCTACTACATTAGCAGATACAGTTGTGTAGTAACAATAAACTTGATACACCCTGCCATCTTTTTACTTCTAGGACCTTATAGTAAGGTTACCTCAGAAAAATAGAAATAACAATCAAGAGAGGGTATACAATTTCTCATACCTTTATTCATACTTTACCTGCAGTCAGGAACAAGGCTGAGAGTATTCTGTGACGGTCTCATATACTTTCTGCTGGATCTCATCCCCACCATAAGCAAAATTTTTAAGCAAATCATCACCTACAAAATCTAGCTCTGGACTTTGCATCATTGCATTTTCATCAAATGCTCTAGGGATTAAGTTTGAATCTGCCAAATCCCTCGTAATCTGCAAATCATAAATTTTTAACTGGAAAAAAAAAACCTTTGTGTTCATGAGGAGAGGGGGGTTGCCAGGCCATTTTGGCAATTGCAGCAAGTGGCTTATGGTCAGTTTTCTAACACAGGCTTCTCTTAAAATAAATAATAAAAAAAAAAGACAGGAAACCTTTTACGTTTGTGGACAAATGCCAAATCCTTCCTCTCTGTTTGAACGCACTGACACTCAGCTTTCGTTAGTATTCATTGCACAGAAATTACTGACCTGCAGTTCTGACCATATAGCTGCAAGAGGATTAGCCCAGTTCTCTTCTGGGGACGCCTCTGTCTCACGTGTGCTGCTAAGATACTTCAGGGCTGCATCCTTTTCCAGTTTCTGGAATTGTTGAGATTTGTAGTCAAAGTCTACTGGATGTTTTTGTATAACAGTGCCCTGGTGTTGTCAGGTCACGCAGCCAGGTTACACACACAACTCCAAGGGCTCCCATTCCAACAAGTCCTTGTGCCCACTGCTTCTGCACGCAACCCAGCTCCTCTGTAACCTTGCTGCATACATTGCTATGACGTCTCTCACCAGCGTTTTATATCTGTTGCAAGAAATTAGCATTTTTGCCTGTCTAACCCAGCTTAGTTTCTTCTCAGGGCAGCTCTGAAGCCTTTTTACTGTTATTCTGTTGTTTTTCTGTTTTCCTTTTTTTTTTTTCCTTTTTCTTTTTTTTTCTGCTGATCTTAACATCATCTGATCTGTGTAAATGCTGAAAACTTGGTCCATTATCAAACATCTGCTGTATTTTTGGAGAAATGTCTCAAGTTTGGTGAAGCAATCCAAATCACCAGAAACTGTGATTCTCAACTTGCACAAAATGCGTGCTCTGTTTTTTAAGGGTTTCTGCCAGACCCTGCTGACACATGAAGCATAAGAAAATATTTGGCATCAGCCACTTCCCCAGAGGTTTTTCCTCTTGTAGGTAGTGGAAAATGATCCCTCTGTACACATGTATTCAATTCTTTTAGGTCTATTCATAAGCAAAGGTTTCATCTCTTTTTTTAGTATACCCATTCTGATGGTTTCGCTATGCAGTTTGTGGTAATGAATATATTCACCTCCTTTTTTAGCCTCTGCTTCAGGGCACAGGGAACTATGCCAGGGTTGTAGGCTGTGGAGCAGTCCTCAAACTGTTTTTCAATGACTTGATCCCCTAGCTCTCCAAAGAGAAAGGCCTCTTGAGAAAGCAAAAGACTGGCTCCCTCTTCTCTTACATTATTTTTGAGTCTGTTGCTTACCTATCTGCTGACTTTCCAACCCCCTCGCAGGAATGAACTTACCACTATTAGTCCAGAGTTTTACCAGTTTCCACTGAGGCACAGCTGGTGCTCACGCTGCTGCTGGCAACGCAGGCTCATGCACCAGTAAGCGCCTTAGGGCCAAGAAATGTCACTGCCTTACCGGGCACTGGAGGCCCTTCATACCTCAGACCCTGAGCCCCCTGTGCCCTTTCATACTTCAGACACCCTCCTGAGCCCCCTGTGCCCCTTCATACCTCAGACCCTGAGCCCCCTGTGCCCTTCCATACCTCAGACACCTCCCTGAGCCCCCGGCCCCTCTCCACAGGGCTCGGTACTGCAGCCCTTCAGGGTGTGCGTCTCGTGGTGACACCCTCCAAAAAACAAGACAGACCCTCCTTGCTTGTGTTCTCTACCCAGGCATATGTCCAATGCCCCCAGTTACTGAGAGGGGACTCGGGGTTTGTTGCACTGAGCGACAGGGGGAAGGGCCTGCCATGAAACTGAGTGCGTGGTTCCTCTTCCCATCAAGTTCAGGGGAGGTTCAGCTCCCGGCCCAGCTTCGGTTGCCCGGGAGGCTCAACGAAGCAGAGTTGTAAAGCAGGCCAAATGCAAACGTTTGAAGCTCTGTGGCCCCTTCCAAGGGAACTATGCTGTGTCAAATCTCTACAGCTCACACTTAGAGCCATGTCACCATGGAACATGAGCACACAACTGTTCTTAGGAGAGAGAGAGCGAGAAAAAAATAATAAAAAGAGACAAAATGCAAAAGGCTTAGGAGGCCCCTGGTTTCCTTAATGGAATTAGCCCTTCCTTTATGAATTCCAGGGTTAGATGCTGTAAATGTGATTCACATACTCCCTCCCCTCACTAAAGCAGAAAGATCTGCTAGACACATGTTCGGAGTGGAGCAGGGGAAGATATGACGTGACTCGAGAGCCTGGAAGGCTAAAAGGAGTAGATGGGGGAGAGCTCTGCAGCCCTTGATCTTTGTAAGATTTACTGCCTTTGCCTCTTGCAAAGATCTTTTTTTCCTGGAAAATTGCTAGCTTCTAGCAATTTAAAAAAAAAATTGGCTGGGGCAGTAAACAAGATCTTTGAAGGGGGAAGGAAGCCAAGAGAAAGTCAGGCCCATTAGTCACGCAGCTGCATTTCCTGTCACAAAGGACCCCAGTTGAGTAATCACTCAAAATATGCTTGTTATTTTTTCCTATTTTATTTCAACTTTCAGCCTGCCAATATCTACTGTAAGAAAAAATTAAAACAAGAAAAAGAAAAAAAAATATTTTAGCCTCAGAAGGGAAAACAATGTAGAAAGAGACATTGATTTACATTATTTTTCCTTTTCTTTAATTTTCATAGCCTAAAAACACTTCAGTCATGTGACAGAAATGCGTGTAGCACAGAGTGGGTCTGAGGCAGTCCTGGTGTTTTCAGGGCACATAATTTCAGCATGAGCGTGAGTGTCAAAGTTGCTAGTCTCCACATCCAGCTGCTACCATTAATTCATTGTACAACCTTGATCAAGTCATGTAATAATTTATCTGTCATTTATTTTGGCCATATGAAAGGTAAAGATGATAATAGCTTCTGCATAATTGTTTTGTCAAGCTTCATTAATAATGCTTGTAAGTAACATTGAGTCTTCTGATGAAAGCTTTGTCCACTGTTTGTCTGAAGGAAAATCAAGTGAGGATTGAAAAGACATAGACTTGTAATTTAAAGCAGAACATTCTTATAAATATATTTAAATGTATAAATATATATATATTTTTTATAAGATGTTAAAATAGGAACAAGGTTATGAAATAGAAGAAGGAAAATCTTGCTGACGCTCTCTCTTGAGACACTCAAGGCAGAAGAATAGAGCAAACGTGTCATAGGGAACAACCCCTTTTGCAGTGCTGGAATTGAGCACGTCACAGACTGACTATACCACTTCCCCATGTCTAGATCTTGGATTAAAAGATGCTGTCTCTGGTCAACCTGGTACCAGCTTCAAAAAGAAGCCACAGATACATGAAGAAAGTAAAGCTGAAAAAATACTGTTTTTCCAGATTGCTGCAAAGAAAATACCTCTTTTACCAACAAACACAACTCCAGAATACCAAATCCCACATTTTATTTACTCAAAAGTAATGAGTGTGGTGACCAGGCCACCTATAAAGAATGACCGTAAGTAAGCATCAGGGCAGCTGACAGTTTGTAGCCTACATTCCTGATTGGGGTACCTGACTATATGGCTATATGAAAATGATTACAAAGGAATAAATTCCTTTTTGTATTGCTGTATAAGTAGACAGTAGGTGATTGCAGTTTATGGTACATAATAACATGACTTCAAATACTGCACAAAAAATGAAGCTTACATTTGCATTTAAGTGACTAGTAATGTCATGTAATTCTCTAATTTGCACACATTTGATACCACAGATGTGCAACGTTTTTAAAGCCACAGCTTATGAGCAGATGTGATTTACCCAGCAATGTAAATCACAGCTTCCTAACGCTAGTTAAAGGGTGCAAACACAAACAAATGTGAGACTTACACAATTTGGTTTAAGAGAGATTTTGAAATGCTGTTTGCATATATTTTGTAAAGCAATTCAAAATAATCATATGTGCTTATTTACACTGAATGGAAAAGTAAGACTCGTGTGAGTCATGATCCAAATATGAAAAATTCTGCTCCAAATTATGTTTCTAAAGTTCATCCTTTGTCTTTGCAAATGGCAGGCAAGGCGAGCTGTGCTCCTCGATGGGCACACAAGTGTACACTCCCTGGTTTGTGGTCAGAGCTAACACCAAGCCATGGGGGCGGTCTGCTACTCTCACACCAGATGACTTTCACTGCTACATATCCCAGACTACTGAATCCCCACATCATCTAACATTCTGTGCAACAGCCATAGTTTTGTCCCTAAAACTTTCTCTGCTGCGATGTGGGCTTATAAGTCCATTTTCAGTGATTATTGTTATCCTCACAGTTTAGAAATTATATACTGGTAAGTATAAATGAGTGGAAATAATTAGTTTACAAGAGCAACATCACCTTTGAACATTTCCTTTTATGAGTACCACTGTATATTATCATATTTCCTATACTACTGTTATAGGTATGTATAAATCACACTAGCATCTGATATATCAGATGTAATAAATAGCTACCTATAGAATTAATTATACCTGACCAGTACTTGGGTAGCAACCAATAGTTATCTATTTACCTACCTGTTTATCTTAGGATATGTATGGCTCTATAGTATCTGGGTATCTCCAAACCTCTGAACTTTTGATGTACTTGTTCTCTCCACGCAGGCCTGATGTAGATTAGTACAATTGTATATGTGTATGTGTGCCAGTAAAGTCCTAAGATGAATGACTAACCCAGAATAGCCTCAGAAGTGTATGGCCTCTTGATTCACCTGCTGGATGCAAAGAATTTCTCTCTTGCATAGATGGGAAGCTGAGTCATAAAGAAATAGTTACGTGCCCATAAGCACATAGATAGCAACAGAGAGGGAATCAGCTCATTGTATACAGATCCTACAGATCCAGATCCTACAGATCCATTGTATACAGTCCCTGGCTGTGTGTATTAAATTACTCTTTCCTGTCTTCAGTGAACTGATCATATTTGGTAAAATCACCAGCAGTTGTTGCTAGTTGCAGTGTGGTACTTCTGTGATGTGCATGGAGGGGACCTAGAAAATAATTGCTTATTAAGAAGCTACATTAAACAGCAAACAGGGCAGTTGCTTAGTACATTGACAACTGAACTTGTCAGCCTTTCTGCTGAACTGCTGCATGAATTTGGGCAATTCCTTCACATCCATATGCTGCCATTGCTCTAATTTAATACAGGGATAATAACACACTTGGAGCTTCAGGCACAAATATCGCTGTATAGTCCTGCTCCAATTCTCATTTAAGACAGTGAAATGAGAATGCAAAGGGAAGTTACAGGGACAATAGTATTTTTTTTTCCAATATTTGAATGAAGCTTCTGTGATACAACTCAAAAAATCTCAATCACTCCTAAAATGAGCATGGCTGGTAAGAAAATTTTAGCATTAAGTTGCATGCTGTCAGAGGACATGTTGATGCAGGACTGTCATGCTAGGAAGCGTGAAGGCTTTGCAGCTGTGATTTAGGGCTTCTGCACCCCTCAGCTATCCGCACTGGACAGGTCTGTTGTAGAGGTGCTTCTGGTCTGAGTAGATAGATACACAGACCTCAGGGCTGAATGGAACTTGCAATGGGGCCAGGGAAAACTAAAATAGAACTGAGATGTGGGGCCTGCTACTGCTGGCTGTAGTATCTTAACATCTGTTTAGATGCTGAAACAGAGTCCTCTGGGTCTGCCTCAGAGCTATTTTCCTCTCCTCCAAACACAGCATAGGATTGTGGAACTGAGCTACATGTAGCCAATTAACTTCACTTTCAGAGCAAAACTGACTACGAAAGAGTTAACCTGACTAATGGCAACACTTCAGTAAGAGTGAGGGAGGTGGAACTCAAGTCCCAAGTCTTAATAAAATGCAGGTGTTTTATTGTTAGGTTAAAAACTCCTAGTCTAAGACTCCAGCAAGCATTTAAAAACAAGGAAAAAATGTGCTGTTGAATAAGAAACTTGGAAAGGCAACAACAGGCCGTGCTAGGCATTTATGGAGAGTGCAGCATTCACTGGCTAAGGCCTACTGTAAAGTTCACAGAGGGGAAACAAAACACATAAATATTACATGAACGACACCTCTCACAACATGCATCTGGCCTCCGATGTATTACACCTGGGATTAACTTCTGACATTTTCCTTTCCACCGTCCTGGCTTTGCTCTTACTGCCCCCCTGCAGAGTATTTGTACAAGCACTCTCCAACTCTTCCTCCTTCTCATTTCCTGGTCTGTTTGTGGAACCTATGGGGTGACAGGCAGCGTGGACATCACACTCAGCTACTCTTGCAAATGCTTTTCTGTCAGGGATGGGACCTTTTTCTTTTAAAGAGAGAATGATTACTATTTTAGAACTATCTAGCTAAAAGAAGTTGTAAAGAAATCACTCATCACTGTGTTCTCTTTCCTTTTTCCTCCTTATCCCAAGGAAGCAGAAAATTTTGGGGAGCATTTTTCAGTAAACTACACCGAGTTTCGGTCACAAAGTTAAGGGATTGCTCTGAACTTCGAGCTCTATCTTCAAGTTCTTCATGTGTTTGGAGAACAGTAATAGTTATGACTTACTAAAGGGAAGTAGAAAATGAAGAACCAGAGAAATCTGAATGTACTTATAGTGTCCCAAGGTCTAAGACAGACAGGTGAGACACTAGCAGTACTAAGTGAAACAATAGACATAACATACAGAAAACTCTGACAGAGAATAAAAATGAAACTGATGGAGTTGTTGAGCTTATAAACATGAGTATGTGCGAGCTCTCATTTACATGGAGCAGAGCTCTTAGGACAGCCTGAGCAAATAATTCAGAAAACCAAGGAACAAAAATCAAAACCCTCTGTAATCACAGCCGGAAACCCAGAAACCCAAACAAGCCCACGTTGTGTGCCCTGCGTGCACCACTGCACTGAGTCCTTGCTGCTGTGGCTGTACCGGGCCGTCTGTACTGGTGGGCTGGAACGGGGGCATCAGGCAGGCACAGCAGAGGTGAAGAAGGAAGATGAAGTGTAGATCCAATCTCTTCTTCACACACCTTTGAGAATTACCCTTCTTGACTCCCAGCCATCATTGAAAACAGGTGTATTTAAAAAGAAGCTTCCTGTTAAGATGCAGTGGAAATGCAGACTGCAGTTTAACAGGGGGCCCAAGAGTAGAAATCTTCATTAAGAGTATCCCAGAAATCCTTGTAGGAATCTTTGTGTTGCCCTGGTTGTGTTCGAGACCAGACCCATGGGGACCATCAAGCAAGAGAAGTCTCTGTCAGCATCTGCTAGCTGCTCCTAATTTTAGATCTTCCCTGGCCTTCTCCTTTCCTCCTTTACTCGGTGAGACTGCTTTTCATCCCACTCCTACTCTCCTTTGCAGCTGCTGGTTCCTGTTACTGTCTTGTGTCAGCAGTTCTCAATCTTCTCAGACAACCCCGCTGTTGTTTGTGCTGTGCTACGTGAGGGAAACAACCCATGCTTTCTGTTCCCTCCTGAAAAGTCACCGCACCTCAAGCTCCAGCAAAGCTAGGCAAGTCCCTGTTCAGCACAAACCCTAGCCAAATCCAGCACATCAGATTGCAAAAACTGGCAGTGCCTCTGGTCTCAGTGCAGGGAAACATCCAAGATCAAAGCTAGAAGCCTGGCTTCTTTTTTCTGTCATCAAATTGGCCTTTTTTTTTTTTCTTTCTTTCTTTCCAGTCTTACAATTATTGTTATCTTTTCTGATGTGTGTTATCTCTGTGAGTCACTGAGAAGTAGTGGATAGATTTGCAATAATATATGTACAGCCAGACCAAAGTGTTCTCAAATTAGCTTGTCTCAACTTTGAAATAATAATGATGTCAGTCGCTGAAATATTTGAGACAAATACTTTATACTAGTACTAAGTATTAGAAATAATCACTAGCCTTTAGGTCTCGTTTCAGGAGTTGGACTCGATGACCCTTGTGGGTCCCTTCCAACTCGAGATATCCTGTGATTCTACGATTACCCTTGCAGATACTGTCAAATCTTCCATATAATACAAAATAGAGCAACATTATTCCTGTGCTGTAAAATTATCTTGTATTTGACTTAAAGAACTGACTGATGATCTTAGCATCCTGTTTCTTATTCCTCTGTCTTTGCATGTTAAAAGTTCCCCTTCCAAATTTCATTTCCCTTGTGTATAGTTATTTTAAATGCCTGAAAAGAAAAAAAAATCCTTTACAGCTTTCTTCTTTATGTATAAAATGATGTTGTTAACTACTTGTAAAAGAAACAAAGATCTCTGTTGGAGAGAATAATAAATAAGTAACTCATTGCAGGGGAAGAGGGGAGGAGGGTGACAAGACTGAGATTTTGCCAATAACACAGAGAACAGAAAAGATTAAATTCAGAATATTCAAAAAAAAAAATCAAAACCTTTGCTTTTCTGCTGCCCTACCTATAGCATCTTTTTGGGTGTATTTTAAGAAAAGGTTATTTTTAACCTTATTCTCTCTCTCGCTCTCTCTCTCTTTTTTTTTTTTTTTGAGTAAAGAATGTTTATCCTATTTTCTATTTTTTTATTTATTTATTTATTTAAATTTCTTGTAGCCTGGCCTAAAAGGTTTCAGCATTGTACCTTTCATAGGTGATCGGTAGCTCTTTTGCTGGGAGTGAAAATGCCTGAAGTGCTTATGTGTAGAGCAGCAGGAACCAGTGGCCTTCGTTTCACATCAGGTTAGAAATGAGTTTAAGGGGCAGCAGTGCAGATGCCTCCAGCCATGGCAGGGCTCAGAAGGGATAGGTACAAGCGAGTAAAAGCTGTTTGCTTTCCCTTTCCCTTGCATTACTGTGGGATACTTGCAAACATTTAATTAAAGCTATTGTATGCATGCTTAACTGGGAGCTATCTGTGATTCCTTGAAACCATTACACAGGAGCACCAAAGAAAATACAAGGGAGTCACTGAAGGAAAATACAAATGAATTAGAAAAGCATAGCAACCGAAGAATACATTTCCCATAATACAACAGTCAAAGGTCATGAGGCCACAGATGCTCAGTTGCTCATGCATATCTTCTATTCTCTCCACTTGCATGCCTGCTCCGGAGAGGGCAAAGATTTAATGAGGATGGGGCTGGCTTTAGCAGTTCTCACCCTTCCTCACACCCCACATCTGAAAGAGCATTGAAAGCCTCTTTGAAGATGGAATAGACGCACATTGAACTGTCCCAGTGCACACACACAATCTGGGGTTTTCTCATCAGGTATAAAAATACAAGGTGACCGTTCTCTTCCGGCTTTCCAGAGTATGAACACAGCTGCTGAATCAAAGACTTATTGAATTTAGGGTGGAAAGGAGTTTCTCCACTGCATCTGTCTTTTCAATCTGCAGGAGCTGCCCTTCTCAGAGTCAAACAGTTTCTATTAGTCAGGTCATTTTTCCTCAGTCCTTATGAAGAAATCCTGTTCAGTCAAAACAGCGTACTATTTACAGGAAGCTTGGCAGGGTCAAAAAGTGACTGCAAAACCAATCTCTTGTTAAAACACATACATTATCTGCTCTGATGTAGATACTATTAGAGCTCAGCAATCTCTGATTTGATATCAGGACGTTGAAGGTGATTTCAGAGTCAGATTTGTTAAACTTGGCGACATTTTGAGTGTTATCATGTGTCATTAGCAGAGCTAACTTAGTCGCTCCAAGTCCCATTTAATCTATCCAGCTCACTACCCACAGCTTCTGACCTACTTAGTCACTTCCTGTCTTTGATTTTCACCTTAAAGCCTCTTTTCTGTGTTGGCCAGTGACTGCCATTTAATCTTAATCAAACTTCCTTGGACTTCCATTACTGTCAAGCACAACTCCTCACGCTGTAATACTCACCCTTCTGAGTGCAAGAAAGTTGATTTACAGCCAACAGTCTACCTCTTCTCTTATGCTCTAAGTTCATCTTTGCTTTGTTTTTCTTCCTGTATGAGTCACTCCTTCCCCTCTTTGAGACATCGTGCCACGCTTTGTTCCCCCTCCCTCCTCAGTGACCGAGAAGCCACCATATCCACTACTTCTGTACAGACCTGGTGCATCGTCGTGTGCACACAGCTACCACGTGCAGGTTCAGAAAAATTGCTGAAGACTAAGAAATGGAGTTGGCCACAGGCTTCTACAGAACACCAGCTTTTTAATGTGAGAACGTTTGATGGCAATAGCAACTGTGTGTAACCCACAGGAGATGTGTGCAGTCTCTCCTCACGCATGTGCTCTCTCCCAGCTCTTTTTTCAATATAAGCACTTCAGCTTTTTCCTCTTCCTACTTCTGTGCTCATCAGCCTGTACTCATACTCTTGATTTTCTGTTGTTGATGTTAGCATGCAGGGGCTATAAGATCATTCACCGAGGGCAGCAGCCTTGTCCTCCTAATAAGCAGAAAATACCATACATATTGGAAGGAGGAATTAGCTACAGGCCGTTCTCATTAAGCCTCTCCTTCAACTTATCTCAGCTCAAATTGTATTTTTGAACTGCAGTCACTATACGGCATTGTAAGTTGAAAACAAGCACTTGAGCCCTTTCCAGCGAGGCTTTGAGTGGCCCTGATAGGAGGCATGGAGGAGAGATAAGCAGTGCATTGAAGTTGCAGTATCGCTGTCGCTGAGGGCAAGGAGTGAATGGAAACATACCCTCCCTCTGGCACTGCCTTGCTCCGGCCCGGGGGAGAGGATCAGGCCGAGCAGCTCCGGTTCACACGTGGCAGGAGTCAGCGGCCTCTCAGCTGATGACAGATTAGACTCGGGGCCTGCTTAGTGGGAACACTGTGATTAGACCTCAGCAGCATCTGTCTCCAGCACTGAAGGAATTACTGCTGCAGGCTGCGATTTTCTCAGCAAGCTGTAATTATACCAGGAACCTCATTCCTGCCGTTTTTCTTGACAACTTGAGTGCAAAAAAAAATGCGGGTGGGTGAGCAGAAATTGCGAAAGGAGCGGGAGAGAGACACCTGCTTATTTTCGTTCAGCTCATTTCAGTCACTTTCTCTGGGTTTCTTAGATGCGTATGAACCACAGCCTGTTTTTCCTCAAAGGTCAGTGCTGAGGTTTAACTCCCAGCAGCTGTCCTGCCACCCACCCACACTGACAGGACACGTCCTCTCTGTGCACTTAGGCACCACGGCACCGGGGCCGAGTGAGGGTGCCTGCAGGAGGCACCCAGCAGGCCCAGCCCCGGCAGCGCCCCTCGGTCCCCTCCCAGGGGAGCAGCGGTGACGGGGCCAGGCCCCGCTCACCCCTGACCAAGAAGGGCAGAAGTGGGGATGTTGGACATTGGGCAGGGTGGGTTTGAACCTGAAAAATGAGTTTGAACCACAAAGGCCTTGCCTAGACTAGGATCTAAGCATCTGAAAGGTGTTAAGTTGTATATGGTAGCTCTCTGTTTTAAAAGATGGAGAGTTCCCAGTAACATCTGGTGTGTTTTGCCAAAATAATGATGTCTAAAAAGAGCAGGACTTCTTTGTAAGATTTCTCTACCAGAAAAACATTTTTGTTTGTGCAGTTGTAACTCCATACAAGCTTGTTTGCCATTACTCTTTTCTTTGCTCGGAATATAAGGAAAACAGTTTTGTTTTTTTAAGTTTAAATCTAGGAGAGGAGGGCAGAAATAATGTATATATTCCTTTCTTAACTTTCCTCAGGGCTTTAATGCGACTGACATACTTTGAAGGCAAGAGTGTCTTGTCTGCGTTAAGCAATTTTACATCTAGGCTGTACTCATCTGGAAGAAAGCAGAATTGTTCCCTACCAGCACTCCGTCCCTCCATCCAGCAGTGTGTCGGTCAGGACAGCCAGGGGCGAGAGCGCGGCAGCAGGAACGCAGCCCCTGGGGCTGGCAGCCCCGGCAGGCAGCATGCTGGCACGCAGATCCCCCGTCTCCAGAGCCAAATGTCTTCAGATACTGGTGGGAAAGACACACATCTGGAGTTGTCTGGAGCTGGCAAGAAAAGCTGTAGACAAAGAGGAGAGAAAGGGAAGGTTGGAAAGAAAGTGGAAAGAACGTTTCTTACACATTTCGCTTTCTTTTCCATCTGCTTGTGCGATGTTGCTGTGAGCTATTAAACAGCTGCAGAGCTCTGCCCCAGAAGGGGCTGTGTTTCAGCAGTGATGGAGAATGAATCCTGCAGCAGAGTGCTCTGGGAGCCCCCTAGAATGAGTGGGGTGGTAGAAATGTCGTTCTCTGATTCAGTATCGTGCTAAATACACTTGGGACCAGGGCACCTGGGACAGCAGCCAGAGGCACTGTTGCAGCTCCCGAAGCCTCTGGCAGGCACTGGGTGCTCCTGACCCATCCCTGGCACAGTTGGTGAGTCCCTCTTTTCCTCTGCCTTCCAAGCAGAACATAAGCCTTGCCTTCCAAGCCTCTGGCACTGGTTCTGAAATTCAAGGCAAGCGCATTGCTCAAGCAAAAGGTGTTTGCTGACTGCAAGACTTTGTAGCTTGGGGAGATAAGGGTGGTGGAGGAGGACTGGGAGCAGGAGCAGTGGGCATACTGTGACTGCCAAGGACTGAGCAAGAGAGCTTTTTTTTTGCATCCATTCAGACGCTCAGCTATTTCCTGCTTGGTTCCTGCAGTCAGCATGCTCCACCTGCTTTTACTTAACCATTTCCTGTTTACTGCTTCCAAAACCTTTCTGGTGCAATCACTACTCTGCCAGTAGACTATCTTCACAGTCTTTTTTGGACAGGCTTCACTACATTTTTTTCTTTCCGTCTTCGCTGTACAGACCGTTCAGATTGAGGCATTGAGGGGGTGGGGGGTGCATGTGTGTATGCATGTGTGTGTGCATTGCTTGGGGCCAAATTCAGTCATCACAGAAGTCTGTAGTTTTGTCAGGAAAGTATTCACTTGCTTGCTCATTCTTTCTCTCTCCGTATGTCTGTTTTTCTTATCCTACTGCTTGCTGCTTTTTGCAGACTTATCAAAGCAAAAAGCAGTAGCACCAAAGGCAGGTTTCACTTTCTGTTGCATAGAGGGCTCCAGGTATTTAGAAGAAAGACTCTTCCTATCACTTTCAAGAGTTAACAACTCTCCCACAAACAAGGGATTGATTTCCTGGATAGCTTGCCTAAGCTTCAAATTATTTTCTAGTTTTGAAAACAAGAGACGATTTCTTCTGGTTTGCTCTTCAGTTTCTCAGATGTGTAAGGCAAGGTATGAGGAGCATGAAAGATCAGACAAAGAAAAATAAATCTCTTTCCTAGTGTAGATGGCTCCCTCAAGTCCCATCCCACACTCAGTCACGTCTTACAGAAATCGCTGGAAAAATATGCATGCTTCAAGTCTAGTCTCCTTAGCCATAGTATAGATAACACTGCAGCCAAGACTGAAATCAAATTTATTTGTCAGTGCTTTTGCTGTTTGTTTACTTTCTGTGTTTCTCTTCTGGAGCAGTGAAAATAGATTCTTCAGTTTCCTCTCTGGTTCTCATGCTCTTGCACAGCGCTGCAATGTTTGGGTTGCGGTGAGCACTGCAGGGGAATGTTCCCTTCTTAAAATAAATCATGGAAACATTTCTGTTGGAATCAGGGCTTGTAAAAGTTTATTTATTTTTTAATAAGAAGAATGTCGGGCCAGCTTTGACCTGACACTGTATCCCTTTAAAAGGATCAGGCCTGTGATGCACGTCGGTGTATATATACAGCGTATATCTGCATGCACACACACAGTATACATGCCAGTGGTACTCGTATAACTGAGCGCTGAAATCATCCTCCAAGAATGCTTGACATGTTGTCCCAGCCTGCATCAGACAGATCTCCCAACTCCTTCGCTAGCCCTGTTGCAAGTTAGTGTAAGCCGGTGGTGCTTTGGCTGCTGACTTCCCAGGAGAAGGCAGGGGGCTGGGAGCATATGCTGGTGGTGTCTCCGAGCTGCTCCGCACGTGTGTGATTTACGTGGACGGGCTCACGCTCCCACACAGTTCTGAACATTTTAACAACACTAGACCCCTGTTTCAGCAGTAGCATAAATATATACGGTAGCACACCTGTATGTGTTGGGAGGAATGGTCTGGACATCAGTGATGTCAGCCATCTGCTATAGGCGTCGTGCAACTTAAATCGGAGTTTGCTAAAGTAGCCTTCAAGCTGTCTGAGAGCAGCTTTGGAATTTTCTTTTTAATTAGGAAAGGAAGCAGTTGTTTTCTGCACAGAAGTGTCTTTCAGATTGGCCCCAATATGTACAACGGTTACTCTGGTTCCCATCCAGCCCAATTCATTCAATAGCTTGTGTCAGGGCACTTGTCATCAGTGGCATTTGCCCAGAGTGAGTCACACCCGCCCATGCAATGTGTGAGAGCCTTCAAATCTTTTTCATCTTCATTTTATAGGGTACAGCTCTGGCAAATTCATGACCGTATTGTACCACACAGCTCTTCTTACAGCAGCTTCTTTTCTTCTATCCAGCTTTCCGTCCAAGGGGCAGCTTCTTCCAAAAGAGACTCTGTGATTCAGTGCCCATCTTTGTTTTCCAGATGTTTCTTTCACCACTCTGCTTTCCGGTTACATTGCAAATTTGGGTGCATTCAAAATATTATTGCCTCTCCCCCACGCCTAAAATGGAGAAAAGCTGAAATATATGAAAACGTAGGAAGAACGAGGCTAGGGCTGCACAGGACTGCACAGGACTCTTTCCAGGAAATGGGTAGAAGGTTCATCAGATGAGTCACTGAAACCCTAGATGACTAAATTCTTGAAGAATAAACTGTCAGGAATATGATACTGGACAAGACATTCAGGGGAAAAGAGAAACTTCTTAAATAGCTCTTGTTTGTTTTCTGTTAGTGATTCATTCCTAAGGAAATTGCTGCATTTCTGGCCTGGGACAGCAGCAGCAGGCAGGCGGTGCCAGCCTTCACGTGAAACGTGCCGCGGCGCTCGAGGCCTCGCAGAGCCCAGTGTTTGCAATGGGATCAGGAGTGCTTGTGCTCATCCTGCCCCCGGGCAGGCTCTTCAGCTGCCTTTCCCTGTCCCTCCCCACCCTGCAGAAAGGAGGATTCGAGAATTGACGTGTTTGGGTCACCACGAAGATGGAAGTGTTGAAGGCAGGGAGCCTGTGAGAGAAGACTGTACGGAGCCAAAGTGAATAAAATAAGGCAGGGTCACCAGTGCAGTTATGCCATCTGAATCAATTTGCCTCTTCCTTAGCATACCAGCAGGTATGAGACCAAGAGGAAATGAAGGCATTAAAGCTCCAGTTCTAAGCTCCTTTTACAAATTTCTCTCCCTCTACCTGCTCCAACCAGTAAACCAAGTTGTATCAATAAAATTGGCCCAAAGCTCTGAATTTGGATTTCAGAAAAGGTCTTGAGATTTTGAGTGCCAGTAACAACAGAAGCAGTCAGGCTCCCTCCGCAGCTACCTCCAGAGGAGCTGAACCAGCGTTCGCAGCAGCGGGAAATGTTTGCAGTAGTATCCGAGTGTGGAGAAACCCCAGCATTCCAGCAAGCCACTGCCAGTTCCCATTTTGGTGAGTTTGACCTAGAGCATTTAGCGTTTCGACATCAGTTCTGCGTCTCACAATGCTGTTTACGTAATGAGCTTTCATTTGGTTCCTATTAAAATCGTGGTATTTCTTCTGCAAACCGCTGCCTGTAAATATCAAACCACCCAGTTTTTCATTAGATTGTGATATAGGAAGTAAATTGTCTGTCTGTAGGATGCACACTGTAACCATCAGGTAGAGAGCAGGTGGCTTTTTTCCCCTCTTGGACATGCAGAGTTCAGATCTCAGAAGCAGGAATGTAAAAGACCTGTTAAGGGTTACTGAATCCATCTCCTGCAAAACCACAGTGTGGTAACTCCCTGATGGATGTTCCCAGCTAGTACATTGATAAAGAAAGTCTACAGATCCTCGTAGGTACAGCAGGAAGAATTCCCTTAAAGGCTGCAGAAGTGGTGTGTATTGCTCTCACAGATTGTGCCAGCGCCGCTGACATCTCCGAGGCAGCGCAGAGCGGTTCCTTGTATTATATATACCAGCACTTTGAAGAATTCAGTTTCAAATGTCTGAAACAATGGGGGTTTCACCGCTTCCTGTGGGAGCCTGTTCTGCAGCCTAACTCGTTTCACCATCTGGAGTGTTTTCCTGAGTGTCTGCCCACTTTTAGCTTTCTTTAGTTGTGCTCCCACTCTTTCGTCTTAAAGGTGACTTGCTAAACATTTCTGTTGCATGAAATTAATGTTATGTGGTGCTTTTTTATTTTTTATGATGATCAAGGAAATCTGAAAGCTCGATGGCTTCTTCTCTTTGCCTTTCGTTCCTCAGAAATTATAATTAGGAATGAATAATGTATTACAGCTTTTCTATCCGTTCATCTCGACGACTTACCAGGAAGGTCAGTATCATTGTACTCTTTTTACGGATGAGAAAACTGAAGCACAGGGCAGGAAACAACTTGCCCAGGATCATTCAACGGTCTGGTGGCAAGGCCTGGGTTTTTAGCCAGGTCTCCAGAGTAGTGTCCTACTTTCTTTTTTTTTTTTTCCTCCAGTCCAATTCCCTTTGGCATTGTTGGAGTACCTAGCACAAGCTTTCCGAGAACTTTATTCAAAATTGTCATATTGTAACTGAAAGGTCAGCCTGCTGAATATTTAACAGTTACCACCTTTCCAATGTGTTCATTAAGCATCCTAATTAAGTAGAGATACATAAAACCAACAAAGCATTTTAACAGACTGATTCAGTCCCTAGAGCCTCCGAGCTGAATTTCCTTCAGCTAGCCTGTGCTTTCCTGGTTGCGGATTGTCCAAATTGAACACAGTATGTATCAAGCGTACTCTTATCAGTGCACTGCAGAGAGGTTTCCTTCCTCTTCGGTACCACCATGCTTACTTCACCTGTTATATTTCCCTTAGCTGTGGTTTTTGGTAAGCCTGTTTCTCAGAATCTGGGTAGCTATTGAACTATAAATCTTCCTATTTGGGGTGATAACACTGCAATCGGTACAGCACAGAGTGCTGTGCGGAGACCAGTATTTGGGCTGGTGCTGAGCAGGCTCACCTGGGCGTCAGCACCGTCTGCTCTCAGCAGCACAGAGCTCCTTGGGGGCTGCTCCTCCTACCTGAGGAGGACGTGCCTTAGAGCTTCTGCTGCCCGGCCTGTCATTTCAGTACCTTCGCTAGATCTCTCTGGGCACATGCGCGAGACCAGTTTTTTCTCTGCCACCACTTGGGAATGACAGGGGAAGGCAGCCGCCGCGGTGTGGCTGGCAGCTTGGTCTCCTGACCGCCCCACGCTCATTCCACGCTGAGCTGAGGGCACTGATCACGCGGGAGATGCGGCGCTTTGTACGGCTTGGGAAAAGTAAATGAGAGATATGGGTAGGACAGAGTTGTGTCTGAGGGCTAGCGCCTCGATGTCCCTGGCTGTCAACCACTTTCGAAGCATGCCAGTAAGTGAGCGAAGCCCTTACCAGCTGCGCTGTTTCCCCCACTTCTCCTCCAGGCCGCCTTTATTCCGGATATCATTGAGCCAGAGTTTGAGGATTTACCGAAAGCTGCGAGGCTGCTGTAGGTCACTGAGCACATTGTCTTTGCTTTCAGATTGAGTTTGAGAAATTACCAGCGGTGTCATGGTTATGCCTCCTGGCCATGTGAATAGAGGAAGCTAAGAAGCAACAATAGATTACATAAAGCAGGGAAATCCCCCTCAAACTTCTCCCAGACTATCTTAAACTGAAGTTGATTTGCATACATACACTACAAATAGCTTTGCAATGGCTTCTAGCCCCATGAAAGGGTTACATGTGCTTGCCTATAATCATTTAGGCCAGTTCCACCAGTTGAATCACTCAGAGAAAATAAAATAGACTGAATGAGAGCCCGTATAGAAATCCAAGCAGTTTTATGTAGCATCAGCCTACTTCAGGTAAGGACACAACTGGGTAACGCTAAGCCATACAAAACCAACGGGAACTGTTTGTTACCTGTTAATAATGAGTGGTTATTCTAGAAAGCCAATGCTAAAAAGCTATCTTAATGTTTATAATTTGTGATGACAGATGGATGTTGTCTTTCTTTGGCTAAACTTGCAACTAAGCTTCCTACACAAACCCTGCTTGGTGGAAAATGGACCTTACTGAAATCCAGAAAAAAGCTGTAGTATCTTCTAGATGAAACCTGTGACCCACTGCTTTTACAAACTCTGAGATTCATTAGGCATGGCATTCCTGCATGGTGCTGTTCAAGAAGCAGTGGTGTTAAACATACTTGCAAAATTCCTGTGATTTTTTAAAAAGTCACAGTTTAACAGAAACAAACAAATGACCAGAAAAGAGATAGCGTAGTGAAAATCCATATTTACTGCGTTATCTCAGGCCCAGAAATCTCGTTGGCTAATCCAACATTTACAAAAATCTGGTACATTATCTTTAATGTGCTAAGAATGACAATGTTTGTAAGCCTAGCACATCATGACTGCGGAATGCCTAAATTCTTGAAGACAGATGGTATTTTCTGTTCCTTTACTGAGGGACTTCATCAACTAAAAATAACGTTACTTTTCCCATTAACTGGTTTCTTATTTTGGGGGCTTTTGGAGACGAGTTGTGTTTTTTTGTTTGTGTGTCTGTGTGTGTGCACATGCGTGTGTGTTTGTTTGTTGTTGTTGTTTTGTTTTAATAGGATAAGAATATAAAGTTCCCGAAGGCTCAGTAAGAGTAGTTTCTTTGGAAAGAATTTGCTCGCCTATTCCCTTTCTTAGCTTTCTGCAGAAACATGTTTTCAGAAACGTTTACTGCCAGCCCTGTTGCAAGCGAGGCAGAGTGTAAACTGCGCTGATTCTTTAGGATCTCCCAGTAAATTCACAGAAAGGATTTTCTCTACATTTTCTGGGTTGTCAAACCAGCTCTACATTAAAATAAATAAAGTTGGTTAGGGATATAGTTTTTAACAATGCAGTAGATGCCTTACAGTAGGTAGCAAGGTTGTTTTAGACTGTCTTAGTGGTGCCTTTGTCAGTATAGCGTATTTGCCTCGAGGAATTCATCAAAGGTGTATTGGCAAAAGTGTTTTTTGTTCGACCTACATTAGAATTATCATCATATCAGTATAGTTATACTGACAGCTATAGGAGCAACTCTTTTCTAGTGTAGTTGGGTTTCATATAGTTAGCAAACAGGGCTAGAGAGGAGGAGGAAAATTGAGACACAGCTTACCTTGCCAACCTGGGTAAGCCTCCTGATTCTTCTATAATATCCCCTCCGTTAATACTAATAATGTCATGGCCTGTTGCAGGGGAATACCTTGCCTTTCACCCTCCTCCTTTCAGCTTTATTGACTTTCTTCAGGGCTTTGATACAGCACAATAGGGATCGGCCCAGATAGGAGCTGGCTGTTCTGCAGGGTCCTTGGGGCAGAGCTTGTCACAACAGATCAGCTGCAGAAATCAGAAGAGAAGTACACATTTGAGTAGGAGCATGATACCTTGCAACGCACGTAATAGCAGTGAACAGGAGGACATGACATGATCTGACTGATGATTCATTTTTACCTTGGGTATTTTGGTCTTAATAACTCTGTGTGTTTCTTCAGTTTGTGTTCTTTCCGTCAGTTTGCAGGTGAATTAGGAAGGTATTAAAGGATGCTTTTATTTTGTCTTTTAATATCTCCTCTCACAAAAAGCAGTCCATTTTCTGCATAAGGTGTCTAATCACAGTAATTTAATATTCTTTATTTACATAGTAAACTTAATCCCAAAGCACTTTACCTCCTGACATTGACATGGGACCAAGATTAAAAATGGAACAAACCGTACTGGTTAGGAGGGAGGCTCTGCTCTCAGCCTAGGCATTAGGAAAGCATATAGGGTGCAGCCATAATATTTGCTCTGAATCCAAGGCAATTTGCTAATAGTTGGAAAATATACTGGTGTGAGCCGTGCTCTGCTTAACTCTAGGAAACACGTTTGAACTGTAGAGAGAAACCTGTGGTAGAGAATGTCAGTCTTTTTGCACATCCCATTCTCTGTTCATAGGCACTGGCTATCAAAAAACAGTTTTACCAGGAAACTAGAGTGATGCAAAGCTTCTCAGCAAGTATACACTGGCTCTGGGAGAGCTCTGCCAGGGGGTGACAGAGGGGCCTGGACTGTGCTAAGGTTTGGCTCCAGAGCATGAGTAGCATCAGAAACTTTGCCACACAGAATGAAAATGAGTCTGGATATTGGTAACTAGAAGGACAACCAGGCAGGCAGCGGAATGAGGATCATTACGCATAAGTTAATCCATTTTCAACTAATCTGTGAAATTAATTTATACTGAAATTTACCTTTATTCGTTTTGTGGATTAAACAGGTTTCCAAGTGGCTGTTCCCTGGAGGAAATAGTAACCTTGTCATCTCTGTCTTATACATTGCCATTGAGGTGTCTGTCTTTATTGTGTGTTTCAGATGGAAAGGACCAATCCAGTTTAACCCAGGAAGGAACCAATCCTGCCCTGCAGACCATACAAGTGAGGAACACTGTCTTGAAAAATACTTTAGTTGATGCTGCTTTACCCAGCACTACTGGTGCGGCTCCTGGCGATCCATCCAATCCATAGGAAGGACAAATGCAAACTCCACTGAGAAATGAATAAACCACGCTGTTTTTCAAAAATTCGGGCATTCTTCTTTTGCCTCTTTAAAGACTAACTTCAGAAGCAAGTGCTGTTCTCTGTATGTGTGGTGCCGTGTTAAACTCTGGAATTAAGAAAATTCGGAATTTTGTTCGGGTTGAATTAAGTGACATAGTAATAGAAGTCTCTGAACAACGCACATGCTAGTGAAGAAACATAAGCCACACACATGTTCCGAATTCACCCCTACACCTCAGCAGTCTGCAGGAACTGACAAACACACAGAGCGCTTCGTTTCCACAGCCCGTAACATAGGGAGATGTTCGCTTCTGCTTTTTAAGAGAAATGGTAAACCCACTCGTTGGTTTTATTAAGAAGCGATAGTTCTGTGGGCTCTTATTCCTGTAATTCTCTTGTAAATCATCAGGGATGATGTAACAGAGTTGGCAGTAGCAGGGTTCTGGCAGTTCAGAAGTGAAGGAGAGCAGGTAGTAATCCAAATGGTGGGAAGGCTGGCGTGTGTTACAGCTGCTTAGCTTCTTCTACCTTCAAAGCACTGTTGGAGCGTTTGCAACATGACTGCAAACCACAGCACTATGTACTCACCTTCCAGACTGAGAGACTGTATGACTTGCTCAAGGCCACTGAAGGCACTGGCTGGGCTGTGATCAGGACCAAGATGTTCCCAGCCCTCAAGCCTCACCTCCCTAAGGGAAAGCCATGTGTGTGTTGAGTTAGTGCCGAGGGCTGGTGCGGTGCCCGTCGGCCCAAGTGGCTGGTTCTGCGCTCTGCACTCACAGGAAAGCCTCTCTGAGCAGCCTCTTGGAGAGCAGAGCATCCCGCACAGCGGTACGGGAGGTCCGCAGTGCTGCCGCAGCACCCGCAAGTAACCCAGCAAGGGAATCAGCTGCAGCGGGGGCACCTCTGGTGAAGGGCCAACGGGTTGCCCTCTGCTGTTTGCTGGGCAGTCCTGGGGTGACCAGGAGAGTTCCCAGGAAACACACGGCCCCTGTTAAAAAGTGCTGCGTGCCCTTACAGCGGCAGTGTGGGAGGCTGAGGAGCTGCTGGGGTGTGGAAGCCGATGTCCCTTCGCTCCCAGGCACCTAAAAGGATGGCATGGACGAGACTGCTCTGCAGCTATCCTCTTACTCGCCTGCTCGCACAGCTTTGTGCTCTCCTTGAACAGGGAAGTTTCCAAGTTTCCATCACAACAAGTAAGCTACTCCATTTCAATAAGCTACTTTTAAAAGCTAATGGGTTTCACCATGGGGAAGAGCAATTCTCCAGCTTTAGTGTTACCAATTTTGTGCTTTGAAGAGACCTTTGTAAAATTTCATTTTAATGTTTTAATTAAAGTTTAGATTTTCTTCTTGACAGCGTTGCACTGCTGTCCGGTCAGTCAAACCCTGCTGAACTTGCTTGTAGCCATTTTATCTGGGTATCTTGTAAATATTTGGTAGAGCACTCAGACACAGAAGTGTTTTTTGCTCTTACAGTCACATGCCTGGTTCCAGGACCTTTCAGAAGTACAAAAGGCTGAAGGCAGGGAAAATTCCACTGAGACACATTCAGGTCTCCAGGGAGCAACTGCACTCTGTTTAGACTAAAATTTCTCATTGCTGGTTCTTTTTTTTTTTTTTTTTTAAACATGGAGGGATAGAGAGGGGAAGCTGGAGGGTAAGGTTTTTTTATTATTATTATTATTATAGACACTGAAATGCAAGCACTGTTTCTCTCGTTTCTCTCATATTACAGGAACATTTGCAGTCAGAGAGGGAGATAAGCTTTTTAATGCTCTCTGCACAACCTGGGAAATTTCCATCCAAGTTCTAAAATGTTTTACAAACATTAATGAATTAAAGCTTAATCCCCTTCTTCTCAGCTGTGTGAAGTAAGTACTAAATATGGTTTAAAGACAGGGATAATAAGTCTAAAAAAATTCTAAGTACCTTGCCTGAAATCACACAGGCAGTGTGGCAAGAGGACTCAGGTCTTCGAGTCCCAGCCTTCTATCTTTTCTGTCAACACAGACAACACGATTCCCTCCCATTTCAAGGCTCGCTATGCTTCCTCTTCTGGGATCTAGTGAAAACATGCTGGCGTCACACCTTGACATAAGCTGTTTTTTTCCCCCCTTGGAATACAGAGAACTCTCACTGCTGCTGTCCTGTGGGATCAAGATGCTGAAAAGATCAGAGGGATGTGAGCAGGAGAAAAAAAAAAAAACAGCAAGTCACTGCTCCATTTGCCTTGGACATGTCCTGCCTTTGCTGCTGCCTCTGCATGCACCAGCAGGAGCAACCTCCGCTTCCTTCTGTGCTCCCGTATCATATTCAGGCAGGACTGTGGTAGAAATGCCATAATCAGAGCGAGCTCTTGGCTGACAAGAAACTGGACAGAAGAGCCAATAAGCCATTCTCCTGTATTAAATATCTATGAGTTCATTAGCCTCCTGTTTGTGACTCACAGTTTTTATTATCAGAATCCCGTAGCTACTGCTGGCAGCCATCCTCCGTCTCCTCTTCAGCAGAGGGGGATAATCCAGAAGCCAGTTCATCTCCGGTGCTATGAGTCAGGTTTTTACCAGAGGGATTAGGGGGTCAGTTGAGAAGAGTTGTTCCCAACAGGGATGAGCCAAAAGTAATGCGCACATGAGTCATGAAGTGAAAGAGAAGAAAACAAATCTATAAATTTTTGAATGATTTATTTTATCTTCGCTTGTCTGCACTGATCAATAACCAGGTGTGCAAAAGGCAGGCGTGCACTGGTGGTGGCCAGCTTATGCAGGACCGAGAGCTCCTCACGCCGTACAAACCAACCTGAAGTCAGAGAGCTCCCAACACTAGATCAGCGCGTACCCTCAGCCCTTGTAGCTGAGAGATGTGGGGAGCTCAGATGGGAGTCCAGCCGCCCGTGCTGCTTTCCCTGTGGCCCGGTGCTGCAGCCCTGAACCGGGGCCTTTGACCTGTTTGTGCCACCACCATCCATGCTGTGTGCCCCAGCCCCAGCGCTGGCCCTCGGGTGCGCTGCTGTGGCACGCGTCCCTGCCAAGGATCCAAGGTCCCTGCAGATGCTGTGCACAGTGCTCGCTTCATTCCCCGCTGAAAGGCGGCCAGGCCTGTGGTGGGACGTGGCAAGCACTTCGCTGTGCCTGGCAACGCCGCCCCGCTGCCAAAAACAAGCAGGGAAGGAGGGCTGTGTACAAACGCAGGGGAATTTTCACATAGGCAGGATGTAATTAGCAGAGCTGGAATTTGGCCAGGATGCTGGGGTCAAAACACTGGCTTGCAGGTAACACACTGGGAGCTTTCATAATTCAAATGCTCAGGATCTCCTGTTTCCATCCTACCTGGAAGATGTCAGAAGACCGTTCCCTATTTAATGTTCCCAGGCAGCTCTCGGACATCTGACACAAAGGAAAAAGTGTCTGAGGGCGCTGCACGCTGCACCTGCAGTGCGTCACGGCCAGCAGCTGCCCAGCGCTCGCCGCAGCTGGCAGCATCGCGTCCTGCCGGGGCCGCACCACATCACGCCAAACCCATCACACCCCGCACCCCTGCCTTGGCGCTCACGTGAGCCTGAACTTCCCTTACGCAGTTTGCAGGCCCTGAGCCCCCAGCAAACAGAAAGAAAAGGTGATAAAAATAGGGCAGCCCCTCAGATGTTAATTGCAAAAGAGGGAATGTTACCATTAGGCGCTGCTTCAACCTCGTTCCCTGCCACTTGAAGTAGTAACAAATTGGTACCGGGAACGTGGTTCGGCTCTTCTCCCCAGTGCGTACCAGTGAGCTTTCCCAACCAGCCTTGCCAGTAATACGCAACACGTTAAGAGCTCGTGCCTCCTCCTTCCTTCCAGCAGAGAAATCACGTTCAAAGCAGCAAAACATTTTTTTCCTTTGTGACCTCACTTTCCGTATAAGCAATCGTGTTTACTACGAGGATGTTGAATGTCCACAAAAGGTCAAGGGAGTCATTCATGAACCTCACGTGCGGAAAGTCCACACGACATTTCTACCATGATGTGGCCGCAATGTGAAAGAAACCTCATGGCAAACTTTTAACCCCTTGGGGCAGCAGCCCTGCAGGCCGGCCATAGTTCAAAGCGTTGGCTTCCTCCCTGCAGAGCAGCAAGCAAGACAAGAGGTGTTCCTGCCGCCCCAGAAAGCATCATCTGCGCGTCAGCAAGTCGTAGAAGAGGGGCGCTCCTATGCCTGTGAGGGCTCCCTGCATTGGCTTTGGGTTGGGTTGGACTTTGGTTGGCTTGGTTTTGTACGCCGTGCGAGTCCCCCTCTCTGTCAGGTGGAAGGAATGCAACCGTCGACCAAGCTGGGTGAGAGCACCTGAGAGAGCCTGAGCCGAACGGCAACACACGCTGCAGAGAGGAAAGCACGGGCAGCTGCAGGCAACAGGAAATCCAGCACTAATAAATAAAACGTCTTACAGCCAGAAAGAGGAAATAAACAGCACCAGTACAGACTGAGAGGACAGAAGAGAGGAACACAGCAGAGCTGTGGCACAGGAATCGCTGCATTACAGTGAGCTTATTTTTACAGACCATCGTCCCGGTTTGTTGTGTGTCCAGACTGCAAAAATAAGTGGGGGAGTAGGGGAACTGGTCAAAGAGAGGGTCTCTATCACGAGGAGTTGTCAACAGCCGCTGTAATTAAGGAAGCAGCCAGAGCACACACAACCTGAGTGGCCGCCAAAGCGAAATGAAAGCATTTTTTGTTTGCAGCTATAGCCCCAAAGGATAATAAAAGATGGCTCTGGCGTGCCAAGTTAGAAGCTGCAGAGACACCGTTTCTAAGCCGTGAATGCCCTGCTCCCGTCTTTCCAAACTCACGCGCTGTGGGGAGGAAATCCTCTCCCTGCATGCACCTCCAGCACGTATGCCTGCAGCCGCCATCTCGGGAGGCCACCCGCCGGGCACTCAAGCCCCGAGCGCAACGGAGACAATGGGGACAGCACCGGGTGAGCTCTGCCTGCCAGCTGACGTGTGCCCTTTGGTCTGGGATTCCTCCAGCCTCATTTTTCCCCCTCACACCCCATGGGTGTGCCACGGCCCCTGGTTTTGCTGCCAGCAGTGGGAGCTGCCGCGCTCAGGACGGCCGCCACTCTCCCCGCCGTGGCAGCTGTGGTTGGGAGGCGCAGGGGTGCCCTGGCGAGGAGCTTCACGCCACGCATGGCACACAGGAACATCGCTCTCGGTGCTGCGGGTGACATCTCACCCGGGCCACTGCAGCAACCGAGCAGGTGCTGGACCCCCTGGCAGCTCGGCACATAGGGCTGGGGGACAGCTTGGACCTTCTCAGCCGTGAGACATCACTGTCAGGCTTTCACTGATCGCTGTAGAAATTTGTGTGCAGGTTCAGCGAAGGGAGAGAAGTCATTCACAAATCGCATGCATATTTATTCATTCATCCACTGAGTCGGGCTTCCCTTTCATCCCCCCGGCCCCACACACATTGCTGGCATTCTCCCTCAATCCCATCTAATAACCCTGAGGTCTCCGCAAGCCGCTGCTTGCCAATGGAGACCACGGTCACCAGCCCGCCCGCTCGGTCACATGAGATGTTACATGCAAAGGTTTAGCGCTTTCTCCTGACCCCAGCCCCCTTTCCTGTGAAACCCCTGCAGTGTTTTCCTAATCAGGCCCCAGGAGGCTTTGCAGGGTGCAGGATGCTAAGAAGGTGGCTATTTAGCTGCAGTGCCTGGCTGGCGGGGCCCAGTGCTCATCTGGGGCTCACGCAGCCCACGGAACAACGTGCCGGGGCACCTTGCAGCCAGATCGCTGGATAACCAAACAGAGCATTTGGTTTCTGTTTCAGTTCCCTTTTTGGAGGGGAGGGGGCAGGTTGGTTATGAACTGCACCCAGTGCATGCATTTGTGTGGTGTGACTGGGAAGATCATGGCAAAATTTAAGTTACAGACTGCTTATGTTGTTCTGCTATAAGCTTCCTCATTACCTACGTAACTTTCAAAAACAAACCATAAATAAATGAATAAATGAAATTGGCTGTATTTTTTGAGTTCTCTGCTTTTCTCATGCTCTTGAAAGAGTACACCCGTTCTGCTTGACTGGCTGTCTGATTGTTTTCTATTTTATTACACTGCTTAATTTCTAACTGTAAGCCTTCCAAATCACAAAATCAGAGTTCTAGTCTCTACTTTCAAATGTAACTACTGAAAAGTGTCTACCTCTTTAGTACGTATGGCATTTAACATACTTTGCTTAAATTGGGTATTTCCAGCTAGTACAAATGGGAGACTTGAGAAGTCCTACTTCTCACAGACAAGAGTGAACCTGAGTAATACAGGAATGACTTTTCTCACTGAAAAACATTATCAACTTGTATGCATAAATACTGGGGTTTAATCAGCCAGTGCTGCGTGCTTGTTTGAAGGAGAAGCTTATTTAATCCCTCGGGAGGGATTCCAACTTCCAGTGAGAATGGAGATCAGCCTGAGCACACAAACGGTGACATGTTCACAGAAAATACCAGTGGGGTATGTGATTTCCCGTCATTGCCCTCCCTGCCGAATGAAGGACAGGACAGCGGAGAAGAGGCTTTTCTATTTCTGGAAAGTGTGGTGACATGGGGGAGCCTAGGGATCTCCAAATTGTCTTTCCTTCCATGAGGCAGTGTCTTCAAGACACTGCTTGATATCGACCCCGTCAAATACTTTGACAATGTGAATAAATGAGCACCCAATGTTTTGGATTTTCACCTCAGAAGACAAAGTAGTTCGGCATGCTGCTGTCTCTTTACATACCCTTCTCTGCAAGGACCGTACGTGGCAGACACACCAGGCTGCGGAAGGCCCATCGTTTCCAGTCACTGAGTCTCGCTTCCCTCTCCACACAGGCCCCTCGCCACCGCAGCCCCATCCAAGGCCAGGGTGAGGGCAAGTCCCTGTGGCTCACCGTGCAGAAGCCTGCTGCTATGGGGACAGCACACGTGCATTGTCATTCTGTGCAGGTTTCTGAAAAGCACGACATCCATGGTCCCTCTACATCAACACAAAATAGAGGCAGCAAGCTGAGGCAGCGCACGCGTGTGCACACAAGAGCCAAACCTGTGGCGCCCAAGTATCTTGGCCTGGGGAGAGGCCGTGGCAGCTTCCATCTGTGTTTTGGCTGCAGGTAGAAGAAGGGAGCTCAGTGCTTGGCTCAGGGTGCATGCAGTGGCTGGTCTCGGGGGGGAGAAGCCATGCTGCGAGGCCACACTTGAACGTGGCCACACCACCGCCGCGCCCCACTGCAAGGCCGGATCGTCATGGGCACGTCCCGCTTCCGCTGTCTGCGGCAGCCCCAGCCTCCTGGGGCTGACACAAAAACCTCTTTATTCCTGAGAGAATAGCAGGGGAATTGGCGGGAGGCCTCTGGAAACATCGTTGTCATCGTTGTCATCGCAGTGCTGAAGTGGTTTGGCTTTTGTCTGGCCCTCAAGGTGCGGTGCCCGCGCAGTTCTGAGCTGCGCCGACGTGTTAGCAGCATCAGAGGTGAATGCGGGCCTTCAGGTGTCTGGATGGGAGAGCAGTTAGTGACAACACCTGAGGAAGATGCTTTGTTACCTCTGTAGTCTAAACAACATGAGAAAAATGTTGGTTTAGGGTAGAGTTTAACAGGAGCTCACTCTGAAGTCTGGGCTGCCACACTCTTGTCTCCCCCACGGCCTTCAGCACCGGTGCAGCCGTGCAGGGAAGCAGGTCAGAGAGCCAGCCTGTCTGGAAATCAAACTTCTGGTTCGTTTCTTTTTTTCTTTAAAATAAGAAGTTTGCTTCAATAGAATGTCTCAAAGTTTCATTGAAAGAGAAAGACACAAATAAAAACATTAGGATATTCAAAAGGTAAAAGTAAATAGAACTTTGAAAAAAAAATGCAGCAGACTATTTTTAAATAAAGCTAGTTAAAACTTCTCTTACTGTATTTATTCATCACTGTCTCTCTCATCAGCCCCTCAGCCATCCGCTACACAAAGCAATAAGCTTAAACTATTCAGATATGCTAAGCAAAGCTACTCTGAATATGGCTCCTAGCCTAATAATTCAGAGCCTTATCCAGTTCCCATGAAAAGCATCAGGAAAGTTTCTTCTAACACTAATAGACATAAGATTGGATTGCAGAACAACTACATAACTTTTGACCAAAAAGTGAAGTTTTTCTAAAGCACCGATAAAAATTCATGCAGGACAGCATGGAAACTGACTGGAGCAGTCGTGTTGCTAAATATGTTTCAAGTGAGCATAATCTCTTCTGGAGCCACACTCATTCTCACTACTGATGTGTACTCTAAGGGGAAGCTACAGACCAAACATTTTTAAAGGAAAAAAGCATTTATAATGTCTTTGTTATGGATGTGCAAAAAGACTCCCCCTCTGCTGCTGGAAAACCAGTTCCAGCTCCATTAGCATTAAAGCACATCTTAATTTTTAGAAGCCATTTGTTAGGCAAAACAGGTTATTTTTTAAGATGCTTTTTATTATTTTTTGTGTATTTTTTTATTTATTTATTTTTGTAATTGCAGCCTTTCTGTTGATGCCAGCTTCTTTAGTTGTAGGGATCTTCTGGGAGGTGGTGTCGGTCAGCAAGTCCCACGTGGGTGTCCCCTTGGCTATCTCTCATAGCCGCCCTGCTGTAAATCACAGCATATTAAAAAAAAGGGGGGGATAACACTGACATGTGAACTAATCCCCACATCAAAGGGAGCAGCTCTCCCTCCTCTAAACACCCGCCCCCCTCTTTTGCTGGGAAAAGTCTAATGCCTAGAAGGTGATTTACACAAAACTTCATCCCAGTTGTTAGGAAACTTGTAGTGCCACTTACAAGCCGACTGCAGAAGAAACCTGGGAATCAGGGTAACCACAACAGCTAGCCTGAGGGGTTCAGCATTTGGCAATTCGGGGAGGGGGGTGGGAAGGGGGGGGGGGGAGGATTGGCTTCTTACAGCAAACTCGTGCATATGTTGATTGTATGGCAGGATAGGCATGTATACAGACAGATGTAAACGTGACGAGTAGTGTGGGCTGCATGGGCACATATATACCTGCAAGTGTCTGCAAGTACTTGTATATGCACCGGTGTGCCTGTTCTGACACATAGACACATGCACACACACAAATCTTTACATCTGTTTGGAGCAAGGAGGAACGATGGGAAATATATGTGAAAAACACAAGCACATATGGGCACACAACTGTGCATCAGGTATAGACAGGGAGAGGGCTGTCTGTAGGATATGCTCTCTTAAAGCATCCATTCGTGCCATAGGACTATTTTTGATCTATAGGTTCAAATGCTAGGAATATATGGATAAGGTGAATACATCTGTGTAAGACAGGATTAAACCATAAACTTATTCCCATCCTGAATTTTGCAAATGCTCCCTGTGTACTGACTAAGTGTACAAAATGCTTCCCAGTAATGCACTGTCTTTGTGATGCAACTGAAGGGAGGAAAACAAACCTCTGTCTGCCTAGATAACCATCTTTTTCCAAAGCAACTCCAAGTCTGTGTCTGTGCTAGGCACACTCCTTCAGCAATGACAACAAAGCGTACATGGCATGGACAAAAATTATACTGGTAGCTCTGTATTTAAAGCCAATAAGCAAAAGTACCTACCTTATGTGAAATGAGCTGTGCTAATGAAAGTGCGTTTCTATGAATATGCGAATGCATGAAACAAGACACCCACCAGTATCACTGCTGCTGGCTGATCAGCTCGGCTGCACTTGCAGCTCTCCTCTCCTGCTTGCTCATGCAGGCAGGGCTCGGGGCCAGCATCCCGCCCCACCTCCAGGCCATCCCTTGCCCAGGCCAGAGGGCCACCAACACCCAGGCCGGGATAAGCTGGTGTCACCCGCATAAGCTGCTGTCACTGCTGAAAGAAGCCCGAGAGGATCGCTCCCAGTGCCAGCACTGGTGTGCCCTCAGAGTGAACTGGAGTGGGGAACAGAGCTGGGTTAAAAAAATAGAGACAGCTTCCTTTTTGTAGCTGTTGGTCAGCTGTAGTCCAGCTGCGTTCCCCGATGCTCTGCTCTGTGACTGCACAGGCGGGAGATCGGGGCTGGAAGCGAGCAGTGGGGAACACAGGCGGCTCCCTGGGAAGCCGGTGCTGGCTCACAGAGCCCAGGGACAGTGCCAGGAGTGCCTGGGGGCCCATCGCCCACCCCGCCAGCACAGAGCACACACGGAGGAAAAGCAGAGCCCAAAGGCTTCGCGATTCTGGTTACATGCTCCCTCCGTGTACACTACAGCTCCGTGTGCATCTGTGCCTGTCCCCTGCCCCGTGTCAAGTGGAGAGGATGTGAAAGAAACCCCGGTGTGGTTGCAACCTTCACCTCCAGTACGTGGAAAAACAAACACAGCCATTCTCTGTTTGTTGATTTAGTGCAGGGTGCTCCTTCCATTACAAAACCATTTCCCTGCAGGCAACAGGCTCAAACCTATTTGCTTATTACTCTGCAAAAGAAAATGAGGGTTTCAGGATAGGTGCAATCTTCCAGCATCTCATCTGTTGATAGAGAGATTGAAAGGCAAGAGCCATCCCAAGTGCCTCTCAGCAAAAGTGGTATGTTTCCTTGCTGCTTTTCATGCTTCCTAGCTCAGAAACACATGCCACAAATTTATGTTTCTCTTTCTCCTCTCCTTTAAATATAAATCTTAGTATGTGAGAGCTTTGTGCTTAGAAAGTTAAGCATGTGCTTCATCACAGATATTGATGTAGACACGGCTCCGAGCACCAAAAGCCTTATCCAGAGCCACGATTCGCGGAGCACCACCCTCCTGCCCACAGCTGTACTTGTCAAACCCCCGGCATGGGCACTTCTGTTGGCTGAGGGCTGTGTCCTCTCTCCTTTAGGACAGCGCAAACACCATGCCCACTTTTTGATCTGGCACGGCAGAGCTGGGCTCCGGCTGTGAGACACGTCCTTGCGAGAAGCGAACGCATAGGAAACATTCACACGAGTCTCTCCTGGTCTATTTGTATTTATGAGGTGCACCCGGCGGCAGTTCCTGTTGCTGGCTGGGACAGGACTGGATGAGCACTGCAAGAAGAGCAGCGAAGTTTACCTAGAGCTGGCACAAGTTTTGGCACTCAGCTAAATTAGCTGTTTCTACTTGAAGCCAGAGACCTCTCTTTTTGCCAAACCCACCCCCCTGCATAATTAAAATACTCTCAGCACCTTTTTTGTCAGATAAAATCACATCTCCTACAGCTGGTCTCTGAGATGGCCAAAATCATCACTCTTCTGGCTGGTCTTTTGGCTGGCTGGCACTTTAGCCTTCTCCCAAATCCAGACCAACAGCATTAAAATGGAATGAATGCATGAGGGGGGATGCATACAACACACAATGTCAAAGGAAAAGCAGATCAAAGAGAGCTGCTGGTGTTGGATATGAGGTCAACCTGAGTACCAAAGCAAGACCTCAGTGTCACTTTCAGCCCTGTCTGAATATGCACACGTGAGACTAGCCTGACCATGTTAAGGCCCGACTTCCCATAGGTATGTTTCCCAGAGCCTTGCTCAGCACGGCAGTGCAGCTCTGCATATTGAATAGGGATGGCGAGTAGTCCCTACACGTGCTGGCTGGGATACCACAACACCAGCAATAACTAGGGTAGATTGAGAGGATAACAGTAAAAATTAAAAAAAAAAAAAAGACACAACGAAAATTTCTGATTCTGGAAACGGGGATTTCATTGCCTCCCTTCTCCCCTGCAGTTCAGCTCAGCAGTGTGTGTATGCTAAGTAACGGGTTAATTCCCATCTCAGTGACTCACTCCTAAGTTCTTCAGAGCAGGATTCAGTATTGTAGTGTCAGCGGCTGCGGCAAGAGCTGTTTAGACGTCCCTGCACGTAAGGAAGAGCAGGGCGCTGGTTCTGGGCAGCAGTACTGGGAACGTCATAGTTGTTTAGCGTTCGCTGCATATCTTCCTAAAAAGTCAATGTGCATCACTACGGCTCTGCAGGCTGTCTGAGCATTACGGCGCAGTTTGCTCAGCTTTTATTTTAGCGCACGAAGGGAATTGTCCTGTGAAAGGGTACCTTCTTTTTCAGGTTTAACGGCAGACTGTGTCACTGTAATTTGATTTTAAATTATCTACTGTTGAGGCTTTCACAAGTGAATCCAACACACATGCATTTGCTCCGTAACAAATTTGACTGTCTGGAGAAACAAAGGTTGATAATTAAGCTAACAGTGGATTATCAGGATGGGGCCTAGGCATGGCCTAAAACCTCAACAAGTCGGTGCCTTAATTTCTGGATACTTATCAAAAGCAAACCTTCTACCTGATGCAGCTTGCCCGTTCTGGATGATCTGGCTCCGTAAGTCCCCGGGCAGGCTGATGGGCTTTACCGCGGGAAGTCGGCACCTCCTTACGCGACGGAGGAATGCTGAACAAGCAGACACCACTCCGGGGTAATCAGCCATGCCAAATCAAATGCATAATTCAGCTAGATTATGGCTAAATCTGGGAGATACATTTCTCTCCAGCTGATGCATGAGATCCCAGCGCCTTTTGTAGTCTGAAATACTGTTAATTAATATTTATCAGATGTAAAATGTGACACCAGCTACTTCATATAGTATGCCTTGAAGCATTGTATTATTATTCTTTTTTAAGCACATGTTACAGCCAGGGAGACCAAGGCAGATGAGCACAAGTGTCAGCAGCAGCAAATAGCACTGAGCTGGGAGCCAGTTTTCAAAATCCACCCAGGATTTAAAATGGTCTATCTGCGGTGTAATGCACAGGAGGCAGGGACAGCCACCTTATCAGCAACTTCTTGCATCGACAGTGTGGTTTAAGATAAAAAAGTAATATCCTAGCAATTTTTTTCTGGTGGCATCTTTGTTCCTAACGCGCACGGGAGTTTGAAAAGCACCTGCGTACAATCCCATTCTCACCCCCCTCATTTGTGTCATGCTTCTGTGCTGGTGCTCAGCCTTCCCGAGACGCGGCCTACCAGGGCAGGAGGTGTGCCATGCTGTGCTGTGCCGTGCCACACTGTGCTCCTGGCTGCTGGGTGGGCACGCAGGACACGGATACCAGTGGCTCTCGCTCTGTAAATGTGTTTGATCCCCGCTGGGGCGAGGCAGGGGCAGGCCCGACGCGTTTGACAGCGCGGTACCTCCAGACCACCGCGGCGGGGGCTTCCCAGCGGTTTGGCTCCCAGGGCCGCAGTCTCTGGATAACTTCCATCCCAAATGTATGTCACATTTCCTTCCAGCGAAAGCAAAATATTTACACTAATCCAGGGTCACCCGGAGGCCACCCCGCTATCGCAGGCTGGAAGCGGCTGCAATACTGTAAACCGAGGGGCGCGAGGGCGGAGGGGATTAGCGCGGGCCTCCAAAATAAACCGTGCGACTGGCTGGCGGCCGCTGCTGGGAGGCGGCGGGCACCGGGGCGGACGGTGCCTGATGGGTGCTTGTGCCGCGGGATGAGGAGGTGCTGGGCCAGGAGCTGGCTAAGGATGAGGATACAGGGAGGTATGGCAGCTGGTGACATTCTTCTCAAAGCAGCACTGAGCAAATTCTTGGCTTACCTGTCCAGAGAGGACTTCCCGAGAAGCCAGTGCTCCATCCAGCCCACCAAAAATGAAACCCCAAAGCTCAGATCATCTGGATGAGCCGAAGCAGCACTTTGATGGCCTTCAGAGGGGCAGAGGGATACAAAGAGATTTGCAGGACCCAGAGAGACACGTCCAGTGTCCCCACAAGCTGGTGTTCTTCCTGTTGGTCCTCTGCAGTGCCCAGCTGGTGGCCATGGGCCCCCCACAACTCCAGCAAAGCCCCACCCAGATATGTTTGCGGTCAGCGTCTGAGCCTACGGCCGCACCAATGTCACTTCTTCACCTGCCTTCAAGAATCTGTTTGGAAACCTGAGAATCACCAAGTGGCTGAGGCTGGCAGGGCCCCATGGAGACCCTCTGGTCCAAACCCCTGCACAGGAGGGCACCCAGAGTTGGTTGCAAGGGCCTATGTCCAAAAAAATGCACCTCTTGTTAAAAGTTAAACTGCATCAGTTAAACCTGACTGGAAGGTGCTGGAAGAATTTGCTCTACAAAAGTGCCCTGAATTCAGAGATTCAAACCCATAAGCTTGAAGTAAAGGACTCACAGCTTCTGTAGTCCCAGCCACCTGAGGGAAAGGGCTGCAATTTCCCAGTGTAGTATGAGGTAAAATATCTTCTTTAGACAGCTCTTCCCACCTCCTCACAGCCAGGATCTCTCCTATATGCTACCAAAAATGTCTTTGTTATACCCATATTATACCCAAAACCTCTGCTGCATACTGCACTACAGGTCTCTGGATAAAATGGCCGGCAGCTCCTGCTGTCCTGCTCTCTTCTGCCTGTTTGCCCCAAATGGTGACCCACAGCTGGGTTTCACACATGACTGTGGCATTTTGATGCCAGGAGCACCCCATCAAGCAGTAAGTGAAATGGTAACTCATTTTGTATGCCCTGAACTTGCTGTGGCAGTATAAGGCCCCCAAACCTGCCAGCACCCGGGCTGCTTCACAAAGCCCTCAACCACGTACGGAGATAGAAGGGACCTTTAGGCACGAGGCACGCTGGAGCTGGAGCTTGTTCCCATTCACTGCCACCTCCGACCAGGTGAGCCCATGAAGAGCGGCAGTTCGATCTGAATGAGCCCACAGGCTTTTTTACACTGGTTCCACTGCCCAGCAAGACTTGCGTGAAAGCGTGTGGGGTAACCAAAATATTATCAGGCTGTTCCAGTTACTCTTGGCTGTCTAAGGGAGACATAACTGCATTTTTTGCATCAAATCATTTTCCACTGGCACATTGTAGGTATGTTTTTATCATGACTATCATGGTGTCAATATCCGAGGTGTCAGTATGGGCCAAAACTGAACAGGGTGGCATCTGGCCACTCTCTGCCACTTGGGATACATGGCTTTCCCCAGCTTTGCAGAGAAGTTGCTTTATGCTGATTACTAAGCTATTAGGTATGCAAGGCATAACTATAACAGAAGGGGATTTCTGTGTGGGAGGGAACGGTATGATTCAGATTGTCTCATCAGCCTTGCAAAAAAAAAATATCCGAGCAACAGAATATGCTTTTGCTATGTAGCCACTTATTTCTGTGCCTTTATTTTGCAGACACAGCCATAACCTCAGTGCTCTGGGACCTTGGAATCAGTGTAGCAAGCCGCAGGAGAATCTGACAGGAAATGGGAATTCACGGAAGCACTGAGATGACCAAATAGTCTCATAGCGTTTCCCTTGTCATGAGAGATAGCAGGAGCACGGTGAGGGGAAGGAGGGAGGAAAGGCTCTGTTTGGGCACCCAGCTGCCACCTCTTGTAACAGCTCCTTGAGTCAGACATGGGAAAGTTGTATCAGGAATGCTATTCCAGCTTTGGAGGCTTGCCCGCTTTTCAACCAGCCCAGTATCTGGCACACAGACACGTGGCTGAGTATTGCTCACGCAAATACCTACTGCGTTGCACTAGTTGTTCAAAGGGATTCATTACTGAAGCTGAGGTAAGACGTTGGCTCTACTGTTGGGTGATTATTTTAGAACAGCCTTCAGGAACATACCACCCCTCATTGTCTGGGGTTGCAAAAGAGGATAGTGAGGGTAAACAAAAAGCAGTGATTTCAAGAAAAAATATTGTAAGTTGAAGTTCTACCTGAGGGCATCCATCACGATCTTACAGGTGAAAATACTTCCTAGAACATTGCACTTAGGTATTAAAAATAAAATTATATTGGGACTCTTCTTTGTCCCCCAAAAACTCAAATTTACGACAAAACAGAAGAATGTCAGATGCTTTAAGTTATGGAAGTTCACAGTGTAGGTCCTAGCCTGCCCTTCATGATGATGCCCCTGAGAAAAATCAGAGCCATCCATAACAAACAGTTCCACCTTATCAGGGACCACAGAAAGTAGGATGCCTTAATCTCACTCGCACAGGGACCGGGCCAATTCCAGCCGTCACTGTGAGCTTACAGAGGTTTGTTTTTAGCACACTGCTGACAAGACAAATGGCACACAGAAGGCAAATGCTCTTCAGCCTTCTTTTTCAAGGCTGGCTCAGAAAGTCAGAAGCTTGTGCACTGCAGTGTTATGTGCCAGCCCCATATCTGAGTATCATTAGACACAGAACTAGTATGAGGCTATGCATACTTTCCTAGGCTTCACACATTCTTTTCACATGTGACACTAACATAAAAGCTACGCTATTGTAGGTATGTTTTTATGAAGCCAGTTAAAAGTCAGTGTGCGTGTGTTATATTTTTGGTACTTTAGTCACCCTCGAAAAGGGGCGCCGGGGGGAGGGGGAAGTGGGGAGGCAGGCTGCAGCTTGCTTACTTAATAACATGCAAAACCTTTAAAGCTCAGGTTTCAGTACAGATTTTGTCTCTAAACTCCAGCTATGAAGCAAATAGCCCACAGACTCTTCCCTAGAACTGTAGTGGCAAACTCCAGTGACAGCTGAAGTGCAGTGATGAAGGTCATTGTTGCCAGAAGTACCTGCTAGTAGTAAGATAACAAAAACAGTACTTTTAAAGCCATTAATTTTAAGATCTCCTGTCTCGGAAGCAATGTCACCAGCAAGCGTCTTGGGGCTGAGACTTACCCCATTCCTTCTGCTGGTACAGCATGTGGGTCCCACCTGATCGTGACTTTTATGCTGCTCTCACGCACGCTGGCTCTCGTATGAGCCGGGCCTTTGACAAGCCATCTCTCAGCGCTGCAGCCCAAGAAAGTGCTTTATGGAGCACCAGACTGACCAGTTCTCGAGGCTGACTCAGTAGGGCTCTTCACATCAGCCCGTTATGAGACAGCTCCCGCAATGCATTGGCAGAGGGGCTGAACTCTTGCAAAAGACCATGATAAATGTAACTCCCAAGGAAACACAACGCCGTATGATACATGATAAATCCAAAATACAAGGCTGAAGGTGTCAAGGGTTTTGCTACCAAGTTTCATAAGGGAGTACAGTTAGGCCTTATATAGCCTGTCCTTGGCCATGCTTCAAACAGTTTAATGGGGCAATTTCCAGTAAATAGAGAAATTGAATTATGCCAGCATGAAGAGGCCGTCCTCTTCAGAGCCCCTAAACTTTCTTCCAAATGGCAGTACTTCCTTTTTCCAAAGCTATATAAAATATGATGGTTCAGGTCCTTCCTAGAAATAAAAAGGTGCATTCTTCCTTACGTTCCTCATTCAGTGAAAACTTATATGATGAGAAACCACATGCACACGCACATGCTTTGGCATGAGCCCCAGTGTGGGCACAGCTGATGTGTCTAAGTGAATGGACACACAGAGATCTCTGTGTAGGTAAGAGCATTTGCCACGTGCAGTGCTGGGAAGTGCACGCATGATTCCAGCGAAAACCCACAAGGCTGGCTGTCAGACATTGTAATGTAAAGATCCTTTCTGGTATGTCCAAGCCTGAAAGTTTTGTGACATGCTGGAGTTCAAAGATGAGGCAGGTAGGAAACAACTTCTAAATCGGTTTGTGCAGTGGATTTCTGCAAATACAATTAAGATGCCTGCAAGCAGACAAGGTCATCAGATCTAAGTCCTGATTATCTGATTTTTGTAATTAGTACCTATTTTAGAGAGTGGTAGACAAATCATCAGCTTGCCACAGTCAGGTATTAGCCCTGTGTCCCTGTTATGCCCAAGGGAAAAAAAGTCTTCATTGCCGTTTCAAGCAGACACATTCAACCCTGGGAGTATTTGGCATCTTACACCAAACTATGTATTGGCCACAGGGTTTAACATGTCTTCTATAAAATCAGCTGCAGCAGAGCTGTTTGCTCAATGCTGGCTGTTGGGAGCATGCTTGCAGAAACCCCATGAAGGATCGTGTGGGTCACTTCCCCCATGTTGAGAAATAAATAAAGGCCAAGTTAGGAGAGCTCCATCTGAAAAGGAAAATAAGGCCATAAAGGGAAAAGGAGGATAGATTCTTAAACTGACTTCAGCTTTAATATTCTGCGGTTGTTTAAGGAGAAGTCAACAGGAGCTTTGCCACCGATATCAGGGAAATATTAGACATTTAGTTTGAGAAAAAAATACCTTTCTGAAGACATTAACTGAAGAAATTACTTCATTTAAAATCAACAGAGTCCCATAATATTTTGCTTCATGTGTGGTCCTTTCTCCTATGCTATTCCCACTCAGGGACAATATATTTTTGACAGGCAAGTAGTCACTCTTTCCACAATTAAATTCTCTATTTGCCTCTAAGATTTCTTCTTCTAGATACGCATCAGATTACTAGCAGGGTAATTTCTAGCTCAGGAAAAATCAACAAACTTCCCCCTTTTCTTTCCTACTGGTTTTAAGGCATTCTAGAAATCCCAGGTGCACCGGTGGCTAGCCCCTTGCTCTGCCTCCACGAAGGCCTTTGCTTTCTATTCTATTGTTAGCGCCATACCGCAGTTTTGCCCACGCTCCTCTGGGTACTACTGAATAACTTTTGGTTCTTCGCAATCATTTTGATCCCTCTGCTCTGCTGATTTACACAAAGCTGGAAGGCTGCAGGGGCAGACGAACTCCTCCCCAGCTTTCCCTTTGGCCAGTTTCACCACCTTTGTGGATGCTGATGATCTTCAGTGGGGCTGAGACGGATGTTCTCCAAACTTGACATGGACAGAAGAATGCACTTCCCTCGCAGAGGTTTCTTTTTACAAGACTGTAGGCCCAATTTTTGTTCAGGTTTACTGCAGCTGGATCATTCATGCTCACTTATAAACTGTTGATTATGTATAAAAACCTTTTCTGAAGCTTTTCCCGAAGCTCAGGTGACATTTACTGTTTAACACCCCTCCTTAACTACTTAGTGAAGGAAAAAAAACAACCACAAATCCATGCCAGTTTCGGCACCTTTGCCCTTATGATTGACACCTTCCCTCCACTGCTGGGTTAAGACCGCTGCAAGTGGGAATTCCTTCTCCTGAATTAATTAACTCTGTATTGTTACTGCCTTTGATCTACTGCCATAGGAACAGGAGTGAGCACTGGAAAACCTCCCCTTGTGTGCATTTCTTACGCAAATAGCTCTGGACAGAATATTAAAGTGATCATTTAGAAGATGGTGGGCAGAAATTTTCCCCTCCCCAAAGTTGCCCTTGAGATTCATGCTCGCTGCGGAAACTGCATGGGAATGGTTACAGACCTCTAGTGGCTCTGTTTATATAGCTTGTCTAGTTTCCTAATTGCTCACCAGTACAGAATTTTGGAAAGCTGTATAGAGATTTCCCATAAGGATTACAACACGGTGTCATTTCATCTTCTCTGCATTTCCCATCCCGATGTCTGTTTGTTTTATTTTCCTCACCATAACATCTGTCCCACGTCGCTGAGAGATTTCACAATTGCAAACCTGCTACAAATTATGACAGAGTTAAAGGACTTCAGTGTTTGCTCTCTGCTATTTTTTTTCAAGAGATACTGGGTTAGCCACCTCTTTAAAATGTGTCTTTTTTTTCTTTTCTATTTATATACTGATGTTTGTAAAAGCTGTCTTTAGAAGCTGAGAAAAAAAAAAAAAAAGTATTTCTGTTTTTCTTGTACCCTTTTCCACTTATCATCCTTTGAATTGCTAGAGAAATGCAAACTTCTCTAAGTGCCTGCAGAAAATAATCTCTAGCAAGCTCTGTCCCTAATGGCCTGTGGGGACTCCAGACAGAAAACAATCGTTCGCGTTTCTATTACCCAGCGTCTGATGGGCCTGTGGCAGCTTTAGCGCTGCTAGTGCCAGCCTGCGTCACTAGTGCCAGGGCTGCAGGCTGAACTGGCCCCTGGCTCCCACCGAGATGGAAGCAAGCAGTCCCGAATTCTGTAGTTCGGGGAGGCCAGTTCTGCCTGGCTGCAATTAGCGAACAAGCATAACGGGCTGTTTTACACTGACCAACGCTTTCAAGGCTAGCGTCATGCATCACCACTATGGTTAAGACCAGAGGCATTTAAATGCAAGATAAACCAGTCAGTGCTATATTTTCATAATCCAAGGATGTCTCTTAGTCTTTGGTGACTTTACCTGCCATGCAGGAAACCATTTTCCTGCAAACCAGCAAGCAGCGCGTATAGCTCCTGCAGGACTGTTCTTGGCTCCCAGTCACGAATGTGAGCGTCACAAACCACAAACGTGGAGCACTTGTAATCCTGGCTTCCTTCAGCAGTTAGGCTAGAATCAGAGATTTATATGGCTGGAAGGGATCTCAAAAGATCATTTAGTCCAGACTCATGTCCCTAGGCAGGATCATTATACTTATGTCACTCTTGACAAATGCTTGTCTAACTTCATCCTAAACACAGGATAGCGAGTCCACGGCCTCCTCTGATACTTCTGTGCGTCATTATCCTTACTGCTTTCTTTCTTCTAACATCTAACCTCAATCTCCATTTCTGTAATTTAAGTTCATTACTTGTCTTATCCATCAGGGATGTGGAGAAAAATTTATTCCCCTTTTCCCAGCCATCTTTCACCTAACTGACAACAGTAACCCTACCTCCCTCAATCTTCCCTAGACTAAAAAAAGTCAGTTTGTTCATTCTTCCTTCCTAGGTCTGGATTTCATGAACTCTGATTACTCCCATCGCCATCCTCTGGACCCTGTCTTGACCACAGCACCCATAATCCAACTGTGGCCTCATGGAGAACGGAGCAGAAGGCTTACTTGTAGGGTCCATGCCTATTTACACAGCATATTACTGCATTTGTGCTCTTTGCATTAGCAATTAACTCATATTTTAATTGTGACCTGTAACATCTCTCACATAAACTTTTTATGTGGAGTCGTTACTTGGGCTACTCGGGCATATTCACCACACCACACAAACAGAATTAATTATTCTTGGCAATGCCCCTATACAGGAACTTACAACCATCCTTACTGAAATGAATCCTATTTTGAAGACCATTTGCCTAAATAGTTTTTAATTGTAGTTTTATATGTCAGCATATCCATAGTCTCCTTCCAGGTTTGTGGTAGACAAGAATGTGATATTCTCTATTCCATTGCCCAAGCTGTTCATAATCACTTTAATCATACTGACCTGGTACAGACTCCCAGCAGACTCTTCCTGACCCACCTTTCCCGTTTTAAAGTGTCATTAATAACTATTTTCTCTGTGTGGTTTTCCAGTTAATATTGCATCATCCTAGACTAGCCCCATTTAGCACAGGTTCCCTTAATTGGTTTAGAAATATCACGTTACCCTGTGACAAAAGCCTCACCACAGTCAAAATATAGGACAACGATTGCTTCTCCCTTATCAACAAGGTTTTTCACTCTGTCATGAAAGGAAATTTGATCCATTTTACACAATTTGTTTTTGACAAATCTATGTTGGCCATTATTCACTTCTTTGTTTTGTTTTAGGTGCTTACAAAAGTTTGATTGTTTGTTCCAGTATTTTTCCGGGAATTGAAGTTAAACTGAACAATCTGCAGTCCCTAGCTCCTCCTTTTTTTCCTTTTGAAGGCAGGAACTACGTCTGCACTTTTCCAGGCTTCCAAGTGTGTTCTTGAGCTGTGTAACATCCCAGAAGCTAGGCTAGGTTATACCTAGGTCTTTTGAGGCTAAACAATTGGCTGGTGCAATTAACCTAGGCTGAAATTCATCTGGCCCAACTGACTTGAGCACTCTCTGCTCTAGTTTTGTGATCTTACCCCCCTCCGCCATTGGCATTGATTGCAATACTAATCTGAAGTGACAACAAAAGCAAAAAAAAGGTATGAAACACCCTGGGATTCTAGCCATGACCTGTCCATGGATTGTCTTCTCCACTGGAGAGCATGTTTTCAGTTGCCTGGGTCATCATCTTGCCGCTATGGTACTGAAAAAACTACTCGTTGCTTTAAAGTCTCTTGCTAATTGGATCTTACTTTGCTGCTTGGCTTTTGTGACTGTGTCCTCAAACATCTAGCCCAGCTTCTGCATGCTTTTTTCCTTGAGGCTGAAATTGAAAAAGAGCTGGTGATTTATCTACTATTACATTTCCTACAAATTCCACAGATTTTGGATAGCCTATGCTCATTGCTGTTCTCTCCAAGACCCTTTTCACATCATTAAAACTTTGCACTTGCCCAAAGCACAAAATGACATGCCTTTAACTACGGAGTATGTGACCCTAATGGAATCTCCACTGGTTTATCTTGGCCTAGGAAAGATCAGAAGCATGACCTTCATTGCCACCTCTTACCAACCGCTAGGCTCCGCATGGAAGCACTCCGTCTCTGCTGGTCAATTTTTATTTAAACTTCTGTCCTTACCAGAAGTCACCGGTACAAGTCACAGGATCTTCTCACCCATATGTGAATTTTAAATAGTCCCAAATGCTAGAAATGTTTACAGCCAGAAGTATTCAAGTTCATCTCAAATGCTTGTTAGAAAAACATCTTTTCTCATTTGGGTACACTTTATTGCTGGCTTCCCTCTCTGCTGGCCTTCCAAGCGTGAGTTCCTGACAGAGTGAGGAACATTTTTTTTTGTTTTCACACATATGGAAAACTCAATTCATTAGTAATGTAATCATGCCAAACTCCTGCCGGCACAGAAACTCTAGCTTACCGTCCATCATCACATATTCTTCACATCAGTAAAGATACACAAATGATCACTGCTTGAGGAAGCTGTAGCTGTAACAGCAACACTGTAAATACAGCAGTGTTTTAACACTATAATGGTGCTCTTTCAAAAGAGCAGCGTGAGCAGCCAAAAGCGGAAGGAGTTCAGACAGTCTTTCTATTGCCCAAGCGGAAGTGAATTTCAGATACTGCTTCAGTTCCCTTTAGTTAGAATTCCCCATAAATGAACAGCTAAAACACCAGTTGATAGTAAGGACATGCAAGCAGGGATTCCAGAAGTGGAGGCTCAAAGGAAAAAGCAGAAAAAGCTGGTCTTTTGCCTAGCTATGAGTCTCCTTCCTTCCCATTCTGCTTCTTTTGTTTTTATGGTTCCTGCACGTTTTGCAGTGTCAGCCAGTTGTCACAGATGAGAGGACAGCATTTCATGTGTTTTAGCTAAGCCTGGGACCCCAGGCACCTTCCAGGCCCTAGGCTGGGGCATGTTCACTGCTACAAACTGCTGGTTAAACCAAAGCAGTGATCTAGATCATAAAGCAAGTAATAAAATACCCTGCTGATAAACTGCAGTATGTGGAAACTTACACATTATTTATAGATTGTTAGAGGTTAACACTAGAAAGAGCAAACCATAATGATTTTGTTGGCCTCCTCTATTTGTTATCCAGCCTTAGTACGGCAATTTTCTATGGTACAAAAAAGCTCTCTCCTTCTCAGCCTCGGCAAATCGTGACAATAGCAAAGTTATCCCCCTGTCCCGACACTCTTAGTATGCTTTCTGGTCTGAATTTGTTGTGCTTTCAGCCATTGGATGTTGTTTTGTCTTGTCCTGATTCTTCCCCATGTCCATGCATGTGAGCCATGTGTAAAAAGACTGGTGCAGAGGCAAATTATGTATCAACATCTAAAAAGCAAGTGAGCATGAGAGATACATTTCCAGTTTCTGTAAGGAATCATCAGAGACTACTTGTCAAGAAACTAGGGAAAAAGAAGAAAGAAAGAAAGAAAGAAAGAAAGAAAGAAAGAAAGAAAGAAAGAAAGAAAGAAAGAAAGAAAGAAAGAAAGAAAGAAAGAAAGAAAGAAAGAAAGAAAGAAAGAAAGAAAGAAAGAAAGAAAGAAAGAAAGAAAAAGAAAGAAAGGGAAATTGAAAATAAAAACTTTGGAAAGAAGGGAGAGTGGTGGTGTTGCAAGATGCAGCAACATATCTATGCTGGCAAAGGCAGGCAGGCATTAACCACCCCAAACAACAGACAAGTTCTCCAGTGTCCTGCACATGTTGCCACTATTAACACCGGCTAGAAAATGGGTATATATATTAAAAAAAACAAACAAAAAAAAAAAAAACTAGATAGTGGTGCAGGGTAATGGATGAGATTTCTGCCAGTAGAACACAACAGATTATCTCTCCATCTGTTTTTTACAAATGTATGTCACATTGAGTAAACAAAGCCTCACTGAACTTGCATTTCCCTGCTTTGCACGAGGCTCCCAATGAGTGAAGATCGTGGAGTGAGTGAAGAAGCAGGATGCTACCCGTTGCACGCCTGCACGCACATGAATATAAGAGGACCAACATTAAAGAAACATCCCTAGCAAACCAAGTTTCTTCCTACCAGTGTGTCCCACTATCTAAAGCTGCGTTTATGGGAGGAATACATTTACTGATTCAGATTATATTAGCAAAACAGCCTGTTAGCAAGCATGACTTGTTCAGACAAAGTAAAGGACAACTGTGACATGCCCCCAACCCCAACAAGTGTCATCCATCATAGCTCTGGTTACAGTCCTGCTGGCAGAGGCATGGTGCACAGACCTGACCTATGATAGAAAGACTTGAGGAAGAAGAAATGAGGGTGGGGGAATGTGTTAGATGCCAAAAGCCTGATCCCTCTTCAGAGGAAATCCCTTAGCAAAACAATAGCCTACAGAAGGATGGCCTGATACCCGAAAGAGATTAAAACAGTAAACCTGTACTCAAGCTGAGCTGCCATGTGGAAAATCCAGCACTTTCCATGCAGCAAAGGTCCCTGTGTGCACCTGTAGCTAGACGGGAGGGGAAACTCCTAGAATTAGGAGGAGAGATTAATAAAAAAGTATTTGCACATTTAAAGACTGACCTGATCTTTGGAAATAGCTAATCTTATCCCTCCTTCCAGTAGAAGTGAGCAGTCCGTGCACCTCACCTGCACAGCAAGATGGGAATTCTTGGCTGGAGGGGGGTATTAAGGTGGGGAGAAGGACCTCCAGGCAAGAGAGGTTAACATAATCATTTACAATAATGGATTGCTTTTCAATAAGAACTAAGAGAAGTTTTGTTTGGTTTTTGTTTGTTTGTATTTTAACAAACAAACAAACCTCCTTTAAGGAGCCTGTGGAGGAAAGGATCAAGTAAAACCAGCAAGAATCTGCAGAAATTTTCCAGCTAAGGCTGGCTGAGTGTAGCAGGGAAAATGTGCTGTTTGCCACTGCTGCCCCCTCCTTGGTGCCCAGAGCTGAGCCGGCGGGCAGGACCACAGTCATGCCACCCCCTTACGTCCCCACAAGAGGAGAAGTGTCACAGAAATGTGAGTGTTCATCTCCTGACTCCGTCAGCAAGAGGATGTGCAGGACAGGCACTTGCTTCTGTTTTGCAACCCATCGTTCACGCAGACTCTCAAAACACAGTTCTGATACACGATCTGGCTGATTTTCAGATTAAAGAATGCACTATCAATGACTGCACTCTGCCACTGTCGTGGTTACCAGCAAAGGATTAAGCCTTACCCTGGTTTCTTCTGCTAAACACAGACCTTCTAAGAAGCTTCCCTATCAGCTTGCAGCTGCTTGTGCTCTCTAGTTCTTCAAGATCTTCACGCCCACTGGGACTGCTATGGTGGGATCCCTGTTCTTCTGAGGCAGCAAATGCTGGCCACGCTCATAAGAAAGACACTTGCCAGAGGCCCTAAGAAAAGGGCCGTGTGAGATTTTGCTAGGCAGCACCTTGCTTAAGTGCATGAACCTTTCTGACTCATATGCTCGCTCTGAATTTGTAAAGGATGATGCAGATCAAATAAAGTAGGAAACACTGCTTCCAAGGCAAACATTGCACATTTGCATTCAGGTTTGACCTCTGCCTTCCTGGAGGCCCATGTGACCTACTTAACTTTTTACCTTGCTGTTTCTTGGGAGACTGGATGAGCTGAGAGGAGGAAATGGTAATGGGCTATGGGACTTTCTCACCTGCAGCCTGCATTTCCATCAAGCAGCACCCTTCACTGAGGCTCCAGCTTGCTTTCCAAATGTTTAAAGGGTTGATTTGCAAAAAAATAAAAAATAAATCTCAGGAAAACAATTACACTTTTATTTCTATCAAACATTTTGTGAGGAAGAGATCCTGCCCCTTCCCCCCCCCGCTTTGATAAAAGAGTTCGCCATCACAGGGGTGGCAGGAGAAAGGGAGTGAAATAAGATACCTCCGCTCAGCTTGCCTCAATTTAATGAGCTCCTTTAGGCCTTATCATTCACCCTCTGGTTTCCCCCATTGTGAACTTCTCAGCCTCATCTAAAAGAGCGTCTTCTTCCTTTTTTATTTTTTTAATCGGACTCTGTTTGATCGGCCCTTTACCCTTTCTTTCCACAATCCCCCACATCACGCTGGAACTGGTACCAGTGGAGCATGTCGGCATGCCCTAGCAACAGGGAGATTAAGGGAACCACCAGCTCCCGAGGACGGGCTGGCTCGGACTTACTAATTAACTGCAGTGAAAGAAGTGAATGAGAGCAGCCCTTTCTTTGGGGCAGAGAAGGCACTAGAGACGGATGAAGGAGTTCAGCTAAAAGAAGACTTCCCTCCCCCAAAACATGTGCCAACACTCAGCCCAATCCTTTCTTAACAAGACTTTGTGTACGTGTGGAGGTTATGTGGATGGGAAAGGCTGACAGCGGTCAAGCTTGATGTAGAAAAACAAAGGTGGGAGTGAAATCAAGCCACCACCCTGCCCTTGCCTCCTGTCTGGCCATGTCCCAGCGCTGGGACCCAGGCACTGGGTGCCGGTCACTCCCCAGAGGCAGGTCTGACGTGGCCTGGTGGGATGCTCCTGCCCCAGGCCCCCTCAGGCTCCTGCCTGCATGCAGCACTGCAGCCTACGGACACAACGCACGTCTGCTGCACCGCTGGCCGTGGTCTGTCTGGATGGACAGCTGGGTGCACTGCTGCTCTAAGGAGAGGTGGCAGGGTTTGTACTGGAGCACAAGCAATGCTCTGGCCCGCCCCAGTCCCAGCACCCTCCTGGATCTGGCTCCTGCCAGCAGCGCCCAGCAGTGACCAACAGGTTTCTGCAGGGCCCCTTCACACCAAACTGCGTTAGGATCCTGTCCTCTTTTGGTCAGCCTTAGCCTCTGCTGGTAAATCTTTTCAGAATTATGAAATACTTGTGACACATCTCTTTTTTTTTTTTTCCCCCCAAAAAACAAACGTTATTTTTTTTTCTTGCTGCTTCGGCGCTTTTGCTTCAGGCTGAACTGGAAGTGAAACTGCCGAAATCCCACAGGAGAAGTGCTGGTGGTATTTCTGGACGGAGCAGGAAGCAGCAGATACGCTGTCAGACAGCAACTTCTTGTAACTCTCCAGCCCCTTTCTCTAACGAAAAAAAAAAAAGAGAAAAAAGAGCTAACCTGGATAGGTTCAAAAAACCTTTGCAGCTTGGCGTTATTTCCAAAACGAGGGGACGCTCCTTCAAGTGCGTGGGGACGGGCCCACGCTGACGTGAGGCTGCGGTGTGGAAAGTGGGGCCGAGGCCAGGGCGCCCGCCGGGCGGGGGAAAGAGGAAGCCCGGCCGGCGGGGAGGGCTGCCGGGCCGGCCTGCGGCCTTGCTCCGTCCTCCATTTCGCAGGGCACAGCGCGTGACGGCCTGGGGAAGGGCAGGGGATGGAAATCTCCTTCCACCTCTGCTGCCAGCAAGAGACGAGTCCCCCCAAATGCACGGGAATTGATGAAAACAGCGGCTTTATTTTTCTGAAATAAACTGCCACTTGAAAAGGAAACTACAAAAGCCTCACTCAGAAAGCGTGGGTTTTCTGTGAAAAAAGGCTATGGAAAAATGGTGCTATCTTACAAAAGAGAGCTGCGCCTTTGCATATTTAGCCGTGGATCTGCTGGTATTAGAGACAAAGTCAGATTTTATTGCTTTTTATTTTTTTGAGCCCTGCAGCATTGACACAGATGAGCCACGTAATGAACTGCAGAATCTTTTTTTTTCTTGTGCACCAGAAGTAACTTTTTTTTTTTTTAACTGTATCAGCCTTAACTTTGCTAACACAACATAAGCCACATATAGCATTTTGTAGGTTCATAAAACTTGCAATTTTTTATTCAGGTGTACTGCTTTCCAGGGTTAATCTCTACAGACTTTAATTGAATTTGTGTGGCCTGCTGTTGATTTCACCCTCTTAAAGGTTGTGAGACCTTGCCATATGTGTTTGTACAGAATCGTTTCTCGGAGCAGACCTGTGCTTGAAAAATGCTGCTGACTGCAACGTGCTGTTGCCTGCAAAGGGAGGGAGCACTCCAGGGATGCAGCTTCCCGAAGGAAACAGAAAAGGGTTAACGTCACTGAATGGTTGCAGAGTCCCGACTCTCCAGACCTCAGATGCTGAGAAAGGACATGAGACAATAATCCCTTAGAGAACGTGCTAAATAATTCAAGGCTAGTTTAATAAATAAATAAATAAATATTTTGTTGTAACAGCTTGGCCTTTCTTAATATAGCTTGGAGGAGCAGGATATCTGGCTGCTTTCCGAAAGTCCTTGTTATGGTATTCAGTGAACCCTAGGGATCATTACACTATAAATATGGTTCATGTTTATATAGATGCATTGGGCAATGTATTACAATGCTAGGGGTTAAAAGTCATTTCCATGGATTCCCAACCAAGATAAACTCATCCACACCCCCGAGGTGAGGTGAATAGTATTTAAGTCTGTGTTTGTATAAAGGAGGCAGTCAGACTTTCCAGCACCTGAAAAATGGGCAGGCTTATCTGATATTTATCTCTCAGGTTCGGCTTTTATATGTAAATGTACCCACAGTGGCTGCAATGGATGGTCAATGATATCTCTGTCTTAGGGCTGGTCATTGCAGGCCAGAATCTTCTCCACCGGCAGCAGCCATGCAGCTGGAGGGGAAATCCAGCCCAGCGTGCCTCTCCTGGGGACCAGGCTGAGAGCAGCAGCCATCTCATGTGTGTCTTGAGGGAACTCTTCAGGCTGGTTCCCCTCCAGCCACAGGGACTTGCCAGCAAGGGCTGGGCTGAAGTGGTAAGCTTGATCTAGGCAGCATGTACTCTACATGATTATGACCCGTTTTAAACTGCTACTGGGCTTAGCTAGACTAATACCGAGGTAATGGAATATTCTGCATCTGCATGTAGCAGGATATTTTTAACACATATATGTGTGTTTACACACATGCGGAAATATAGCTGAGGTGACTCTTTTCTGAGAAGAGAACCGTGGGTTGAGACCAAATGCGGAAAACATTACACAGAAAAGTGTTGGAGAAAAAAAGGAACAAAAAAACCCTATACCTCACGTGTAGTAAAAGTGACTGTTACGTCTGTCAACAAACAAGGAACAATCTCACAGGCACACAGATCAACCAGTGAAATGAGAGACCAGGGGAGAGAAACATAGCATTTTCCAAGGGTGAAAAATCACTGTAAAATATCAGACAGGCACTGAGTAACGTTGGATTGGCCTGCTGCAATGAACGGGGGCAAAATCTGACTGCTGGTGGTGGGGTTTGGTCAGGACACCAGGCTGGGAAACAGCTGTACTCCTCTGAGGGGGGAAAGTTGATTTTTAACCATGGCAAGTGCTCAAGCCACTCATTTCAAAGCTGTAACATGCCACTTAGTAGCTACAAACATCAGGCTGCTTTTCCCCTGTGACCAGCAAGTTGTTTCTTGCTTCCACCTTCCCTTATTTCCATGTAGCCCATGGGCAAGCTGGAAAGCTGTGGACTCCAAAAGTGGTGAACACTTCAGCAGCATCAAAGAGGCAAGGAGAGTGCGTGGCTGTCACTCCATGTGCACACCAGGGTGCACATCTCGCTAGCAGTTTCCAGAGCTGCCTGCTTGCCCCTGCCTGCTCCGCTCATCAGCGTGGAGCAGCTGAGGTGTGTGCGTGTGGCTGCTAAACGAACATTAATTCACATTACATCACCTGGGAGGCTGGAAGTCAGCTGCCCGGTTCCCCACATGGGGGATGTGAGGCTCAGCCAAGCTCCTTGGGCGTTACTTTTCTTTCTTCCTCATTTCATGTGTTGTTTTTTCTTTTTTTCCTCTTTCAATATTTGCTTCCAAGAAGGGATTAGGTGTGATGGGTGTGGGGCGCATTGCACCGACACTGCTCTGTGAAGGAAAGGGACCCGTTCATAGGAGAGACGTGGGTTGTTTATTAGCAGCTTGCATGACTGCAGAAATCCCAGAGCAATATGCTGGGCACCAGGCACATGGTGGCTGCGCACAATTACCCTCCGCACCACGACAGAGCAAGCCCAGCCTCAGACGTTAATGTGGCTCTGAGGACAACACTTCATTCCACATCTCCAGTGGAAAGCTTTTATAAAAAGTCAAGTACCCACATGGGATTAAAGTAATAATAATGTCTTGCACTTTAGCATAAAAAATAGGGTGTGAAATCAAGCGGCTGATCAGTGGTCACAATTACTAACACATTGAATCCTCAGCTACTTTATTCCATTCAACAAACGGAACTGTTTTGATGTGGGCTTTACCAGAGACCAGGCACATAGTGCTTCTTGCTTTTAGCAATAGGAAGTGTGGAGCATCAACAAAATCGGCATTTTTCTGTTACAGATCTGTGGAAACTGCTTGTCTGGGTGGAGAGAGGTGCTGGAGAAAACCCCACAACCCAGCCCCAAGCGGTGCCTGGAGCAGCTTGCAGCTTGCTCTTTGTGAGCTGGGGAGCTCTGCAGGGCCCACGGGAGGAAATAGCTGCAAAATCTCATTTTTATCACTGAACTCAGCAGCTACGCCTCCGAGTATAGCAATCTGACCTATTTCACCAGTTGTACACACCACTTTTACACCGGCATCAGTCCAGTGACGTCAGTGGGATTACTCCATCCCTGCATAAGATAAAAATCAGGCCCAAAGAACAGCTTCGCTGAGGAGGAACATGCTCTTTTGACATGTTTCCCAGTCCAGCCAAACTTACAAGAGACCAGTCTCATGTTTGTTCATTTTACATATCAAATCATTTGTCTTTTGAGAGTTCTCAGCTCCGTCCACATCAACCCAGGATACTGCCTCACCTACTAAGAGATCCCAGTCAAGGAAGAACCGAGTCACAATGACTGGTGACAGCAGCATGCATGACCTCTATGACACCAACACCAGAGCTAGTGAGCTGGACCAAGAGCCACCAGCGTGAGGTGGGGGTGCAGAGAGGTTCCCATGGAGAGCAGGGTCAGTGCCTCGGGTGCCATCATGCCTTGTCCCTTCCTGGTCTGTCCCTATAGGGCAATGCTGAGACCCCTCAGGGTGACACTGTGAGGCCCAGAGGTGAAGCAGTGTAGAGCTCCCAGGAGATGTAGTAGCAAGAAGGCATCTGAAGCCTTCCTAGTTGGTGTTGTGTTGTGCTGTATGGTCTTTCCTGCTTTTGCCTTCTAATAGAGTCATTTTATTTGTTTTCTCTATTTTGATCTCTTTCTTCTGTTTTTCCTGATTGTTACCTTCAGACCTTTTCTTCCTGTTCTCAATGTTCTTTCCTTCTGACCGTCTAGATCCTTTGTGGCTCGTTTACAATCCTGCATCTCTTCCTGTGCTTCCTTCCACTACCAAGCTCACGTATCTCCTTCTCCTCGCCTTCTCAGCTCACCCTGTTCTCCAGTCTTCACTGCTGCAGCGTTTCCTTTCATATTCTCCCTCCATTCACGTCTCCTGTCTGTCAGTGTGCATATGGATCTTCAGACAGCCTTTTAGCTACCTCTTTTGGGGATACTGGAAACCAGGCCAGCAGAGTCTCTGGAGCACTTTAAACGAAGCAGAAGGTGAGATTGGAAAGATGGCCAGAAGCAGAGAGAACGTGTGGTGTAAGATCAGGGAGATAAAACCTTTTGTTTTAACTGACACTGCTGCCAACAGCAATCTGGCCTACTGCTGCCAGCAGATAGGTGTGCCACCACACCTTAGTAGACAAGCCAAGGGATTTTCGTACCTCCTGCCATGAGGATCTGGATAGGCTGTAAAGACAGTTCAAACCTAAAGCCATTATGTCTGTTGACTACCCCTTACACAAAGCTATGCTCAGAGATCAGTAAGATTGCAAAACCAAGCTCCTATATTTAGAAAAGGCCAGGCTTATGCTGCTGGTGAAACATGAACCCAGTGCCTGCCACGCAAGCGTTAGAGCGCTTTCTTGCCCAAGACCCCGCAGGAAGCCGGTTGCAGTGGGAAGCAGGACAGCACGGTGGGGGCTGGAGAGGGCCCTCCTGCCCTTACCTCTGCGCCTGCCTCACCGCCCGTCCTGGGCTTCAAATGAGGCAGAGTCTTGTAGAACAAGTACTGTGTCATCACGTAATTACAGACTGCCACGATGCACGTTCACAAAAGAGCTGAATTAAGCCTGAACAGGCAGTTACAAGCACTATTACATCATTAGACTAATCGCTCCTTGGCTGGTCATGAAGGACCTCATCCTGTTCCCACTGAAGCCAAAAGACCGTACCTCTATCGACTTGAGTGGAAGCTGGCTTGGGCTCGCCCCAAGGCTCATTCACGGCTGTTAGCTGCTAGTTGAGGCTGTACCCTTAAACACATTAAACTTTTCATGCATAACTCATGTACCACACCTAACACTTGCACTTTCATTCAAGTAGAGACTTCAGCCCCAGTGCTGTGGGTGGTGGAGTGTGAGGGGAACTTGCTCTGCCGCCACGCTTGCCCTACCTGTTCAGCCTGTTAAGTTGTACATCGCCGTCAGCCACTGCTGGCTGCTGAGCAGGAGGTGGAGAAGGTCTGCTCCGTCTGCTCCTGCCCTGCACAGCCCACAGCCAAAGCCGTCATGGCCACAGAGAGCCGATTATGTCTGTTTTCCCACCCCGGTGCATAGGTGAGAGCAGAGTGCCCTGGCAGCCATGTTGGCATCAGCTACAACATGGTGGCACAAGATGGCAGCAGCAGGAGCTGAATGGGGACGGGCACCCCTGCGGCATTGTGTCGCAAGACCGCTGCTGTGCTCCTTTGGGCTGAACGGCAGCTGTGCTGCAGGTTACTTTTCCAGAACAGTTCTCGTTACCTTCACCATAACACCAACCTATCTGGCTTTGTAACTTTTGGAAATTGGCTGAATGTCTGAGATCTAGAGAGGAGGCTGTGGTGGGTGATAACCTAAGTGGGAGAAACCTTTATACCTGAATGCATCTTAACGTCAACCCTCTTGTTTGTTTTTTCCAAATATTGCACACGGTCATTGGAATTTTCCTTCGCTACGACCTCACAAGTGGCCTTTTTATTGCACCAGGAAACCTCTTGCCATCTCTGACATCTCTGCCCCTGTGGCCTACCGTGCTGTTGATTTCAGGGCTGCACACATCAAAGTGATGAGCACATCCCTCACTCCAGGGACAGAGCAGAATTTGTCACTTCAGACAAGTTGTGCACAAAATGCCCAGTTCAATCATTGCCCTGGAGAAACTAATTATTCCCCTATCTAACAAGCCAAGGACGCTTTTCCTGTTATTTCGTCTCATGTTTTCCTTTGTCTAAATTAAACTGATCTGGTTTAACTCTCTTCTTGTATCACATGAAATAACTCCATCACTTTCCTTCTGTTTATCATGAAGGAATGGATGAGGTAATTTTATATTGCTCTTCATACTGTGATGTTGAACCATGGGCTTGAATGTCAGTGTTTGTGGATACATTTGACACACACAGAAGAGAGGGGGAAGGGGACCAAAAATAAAAAATAAAAATAAAAGAAACTGAAAGGAAAAGGAGTGAAAAGGGCAAAAGAGAAATTCATATTAAAAACAGAGAAAGCATATGTACACACGTGCATTTCCATATACTCAGGCACACATGCTCTCACAGACTGATATTAAGGCAGTTATTCAGCTGTTTCTAATACATAGCACAGAAAAAAACTCGAGCTGGAGAAATATTTTGTTTTAACAGTGAGTCATCCATGAGAAAAATGTGGGTGTAGCTTACGGGAGAGGGGGCTGGGGGAGATTTTATGAAGGCTAATTTTGCAAACCCCCAAATAGGAAGGTGCATAAAGTTGATCAAGGCACAGAGTGAGTCCCTCCCTCCCTTGTGGACATGACGTAAGGTAATCAGCTCCCATTGAGAGCCTGATTGTGCCATTTGGGCCAAGGCCCTGTGCTGGATCTGTCCTGCCCTGGAGGGACCTGCAGGGATGGCGGTGGGAAGGCTCTGGGCCAGCCCTGCCAGGGCAGCCCCGGGCACAGCCATGGACACTGTGGATGCCAGCCAGATCTGGGCAATGCCAAACGTAACAGCCGTGCTTTACCTGAGCATCAGCAGCTCTTGAGGGCCCAACTGTGCTGCTGGAGACATGTCCTTCAATCTGGAGTAATTCAGATTTACTTCGCTGTCAGTGAAACCGGGAAGCAGCCCCCAGGGCTGAGGGTTCCCTTCCAGCCCCCTCATCAGCACAAGTACCAAACACACACCAGGAACCATTGTCCCAGCACATCCGCAGCCAGACGCTCTGAGGCTGGGAACTGTAAACACGTTGTCATGTTGTGAAATGCCCATTGATTCTCAGGACTGTAATCACCACGGGAAGAAAGGTGGCTATCGCTTAGGAGTGACAGCCTGAAGATCAAGCTTTCTCCCTTGGCTATCTTGCAGTCTTTCTATGGGAGTTTCAATTCTTATGTCCTGGTTTTCTCACCAATAAACCCAAGTGACTAATCAGGACCAGTCTTCCCAGGAACAGCTGAACACTATTTGTGGATATTGCACAGAGCATTCATGATGGCTAACATTTTTCTGGTGGGTGAAACCTGCTGAGACCCAGAGCTAATTATTCCTTGGTGTGATTCAAGGGGGCATGGCCAAGAATAGCAGCAAAGTGAGCAGCAAAAGACTTACCAGGAAATAAAGTGTAATGGTAAAATCTATTAGAGCATGGAACTGACTTCTGGGGAAAAGGCAAGGGCTCTGTTCCTTGGGCTAATTAAAAAAGACACCACCAACAACACCTTGTAGGCAACAAACCTCTTTGTTTCTTTAGGATGGACTATCTAGCTGAACAAAGAGGAGGCCGACTCCTATAACTCTGCTATACCCATGTGACTGTAGAGAAATGCTTTTTACTCTAATTATATTATTCCTTATATACACCAGGGTTAGTGAGAGAGAATTTCTCTGGGTCTTTTCCGTCTGTTAAGTTCCATGGTTTGTGATTCACTTTAAAAAAAAACAAGGGTGGTTGAAAAAAAGAGTTGTTTTCAGCTGTGTGGTGATGAAATACAGTAACTGAAAATGCTGTGGGTTTTGAGGTTGGATTTTGTGATTAAAATATTGTTAGGTTCAGGATAGGATTGGCTGGTAAAATGAGTTACAGTAAGACATTATGCTTTCACCTCTAGAAAGTTGAGTTCAAGCCCTGTTTAAGATCATAAAACCAGTAAGTAGTTCAGGATGATTAACCGTTTCTGAACAGGACAGGACAGGAACACCCAGGGGCTGGGAAGGTCAGGTTGGATTCCCACCGTGGAGGCCCTGGCCTCAAGCACAGGAGGGCACTGCAGGCGAAGGCAGACCTCTGCTGGCGTGGAGACAAGGGGGGGCAAAAATCACTGCCACAGGAGATGCTGAGGGTCCAGATGAGGGCTGTGTGGCCATGTGGTCGCGGTGGGCACCACATGAAGCACATGCCCTGCATGCCAGTGGTAGAGGCTCAGTCCTGTTTTGTCCCACCACCTCAATCAGTCTATGACAGCAGGCATGGGCCATACTACTTCTATAAAACGGTGCAACAATACAGGCCACTGTGCATTTCTTCCTATTTGAGGTATCCAGTTTGATCCTTAAAACAATGATGCTTCTCAAGACTCCCATTTTGCAATTTGTTTATGTTGAGCATCACAAGCTGCTGATTCAAACAGCCAAACTGCAGAAGAAATGTTGACAGGAACCCTATCGAGTTCATTTCCCCCCCCACGGTTTCAGTTTTAGCCTATCTCAACAAGACGTATACTCTCATCAAATACGCAACTTGCAGACATGCAGGCCAGAGAGCCGTAACCAGCTTCGATGCCCTTCAAGCTGCTAAATGGAAACCAATGCAGCAAGCAGATTTGCATCCCTGCTCTCGAGCAGCTGAGGCCAACCCACTAGCCAAGTACTACTTGAAATATAGCACAGACAGGGTATAAGTGGCGTATCATCATCGCTGTTCTGGTGCTCTGCATTTACCCTAAATGCAGTTAATGTGGTTACTGTTAGCAGAAAGTTACAGATCTATTCACAAGTTAATAGCTGTTAAGATCTCCTTTTCTAGTTGTCTGGAAATAAAACTGAGCTTTTTTCATAGCATAGTATTAGGTATTTTCTGTTACTTCTGGGATTTTGTAAAGTACTATCAGAGGGTTTTTTGATTTGTTTGTTTGCTTTTTTTTCTGTAATTTCAGTGATTCCTAGAACAAAACATAAATTTGATCCAATTTGAACCTGAGTACTTTAGTAAAAGAAAACTAAAATGTTTTCTTTTAGCGCTCATTTAGCAAACAGTTCTAAAGTTTATCTGTGAGCTTTGTTTACATGGGGAGCTACAAACACATTCAAAACCACAACATGCTTCCAAAGTGTTTTAGAGAGCTGGGTATTATTTGATCCATTTTATAGACTGGTCCCTGTCTAGCCCAGCTCTAGCCCCATGTCCCTTATGGTAACCATCAGCCCACAATACCATTCATATGAGCTTCTTTTGACTCTGCTTAGCTAGTCGGGAATTCAGAAGAACTGCACTTATTTACCTTTTTTCAAGTAAAGGAAAACTGAGCCTTAGGTTTGGGATAATCCAAAATGCAATTAACAAATTCGCTCAATTTCTGCAGTAAGAAAGTATTGGGTTCAGTAGGAAAAGTGTGACACTTCCAGAAATCCTTTTTAGTGCTTCCTTTCTTCTGAGGAGCAGAAACATACTGCCCTACAAAACAAGTGTCTCCAAGATTTGGCTTTAGGAAGAGCCCTGGAAAACCAGCAAATTCAGGTTCATTCTAGCAGAGGCAGTGGTTTCCAGTGTCCTCATTTCCCTACAGAGACCTCCGCATTTCTAGCAAGGGGGCTGTGGTGCAGAAGCTCCTGATGAGAGCTGCTGTGACAGTATGGAAGGGGAGAGTCATCATGTGCTCCCAAGATGACTCCCTGAACAAGTGCACTGCTGTGTTTCTGCAATAGCTGCCATCTCCAGATGGATTTAAGATATGACCCAAGGAAAGCACGTTGCAGCAGCCTAAGTCTGCTGGATCTGGAAATGTGGATGGATAACGCCCCATTGAAGGGCAGTGTTGCAAAACTGGGGAGTCACATTGCCCTTTCCATCAGAATGATTCCCAGAGCGTCATTCCCTAGATGTTTGCATCACTTTTCCTTGCACTCTCCCAGGTTCAGTCATTGTTTTCCCAGCGCTCTCCACGTGACAGCCTTGCACAACACCTGTGAGGCTCCTTGGGAAGCACCCAGGCTTGGCCGCCAGCAGGTGAGGGCTCCCAGGGGAGCCCTCGGCCTAATCCAGCAGCCCCATGGCTCATCGGGGGCAGCAGCTTTGTGTCCCTCTTAAATATCAGAGACGTGAAATGCAAGTGCGTATGTCACAGCGGAGTCAGGGCAGCCCACGCATCCTGCCAAGAGAAGCACGGTGTCCCCACGCCGCCCCTGCCCCGGCAGCCCGGGGCCTGTGCTGCAGAGCAGGAACAAAACAAACCACTGCGGAAGTGTGGTTAACAACGCCCGGCACGACGCGTTCTCGACAGCCCGGCTTCGTGCCGGGGCGAGCCGGTGGGAACGGGGCGTGCTGCGGCAGGCAGGCCCTTCAGGCCAGGCCCTGCCCTGCGCTGATGTGCAAAGCGCGGTGGCTGCAGGCACCCTGGCCTCCCCAGGCCCCCCTTCAGCCTTGTGCCCTGCTTCCCCTGCTCGCCCTGCCCCACGGCCCCCTTGCCACGGCCACGGGTGGCCCTGGTTGGCAGCGGTAGTGGGGTGTAGGCAAGGAGCCTGCCCTGGTGTTTTCTGCCCACAGCAGGAGGGCAGATCGAAGCAAGGCGAGGCGGGAGCAGCCATCACTTGCTGCTAGAGCCCCCCGAGGGCAGGGGGGGTGGGACCACCACCACAGCTCTCATGGCCATGCTCCTTTGTTCAACTGAAGTGCCTCTGTGCGAACTCATGTCACAGGCATGTGAGCTAAAAATCTCTGATGGTGCTGAGTCACTCAGCACTAAATCAGCACTTCATATTCTGGCACAACTAGATCCCCTCACGGCATTAAGAGCCAGGACAAGCTCCAGCACGGAAGTATTTGGTGCAGTCATTTGATCCGCGTCCATCTATCTCGCTGTGACCCCAAGACACATTCCAATTTCACAGGAGATATGAAGCACGCACCTCAGAGGAGAGCAGCGTGGGTTTTGGGGGCATGCAGGCGGTGTGGACAGGGCATGGCGTGGGAGCACCGGTGATCCACCTGGTCAGGATCCCACCCGCTATGGCCCAGCTGCATCACGAGCTCTGCTTTGAGGCTGTGTTTACTTTCTTGCGTGTGCAGGTCTAACAAAAGGAAAAGCAAAGAGACGCCTTCCTAGTGAAAGGGCCGGGGCTAAGGAAAGCCTTGCACTGCTTTCTCCCAGTATACTAACAGTGTAAAGAAAGAAACTCCTTTAAACTTTTTAAACTCACAGGTTTTTTTTCTTTTTTCACTTGAAAATACCTCAAGGGAAATTCTGAATACCTCCCTGCTTGGGCTTGGGCTTACTGGTATTTATATTTGAGCTGCAGCGTAGCGGAGCTGTGTGCATAATTGATTACTGTTCCAGGCAGATCTCAAATAAAAAGAATTTGGTTTCCTCATTAAATGGAACCTTCTCTCTCCCCACCCCCCCGCACCCCGCCACCCTCCCCAAATAGGAGCTCTCTATTCGGGAAAGCACAAAATGTTTAATCTGTTCATTTCTTTTCTTTTTTTTTCTTTTTTTTTCTTATTTTCTTTCTTTCTTTCTTTTTTTTCTTTGTTTCAAGAGTTTTGTTTCATTTAGAAATGATTAAAATATAACCAAACCCTTGAAAAATCATTCTAAAATGAAAAATAGCATTTGGATACTGCAGCACCTAAGCGTGGCAATATTTCTAAGCATTTTCTGCTGAAGCTATTTGCAAATACAATACATTTTTTGTTGGCCTGAAGCAGCGTAGAATCAATTATTTACATGAAGTAATGTGCCCAGCTCCACTTGAGGTTGTTCTTTCGGTACAACAATATTCAGGTGGCACTCACGACAAACGCTGCCTTGGCACGGGTGGAAGCAAAAGAGCTTTGTTTGATCAATGTTTCACAGCGTGAAGAAAAGCAGCGCTAACTTCCCTCTTCTGTTGTCAAGGCATCTCCTTGGGATGGCCCGGAGAAGCAGCCGGGGGACAGGGGAATTCAGTTTCCATGACTCATTCATTCCTGGGCTGCTCTGTGGAGACAGCCAACAAGTGGTCGATCGGTGGCAATTGTCATGGGGAGTTTGTGATGTGGATACTCAGACCATCAGCATATTGCACAAGAGCCATTCAAGAGCCTTTCCTCTTCAGGTAAGCAAGACCAGGCGCTGTCTCTAAACCGGAAAAAACCCACCTGTGTTTCTTAACAACCCCCCTTCTCAACCACTTTTCAGTGTGTTTTTTATTTAACATTTATTTTTTATGATTTGTTTATCAATAATGAAAGTAAATCAACCAAACCACTAATGAAATAATACAGCAGGGCCAGATAAGTGTCAGGGATGTCAGGCAGAGAAAAAACAAGCTTGCTTCAGAGGAGGAATATTTTAGAGACTTCTGTGGGAGAAGACATTTTAAAATTATTCAGTGTTCAAATCAAGTCTTCCTCTAAGCTTCTGCCTGTGGCACATTGCGTTCTCAGTGCTCCTCAAAGTGCATAAAAACCACAAAGTATGTTCAACAAAATAGAGAGTAACAGTATGCTTCAAAGAAACACTTTAAGCTCCCTACACTTGTTCTGGGAGGCTTCCCGCAGTCCCGTGACACAGCTGGGTTTATCTAATGCTCTGTCTGAAGGGGCTTTATTTCCACCAGATCCCTTTTCCAGCCCTCCCCTTGAGCCAGGCCTTCACTGAGTCAATTTTTCCCTACTTGCCCGCTATAAAAAAAAATCTCTTTTTTTCTTTTGTTGGGTGGTTTTCAACCCCCCACCTCCTTTGGTAGCAGCAAAGCTTTATGGGAGTATAAAGGGCCAGTCTAACTATGGCAAGTGTTCAGAGCATCTCTTCCTTGAAGTTCTTTGCTTTTTGCAGGGCTAGGAGACATCTTTGATACATGTCAGCTCCCCCCCCCTCTGTTGTACTTGCATTCAAGGGTGCGAAAAAAGCAGACGTGCACCAGGTGGTTCCCATGCACATATTCTCAGCGTGCCACGCTCTGCGACAACAACAAAACCTTTACGCATTGCTGAAGTAGCTCTCACTTGTAACCTGACGGGTTAGTCATACCGCCACCGGAGATGCACAGCCCTGATGGGAGGGTAGGGAGCCAGCAATTTGTGAGCGCAGTGAGAGCACAGTGAGGATGCAGATACACAGTGAGGATGCAGATACTGCCCTGCAAGGTGGAGGCCTCTTCCCCAAGCCAGCTCCCACCAGGCTCATAGGCGGTGCCTGCATGCAGCCCTTCAGAGCGGCACTAATCCTGCCTCCTGTCCTGAGTGGCTGTGGCGGGGGGTAGACACCAAAAAGGCATCCACAGAGACATCAGTCTGAACCAGGCTTTTCTGCTGTTCTCTCAGCGTTCTCTTTTTGTTCTGGCAGATTCACCAAAAAGTACAGTGCAGGACCAGTGGCCAGGGTCCCCATGCCACCTCACTTTCCCACACAGCGAGAGGTGGCACCAGCAAAGAGCTTGGTCACGCTGGTAGCTCCTGAATCCTGCCACCCTTCCCAGTTCCCCGGATCCCAGTGACAAATCTGGACATCTCAAAATGCTCCAGAGCACAGCACGGGCAGGGGGAGGCGTGCTCCACCACCCTGGGTCACAGCATGGCCTGGCCCACTTGTGCCCTGCATCGCCCCAGGAGGTGGTGCTGGGCCTCAATGGGGGCTGTAAAGGGACACTTAGCATCCTTTTGCTGGATGGCCCTCCTCTTGTTGCTATGCATGCATTCAGTGTTTAAATCCGGCTTCATTTCCCTCTGAAAGCTAGTCTAACAATTTGAAAAAAAAAAAAAGAAAGAAATAAAAGAAAAAAAAAGAAAAAAAAACACACTAAAAGCATTTGTTTTTAGAACAAATTTGTGGTATTGCTAACTCCAAGCAGGAGCAGGCTCACTTGTGCTAGTTGCTGTATAAAGGCAGTTCACAGATGAATATGGCCCCATATGATCTTCTTTTGTCTGAGACATAAAGCTGCAGCTCCGAAAGGCTGGTAATCTTTTTCCATGGTGCTATCCAGGTCTGAAATAAGTGGGGTGTGGTAAATCTGTGCTGACGTAAATGAGAGAAGGTGTTTTGAAGAACCGAGGACAGGGAGAGCAAATTAAAACCAGAGCAGTCTGGTGAATATTTCACAAGCAAAGCCTAGTCTATTTTCTGTTTCTTATTTTTGTGATTGCTGAAATTCCCCTCATCTTAAATTAAAGAGAGGAGGCCAGGAGGCCAGAGCCAGCATGGTTTGCCATGGTGAACCAGCGGAAGCCAGATGAGGAGAGGCAATGCAACCATGAACCACTCATGCCAAAGCTTAGGGTCTGAGGATGCAGAGATCCAGCTGGATTGACAGCTACCTCTTGCCTGGTGTGGGATGATCCCAGACCTCACAGCCAGACACAGCTACAGCTGGGTCAGTTGGGAATGGGGCTTGGTACCAAATCACCAGTGGCTCCACTTCTCTCCTGTTTCAGGCAGTGACGGTGTTTTGGTTTGGGCTTTTCTCCCACTCTCAAAGCTGTGGAAAGCTGTGGACCGGACTTTTTCTACGTGCCAAGGACAAAAACCTCTTCCTCTTACTGCATTCATTTGCTAAATAGCATGATTGTCTGTAAGAAGCATTTTGAAAAAGCTGTTTGGGCTTGATTTTTATATTCCTCTTCCTGCAGCAAAGCGTCTGCAAGTTCAGTACAAGGAGATCAACAGAGTCCAGCACGATGGGTAGCCTAGCTACAGACTTCAGCTTGTGCTCTGAACTACTGAGGTTTTGAATGATGTCAGTCTGGTCTCTTGAGGGCTGCTGTTGTCATCAGATAGTGAGGTCGATAAGGCACATGTTATGATGAGGCGTGCTGTTGGGTTTTAACCATAGTATCGTGCACGAGGTGCCATGAAAGCGGTGCATTTCCTGGTACAGTACCTTGATAAGGCTGCCTCTGCTTCATAGGTATTTCCACCACACTGTCCTGTGTGTTCAGCACGCAACAGATTGCTGACAACCCGAAAGACCAAACATTGCAAGGGTTCAAAAATCCATTTCCTCTATCACAAACATGTTTGTTTGGGACTTTGTATTCCTTTTCCTGATCTCAGTTTCACTCTCTTTTTCTTTTCTTTTCTTTTCTTTTCTTTTCTTTTCTTTTCTTTTCTTTTCTTTTCTTTTCTTTTCTTTTCTTTTCTTTTCTTTTCTTTTCTTTTCTTTTCTTTTCTTTTCTTTTCTTTTTTTCTTTTCTTTTCTTTTCTTTTCTTTTCTTTTCTTTTCTTTTCTTTTCTTTTCTTTTCTTTTCTTTTCTTTTCTTTTCTTTTCTTTTCTTTTCTTTTCTTCTTTTCTCTTCTCTTCTCTTCTCTTCTCTTCTCTTCTCTTCTCTTCTCTTCTCTTCTCTTCTCTTCTCTTCTCTTCTCTTCTCTTCTCTTCTCTTCTCTTTTTTTTTTTTCTTATCTGTTTTTTTCTTTTTTCTTCTCCCTTTCCAGAACTTTCTTTTCCAGGTCTTTCCAGACCTTTTTCAAATCTGGAAAAAGCAGGACCAGAAACAGCTATTCAGAGCTAGACAAAGTACAGCCACTTTCTGGAGCTGGTTTTCTGCCAGTCCCTCATCCCCCGCTCCAATTGGGAAGCACCTGAAATCCAGCAGAGCCCATGGGCTAGAGGTCCTCGGCTGGATTTGGAAACTCCAGCCCTCACCAGCACCGTTTTTCCCACTGCTTGGATGCTTAGAGCCAAACTGTGGTTTCTTCCCCTCCTCCCGTTTTACTTTATATTGAATATTGTGGTTTGTGCTATTGGCAGACCAAATGATAACAGCTCAGGACCAGTTCAGTGAGTCAAGGAGCACTGAAAGGGAGTTTGTACCTTGCCTTTACCTAGATTTTGCTTTTTCATCATTGATTTTTTCTTATGTACTTTTTATATTTCACTTAGATGGAACTGGGAAACCAGGCAGGCTGAATCCCCAATCACCCCTCATTTACAGTCATGGGGAAGAACCAGATCAGTCTTAATCCCACCAGAGGGACTACACACAATAGACATGCTAAAACTGAAGTGACCCACACTTCTGCCAGCTCTGGCCTGTTCACAACTAATCTCCACATACCGGAAAAAGGTAGAAAATGTACATTTTCAAAACCCTGATTATACAAATTATAACCTTGAACTCTGCTGTCTATCAGTTTTTAATATGCCGATGAATAAAGAGCCCATTTCACTACCTCAATAAATCCTCCAGGACCCAGTAGGGAAGTATAGCACCTGTGTGAAAAGAGCAGCAGTTAATGTGGTAGCAAAATCCTGACCTGACAAAGGCAGTATGTACAAGCCGTACAAGACCTCAGCCCTGTGAACAGCGGTGAGAGGCTGGGTAGGACGGCACTCAGAGCAACGCAAGGGCGTTGGGTTTTTCCATCCCCCAGAGGAGATGAACTCAGCATAGCCTTTGAACTTCTTCAGGCCTTTTAGAAAGTAACTCATTGCGAGCTTTTCAGCACATGGAGGAGAGGAGGTCCTGGCTGTGCAAAGAAGGAGGGACGCAGAGCTGGGGGGGCACCAGAGCTCCCCATTTGGACATGCTGGAGGAGCTGGGTGGGCTTCCACAGCTGGAACCCACCCCAGACAGGTTGCTCTGTCACTTAGCTGAGTTTATTGCTGTGATGACTTGCACATTTTGAAGCCCATCTTGTGTTCCCTGTTGTCTGTCCTGTAGAGAAAGCATCAAATGCACTTTGTCTCTGGTCTGAACTGAGAACTCCATCTCACGCCCTCTGACGTTGCTCACCCATGCCTTGCTCCCTCCTTTTGTGGTATTCGAGGCTTAATTGCCTGTAGTTTTATCAGCCTAAGTGGTTATAATTGCTAATCATGTTGCATGTGACAACATAGTCATATGCTGAATTAGAAAAAAATATTGAAAGAGCAGACAGAGGTGACCTAGTAAGCATTCTGTGGGTCATCCATATTTTTACACCAGTTTTGATGAGGCCTCCTATAAGGATTGTCAGAGGACATAAGTAACACCAGACAAGTTCTTGGAGTAAGAAGTATGACAGGCCAAGAATCAGCACCAGATTTAAACCCAGAGGTGATCCAGCATCCCTGGGAGAGCATCACCACCTCCTCTTTCTCAGGGCAGAACTTCACAGTGTGAGCAATGTGGTAGCCACTGGTGAGAAATGCTGGGCAGCCTAAATGCAAGGGCTTGGCAGAGAAATTCAGAACTGTGGAGCACACAGTGAGAGACCTAAGGACCAACACCAGGACACCAAGCAAGCCGGCTGCTGCCACAAAAGGGAGACGAATGTTTGTGATGAAAATGAAGGGACTCTTTCTTCTTCCCCTGCACATTCGCCCTTTGGAAGTGAGCTGATCAGTGAGGTCACAGGGCCAAAATCTACAGCTGATTTTTTTTTTAAGGCTGGATAATTTTATGGCCACTGTTAAGTGCTGTAATTTATGTAAACTAAGATAATGATAAGTGGAAACAACTCAACCCATGTTTAAAAGCCTGTGTTCCCTGGGGACAAGGATGAGCACTTCTCCTTCAGGAAGGAAAGCTGAAGGGCAGGAGCAGAGCTTCCTCTGAATGCCTGACAGAGGGGCGGCTGCCCAAGGATCCTGTCTGCCTTGGAGCGAGGCACTCCAATCGGAGCTACATATTCCTACATGCATTCCCATACATGCAGCCCAGCAGAGATAAATTCCCAAGAATTTCCAAAAAATTCCAACAACAACAACAAAAAAAAACAGAGGAAGAACAGCATCAATGAGAGCAGAATCAGGATTAAAATGAAAGTACAGGGTGGGTTTAGGATACCCTGTGCATGGAAGAGACGCAGGAAGAGAGCAGTGGAAAGGTTTGGAGAAGCAGATTCCCTGAGACCAGGCTGATGAAGAGTGCAGCAGGGACTACGTGGAAGCTGAGCTCTGATCTTACTAGCCAAAGGGGATGGGGCAAGAAGCTAATGGCTGTGAACCTCCTCAGGAGACATTTGGGTTAAATATTAGGTTAAACTAAAGAGAAGTTAGAACAGTCTGAGCAGTGAACCACCCTGACATGGGAACGCCGTGGAAGCATTGGTGCTGGAGACATTCAAGGCTAAAACAAGTCAACTGTCTGTGCCGGAGAGGTGGTTTGGGGATAATGAGATCAGGCCTGTCATAGCTAAGAGTGAAGGTCTAGATGACTCACTAGAAATCCCTGCCAACCTGGATGATACACTGATAACCCCACGGGCCGCCTGTCTCCAGCCTCCCATCACGAGACCGCTGGCCTCCTCCAGCTGCCTGCCCTCAAGTTCTCCCAGGCTGCTAGCTTTAGAAACAAACTTTCAGATGGTTTAAAAACATTTCCAGTTCTGTTTTCATTCACGTTGAAAGTGTTTTGCTGGTCAGAAAAGTGCCAGAAGAAGGAAAATATCTTGGTCAGCAGATTCAGTCTATGAATCCAAAGCCGCACCACCTAAATTTAGAGGAAAATAATTTTCTGCAGTTCTCCTAGCTGTTTTGGCTGTGCAACCTCAAGAGTGGGTGAATTAGATTTGTTCATAGCTTTTCAGTCCCCTGATAAATCTGTAAGTCACGGGGAAAATAGGGTTTATTGTAAACATAGCACACAAGACCTGAGGCTGAGAGAAAATAAGCAGGGAACCTCTTTGCATATTTTTAGTACTGTCTCTTTTCCAAGCAGAAGTGCACCTTTGCACCTTTTACTCTCATGTTGGCCTTGGACATAACCTTTCTTTGTTTCTTGTGACTGCAATGGCTTAGTAGACCAGGACTTTGTTAGAGTCCCAGATCCCTTGCAACATCTCCGGAGCTGAGAACACAGTATATTCTCTCACTGTAGCTATAATCAGGGCAAACCATGATGGCTCCCACATTAGACTGCTCGAGAACTCTCTTTATAGCAAATACAGCAAGAGCTTCAAGAAATAACTTCATTGGTGTTTGTTCCATATAGTTTAATGTCTCCTTAGGGGCCGTGGCTACCATCCCAAACAACATTTCTATGGCTTGCGTGGCTACATCCTTTTCCTGTGAATCAACGTTGGCATCTGCTCATCCAGAGCATTCAGGAGAAATATTTGCTGTTGCCTGGAGACTAAGACAGGAGAAAAAGTATCGGGAGCCCTAAATTATTTTTGCAGCTCTTCCTCTGATCCCGTGCCACTCCCAGACAATCCCCTTCACTTAGCAGTTGTGTATCTTGCAGGTTCTTCAACCTGTGGAATAGGTACAGTTATACTCACCAAGTGCCCAAAATACTTGAAAGTCCTCCCAGGCTTTCACGTGAAAGGAAGCACGTAGAAGTATAAAATACATCTTCTGTATGGGCCATAGGGACTCTGCCCATCTTTGTCAGGACCGTCATTGCCTACACTTGCTGTCCTCTCCGGGAGGGAGGTAAACCCTGGAGAGACAGAACGGTTGCACTAAAAAATGGCCTTTCACATCGCACCAAAAACTGCTGGAATATGTGGGGGATGAGAAAACTTCCTTCCACCCAGAGGTGCAAGAAAACTCTGGAGCTGGCAGTCACGTGTTGCACACAGCCTTACAACCCACAGGATCCCACATGGAAAAATTTCACTTCCATGTGTTGACTGAGTTAATGTGGTGGGGTTAGTGGGCGGACATAAAATGAAACTATGAAAAGAGATTAATTTGCAGCTGAAGCCCAGGCAGGGAGAATGCCGGTCCTCTGTTTGCTCAGAAAACGGCAGTTTTCTGAAAGAAACCCAGTTGAAAAGAAGAGGTTAAGGCAGCGGTAGTAAAAAATCAAAACCAGGGGAAAAAAAGCAAAAGTTAAGAAAAGCCTCTCTGGAAATTAAGATGTGGAATTCAAAACATTTGCAGTATAATAAACCCAACCAAGCCCATAAAGCTGCACCAGCCAAAAGGAGGTCTGTTCTGCCTACGAGGAAACACGAAACCGCGTCATGCCTGGCAGCAGCCACCCCATAGTCCCGTTTCCTCCCCGCTTTATTGCAGAATTGTGCTGCTGGGTGCCCTCGGCTATGTTTAACGCAGCGTCTGTTTCCACTCTAACCCCTTCGCTTTGGAGGGGGAGGATATAAATCAGCTGCGGAGCTGCCCACAGGGCTTAGTCACAGCAGGTATTGGTTTAGGGTGTCTTAGAGGAACATTTTTTTTTCTTTTTTTTTTTTTTCTGGAAGTATTCTAGGGAATAAGTGCAAGCTTTGTGAGGAACAGGCATTGCTTCATGGGCCAGAGTCTCCAGACAAAGGACATTTTACATCACCCGCCAGAATCATCTTCTAACATTTTGGGCTGAGCGCAGCCCCAAGCACAGCGGGCTGTTCCGCATGTTCCCAGAAGACACTCGCAGAGTCCCTGCCGAGCAAGTCTCATGGTCCTTCCTGGCATTCCTGGTCCCAGGACCATGCTGGAGCCATGTCTGGGCATACGCTGGTCGCTGCACCTCCTTCCTTCACAGCCTCCCAAAGCCTCTTGCTCCAGACTCGAGCACAGGCCGGATTTCCCCAGCTCAGGCCACACAAATTGTAGCAATTAGCAAGTGTAAAGGGCACGCTGTGGTTTTCACATGTATTACTGCATCTTACTGCTCATTCATATCCTTGGGCATGCTCATCAGATAGCATCCAGCCAGCAACGTTATCCAGGCCTTCCCCCCAGCACTGCTGTTCCTGAGGCCCACTGGAGAGATCCAGTTCATTCGTGTTCATGCATCCAACCACCAGTAGCTAAGCCTTCAGACTCAAGGCAATACGGCTTCTCTCACCCTTCCAACCCCATGTTGTGTGGACTTGACCTCTAGCTCTTCCCCTGCTCCCCACCTCCAACCGTGACCCCCTCGATTCCTGTCCCACATCTTTGCCTGGTACACCCTGGCTTTCCCTACGTGGTTCACAACAGCAGCTCCCAGGCCCATTTTCAGACCATACCCTCCTTGTGCAGGAGCCATACAGACTGGAAGTTCAGGCCAGCTTTTAACAGTCTTCCAGGTGTATTTCTACTCTTCTCAGCTTCTCTGCTAGCTCTTGCCTCTCTGCCTCCCTTCTCAATTTCACTATTATACCAATAGGGCAAATTCCATCAGGACCAGGAACTTTGAGCATTTCAGGCTTTTTTAAAATAGTATTTTACTGTTACTTGCAACCCTGGCACACCACAAGCCTATCTATAAGTGGCTTGAAGTAAGAGTTGGCCTAAACTAGACTGTGATGTTCCCAATTACCTTCAAAAACAACAACAAAGGAAGCCTATTTTACTTTGCACCCCTCAGCTACAGAGGCATTTGGGAAATAAGAAGGCCTCTGTTTCCGCAGCCCCCAACTGCAAAACTAAAGGTGTTTTGGTACAAAAGCCACAACTGGCCCATAGCAAGGGAGTAGCTGGTACAGTCACCGGGACACCTTCAGCTGTGTAGGAATTAGGAAGGAGGGAGGCAGCTACTGGAGTGGGATCTGAGCCACCTGGAGCTCTGCAGATCAAAGTCACCGTGTTCCTCCTGACAGAGGCAGCTGGCAATGGCAGCCGTACGTGCTGGCTGTAATTTCCAAAGACAGACAGACGTGTTGAAGGTGGATAGCTCTAGAGTCACCTGACCCCAAGGCCAAAAAATAAGTAATAGCTAATGCCTGCAGCCTGAAGGCATGGACCCAAATTTCTCACCAGGAGGACACAGGGAGCATCCATGAAGCACATGAGGAACAGCCAGACAGAGCACTGCAGGAGTCCCCCTGTCCTGTAGTAAGAGCTGTAAGTGCAACCTGAAAAGTACACCAAGGCACCCACTGCCGTGCCACCTCATGTGGGATAACGGGTATCTCATCCTCACGGGTGCTTCTCTCTGCCCTGGGACACCAGGCACTTCAGGAGCAACTGTGCCAGCACAGGGGCCAGCTCCTTCATCCTCGCCACTCTGAGAGTCCCGTGCAATAAATGAATGAGCCAGAGCATGGACAAGCCCTCAAGTCAGAGGAATGTGCCCCTCGAAACCATCCTTTCAGGAAAGGCTATTTACTCTTCTGAGCTTTGGCTAGGGTATTACCAACACACGGCCAACCGCTAGGGGAAACAGATGCTAACCTTATGAGAAATAGCACAGACAACTCATCCACAGCACATGCGGACTAGCTGCTGCCATATATCCGAGCCACAATGAATGCCAATGATCAGGCAAATCCCCACGTTGCTGGAGGCTCTCATGTATGCACTCTCTCTTATAAACTATTACAGAAAGTAAACTTCTGATACTGCCTGCTCAGCTTTTCTCTGTTCCCTATGTGGCCTAGCTCAAGGTCAGTTTCAAAAAGCAAAACACCAAGTGACAGAGCATTTATCATTGATAAGCTCATAGAGGAAAAGCAGTGCTGGCATCCCAGAACCAGTGCCCCAGAAAGACAAGGGAAGTATACGAGTACCATGAGCGAAGACCTACTTTCAGCACAGCTTCCCAGTTGTTTGTCTTACCAATAGCACCCTGCGACGAATACAGCTATTTTCTTCATCAATTATTAACTGGGCAAAGACTATTTGTTTGAAGAGCTGCGCAGAAAGTCCAAAGAGGAAGCGAACAGTTTCAAGCCCCACATGCACACCCATGACAGGCGTGGGATCCTCTCCAGATCAGATATGCCTGGCTCGTCAGGGGCCGACGGCTCTGCTCCCAGCAGCTGGGAAGGAGGCAGGGCCCGGGCACTTGCTGCAGCTGGGCACAGGTCTTCCAGGCAGGAGCACATCTCTCATGTGGGGCCTCGCCGCCTTCACTCACAGGAGGTATATGAAGGCCGCTGAGCAGCACCGGGGCTGTGCCCAAGGCTCTTCTCTTGCATGCTGTGCGCTAGTTACGTCAGCATCTGCCAAGAAAACTCCCCGTGCAGCTTTTGTACTGCTCATGGGAACCAGCTCCTACCAGCCACGCTCTTCTTCCACCATCTTTCCTCCACCTAGCTCGCCTTTATTGCCAGACCACACAAGAAAGAGCGTTGCACAAAGCCAGCAGCAGGGAAGGTATGTCGGTGTAAGCCTTGAGGTATCCTGCAGCTTTTGTTTTGCAGGAACTTTTCCAACTTGAATTAGGAAACGTCTCTCCTTAACGTTGAGGCATGTCAAGACAACTGAACAAGCCGTGGTTCGGCAGCAATATTCCACCCCTGATTTGGAAGAGAGCTGGAACAGCTTCAGATTAAGAGCACCAAGCTTTCTCCAGAGGAGAGCTCAAAGGTGAAGACAACAAGAACTGCACCATGAGTAGCACTGGCAAAGAAGCATCCCTAAATAAAAACACAGGTTTCAGGGATTGTTTTCTGGGATGTTTCTGGGACTGGTGACCAATGTTCCAACAGCTATGGGGGTCTGAATGCCATAGCAGGATCACTTATACACACACTGAGACTTTGCTGGAGGCCCACATTCTTCTCCCTTGCAAAATGCCAGACAGCCACTCAGCCACAAAGGCCCAATACCACTAACAAGCTGGGCCTGATGTTTGGTAAATCCACACTTCAGCACCCCCCTAGAACCTCTCATAGGACAGTGCAGGCTGTCCTCCAGGGGAAAGGGTCTGCTCCTCACAGCAGGAACAAAAGCCAGTCCAAAGTTTGAGCTACACCAACCAGAAAGAAGTTTGCAGGAACAGACTGAGCAGCTTAGGATGGGAGGAGGACTCCCTAAGAGACAGAGAGGGCTAGAGGCCACGGGATAAACCACACCAGGTGCTCGCTGACATTGATCTGCACACCCGTGTGCTTGATGGGGCTGACTAGCTCCATCAGTGAGGCATGAAGGAAAGGTGCCTGAGCATGTGGTGGGCATCACAGGGGTCAAAAGGAGAGAAGTAGCTGCATTTGAGTGGTTCTCTAAAACCAGCGCCTTGATTTTTGCAAGTAAAACCAGCTTCACTGTCAGTTTCTTGAAAAAACTTGGGGTTTATTGATTTAAACTGCAAACAGTCATTACAAAAGAGATTCTCTTTTAAATAAACTCACACAAAGAGGAAGAAAAAGCAATGTAGTGAACAGTAACAGGGGAAAAAAAATTACATTCATTATTCTCTTTGTGCCAGTCCCGTTCACCTCGGCAAGGAAAACTCCAAACTTGGAATACAGAAACGCAAAGACAAACTGTATTTGGAATGTCTTCAGATAGGCACTTTGAGCCCAAGGCTTTTCTCCTTGAAGAAACTATACAGAAAGAGGAAGAAAAAGGTCTTCCTCCCACGCTGTCTCGCAACAGAGCTCAGGTATGTACATTCTAAAGCCCACATAGGCAAGACCCAGGGGAGGGGAAGAGAAAGAGGAAAGGCAAAGAAGCACATTAACTCAATTTGCAGTCCAACACAAAAAAAAAGGGGGGGGAAGGGAATTCTAAAATAAATAATCCAAACACAGTTTTTGCATTTTTTTTAAATTAATTTTTCATTTTTTAAAATAAAATAACCAAAAAAGTGTAAAGTTACAAAAAAAGTCATTGTAGTATAATATATTAAACTGTGGGGAAAAAAAAGGAAAAAAGACACTTCACAATCTTAAGATTAATATGGAAGATCATAATTTAAACATAAAAGAATATATTCTATGGATTCATCATCCCGATAAATATGAACAAAATTAACAAAAAAGCATAGGTTTCGGCAATAAATACGTTTTGATAAGTTAAATAAGCTTTTTTATATTGTTGTGCAGTGACAAGCAAAATTTGCTCTCCAATTTCTGAAGTTATACAAAATTAAAAACCCAGAAAAAAAATAATAAAAAGCTTGGCGTGAGTGCTCTAAGATAGGTCTAAAGTACTCTAGAGCAAAAACCATTAAAGCTATGTCTACTGGAACTTTGTTTACACAAACTTGTGTGTGTGGAATGACTTCCGTCAGCCCCACCCCCTCTATTTCTTTATTTGTTTTTAAGATGTCACATGAATACACGGGGAAACTTTTAGCACCAAAATCGAGTCTCTCATAGTCCCATCTCTTTTTTTGTTTTGTTTTTTCATTTGCTTGTTTTCCTCCCAGTCAAAGTCCCACTCGTGTTACAATCTTTGTCCGTTCTCAGCTTGTCTTCCCGCAGACCTGAGTGGATCCAGGCAAGATGAGTCTGTAAGGGGGGAGAGCGCGCTGGATGTTAACACCTGCCCACATGCCTGCAGCTTAGCGGGAGCTGGCCAGTCGGGAAGGGACTGGGAGAGGGCGATGCGGTATGCAGCCAGTGGAGGGAGCTGGATCCGGACATTTCCTGCACATCTGGAAGTGCACAGAGCTGCTGGTGCCCTCTGCAGCTGGAGAGGTAATACAGTCACAGTGAAAGCGTTAAAAGGCACTAATTTTGTAAACGTTATTGCTTTTCATCGTAAATTTGGCACTTAAGGTTTAAGCCAGTGGGTCTACGACAGGCAGGTGGACACGTTAACATCCAGCTCCAACTATGGGGTGGGGGGAGTTCAGCTTAAAATCGTAATAGAGGTGGGGGGGAGCAAGAGGAAACCCCAGATTAGTCGTCGGAGATGGAGAGTCTGCTGAAGATGGGAAGACGTCTTGAGGTGTCCAGGATAGGGGAATCTGAGCCGCTGTGGCTGCTGCTGGAGCTGCTCAGATAGCCCTCCTGGTCAGAGAGGGAGTCCTGAGGACTGGGCGGCGAGTCAAACAAGTTGGGGGACTCGGACATGGGCCTGAACAAGAACGTGGTGGGGGAGCTCCCGCTGGGCACCTGCACCCCCATGCTGGGGGCGAAGAGACTGACCAGCTCCTGGCTGGAGAAGGTGAAGGGGTTGCTGGCGCAGTCAGGCAGGGTGGGGGAGCCCAGCAGGTCGTCGGCGCTCAGCATGGGCGGCGGGGTGATGGAAGTGGGGCTGTCCAGCAGCCCGCTGGCAGCAGTGCTGGGGAAGCCGGCGAAGCTGAAGCTGTGCTGAAGGCGGGGTCTGTCAGTGACGGCGGGCTCCCGGCCGCCCGCCACGGCGCGGCGCTCCTCGGCGTTGTGGATGAAGTGGCAGCGCGGCCCGTAAGGGCAGAAGCCGATGGTGTGGAAGGTGCGGCAGAGCTCGGTCTTGTACTTGGGGTGGCGGGTGAGGCTGCGCAGCTCGTGGATGCCGTGGGCGAACTGGCACTTGTCGCCGTACTTGCAGGCGCCGTTCTCCTCGAAGGGGCGGCACAGCTCCGTCTTGTAGCGGCTGGAGTTGACCTGGCCCCCGGGCTGCTTCTGCTGCAGCAGGCGCTCGCCGCCCTCTGAGAAGGAGCGGTCCCGAAAGCGGCTTTCCCGGGGGCCCAGCATGGGCGCGGGCTCCCCTTTCAGGCTGCTGAGGAGCTGGTTCTGGTGGAACTTGGAGTTGGGCAGGGTGACAGAGTGCCTCCTAGGGAAACCCCCGCCGGCCGGGGTGCCCACCGCCTTCCTGTCCAGCAGGCACCCGCTGACACCCGAGGGGCTGTAGTTCAGCATCTTGTTGCTCTGCGGGCAGAAAGCAAGCACCGGTCACTGCCACCGCCTCCTCCGCAACTCTCCCCGGACGGGAGGGCGACGCCGGGAGCCCTCGGAGGGCTCAGCCTCGGCGGCACGGCTCGGCACGGCTCGGCACAGCCCCCCCGCGCGTCCCACCCGTCTGCTGCGAGCAAAGCAAGCCCCGAGCCGCCCCTACGACCACCGGGGCGGCTGCTGCGGGAAGAGCCCCCCGGGGGGAAGGCGCCGGGGGCTCGGGCTGCGCCCAGCCCCGCTCCCCGCTCCCCGCCCGGGCGCGCTGCAGCGGGCGGCGGCAGGAGCACGGCCCCCGCCCGGCGCCGCCGACCGGCCCCGGCCCTGCCCGGCCCCGAAGGCGGGGAGCGGGGCCCGGGCTGAGCCGAGCGGGGCGCCCCGCCCGGCCGCCCAAGTTGCTCGCGGCCGGAGAAGGGGGAGGGGGGAAGGAAAAAGAAAAAAGGGATAAAAAGTAAAGGAAAAAAAAAAGCGCAGAGAGCCCCTGCAGGCGCCAACCCGAAGCTGCCAGCCGGCGCGGTTACCTTGCATAAAACTTCGCTCAGGTCGAAGATGGTGGGCGACACCAGGGCTGTGGACATCTTCGGCGAGCGAGGGGGGAAGCGGCAGGCGCGGCGGCAGGCAAGTGGAAGGAGTCGCGGTGTGGGTAAGGCGCAGCCTCCAGCTCGCAGCCTCCAGCGCGCTGCCTCCCCCCGCTGCTGCTAGCGCTGCCTCCGCTGCCGCCACCAGCCCGCCGCGCCCGCTCGCCGCTTCCAGCGGGCTGGGGGAAAAAGCTCAACTTATAAAGTTTCGGACTTACCCCGGGAGGAGGAGCCGGCGGCGGGAGGAAGGGGAGGAGGAGGAGGAGGACAGGGTGATTGACACCGCGACTGAATCACCCGGGCGGGCGGGCCCAGAAAAAAACTTTTCGGGAGGAAGAAGCGAGGGGGAGGGGAGGAGGGGAGGGGAAAAAAAAAAAAAAAAAAGAAAGAAAAGGAAAAAAAAAAAAAAAAAAGCGCGTCCCTTCCAGAACAGCCCCTGCGGGCAGCGCTCCCCTCCCCGCCCCGGACGCGGGAGGCGGCTGTGCGCGCGCCCGCGTGTGTGTGCGCGTGCCCGCGAGTGTGTGTGTGTGTGTGTGTGTGTGTGTGTGTGTGTGTGTGTGTGTGTGTGTGTGTGTGCGCGCGCGCGCGTGCAACGCGCGGCCCCGCGCAAAAGTGGCGCAAGTCCCGCGGCGCCGCGCGGCGCCCGCCCCTGGAGCGGGGGGTGGCGGCGCGGGGCCCCCCCGGCGGCGCGGCGGTGCCGGCTGGCTTTGTGTAGCTCGCTCCGCCGCCCCCGGGCCGCGCTGCCGCTTCTCCCGGTTTTATTGCAAGCCGGCAGGCGCTGCGGCGGGAAGGAGCTCGCAGCCGCGCTCGTGGAAGTTGCTAAAAGACGGTTTTAAAAGGGTGTTTGATACGTTTCTGCCTCTTCTCCCCGTATGCTCTCCTGCCAGTCCCCTCTGAGTTGTAAAACTGAAAAAAGAATGCGTCTCTGAGCAAGTAATCTGTTCCAGATTTCAGTAGGCACAGTGTGATTCATACCGATATTGATATGGCGGGGGGGGGGGGGGGAGGACGGGGCAGTTTCGGTGTAAAAAAACCAAAACGTCTCTAGGCTTCCTGATACCAGGGTGCCTCAGCGGCACGGCGGCTGCCCTCCAGGGCGGGCGAGGGGCCGGGGGGGCGAGGGGCCCCTTGCCGGGGTCCCCTTGGCGAGGGTCCCTCCCAGCCCCCGCAGGGACCCAGCAGGGCGCGAAGCCGAGCGGGCAGCGCCTTGAGAACTTGAAGCAACTCAGCCGCTTCCTCCGCTGTTTGCTTTAGAGTCTCAGGAGCCGGACTTTGAACTGGCGGCTGAGCTTTTTCCCCTCCTTTGCTCTTCGAGAACGGCCAAAACAACCAAGGAGAGGAACGCCCACGGGCTCCGGCTATTCCAGATTTCTTTCTTTCTTTCTTTCCTTTTTTTTTTTTTTTTTATTTACTTAGGGAGAGCAATCAGGTTCCTCGAATTTCCTTCTCTTTCTAGTTTCTTTTCTTTCGCCTTGGCCAGAAGCGAGGAGTAACCGGGGAGAGACCAGTCTATTATTTTCTGCAGTTGTTTACTGATTCTGTAGATGGTGCTTGTTCCCAGGGCTCCGAGCCTCTCTATAATTAAACCCATTTTAATTGTTAGGTTAGAAACGTCATTTCGGGGACTTTCCAAGAGTTACCGAGAAAGCCGGCCGAGATAACTATTTCACTACTGAGTTGCTCTGAGCCGTTTTTGTTTTTTTCTTTTTCTCGGCTTCCTCCCTGCTCCCTCTTGTGCTGAATTGTGCATTATTCGCTCGCCCCACGCGCGCGTATGTTTTGGAAACTTGGGGTTTGAGGTCGCGCATTTCCACGCATCGAGCAGCGAACGCCGAAGCCGAGAAGGAATTTTTTTTCCAGTGATTTAGCTTGTCAAAACCTGACTCCGTGGTGGTCTGCTTTGCATTCAGCGCGCACATGCTCGGAGCAGGAATTTAGCTGCTCGCCCCACCTCGTGGCTAAAAGTCAGAGCCCTCCAGGCCAAAGTGGGAATTTGTGTGGGCATGAATTCACACCGACTGGAGGAATGAAAAATCAGAGCCTTGCACCTTCTGCCAGAGCCTCGCAAGAACTTTGATAGATGGAAATGAATAAAGATAGGTAAATGAATAAATGAAAGTAAATTATTAAAGGAGGTTACTGAAAAAGTGAATGAATGCATGCCATGCTCATTAGCCACCTTGTGTGGGGCATGTTCCAGCGGGGACACTACCGCTGGGCCCAGGGAACGGCAATAAATGTCCAGGGCTTCTGAGCCTGTCCCACGTCCCTCTTCAGCACAGGAGCAGCATCTGTAGCATTCTTGCTCCCCAGTTCTGATGCAAGCAGATGCTAAACTTGTCTCAGAATACGCACAGATAAGGTTCCTGGTCCATGCACGCATCCAGCAGAGCAGTTAGAAACTGCTTTCCAAAATTGGAGCTGGCATATGCCAGAACGGCCTGAAAATGGGGAACGGACTAGGGGACTGCAAATGAGACGACAAGCCGGGAGGTTTAAAGAAGTACTTTTTCAAACAGCGCGTGCACGAAACTGTGGGCTCATTGGCACATGATGCTGTGGAGGTCAAAAGTATAAATGGGGTCAAAAAAGCAATTTGACAAATTTATGGAGGAAAAGTCCCTGGAGGTTTACTAAAGCCAAAGGCAGACCTGAACTGTGTGTCGCTGGACAATGCCCAGTGACGTACTGCTCTGTCATTCCCCTGCATTTTCCCCTGAGCATTGGCTGTTTTTGGAGGTAAGAGGAAGGCTAAAACAGACCCGATCTGACCCGATACGGTTATTTTTACATAGTCCTGCCCTGTCCTTGCGCTCTGTAATGGACTACCAACCCTGATGGACTCCTCTGGAGCATGAGTTGTGTGAGGAGCTTTGCAGGAGCCCCTCAGGAGCTAGCAGGGGCTGACCCGAACCCTTGCTCCCGCACACCGAGCCTCTTTACCTCCCAGCAGCGTATGGGGCTGCTGCAGCCAGCCAGACCTTTTCCCGTCATCTTCTGCTTTTCATGGGCCTGAGGACATCAGGAGGAGGCCTCACTGGAGCAGCCAACGCGCCCACCCGTGCAGGTGGAGCTGCGTACACTGCGCTGGCTGGAGGTAGGCCTCGCGCGCTTGGCTCTCGCTGTGCAGCGTGGAGGTGTCCAGGCTGGGCAGGAGGAGTTTGACACTGGGAAGTAGAGGTCAGCGCTATCTTCTGCCTGGGCCGCTGGGCTCAGCTTCCCACTCCGGCCTCTGCTAGAAGCTGGAGAAGAGTCCCACGGGGTGGCTGTGCTCCTCACCCGGCTGAACTCCCCCTCGGGGTAATAAGAGGTTATGTGGGGCACCGCGTGTAAACTGAACGCAAGCGCCAGCTTTGCCACAGGTCCGTCTGGTGATGTTACAGCTCCCGTAGCTACAGGAGAATATTGCTGCCTTGAGATGCCTCCACATGCCTTCACCTGGAGCCACGCACCAGTAGGAAGCTTGGGGGTCTGAGCCAAGCAGGGGTTACTGAAAAACAGCACAAGTACAGGAAAGCCGGAATGGTTGAAAACAAGGCTTGGTTTGGCTTGGTTTGTTCCCGCCTTGGCCTCTTTCTGAGGTCTCAAGCTAGGAAAGGGAAGTGCTTCCATCGCACAAAAAGGGAGTTTTGTAGGGGTGAGGGGTTTCCCCTCTACTGTGGGGGCCGGGGGCATGTGGACGCGTCTTCTACAGCAGACGTGTCTTCCTCCAGTGCGGGGAGGCTAGGGGCAGGACAAACCTCCCACCCTTATTTCTGCTGGGAGTGCAAGAGGAGCCGAAGCCTTCTGCAGTGGCTGTTCGTATCTTTTGGGTCAGGTGCTATTTTTGTTGGCCGTGCCTCTGGAGGTGGAGGTGCAGCAGTGCCTTTCTTCTGCTGCCCGCAGGCTGTGTCAACTCCAGGCACCTTCCAGACGCTGTGGCCTTTAAGGTGGAGCAGGCGGATGTCAGCGTGGCTATTCTGCACCTGCCCTTTGTCGCCTGCCCCTAACTTTTTAATCCTTCCTTTTATTTTAGCCTTGTGCTCCGCCTGTGGAACATCTCCGGGTTGCCACTGGGAGGTGTGAATGGCCGGAGCTGGAAACCACAGGGTGTAGGGACGCCCTCTGCCAGGGCTGCCGGCACCTGGGGGAGCGTGGCCTCCTCCTGCTGCCAAGCAGAGGGGACACGACCAGCTGCCTGGTGGGACAGCAGACACGCAGCGATACAGGCAAGTGTGCTAGGGTGGTGGGAAGCAACCGGAGCGAGATTCCTGGCTGCTCGCGTTTGTAAACATCCGTAAAATAGGGAGTGTGTGCATGTGTGTGTTTTGTGGTGGCGTGAAACCCAAGAAGCTAGCTCCATTATTTTTGCTGGAATTGGTAGCAACAGCGCCAGGCAAATATTATGAGCCCTTAGTCCTTCTGACTTTACACCTGTGAATGACTTAAAGACCGTCCAGGATGAGCTCAATTACAGGACTTCTTTGCTAATTAGTAGGGGGGGTTGGGATCTGATTTGGTTGTTCGTAAGGAGGGCTTTCTCTCCCTCAGTGGCTCAGGTACCGGGCTACTGTTTGGGTGTGAGGGGAGGAAAAGACAAGAGGTGGAGGTAGCGTGTGGCCTCTTGAGAAAGGGTCACGAGTTTAGCGCTGGTGGCACTGACAAGGTACTGCAGTGGAAAAAGCAGAGGTGTCCTCTCAGCAGACGCGGGATAAGGAAATTGGCTGAACTTAGTGGATCCAAGCTATAATTTCAATGTGGTTAATGCACATCAAGCCCATGCTGGTGTTTTGCTGCCTGCCACGACCACCTCTGGGCCCCGCAGCTGCAGCCAGGCTGGTGCCAAGCTCCGTGGGGCTGGGGCGCAGACGGGTGCAGAAGAGGGCAGGTTTGAGGGGTTGGAAGAAAAAAGCACGACTCGGACTGGTGCTGCCTGGTGGTGGCCGGTGAAGGTGCTGGGGTCAGCCCCTGTCCCACTGCCCCCCGCGTCCCAGCCGTGGGTCTGGTGGTGGCACACTGCGTCTCGCAGCGCGCTGCAGCCCCACCTCGTCTGCAGGCCCGGCCTGCCGGGGCAGAGACACCGGCTCTCTCCGAGCGCTTTGGCGTTCAGATCAAGGGGAGTGCCGGAAGCTTGAGAGAGGCTGTTGGCAGTGTCCGGGGAAAAAAAAGCAGCCGACACCTGCTGCAAATCGAACCGGCAATTGCCCTTTGTATCAATAGGGTGGTTAGTGCATGAAGCAGAAGTGATCCTGGAAATGGGAAGGCGTAGATCGCAGAAAACAGCACAAATTCGGGATTGTTTTCAAATCCTGCTTCCATGCTTGCAAGCTTGTACGCACCAGCGTGATAATGCAGCAGCACAGCCACTCCTGGTCGCCTATGCCAGTTTCCAGCTGGAGCTGGCTGCTGATTTATTCAGCAGACGTTAACTGGTGGAATGTTTCCATGATTTTTTCTCCCCTGAAAGAATGTGCTAGGACTAAATGCTTTCACATTATTATTTATTTATTTATTTATTTTAAGGAGAAGGTCAAAACCTCTTTGAGAGCCCCTAGGATCTCGCCATGCAGTGCTGGTGTCAAAATGCGCTGCTTGCTGTGCTGGCAGCAGTTTTCCTCCAATAGGCCCAGTTATAAACCTCTGAAAAATACCACTTTACCCCTTCACGGTGGAACTTGTCACAGCCTTGTTTTCAAACATACTGGTTGTACTCCACACATTTCACAGCTCAGTGAGATATTTCCATCAGGGAGGCAGCTTGCTTCCCTGCCTATCCCATCCCATCCCATCCCATCAAAACATACTTTTAGCACCAGGCAGGAATTGAGGGTTAAGCCTCCTTTTCTTTTTTTCTCATTTTTGCTCCTCCCGACTTCTGTGAACACATTATGATACCGCCTTCGGTTCCACTATTACATCTTTTCCCACAAGACCGTTGCCTCATCCAGACCACAGCGGGGAATGTGCTTTCATCTCTGCCAGCTGGGTACTGCTGGAGCGCCCGGCCGTGCCCCCAGGAGCTGAACAGAGAAGACGCAGAAGAGGTCAGGTGCTGCAGATTCGTCCACAGAGCTTTGGTCAGACCCACATCTGGGAGGGCATTTCCAGGGAGCCTCCCATTGTCTCCTTTGTCCCGCCTGGAACAAAGGACCTCCATGAAGCTGGGTTTCCTCTCTCCCGAGTTTAGGTGCCTAAAAGTTAGGTGTCTAAACCTAATTAGTTGGACAGGCTTCTTGCATAGTCAATGGAGACAAATAGGCACCTCTACTGTGTGATTCACCTCGACTATCTTCAGCATTTATCTTGAGAAGGGCTGACTCACTCTGGAGCTGAGTGCCCACTTCTCTTCTGCGACTGTAAAGGCAGATGGGCAACTTGCTTAGAACTTGACAGCTAATTTCGGGATGCCCCAAGTTCAGCAAGGCGGATCCCACCCCGCAGCCAGGCCGCAGCAGTGGCTCTGGGCACCATTGCCGTGTGCTGTCTGAGACCCCCCATCAAATTTCCCTCAGAGGTTCCATGTCTGGGCTGGGTCTTAGTGTGTCCAAATCACATTATCAGCCCCTATCACGTTATCAGACCAAGTTAAATATTTATGAAGCTCTTGGGGGCAGGGTCCAAGTCTTGCTACGTGTTTGTATACTCCTTCACGGAGCAAAGCCCCGGCACCGGCTGCAACCTTTGTGGACTGGTGCAATGCGGGATGGGGAATCTCTGTGTAAATCTGCAGGTCTTGACGAAATGCAGCTGGGAGTGCAAAGAGTGCTCATGGACATTGAGAAATAAGCAGGAGTGAATCATAAGAGTCAGGAGAAGCTACTAATGTGTGGGAAAAAGGCAAATGTGCTACCTCTGCACAAACATATAATAAGGAAGTATGTAATAATAATTATTGTTATTGTAATACGGTCTGGGTGAGCATTTGGGAAAAAGATATCTAATAACTGACAAGCAACGTGGCTCGGTTTGTTTTGATCTGAAATTCAAACAATGGTTATGTTTATAAGGTAATAATACACAGGGCACAGAGCACTGGCACTGCACCAACTATGCACTCCACAGGTCGGGTTTATATAGGTCATGCCAAACAAATAATAGTGTTCTTCAATATAATTACTGATTCATTAGGAGAATGAGAGAGAATGTAATCGAGTCTGTTTGGATTTCAGGGAGGTGTTAGATATGGTAAATTTATACATTTGAACTTGGATTTTGGAGGTATCATGTGCTTGCCCAGCTCTGCTGCTCCGGAAGCCAGCGGTGAAATTCCCGTTGCGGTCTCCTGCAGATGGTGCGAGAAACCTGCTCAGCCTCTTGTGCTTCCACAACACTTTTGGGAGCCTCTCAGAGCCCTTTGTAGCATTTCGCAGGTAGGTTGGGAAGCCAAACTACCTCTAGACCCCAATCCATATGTGCAGTGCCTGGCACTTAGCTCAGGCAATTGCACTGCCCCGATCAGCCCACCTCCATCCCAGGGACACTCTGACCCCTCCACTTCTGAAACTCGTGCTCCACCCATAGCCACCCATATTGGTGATGGGGTTTTGCTGTGCCTGGCCCTATGACCTACCTGAGTTTTTTCCCAAAGAAAACACAGTGCATGTTGGCACAGCTATGGGTCCAGCATCCCTCATCTCCATCACCAGCCCCGCTGCTGCTCCCCACTGTGGGAAGGGAAGAGCCCTGACGTCCTCACTCCTGCCCCCCCAGCAGGGAGCAGCTGCATTTTTTAGAAAGGCCGGACTGTGCATAACACAGGGCTTCTGGGCAAACAGAGACCACGGAGGAGGGAGTGATGCATGGACAGGAGGTTGTGCAAAGCGTCTGGCTCTGAGCTGGCGTGCGCCAGGGTGGGAGACGGCAGTGGGGGCTGCAGCAGGAGCGAAGGCACGTCCCAGAAACTGCCTTGCCCCACGTCTGAACTCTGCCCTGTGGGGGAGCAAAACAGAAACAGGAAAAACAGAACTGCTGAGCAAAAGCAGCATCCAAAGTAAGTGGGAAGGATACGGTGATAATAAATGAACGCATTTTTTTGTGAGTCTAAATCATGCCCCTCTAGTCAGTTGACTTCTTTGGGCTTCTGAAAAAGCTGGTCAGGAAGAAGTAGGGACCATTGTAAATACAGGCTTCAAAAGGTTTTTTGATAAAGGCTCTTCCAAGAGTGAAATATACTTGGCAGCCATGGGATGAAATGTCCCGTCATGGATTAAAAAGTGGGTCAGAGCTGATAGGAGGGGGGGGGGAATCCATGAGAAGTAAGTGGCCAGCAGGGTAAGAAAAGCTTGCTGGGGTGGGGGTGGTGGGGCCACGTGTGGTGGGGATGAAGGCAGCCCTCAATGCCATTTCAAAACACAAATAGGGGAAGAGGACTAACAAGGCAACAACATTAGCTGCCAGTGGAGCATTATTTATTGTAAATTCAGGCATGGCTAGGCAGAGCTGGGAGGCACTCCAGAAGCTTCTAACTAAACTAGGAAACCAAACCACAATGATGGAGAAAGTTCAGCTTACACAGAAGCCAAAACAAGCCGTTTCAGAAGAAATTGGTCAAGCCTCTTGCTCTGAATTAGACGTTAGCTCGTAGGGGTCACCAGTGGCATGGGCCGTGGCTGTTCAAGCACTGCTCAGAAAAGATCTGGAGCCTGGATTAGCATGATGAATAGTCGTCGCAGAGCCTGGTCGCACATCGCAGTCCCTGTCTGCTTGCCTGCTTTGAAGGGCCATAGCAGCAGGACCTAAAGCAGCTCCCTAAGAGCAGCCCCGCTGAGGCAGATCAAAAGCCCACCAAAAGCAGCATGAACGAGCAGCAACAGGATCAAAGGCAGAGCTGGGTAGGGGGCTCTTTCTCGTGAAGGGAGAATAGATATTATTTCACTTGCAACAGCGAAGCAGAGGGCTACAAAACAATGGCTCCCTTTGGTAACAACCGGCTCATGCTTGCATTTTATTTGTGTCATCAAGGGGAAGAGAAAGGTGTAAAGGTGATTTTAAAAATAGTTGCAAGGGAACTGAGTGCTTTGCCAACAGCCTGCCTCGCAGTACCCTTCCAGACGGGATGCGATCTGCCGATAAGCCCGTACCTGGCCTGAACCTGGCTCGGCGTGCCAACCCACCCGTAGCAGCATACCTGCTCCGGCTGGATTGCCGAGACCCACTTTTGCAGAGGCCGGATGCAGCTGCCTTGTGGGCAACATCCAGCCCGGGGCAGCGGCTGGCGAGGCCCGGCCCGTGCACCCGAAGCCTGCTCAGCGGTGGTGTCTGGCCGCCCCGGAGCGGGAACGGCTCTGCTGGGGACAAGCACAGTTCCTGGCAGGGTGTGGTAACACCAAGCCCCACGCAGTAAGAAACAGAAGGGGGGTGTGTTTGTAAATAATTCACTAGAATGACCTACATGCTACCAGGCCTTTTGTTTGTTTTTGTGAAGTCAGTACAGAGCTGCACAGCCTCCGAGACCGAAGTTTGGGGACCGAATGCTGAGAGGTGACACAGAGCAAAGGCATCCAAGCCCTCCGTGCGGAAAGACAGCCTGGGGTGGCTTCAGAGTTTCCGAGCTTTCTTGCATACAGAAGGCTTTGTGGAGAAACTGGAGAGGAAGAAACGCCCCGCAGCTACATGTGGCAGCCTCAGAGACGTGCGAGCTTTGCCACACACTCCATGGAGGGACCAGGAGGGGAGATAGCTTGCTGGATGGTGCCTGTCGTGTTTCAAGCAGGGCGTCTCTCTGCCCCCAACCCCATGTGTCCGTGGAGAGGCAGACCTTTGGTGGAGGAATGAAAGCAAGGCCTCGTCATTAAAGAAGAGCTGATCATGCTCCTCGCAAGAGGAGAGACATTGGGCCTGGTGTCTGAGCTGCCTTTGATCTCTGGATGCTGCGATGCGCAGCTCCATGGCACAGTGCCCTGGATGTTGCTGATGGCAGAGTGCTTCCTCTGTGCTCACCCTTTGCTTTCTGTAAGGGGATAAGGTGTGTTGCACAAACACAAAGCATCAGTTACTGGCTACTGCTCCTACTTGCTGCTACTTTTTTGTTCTTTAAGACTCTGCTCCATAAATCATGTGATTATAGGGGAATCAGTTTTCAGTTAAAAACATGCTTTTCCTGCTGGCTATTGCAGAGAAGAACATGAAAGCTCTGTAGAGTTGAGCCCAAAGGCTGAAGAGTCAAAAGACAAACAGATATTGAATCCAACATTACTGGTTTTCAAATTTTTAAAATGATATTGTTTAGGATACTGACAGTATTTCGGAACCCAACTCTTAAATGTCTGGGATTAGCTGTTCTGCAAAGAAGAGGATGTTGGCCGTCTAGTACTACTTGGGAAATGTCAAAATCCCAGCCCACAGCTCTGCAGAGCTTAATATAGAGCTTAATCAGAAGTCTGTTACCACCCTCAGGGGGCTCCAAGAGAAAAGCAGGTCAGGTTTTCTCTTTCATCTCTGCTGCAAGCACCGGTCCAGATGGATAATACTTCCAGCAGTGATTCCCAGCAGCAGGCGGCTGAGGCTCTTCGATGGCTACCTGACCTCCCCTGTGAAATGGAAGTTCTGCCAACAGTACTGGCATTTCTTAGCAGACAAGCATCCACACGATATAATTTCTGCAGTAACTGGTGTCTTTGTGTCTGCCATGACCATTCTCCCTGCCAGCCCAGCAGACAGGACTGAAATTACCTGGAAATAAAATTTCTCAATGAAAGTGTCCTTCCAACTTGCACCACTCTGCAATAACAGCACATCCACAACCTTCTTTGTTTCTTGCTGTAGTTTGCCTGTCGATGGTCAATTGCAATCTTCAGGCCTACAGAGATGATTCATGTTTCCCCATTGTTAGGCATATTAAAAATAATAATTAAACAAACTCCAAAATTCACTGCCCTCCAGTGTGTGCACCTCTAGCCCTTATAGCTGAGACGCTGTATCCACCAGTTGTTTCTGAATTTTGCAGCTGGTTGACCCACCAGAACTGTAACAGGATGCTGGGTGGAGTGGTGTGGTTCTTCCCAAATTCAGATGCGTTCAAGATGCATGGCTCAAAGATGACCAGTCTGTCACCTTTAGTATCACTGATGGATCGAAAACCCACAGACTCATGCTGTGGTGGATATGACTGTGTCTGTTGCTAATGCAGCTGTTCCAAAATGCAAACCAGAATTTCTAAGTGCTGCTGAAATAGTGAAAACCCTTTGAGGACCAGGTGTGGGGGTGGTGAATGGCAAAACGTTGTCTGGTGAAACTGTTCAAAAGAGCAAGTCTGTTAACAAACAGAGGGTCCCACGTTCACCTCCAACACTGTGTGCAGAACGACAAGAAGCAGCAGCAAGAACCAGCAGTGCACCAAAAGCAAAGTGTCCAGAATAAACCAGGCCAATAAAAAGAGCTGTGCGTGTGAACTAATATGCCAGTTTAAGCCACGTTTCCTGAAGCAGTTGAACCCCCAGCCACAAAGCTCATCCCAGGAAGAAGAGCTGTTGCAGTGACGGTGCAGTGGGATAAGTCTGCCTCACAGCTGCGCTGCATACGGCTTGCCAAGCACGTTGGTGCAGTGCTTGATTATCCATCTCTCTTCAGTACCGGAGAAAGCAAAAGGCTCCTGTGTGCGTGTGCACTTGTGAGCACACGCAGTAGCCTATGAAGAGCGTGTGTGCGCATGAACAAGCACCACTGAACACGTGAGCAGGACGCCGAGGGGTTACCGCAGCCACCCATGCGCGTGGCCGTGGCTGAGCACCCTGGGCCACGCGAGGGACGGCACCGTGCTGGCAGCCGTGTGCCCGTGTGCAGGCGGGGAGGGTGCAGGACTGTGCTGACAGCAGCGTGGCTCTGGCGGGGAGGACTTTTCCTGGCTGCTGACGAAGTGCAGCTGGGCTCAGCAAAGAGTTAAATTGGTAGAGAAGAGTCTAGAAGGGCTCCTGCCAGCTATAAACAGAGCGATCAGCATACACAGGATGTGGCGAGCAGCTAAAGGCGTCCCGTTATTAACTTCACTTTTATTTCAAGGGGATTCACTTCTCTGTTCTGTTTCCCATTTGGGAAGTGAAACCTAAGACCATGGTACCACTTAAAAAAAATGGTCACAGCTCGTTTGTTTTTCTACTTTATTCTTTTTTCTTTTAAAGGTTACTCTGCTGTTCCTTTGACGGAATTTATTGAAATTACTGGTAACACACTGAGTCTTCACTGAGAGTAACTTCACTTCTGTTTCTCTCCTGAGGCATTATCTCATTTGCTCTCATTCAAGACTGTTGACTCTGAGGGGAGTGTTTACTTGAGGACACCTCATGCTGCATGCTCACAGCACGGTGCAACCCAGCCTGGAAGGAACAATGTGGAGAGCGTTAGCGCCGGTTCCTCCGAACAGCAGCGTCAGAGCCAGCCTGCACACTGCTCCCAAGGTGCTTTGTAAACATTTATTCATTCTTGCACACGCTCCCTTCCCTCCCCCCATAAGGTGAGGAAATGTTATTGTCACCATTTCACAGATGGAAGAAGTGAGTTCAGATAGGTGCAGTGACTCACCAGCCGCAGCTGAGGCAGATCAGGAGCTGAGGAGTCGAGCATAACCCAGGAGGTCACGTTCCCACCCAGGGCTGGCAATGTAGGTAGTGCCAGCCCCATCTACCTGCCACCCACCTGTCCTGAGAAGCAGTAATGCTCATCTCAACGTTTGCAGAATGAGATCAGATCGCCGTGGCTTACTCCATGGGCTGGTGTCATCACAGTGTGATATATTATTATGATATCATGATGTTATTACGCCTGAAACTAACGCAAGGCCACTCGCAGAACACGGGTAGGCAGCTGAACACTGGTGACCGTGCACTCCGCAACCACATCACACGCACGCACACGCCCTGTGCCGAGGTGTTGGTCAATCCCACCACGCCGCAAGGATCTGCAAACGATCTGCGTGCTGGGCAGGGCTGTCCCCATGCCTGTCCCTGTCCCCCCTTCGCTGCTGTCCTAGGTTAACTCGGCCCCACACAGCCCCGGTGTGAATGACTGTGAGAGGAAACGTGGCTCGGTGAGGCAATGGAAGGAAAGTGTTTGCTTCTCAGGTGGAAACGGCTCTCACGGCACATGGTCAGCAGATAAGGATCAGAGCCCATGTTCGCAGGTGATGCTGGCTATTTTGGAGCGCTGGGTGCTTGTTGGAAAATCAAGCTTTCCTCAATGCAAGCACTCAGGTGACAGGCATTTGGTGCCCATTCGTGGCTGAAAATTCAGGGCCGTACATTACCACTATTTGGTGGCAACTATTGCTGTTTACGATCCTCGCCAATATCGTTTTCCTCTCCCACACGGCATCAAGAACAACAACAACAACGAAAACCCCCGCTCCTTATCACCTCCGCTTGCTTTCCACACTGTCTGCACGGCGCATGGTTTCACTCATCCTCAGCTCGGCGCGGGCGAGTCAGATCAGTCGGTTCCACTTTCTGACGCAGGTCTGTATGTCTGTCTGTCTGCTTCTCAGGCCCGGACAGGATGTGCCTGTGACCAGGTTCACAATACCGGAGGGGAGGTTGAAGTTCACTGTACAAATCTGTGTATTTTTAAGTAAAACCCGTGGTATTCCCTTCTTTTAAACAGAACCTTTGTGGCAGGTCATCCTAATTAAACTGCAGTTTAGCTGCCTTCTGCCTTGCCACGTGCAAAACTGGTTTCCATTGCCACAGTGAAGTCTGCAGAAAGATCTTCTTTGATGTCTGGGGACTTTGGGCCAGTCTGGAGTCCTGGTCCTGCACATGTTGAGAGGAATGGCCAAACCCCCACGGATTGTAAGGTATGAGAGACCAGGGTCTCAGCAGACTCAGGAGCACGAAGGGCATGCACCTGAGTGCCTAGGCTGCTCCAGGGCCTCCCTGCATCTCTTCCTACCATGGTGTGTGGTTGTGGGGAGCAGTGGGACCTTACAGGCATAGGGAAATGGAGAGGTGTCTTAAGCATCGAGAGCAAGATGGCTCTTCCTCTTCCTCTGGCCCTCCTTTAGGGAGCAAGCACCACGTAAACTCTGCCAGAGACCTGGCTGCAGAGTCACAGCAGGCTCAGGTTTCCTGTCCTTGCCGAGGGTCAGGCTGGAGTTTCAGGCTGTGGGGAAGGCAGGCCAGCAGCGTGAGGGGTGGCGGGAGAGCGTGGGCTGGCGTGTGGAAGCGCCCGGAGTCAGCACCTTTCGTCCTCTGTTGTGGAACTGGCAGAGAGTTAATCATAGTTAAACTATTACTGGGCTTCACCCGCTCTTATCCCTCCACAGTGCAAGGGGCAAGGGGCTTAGTAGGTCAACTGGCACTGGTACTTGACAGCAATTAAAGGGACCCGGCCAAGGCCCAGAATTTGACCTACGCCTTTTTGGTTAGATCTTTTTCCACACTCCATGTCAGTCCTCACAGGACTTTTTTGCACTTCACTGTGTTTTGTGTTAAACGAACAAGGTATAAACCCCGCAAAGCAGAAGGCCCAGCCCAAAGCCAGGGATGCTCAGAGCAGCCTTCATGAGCTCCCTACAATAACGCAAGAACGCACAGCGTGCTCGTGAGGGCAGCCTTAATATAACTGACGGGTACATGGCAGTCGGGTCCTGGCAATGTTGCAAAACACAGTGCCTGAGTTTCAGGAGTTCCAGATGGGGAAGACAGCTGTGCCAGCTGTGAGACTGTGAGAGGCAAATAAAACAACTAGCTGAGAAGGAGTTACAAATTCAGGACAAACGCCCAGGCAGCACCCCGCCTTCTTCTCGTAAGATGCATATAGCCAACACCCCGTTGCAATGGTAATCAGGGCCCTGGATAACATGGGGTTTGTTTGCTGCTAATATTGCCATTGTACCTACCCTAGCCGCAGATCTCTGCTCCAGACCTACGCCACCAAGACTGCAAGTTAGAGCTCTGCTGGCCGAAAGCTTTCTGAATGGGAACAGAGAGCGATCCGCCCTATCTCTACAAGTTCTAGCTCAGCAATGTGTGCTACGCCCATTCATCTGAATGCAGAATTAGCTCTGAAACTAATGATAAGGCTTTAAACGCCATTGCACAGCTAATTTATTTCCCCACTGTCCCAAAGTGCTTCCCAGGTGCTGAAAAGCTTGGCTGCAAAAATCTCCATAGCCTCTGCTGACAACCTCCACAGCGCTGCTCTGCATTGCAACACCTTTCCCATCACCGCAGGCCCGAGTGCTTTGAGCAGCAACGTAGTTAGCCACGGTGAGGGTGGTCGCTCTCCTCGAGGCACAGCTCGGGGAGCCGAGGCCCGGCAAGGCGACGTGCCCGCTCCCCAGGCTTGGATGGGAAGTGTGCACCCAGCTGATGCCTCCCGTTTTCCACGCGTCTGTTCCCTCCTCAGAGTTAATTTAGCAATTTTCTTTGCCTTGATGTCAGTGGCGTTACATAAGTCTAAACTAGGTGTGAGATCACAATACAACACATCGATTATACAAGGAGGCACAAGGTCATAACCACCCTTTGGACAGAGGGAGGACGTGTGTATACACACACATAAACACACCTAGGTGGATATATATATAAACACACACGTGTGCCCACAGCGTTTCCATTTGGAGGTGTGCCATGCATGGCACATGTCTGTTGGGGCAGAAAAACATCGCTGCCTGTGTTTCTGCATCAGAATCTTTTGTTTTTTTCTCTTGGGCTTTGGAGTTACTTCTGTTTTACAAAAATAGCACCACTCAGGGCAGTCTTCCTGATAGGTGGAATAATTTCCCCTTGAGAAGGAACTGGTGGAAATCCCCTCTCTTGAGACATTTTAACTCTGCCAAAAATGTAGAATGGGAGTGACTGCTTTAACTAGCGAGCTGACTTGGATGAGCTAATGGGTTTTTCCATCACTAGTGTCTAGTTCCAGGGATTTCCATGAATTGCTGTCAGGACAGAAGAAGGCAGCAGATTGCAACTGTGGGATCTGCTGTTTCAGCTCCACTGACACGTCATTCCCTCAGGACACCCAGTGACCTGGTTAATCTAGTTCTTTGCTTCTGACTTCTCCTCGTAAATGATTTATCAACTGGCATGGATCCCTGTTTGCTTAAGGAGGCGTGTGACGACCTCTAGCAGACTGGCTGCTCAAAGCCACGGGCTGCGTTTGGCACCCGAATGCTGGTCCCAGCTTGTGACCCTTGGCACGGGGCGCAGAGGGACAGGGCTGCAGCAGAGGCCGGAGGGGAGGGCAGCTGCGGGGGACTGTGGGTGATGTTTACATGGCTGTCTGGAGAGCGCCGTGACTAAGCTGCCGGCTCGACAGCGAGAGCGCCTGCCCAGGACCTGCCTCGGCCCGCTCTGACCCGCGTGGTATGAAGGCGCTGGTGGGCAGAGGGCCGGCTCACTGCTGCGTACGGGCTGCGGGGTGCTGCCCGCGGAAGCGTCAGCGGTACCAGAGCCAGCCTTGAGGTCCGTGTGCTCCATGGAGAAAGTAACGTCACCGTCCTCCGCCTTGACCATTCCCACAGAGAGATCTGCATCGGCGGTGGTGACATCAGTGTCATGTCTGAAGCAGATGTGGCTCTGGAGGTCTTCATCACGCACATATGTAGGTCTCTGCGCATGTCACCACGTGCGAAACGCTGCCGTAAGAAAAAGATGGTGCAGATCTAAACTCACTCGCTCAGAAGCCAGGGAGTGAGGGTGAAGATAATTCCTGCAAGACTTACATCCTACCTTTGTACCAGGGCTAAAGGAGCGCAGAAGGAGATCGGATATCACAAATTGGGCACCCTTCTGAAAAACTGTCTATGGGCAACTCCCTGCCTTCCCTCCAGGCCAGTTATTGCTGCTTCCTGCTCTGATTGTTTCAAATCCGGTTATCTTGAGTTATGCCTGTTCTGGCAAATACGGCGCAGCAGAGGGGAGGTTCTGTTCCAGTCGATGCTGTATGCATGTCACAGATCACAGAGATTAGCATGGGAGGAATCGCTGAGATGAGCTGCTTGAGGCAGATAGTGGGAAGCTTACAACAGAGCTGTGTAACAGAGTCATAAAACTGTTGAACGAAATCTTCATTTTGGAGGACACGGGGCCATGCTGGATTTGCAGCTGGCAGGAGGCTGCTTCACCGGGGCAGCACCCAGCAGTAAGTGAGCAGAGGAAGCCTGTTGTGGGCAGCTGGGCTCCCAAGAAGCGCGGTGTCGCACCACCTAAGGGCCACACATCATCAGGGAGGGCTGGTTCAGGCTGTGGCAAGGAACCTGCAGCCACATGTAGAGAGGAGCAGGGGTGTGTTTTCTTCTCGCGTTAAGGGTGGATCTGGAGCAGCTTTCAGCTTCCTGAGACCTCAGGGGTGGTCGTTCTTCATGGCCCAAGAGGGCGGAAGGTGCAGCTCCCGTTCCCTTTTGGGGGCACACCACTTGCACGTGCCTCAGCAGAAATCTCTGTTCACACACCACATGCTCCCACTCTGCTCCTTGTACAGAGGACCAACGTCACCAAAGGACGGAGAAATGGTGGGATGTGTGAGGGCTAACCCCACCTCACCAGGAGCAGCCACGGCTTAAAAAACAAACCTATGTCCCCACAGACAAATTCAGTCTAGGCTGGGCCCACACGCCCTATGAGATCCTAGTCATAGTCACAGAGCAGAGAGGCAAGGCAGGGAAAGAAAGGGTGGTCAGTGAGTTATCCCCAAATCATATTTCCAACCTCTTAATATGTGTGGAATTATTTTAGACATAAACTTCAGTCTGAATTCCCAAGTGCTGATAGACTTGTATATGGATAACACCAGGTTCAGGCTTAATTTCAAGCCCAAACTCACTGACCGTTCACACCACCTCTTCCGTTCAGTCTTGCTCTCCAAAGAGCAGAGAGGAGCATGCTCTGTATAGAAGCGATGTCCTTACAAGCAGCACAAGTGCTCCTGGCTCAAACCTCTTGGTTTTGTGAACTCAAACACATTTACTGAGGACAGCACGGATGTAGAGTGATGCAAGTGCAAAACTCCCCAAAAGCATTCCTGTGTCCCTAGGGCACTGAAACAAGAGCCAGGTTTTCTCATTGACCTCTTTTGTTGCAGGTGCACAGATTTAGCAACAACACGTTAAAAAGAGCACCCGGAAACTCTTTGGCAGAGGCAGGACTGGAACCTGCTTCCTCTCATCACGTCTCCCAGGCTGGGGGAGAGCTTGCTTCCAAGTGCCTGGCTTTGTTCTGGTCCTGGTAACACAAGACAATTTGCTGGTCTGTTCTTTGTATAGCCCAAAGGGTTTTTAATTTGCATTTTTGACCACAACCAAACTTAGGTATTTTCATTGAACTGTTCACACAGAAACCATTTTATTGAGCTGTTTTGGTTTTGGTGTGCTAAAAACACCAGCTGGTGGAGCAGTTTAGTGCATTATAGAGAGACCTCACATACCTCTAAGTTAGGTCTTACTGTAGGAGATCCTACCATGATGCTCTGGACCAGCATCAACTGCCTGTCATGTAGCCCTGACATCCTAAGGTACCACCACTCTTCTGGGAAGACAGGCTCAGAGTTAAGAGGCAGCTGACCACAGTTTCTTGTCCAGGACCACTGCTGATGAGACTCACATTAAATCTACTGGCAAATCTAACAAGATTGAATGCAGAAGGACACAGCCTCTGATAAATAGAAGTTAAGGGAATAACCTGTTTTTCTTGGACTTGGTCCAGTATTCACTAAAGGGATTCCCGTGAGTATCAGTAGGATTGAAATCAGACCATAAATTTCTTATGAATTTTCTTCTGCTTTATTAAAGAAAAAAAAAACCACATGCAAACCCTAAAAAAATATAAAAATCTATTTTAGGAGTTGTTTCCCCTTTTTCTTACATATTTTTTCTCCTTTCTGCTCCTTCCCGTCACTAGGAAGGGTATACTGCACCTCTGACAGCATTGTGATCTGACAGCTGCCCATAATCTGAGCAGTATGTTTCTGAACAGGGGACTGAACCCTGCTCCGAGCTGCTGCAGCAGAGCACAGGAGTGCTGGGGGAACATCCAGCTCGCAACTAGCTGTTCGCCAAGGGCCCTGTCAAGGCAGAACTGCATATTGAGAAGACATCCTTTCTATCTTATTATCACCTCCCCAAACTATCAATTAAAAAAGATGTCACGTTTCTGTACCCTGTGGATGTCATCTACCTTCTGCATGCACTTTTTTCACGCAGGGTTGTGACACACACTTCATACAAGTCATCTAGGGAGGGGTACTGTAGGCATTGAGGCACTTAAAAATGCCAGCAAAGTGCCTAATTGGAATTCAAAAGGGCATTGGCCCTGACTCCTGATTTCAGTGCAGCTTAGACATGTAAGCCCCAGTCTCTGTCTCTAGGTACCAAACACCTTTGAAATCTGGTTCCCTCAGTTCCCTTTTTGACTATGGCAATTAGCTCTCGGGGTATTATGAGGATGGAAGAATACCCTGACTATGAGTTCTTGGGAAAAATAGAAATGGGGATAACTAAGTAACGTTTAAATCAGTTAGTTCATTAACACTTCTGCTAGCAGCCAACTTAGGTAGATTCCTGTGGATGTGCATTCCTTCCCACTGTTAGCATCTCCACTCACACAAGGAATATTTATGACCCTTCTCCATCAAAAGCCTGGTTATTCTTATTTAAAATAGGCCATAAAGATACATATATTAACATTAGGGACATTAACGCTCCCTTTTTGTCCCCATGCTTAAAAAGGAAAAGAAGAATTCAAACCTTAAAGTGGGAAGTGAATTACACAGAGTGGCTGCAGACAGGAGCCATTAAATGTTGGCTGCATTTTTTTTTTTTTTTAATTGAAACAATAAAGCAATTTTCTGTACAAATAGCTCTGGCAAAGTGTGGCTTTGGTTCTGTCGAAGTTCAAAACCACATGTCCCTACAGATCAAATACAGCAGCAGAGCCTTGGACCTTCCTGCATGCTGAGGAGGCACTTGGTCCTCACCCAGGAGAGCTGCTTGCCCGTCAGGCAAGGCACTGACCAAATATGTGCGGGCTGGAGGGCGAAGCAAAGCACCACAGCTCTTCTTTGGTTCCCACACAACTTCAGAAATTTCAGGATGACTTCCCAGGTAGCAACTCCTGGCCCAGTAACGACAAGTACAGAGTCCAGAGGGAGGCAAATCCATATTCCTCATTTTGAACAAGAAGAGGGGAAAACCCAGATGTGGTTGGTTTTCCTGTAATCTTGATTGCCCGTAGGTTTTGGTCCAAACTACTAAACTGTACGGCCTGTCTGTAAATTGAGTGTTTAAAAGAAAGGCGTGTCTGTTTTTTTAACTTTTTGATGTGTCAGTAATAGGGGTGCCATCTAGAGGCCAAAGTGACTTTCCAGCACATTCCCTTGGACAGGAATGGCACTGTCAATAACCTACTCCTCTCACTACCTCCTTATAAACAACTTATCATTTCTAAATAAAATTGTTACAGTACGAAGTGCTTCTCCATACACAGCTCTCATTCAAGAGTTGCAAATCCTGCCTTAATCAATCCAGTTTAAGAATGGGCTATATACATTATCCACGTACCTACCCACTGCAGGGATGAGATGTTGAGAGCAGCAACAGGCTCTGGTTATACAGGTCTGGACACCGTCCTTCCCATCCTGACCCTGAGCTGATCACTGCAAATCAAACTGAGGCGAACTGCCAGCGGTGGGATCCAGCCTGGAACTTGCCTTGGTGGTTCCAGCCCCGTGCAGAACAACCACATCTCATCTCGTGCTCCTCTGCATTGCTGCCTAGTGTCCTCTCTTGCCTGGCTTGGGAATGGCCTATCCCTGTAGGAGTCTCCCTACAGCAGGCATAGGAATCATCAAATGTTAATGCAAGTGTTAAAAGGAGCCCCGTACAGGGCAGGCATGGCCACCAATTGCTCCCCACAGTGCTCCATGCTAATTAGTGCTAAACCCTCCCTGCCTCCCACCCAGCCGGAGCGGCCGAGCAGGTTGCAGTGGAGCAGGAAAGTGAGGGTTGCACAGCGCTACTCAGGCCTCGCGGCCAGAGGAACCCCAATCCAATGCCCTCACAAAGCACTCCAGATTTGCTTGCAGACTCCCTGCACCCGCCGTGTTGCAAAATCCCCTGTTGATGTGACTAAGAGTCATGCTCTGCAGCCTCGGCTTCGGTTTCTACCTCTCACAGTCCTGAAATGGAGACAGGGAAGTGTCAGATGCTTTCTGTTCTCCTTGCCCAAGACTCTGACCACGGGTGTTTTTGCGTCCACAGCGCTCAAGGGACCTTTCAGTCAGTGCTATCTCGTGAGTAGCTAAATAAAAACAGACCCAAATGTTGTCGGCTCTGCTTACATCAAGGAAAGGGGAAGCAGCTCTCCTACTACAGCAAGCGCTAGCGAAGTTCTGCAAGAGGCAGCTAAAAGTAGGGCTGCCCCCTACAACACTTCCGTCCTGCCTTTGACACACTCGCAGCTTTCACGTCCCATCGGCCCCACAATTTCCTTGTCGCTGGCTTGCCCCACGCCCAGTGTCCCCGGGCAGCCCTTCCTGCCGGCAGAGAGCCCCGGCGGCTTTGAAGTGCGGGCAGCTCCCTCACACCGGGGCGTGAGCGGCCACCTCCCCTGCTTTCTTCGTTGTTTTGGTCTGCATCAGTTGCAAGTGAGAAGTGGGACAACCCCCCCGGTGAAGGTCTCGCCCCAAGAAGATGCTGAAAGTCCCTGAGGTGCTGAAGACAAGAAAAGTTTTCCACAGCGGAGTATTTTCAAGGGTATTTTTCTCAGTAAATGAAACGATGTGTTTGTGTGAATACCTCTGGGATAACAGTCCCAAACATTCCCTTGCGATTTTGGCATTTGTTCCTGGAGAACCAGGAGCTGAAAATGGCATGAATGTGCTTCTTGGAGTAAAAAGGAAAGCAAGTGCACCCGTGGTGTAAAGGAGGGGTTGTGGACCTCCTCTGCCTGGTCTGAGGCGCAGGGCTGAGATGCTCCTGGCGCCAGGGAGCTGGCTGTCAGCAGGCCAGTGACACCGCGTGGATGTTGGACGAGGGCACGTGGAAGGTGGAGGTGCGTTAGCAGCGTGCCGTAGGAGGAGCAAGAGCGGTGCTGGTTCTGCCGGGGCAGTCTGTGAGAAGTGACATGGGACAGAGCTCGCGTGGACGGGCATCGCTGCTAACGCGAAGAGAAAGCCATGAAGTGTGTTAACCCCAGTGAAACTGAGACTGTTGAAAATGGTCTGTGCTGTTTGCCCAAGGTTTTCCAGATCCTGGGAAAGTAATGCCTGTGGGAAGTTGAGCTAACTGGGACCTCATGAGCTCTACTGTCTTCTCCACTTGTCAGTCCAGCAGGTACCAGAAAGGGTAAGGCAGCATGTGCTGGACTCCCTGTAAAGACAAATCGGATGAGACATGGATGATTGGGCCACAGGAGGACTGAACAACTTACCACCATGTTGCCAAACAGCAGGAGCAGGGGCCCAGGCAGTCTGGGACCTGATCCATGCAACAGGATCTTGGAGTCTGCCTGTTCTGGCTTCAAGCTCTCCAGCAGAAGGATCCCGTCTTGAAGGGGAATCACTTCACAGCCCCTGTTTGTGCTTGGGGGTGTGGATAGGGGGTAGGGTGTGTGGATCTAGAAAGCCAGCTGAGTCCCTTTGCTGTAAAAGGACCGATGAGAAAAGAGAACTGCACCTCTTCACCGGCGGTGGGTGTGCTGCCTCGGCCTGTCCCCCCGGAGCCCCGACGTGGTTAGGGGACCCTGCAGTTTGAGGCTGCTGCGGTGAGCTGGCTTGCAAAGGGCTCAACAGGGGAAGGCACGCCTGGGGAGAGAGCCCCTGGCCAGCCTGCTGTGAGAGGGCTACTTCCCTGTTGGATGGTAAAACACAGCAGAAAAGCCATCAGCTCAGAAGGCACACCCAGACCGCTAGAAATTCTGTCCGGACCAAGCCAGAAACTATTTCCTGAAGCCTCTTTGTCACCAGACTGCTTTAGAAGAGTGGCACCATTGAAAGTGTAGCTAAGACTGGTTGGAAACAGGGCTGTGGCAGGAGAAGGGTGCCAGCCCCACTTCTGGGTAGCTCCTGTGGGTACACGTGTGCGTGCGTGTGTGGGGAGAGGGGGGGCTGGTTCCTCAGCAGTTTTATTTTTCTCAGTCTGGTTCAGAAAAGAAGCATTTGTAAGCTCTCACTACTTCTAAGCCTCACCAACCACTCTCAAGAACAGCCTGTGAAGGTTTCCTGGGTGGTTGCCTTGTGGTTTTACCGTTGCAGTTTAGTATCTGGATCTTAATTTGGCCGCCCCCCCTCACCCCGCTGCCCTGCTGGTGGCCACAAAGGCAGGCCACGTGTGCCCTTCGTCAGGCTGTGCCCTGTGTCCCTCAGGAGCTGCAGCAGAGCCAGGAACAGGCCTGCAGCCCTTGGGTCTTCCTTGCAGTGCTCCCCAGGGCAGAGGCAGGCCAAGGGCAGACAGCGGGATGGGAAGGGACACGCAGGTGGGCTGCCAGCAGATCCTTCGAGGGAGCTGCGCATGCCTCGGCTCCTTCGGCTGGTTTTTGAGGCCCCCTCTCCACCTCCTCGTCCTTCCGCTCCCCCGGCAGGTGAGCATGCCGGAAACCACATGAGCGGAGGAAGGCAGAGTTTCCAGTTCTCTAGTCAGGGGTGTTGTTGTGTATTTTTGGTACATAAATACATACTTTTTTTCCACAAAGGTTTGGGTCACCAGGGCTATTTTAAGATGGGTTTTTCAAGTTTCCTCTAGAAAGGGTATTTCGTTGAGGCAGTGTTACAGCACCATCTGGTGGGGTCCCAGCTAACCTCCCGCAGCAAAGGGGCCGTGATGCTTTCTGCAAATGGCTGGCGCGAAGGGGCCCCGTGGGAGCAGAGGGGTTCTCGGTCTGTCTTCATGGTGCACCAGCCCTGGGCAAGAGAGCTGAATACTCTTGCAAGCACTGCCATGCTGCAAAATGTCTGAGGCAACTCAGGCTGTAATACCTGTCTTGAGCTCGCAGAGTGGGTTGGAGAATCATCCAGGACGACAGAAGGATTTACAGTACTCAGCATCAGCCTGCATATTTTACAGAGGGAGATGCTGCAGTTTGGAGGCTAGCGAATGTTGTGGCAAGAGACCTGGGGATGGGGTGCAGGTACCTTAGCTGTAACCCCATGCTGGTCCTGTAACCAGGGAGAGCTTTCCATACACAGCCACCTTCCCTCGGCCTGGTAACATTCTGCCTGATGCTAGAATATCCAGCAAGTCAAGGACTGGGGATGGCTGCAGTGTGGTCTGGAAGCTCCCAAAGAACACATTTGGCTCCAGCAACCCCCGCCTCCTCCAGCCCATGAACTCCATGCTACGGCTGTTGCTTGCTTCACATGATATATCTGATAATAAGGTATGCTGCAGTTTCCTTCAATAGCACAGCATTGCAGCTGACACTCTGGTGCCCTGTCTAGTTGCTGGTATACTGGACAAACCCCACTGTTATGTAAAGTGCACAGTCATGGTGTAGCAGTGCATGGGGCAACTTTAGACCCAAGTCCACCTCAGCGTTGGCTGCTACGTAACACCACTTCTCCATCGTGAGTATAAGCACAAACCACTCACCGCACTGTTTTTCCACACACAGCTGTTACTGTTGTTCAGGTTATGTAGACAAATGGGAGAGTGTGCAGTGCAGGTTTTCAAGATATTAACTAAGTAAATTTAGAGATTTGGGATCTCAAAAGTTATATACTGACTATCATTCATTCTTACTGAACAATACAGCATAGTGTGATTCTTTTGGCATTCAAGGATAAGAGATATGAGTTACTGGAATAAAAGAAGTTCAGGGAAGGTCATATAATGAGCATATGTGGATTTCAGACCATACAAGTGCCAGGACTGGAAAAGGGTATAGCAAATTGAAACAGGTGGAGGGCAGGTGTGGGCAGAAAGCTTGCAGCAAGCGTTTTGGCAAACCTGGAAGAGCAGTTTACAGCAGTGTTTTTTCTAAGTGCTATAATAGGCTATGACAATTCGAAGGAAAAGAGTGAGGAAGCTTCTTAAAGATTTTTTTTTTTTTTTTTGAGCAGATCAATTTTCAGTTAGGCATTCACAGAAACTGGCAGTGTTGCAGAAAACATGGCAGTGGCCATGTCTGCAAGAAACAGCAGAGCTGCTTGCTTGTACTTTTTGTTAAACGGACAGTACGATCTGAAGCTTCACTGCAGTGCATGGCTTAGGCAGGCAGGGCTCACAGTGGTGAGTAGCGCTTAGACACAGAGCCCCATTCACCGAGACTGAAGAATAATTCTTTCAGGCATAGGTATAAAATCCAAGGATTTTATCCAGTTTCCTTTCCCTGTGTATCTTTTCTTACTTTCCTTTCCTGTCATTGTAGTGGCACCATTTGCTGCAACACCTCCTCTTCACTCCCAGGTAAAATCTCACCCAAATTTTAACAATCAGTTTGTGGTACCTCTGCTTTCAAGGTTCTACAGTGTGAGCATTTGCAGATTTTAATGACTTCAGCTAGACCAGGAAGTGCTCACTTCCTTTAAAAGCATGACCTGCTATATCTTACCTCTGCGAGCCACAAAATAGTATCTGTGGGCCTCTGGAATGGAAGGAGAAATCCTTGCCTTAGAACTAGTTGTTGGGCAAAATAAAATAAGCATGCATATAGGGTCCTGCTGGACCTGATCGTAGGGTCTTCAGCGATGTACCCCATGTACATATGCACACATACACAGAGAGCAGTTCCTGGCCTGGACTGAAGCATCTACTCTAAGCATGTTGATCTGGACCTTTCCAGCTCAACCTGTCATTGCTGAACACCCACACAGCACATGGATTTTCGCGGATAGGAAAGGAAGAACAGGGAGAGGAGACCCTGGTTATGGGAAACAGCCACTACACCACACAACAGTATCATTCAGTTCCTGTGAAACTCTTTGTCTTTTATTTTAAGCCCTTCATTAATCTTGAAGAGCGGGTTTTACCTTACACTCTCGCCTCTCCCTCGTCACTCCCTCATAGTCCAGGCCCAGCAAATCAATAGTAGCGATTGTCCTTTGAACATCTCCAGACTACCCAGGCCTACAGGGTTGCCATTACCTAGTATTTCACTACAGAACATAATGCGGCCTTGTTTCTTACCCAGGCCCTCAGCCTGTTAAGCCTTACACTTTCCTTTCGGTGCCGAGTCAAGCCAGGGCTGGAACGGCTGCTTTACGTGGAGTCAGTAAAGGTGCACAGAGCACCCTGCTTGCGTGCCCCCCAGCCCCAGGCCTCTACTAGGCGTAACTGTTCGCTCATCGGCGGTATTGTCCTAGCAAATCAGCCCCCAGGGTGAGTGGCTAACAACTCTCTTGCAGGTTTGTAGAGACAGGGGGTGGAGGGGTAACCGATGGCATGGCTGGTAAAAGGGGAAACACCCTCAGGTACTGTATGCACAGCATTTAGCCTTCCAGCCAACAATTGCTACACAGGGCGAATGGAGGAAACTGTCTGGAAATCACACGTTTCCAAAACCCTTGTGAGAAAACCGAAGCCATTTAGGAGCTGTACAATATTCAGCGCTAGGACCGGGGTGCAGCAGCAGGGGCAGGCAGTGCCGAGGGCTGCCCGTGTCAGACCCGGCGGCCTCCAGCCCTGCGCAGGGTAGGGAGCACTGCGCGTACAGGCCCAGCCAAGCTCCCCTCAGCTGGGTGCTCCCTGCCATCCCCGCCCGCACAGCACGAACTCCGACTGACAAATAGCAAAAACTCGAGTGATCTGTGCCAGGCACAGATTCCCAGCACCCCAGAAGTGGAGTGTTCCCATTCCAACAAAACAGCTGGAAAAAAAATGCTGTTTAGACTGAAAAAGTCTGTCAGCCCCAGTCTGAACAGTTCCCAGATCCAGCCTGCTTCCCAGCACATGTGGGCAATGTCCTCCGCCACCAGGCCACCCGGGGCTGAGGTCTGAGCTCAGATAGGTCTTTCAGCATAAGCTAGGGGAACTTTACTGAAAGGGGTTGTTCCCCCAGGCTACTACAGCTCCTAAGGGGCACGAGGGTTGCATTTTCCAAGGCAAATTTTTTTGTTTTGTCCTGCAAGAGCATTCGGCTCTCCAGATTCCTGTACACGGCCTGACTGAACATGCGCATCAGAAGAGCCGTTCTGCTTCCAGGGTGTCTGTGTGACTCTTGACCTTGGTGGAACAACTAGAGAGCTAGTTAAAAAATAACACAGAGACATCGCAACTCCTGTGCAAATCATTGGGAAACAGACGCTACCTGCACCTTAAAAAAAAAAAAAAAAGTGCTAAAGTTCCTGTGCATTCTTGCTTATAAAGTGAATGGCAAATGTCCTTGCGCCAGAGAAGGTTCAGAACTGAAGAGATGAGGCTGACAATTACAGTGCAACAGCTACTAGCAGTATTTGCTAGGACTGTGCTACTTAAACATTGCCCCCACTGTTTATTCCTAATGCCTTGCTGGCCCTGCAACCAAGCCCAGCTTTGATTAGATGCCTAGGGCTAGAAGCAGCTGTTTGGGAACCGATGCATAAGAACTGCTGCTGAGAATGAGGAGCAACATCTAGAAAAGGGCTAGAGAATTTATGGAAGCACAACTGTAGCCTTCAAGAGAGGATGGCAAACATAATAACTGCAAGTGAAGATGTCTGGAAATCCATTTTAGGCATTTCTTCTTACTCTGAAGCACACTTCTATTTCACATCAGTTTTAAAATATTTTTTTCTCTTCTGTGAGGAAACAAAACCTGAGCCCGTTTCATGACTCCAGAAGCAGTGGCAGCAAGTACAGCCACTAGATGGCAGGAGTCAGAGATGAATCTATTCAGTGAGGAATCCTGGCCTTCATTTCAGGCACACTCCCATCCTGTTCCTGAAACTCCCTTACTTTTTAACTACAGGTGAACACCCTTAACCACTTGCTTTGCTTTTCTCACCTGTAAACCAGTGATGTGACATGGCCAATTATATCAAAGTTTATTTATCTTCACAAACTACTTGGATACCCTTGGTTGAAGAGTCGTGTTAAATTTACAAAAATGTAACAAATAATAAATGTGATACACATCACAGAAAAAAATCTCTTATTTTGGGGGATAATAGGATACTTGTGCTTGTGAGAGAAACCGAAGGATCACGGGGGAGTTACACCCCAGGTCACAATTCCACTTCCTCCCACCATGTGTCAGATTCAGAGAGAACTGGTAAAAGCAATACTTCGGGAGACCTGAAGTATCCACTCTGTGATAGAATCGAGATTGCTTATGGAGGATCAGATGAGCATCAGAGCTGGCACAAGACAACGGGCAGGAGCAGGGACAGCAGTTCCTCTTCCCAGCAGTGAGCAGCTAGATCATCTTCGCCATATTGTTCAACTGCACCCGCAAGGTATAGGTAGAACCCTTACATCTGAAATAAATTTAACATTTGCACTGTCTTATGTCACCTCCATTTACTGAGGAGAAATTTACAAAAACTGCTCTTCAAGGCCCAGGCTAGGAGGATAAAGGCAGGAGTAATGACAGGTTAACTTGTTCTCATGTAAAGTGTCAGACGTTAGAACATACTGCCTGTAAAAGCTGTGACTTCAGTACATTAAAGGAGTTCATTTATGGTTATTTTAAAGCTGGGCTTTTATTCCTGTGCCCTGTAGTGTTGGAACTAAGGCACCTGGTAAAGGTAAGTAATTTGTTCCAATGCAAATCTAAAAGTGTTCTATTTTAAAAATAATCTGGCTTCTGAAATACAATAGTTCAGCCAAGTCTCATACTATACCGTGTTCCCTGATGAGTCTGCCAAGTTTATTTCTTCTAATCAAGATGCCTACCTGAATCACAGACACTACTCACAGAAACACAGGCAGTGTTTCTTTAGACCTTTTGCTCTTCTGCAGAGTACCAAATACTTTTAAGCGAAGCAAACAAGTATACACATTCCCGAATCTGTTTATTGTAAGATCACATGCACAAGGAAACTTCTAAATTTGAACTACTGTCATCAGTACTAAAGGTCTTGTTTCCTTCTAAGTTGTATCTTTACAGTCTTTGACACTGAAGCTGCCACCTCTCAAAAATGAAAATCCCTCTGTCCTTTTTTACTTCACTGCTTCTTTCTACTCTAGTCCATCTTTCCTCTCAGGACGTTTCTATACTTGCTGGCCTCAGGCTATTTTATTCAGGCTGCGGAACATTTTTTTAAATCTTTCTCCACCAATTCAGATGCCCTAAAACTAAAAATTCTGGACTGGGTTTTTTTCTCCAAGTTGAGGTCTGATATGACCAATTTACAGTGGCACAATGAGTCATCCTTCATCAAAGTTATTAAGTGTAAAATGAGCTACAGTTTTGTACATGTCAAGTAATGTCTCAACTTTAAACACAACTAAAAAACGTAGCTTGCATTTCTGCAACTACCTACCTTTCTTTCCCCACCTGTGTTTGCCACTTCTGAGTAAATCAAGAGAAAATTATGCAAGGGGAATAACATCGTACAATAAAGAATCAAAAGTGAATAGTAACATTCACAAGCTCTGTATTTATGCTATTTGCAAGGTAAGCATGTTGTAGCCAGGAGCACTCAAGGTCTCCAGTACTGCACTTGACAATCTCAAAGGTTCTAGGCAAGAAGTGGACACTTTGGAAGGTTTTTGGTAACATCACATATTTACCAAAGCAAGCAACACTGACACTCAGCAAAACTGAGCAAATCCCAGCTTTCCCAATGTAGTCACTTCTAGCAAGATTCCTTTGCAAAGTGATTCCTATTTGTTCCTTCTGTTTTGCTGAAGTAAAAATTCAGGTAACATCAAGCCAAGCATGCAAACACAATTAGCAGAAACTTCCTCTAGTAATGGTGTCTGTCTTGGTGCTTTAGATTAACAGAAGTAGTGTAGGCAATGTAAGAGTTCCTGGAACTGTATTTCAAATGTTCCAAATGGTTTTACTTACATGAAAATTCCAGTATCGACATTTGGCTGTTGGTTCTTCTGTCAAACTGGGGACAAGAAGGTCAGTAACACAAATAGTTCTGCAAGGACAGCAGAGAGACTATTATTTGTCATCAGGTCTCTGAAACACCGATGGCCACGACAGGAAAATCCTACCCAGTCATCCTTTCAGACAGGATCTGATTACTTACATCACAACTGGTTTCTAGTTTACATCACAAGGGTACACCTTCAAGTAAGTTTCCTTGCGATCATGTTTGCAAGACTGTACGAAGTGAACAACACCACGTAACACTAGTACACAACACTGCAAGGTAAGCCAGAAAAAGGTTTTATTTTTATTAGGATTGGTACATTTAAACACATGTAAGACTGAGTTTAATTTACATGTATTTTTCCAAAAATGTTTCCCTTCTTTAACAATCCAGAAGTTAAAAAAATCTTATTCCAAATTATAAGAACAAACAGTATTTGCAGTGGAAATTTCTATTAATCAAAACAACTGTGCATTCAGGGGATTTAAAGAAATTATCCTCTTTACCCTTTAACATGATTTACTTTTCTTCTTACAACTGACTACACTTTTCCTGGGAATTTTTGCTGCCGTCCTTTACTAAAACAACCTTCCTTTCCGTCAAGACTATTTCTAGTCATACACACAATATTCAGTATCATACATCTGGGTATGAAAGCTATGCCACTTTTATAAACATTAAAAACATGGACATGCATATTGACATTTCTGTGCAGTTTTATGGAGTCACCTGTCAAATAAGGCCTCTACATACAATAACACATACTAGTGAATTACTGGAAAATTAGTATAATGGATTCCCAATAATCCTGACATCTGAATGGTAAGACTCATTTTAACAGGAAAATCCAGCATTCCTCACTGGGTAACATTGTATTCTTTCACTAACCAAATGAACAATATTCAACTGGCCAACATGTATTCCTGAAAGTCTGTTGCAAATTAAGCTTATTATCAAGGTCATTTAAAGCTGGAACTTAAACAGCCTGTTAAGCCAAGCAATGGGGGAAAAAAAGTGAACTCTAAACTAAATTCAGCTGGTCCATTCATACTCACACAGAAAAGTAGCCACAGAACTTTAAGGAATAAAATCTATACTTCTCGTTCTCGGACTTAATACCAAGGACAAAAGATAACGTAGTATTTTGGAAGTCAAAGGCCTTGAAGGTGGAGGGGAATTTGGGGGCAGGAGAGGGAGAAAGCAGCGTATTGTCTCATCCCATTACCTCAGCATTATGTGTACATATTATATCTATGATAGAAATGTTTACTAATAGCAGGAAAAAAATAACAAAAAAAGACTTCCCACTCCAGACTTCACTGAAAGGAGAAAGCCGACAGCCCCTCCTCACAGAGACGGCCTATTTGATGACAGGCACTTTGGCAATGTAAAAGGAGGTTACCCTTTCATCATGTTAACTCTTCCCCTCCCAGTTCTCATGTGTAATTCATCTCAAGTCTTCAAGAAACTTGAATCAAATTAAACGTATTAATACATCTCTAAGAGCAGGTTAACTACGGCTATGAGCAGAGCTCGACCTAGAACGAGATTTTCTTTTAGAAGAAGAGGGAGATGGGGAAGAAGCTAGCAGGCTGGAGCGGTGGCTCTTCTGGGAATAGCTCTTTTTAGGTGTACGGCTGCGAGAGCGAGACCGGGATCGGGACCGGGATCGCGAGCGAGACCTGGACCTAGACCTGGATCTGGACCTTGATCTTGACCTAGACCTGGACCGGCTGTATGATCTGGAAGATCCGGTAGACTTGGATTTGCTGCGAGATCTTGAGTAACTCCTTGATCGAGATCTGCTTCTAAAGAAACACAATTAAAAGCTGTAGTCCCGTTTCCTACTTTATGTAACCGCTTTGTGTACACAGCGCTTCCAGCTGAACATCTGAACGCAGTAAGCACAGCATTCAGTTATTTCAGAGAGCTGCTCTTTCTGTTAGTTCTATCAAATAACACCTTAGGCCAAGGATACCAGGAACTGCTAGCCTTAACATTCTCTGCTAGCTTGACAAAATAAGAACCACCTAAGAAAAGGAAAAGGCCTTTCCCATTTTCTGCCTCCTTCCTCTCCTTCCTCCCAATCTCTCAGAGCAAACAATTTTTAGCCATTTATCAAGAAAATCACAAAAATGAAAATTCATACCTGTAGTCTTCGGTCTCTCTAGAAACGCCCATGCGAATTAGTTAGGGTTTTTTCAAGATGCTAAAAATGGCTCTGGCACATACCACCACTACACTTCAAGGCTCAAGAGTTTAACACAATCTCTAGTTATACAACCCTTTTTCATGGAAAGAAATAGATTTATTTTTAAGAGACTTAATGAGAGAGCTGCAGCTAACCTGCTTTTATGACTAAGTGGCAGAACTGCTTTGGGAATAATGCGAGGAAGCTAATCTTTTCTTTTATTCTCATGAAAAAGTTGGCTTTCACAATAATCTGAGAGGCATTTCACAGGGCTGTGAAATGCACGGTTTCCCAATAAATTAAAAGGAATTTAATATCAAAATTCATAGCTTATAATCCTTTTAAATATAAATTGTTGTTTTATTTTAAAAATTTCTCCTTAACTCTCATCCTAACGCATTCTATTCACTCTATTTTCAGCAAGTCAGATCTTACCTAACCTGTTTATACTGCTAGAAAGTGCTTCTTTGCTGTGATATTTAGCTTGGGACCAAAGAATTAGATAATAAAATTTTGGGGTTAATACTACCCAAATCCACACCCTCAGCAGAATTTTATCAAGTCAGCTGACATACCTATGCCTTCTGTGATCTTCAATCAGTTTAATTCTGCGTCCATTCAGCTCAGTGCCATCCAATTTTTCCAGCGCACTCTTCATATCACTGTAAGATGCAAATTCCACAACCCTATACACCATCAGGAAAGACAAAAAAAAAAAACCAGAAACTGAGAAAGCAAGGAGAACAAGTTCAAACCTTTTAAAATCTGTTGATTCACAGCTTGATGTTTTATCATCTCAAAGCTAATTTTTAACTTGATGGCAGGAAAATATGACCCTAACAGGCCTAGCCATACATAAGCCTTTCATATCTTCTTAAACATTACTGAAACTTTCATCTGCAATGAGGTGATAAAAATCCAGGAAGCTACACAAACCTGCACCAACTGGGGAAATGTTAACAGTGAATAAATAATCCCCTCTTTGGTTTTTCATCTCTTTTCCTTGGTTATGTTCATTTCCCATGACTTTGCCTGCTGAACCAGTGCAAAGTAGCTACAGACAGGCGATATTTTGGCCTCAGAAATCAGAATTAGATCATAAATGGCTATACATAAATAACTCCTAAGTTAAAGACTAAGAAAACAACTGTTGACTTTCCTCCCTTCTGTTTTGACGTTGTTTTCATTGTGGAGGACAGACGAGTTCAATACCCCTTCTGAACTCCTACTTACTGACAGGTTTATTTATTATTTTAAATTGGAGAAACTTCAGCCAAGCTAAGCCAGACCATATAGCTACGTTTCATTTATTTTTATATTACAGGAATAATAATCTCGCCTTAATGGTTTTCATTATCACACAGATTTATATACAAACATGAACTTACCCTTCATTCCTGTTGTTTCTGTGTGCATCCACATAGGTGACCTCCCCTGCCTTTCTCATGACATCTTTCAAGTCCTGCAGTAAAAGTCAACATTTTAGCCTTAAACACAACACAAAAAAGTCAGCTAGCAGTAGACAACATCCCCCTAGAACTCTCTCCACTAAAACTGCGTAATGCTTTTTTCCCCCCCCTCTATATATACCTACAATTTAGAAAAATCAGTTTCTGAAACTCAGCCTATCTAATAGCAGCTACATATAGAAAGAACCCCTCACTTACGACACTGAATAAAATACTGCTTTGCAAATGATCCTGCATCACAAAATAGCTGTTACGGAAACCAGTACAAAACTTAAAATACCAACATATGCATTGATATCAGAACTACATCAGATGAAAAGCAACATAGTATTAAATGCAAATTTTAATACTATGAGGATTAATGTCCCAGGTAACTGACAATCCAGTATACTTAGACAAATTCGTTCTATACGCTCTCCTCCCCAGCTTCACAACAAAACTAAAGGCAAATAAGTTTAATTAGCATATCATAAATAATTTTATAAGAGCATTTTTTCTTAGATTTCAACTAGTTATTCTGTCACACTACAGCATCATGTCAATAGACATCCCTGCGTTTAACTTAATAGAGGCTAAACACACACGCACTATGAAATTACTTGCTCCACAGTAGCATAAAGTACAAGAAAAACAATGTGAAAGGTCACTAAACAACTGAATATTTGCAGAAGTTAAACCACTACTTTTTACCAAACTGTATCTGGTATTTTATAGTCCCAGACTACTTACCGCAGCACGCCACAAGTGGCAGATGATATAAGAAGGTACCTTAAGCAAAGAGTTGCTTGTCCAATACCTAGCTGGCCAAGAGGAACTCTCTTACATGAGAAAGGCAGTGATGGCTCATAGCAATTTGCTTCACCGAGGTACCAGAGGCCCTGAAAGCACTGGACATAGTCTCCAGAAGTGGCTAAAGAACCCGAGGATGATCTGTGCTAGCCAATCGAGATCAAACCCAGGCAAACCAAGATCTAGATTGCCAAAAAACAGGAGTGTCACAGGAACCAAAAGGAAAATTCAGAACAGGCCAAACCCTAGAATTTCAGCCACTAGAAACCCCCAAATCTTTGGTTCTTTCTCCTCCACACAAGAAAAACGAGGGTTAACCAAATCAAGGTTGTTAGAAGAGGTTCAAAATGCACTTGGTTAGAAATATGCTTAAGGAAGAAAAGACTACCAAACAAAAAGCCAAGAAAAACTTTATAACATTTGCCACTGGATATAAGAAGGCTTAGTTTTATCTAATATCCTAATTAGAATTCTATAGTTTAATTTTAAAAACTGGCACATGCAAACTAGTAGATTATTCCCCTTGTTTCACGTGTGCTTAACACAAAGAAACTTAATTGTAACAGCAAATGAAAAATGGGCCTGCACCATCACATCATTAGAAGTAATATTTCAATCTCAGAATGTTAAACCCAATTTAGAAGTTAAGAACAAAATTTTGGCTCTGCTTAAGTCAATGAAAACTTAACCAGACCAGGACTAGTAAATCAAGAGAAAGTTAAAAATATTAAACTACGTCATTATTTTCTAATTTAAAAAATTTTAGTTTTTAAAACTGAGGCCCCCTTGCCAGACAGTACGCCGACTCCTAAAGATTATCACGAAATATAATTCAAAATAGTAACATCAACATAATTAAGATGCCAACGTTATTATTCAAGAGACTAAGTGTGCAAGATAAGTAGAATTTGGGGAACGTTTTAAAGTTATCTAGTTTGTTTTTTTGTTTGTTAAACCCAAGTCAAATTTTATTCTCTAACTTTACTGTTCTGATTCACCTTAAACAGCACAAGGATACCCTGTTGTCCTTGGCATCAAAAGACAACAAGGTGCAAGACAACTGTAAACAGGCAAAGCACGTATTAAAAGTTAGATCTTCAAGTAACACAGAGCCAGTTTTCCCAACTGTCTGGAAATTCACAGACACTGAAGAACTAGTAAGTGGCTGGAAAGCTCTGAACATGCAGAAATGCATTTACTAAAATAAGAAGAATTCTGACAAAATTGTCTAATACTTAGGTATGAAATTATCTATTAACAATATCATCAATGGTTCAAAGAAGCTGATCTGAAAAGAAATATTATAATTTTATTCATTTATCTTTTTAATATCTCAACACAGTAACTCTTAAAGGAGACAGAAGTTCTCAAAGCATGGGGATCTGCACACACCAAAGATGAAAAGATGCACGCAAGTTTTAAAGCAAGGTTCCGTATCAGTTGTGGCTGCCAGAAGCTCGAGGATTAGAAAGAAGTAATAATGCCACTATTGTTAATATATTAGCTATTTGAATCCGTTGTGTAAGTAGCATAGTTAAAAGAAGTTAAAACAGTATCAGTATCAAAGCAGGACAGCTTCAAAACTAAATGAGGCTTGCATATGGATTTTAGCTTCAAGTGACCATCTCTTTAGGCAGGTATCAAGAAGTAAAGTCTCTTATTGTAACTTATTATACATATAAAACAGTCATTAAAACACGTAACTAGAATCCTAAAGATTCATCACCATGAAATCTATATTGGGGGGGGCTTCAGTCTAAAACAGTAAGACGCGTAAAGCCATTATAAATATTCACAAGTAAAAGAAAGTTTCAGAAATGTTCATTTTTTCCCCCAAGTTATGAATTTAACACTGAACAGCATTGTAAGATTCAATCTCTTTAACACTCTGTTCTAGCTTACTTCTCTGGTACCTACTGTTGTTTCCAAATACTGTTTTTTGTTTGTTTGTTTTTGTTTGTTTTTTTAATGATCTCTTCCAATACATAATTGTATAGCATACCCAGAAGTGATTTAGATGAAATCCACTAACTCATTACATCAACTCAGAATTTGTTTTTCCGGTTTTTCGGAAATTAACACAATCACACAATTGGGAACTTTTTGAACCCACCACACAGAAGATGAACAATCCTAATTCTTCTATTTATCTGCACCCAAGCTCTTATGAGACACATCAGTGGAGCTCCAGGCAAGCAAAACAGCCTCAAGTGGACTTCGCTGCAAGACCAAGTCTTTGAACATTCAACAAAAACTAAACGTTCTATATAGACTGTACACTACACAGAACAAGTGAAGAAACTGATTATGGGTTTATTCTGTTTAAAAGACAGCTAGAAAATTTGGAAAACATTAGCACGAGGCAAGAAAAAAAACAGAAAAGTGGTAAGAAATCTTCAGAAGATGATTTATTTCATCATTAGAAGATGAAAGGGTTCTTTTTTAGTACCTACAGTAAGCATGCTTTCTTAAGACTTCCTTTATTAACGATGCATTACGACTTCTCAGTCATGCATAAGTATTTTGTAAAATGTAAGAAAAGACCATAAATTTCAATCAAACCAAAAGCACGCTTATTGTACTACAAAAGGATGACATGGTTTGAATAGATGTCATTCTTCAGTAATTTAGAAACAATCTAGAGTTGTTCCACGTTTTATCAGTTGGTAAACACAAGTAAGCAAGAATCAGTTCCCAACTACAAAATCTATTTACAGAACTATTTGCACAGCTGTGAAACCAAATAATTCTTTAACTGTTTGAATGCTAATTGTTAGCAATCACTGACTTTTTTGCCTATTTTTTATTTGCATCAAATATTTATGATGGCTTTAATACAAAATTAGGTTGACAGCAGTTTACCTACAGGGCAGAAAAATGAAGTGTAAAAAAAAGAGAAAAGATGGTAACTCACCTGCCAGCTGATACGGGACGAAAGGTTTTCAACTATGATCCTGTGTTCAGTACGAACAGGAGGTCCATACCGGCTAGAAGAGTTCAGAGGGGAAAAAAAAAATCTCCAGTGTAAGGAATTTAGAACGTAAGAAATTTAATGTTTTCTGTAGTTTGCTGCAAGATTTGAGTCAAGTATTTTCCTTATTGCTGGACTGCAGATTTGATTCTCCCTAGTCAAAAACATACCTAAGAGTCCGCTACAAGAGAACAGTTGTAAAAAGGGGAATAAAGAAGATTTTGATGATGAACATTATGCCAATGCAGTCAATACAGCTGCCATTTTTCTAGATACACTGAAACAAGTGCCTAATAGAATAAAAAAACTTCAAAAATAATTAGTTTAATTTCATCATTTAACAGGCTTGGCTCACACATAGGGGTTTGGAGGATATTCATCTTAAGTGCAATATTTTATTTTTATTTTTTAGTTAGTAGGATAAATTCAGCTTCAACTCAGCAATTTGAGGCATAATTTAATGGCATCTTAATTCATGCTTCTAAATGCCAAATCACTTGTCAGTATTTATACATGACCTATATTCAATGTTCTTGTGGGTAGAAATATTCTTATTTTAGTAAAAAGAGATCTAGATAACTGGTTACCTTGAAATAACCGAAGCAGTTTACAGTTCCTGAATGAAAGCGGATTTTTTTTTCCCCTTAACCAAAGATTAAAGACCATCTCGAAAATGAAAATGTGGCTTAAAAATATTCATACAGAAAAGAACAGTAAGACATCCGGAAAAAATACTGCCCTTGCAGGCTATTTCTGATCCTAATCCTAGCCATTTGAATCCAAAGGGATCTGAGAACTATGGAAAAACATATGCCAGCCTTTTGATAAGTAATGCAGGATTCTAACAATGGCACTACTTCGTATTACTACAAAAAGACTCAAGAATTAAGAACACTGACCTCAGAGTAAATTATTCTTATCTTCTCCTCCCACAAAAACATAACCCTAAATTGTGCGTATTGATTTGTACACTGAAGCATAGGCAATTTCATTTCAGTGCATACCTCCAAGTGTCCCAATTTTTTTCAGAACATCCAGATCTTCAGAGCATTTAAACAGAGGTCCCAGAGTCCCAAAACTGGCAGGCTGAGTCTCATTTTTCCATTATTGCAAACCGAAGTCTCTTCCTGTCTGGCATCGGCAGTCTGACGTCATGAACATGACTACAACGTCAGACGCCCACGACCTCCAATCACACTTCCTACTTTAAAAGTCCACTTTTAGCCTGGACCTCGGATCAATTATACCGCATCAAGGTTACTGCCGCTAAAGAAAAAATAATCTAATTAGCATACTTGCATATGCAAATTAGATGTTCCAGACACTGGTTCGTAACTGGCTGCAATTCTGTCTTTGAAAGAAATGCAGAGGTTTACGTCAGTTAAATCTTCCTCTTTCTTCAAACTGCTACTCTGTGTAGGCCACAGCTATAAATGTTTTTACAGAGTGAATTATTTCAAGCATAGATAGGTAGACATAAAGTACAGAGATCTAAATGTGCTTATTTGGTGGAATATATGCAAAGCTGCAGAACTTCACAAAATTCACTGCAACGTGGCGCATGATTCACCACTGGCTCAATTCACTGAAAGTAAACACGGCCACAAATACTGTAGGTCCACTACAGGTATTCCAGAAGAGCTATATCCTGCTTTTCAGATTTCATTGTTGAACAGAGGCTCTCCTTCAGAAGGCACCTGTCCAGTCAGCAAAGCTGGTATTTAAATGCTTCTGCATGTGGTGGTATCTTGTCCCCTAGCCCTGCTTCTGAAATACAGTTCCTTTTGTGCACTGCGACAAAGTAAGCGTTTTGATAACCATACAGCTGGAAACGTGAAAGCTTGGTTAGATAGTAAATACCTTGGAGAACTATTATTCCAAGACACTTCTACTTAGCTTGTAAGCTCAGTTTAATGACAGAAACCTCAGCAGAGAAGCTCTGGCATTTCCCTTGATTTAGCGTTAAGAACAGCCAACCCAACTGCAGCATTAATCCTTCACACCGCTTACACAACAGTAGGAAGCGAGACCAATGCAGTGCCTACAACAAGGAGGGGGAGCATTTCAAAAGGTGTTTGTGAATCTCTGCGAGCCAGTTAAACTGCTTTAAAGACCACATTCTCCTCAGCCAAAAGAGGTAAATAACAGTAATGGACCTCCAAGGTTTGAGAACGTAAAACCTCTGCTGTGAAGCTCCGCAAGGAAAACAGAGCTGGATCCCTAGCTCCAAGCACGGGAAGAAAGCAATAGTACAGTACAGTTCTTCAGTCACTCTGCTTGAGGAAACAGAGTCCAGACCACCTACCTAGATCCGCTCGTTGACTGGTAATAACTGAACCGTTGCGGGAATCTGCCCCTTCCTCTTCGGGCTCGAGCATGCTCAATTGTAACCCTTATGCAACAAAACAAGCGAAGAAAAAAAGTAAGTATTTGAGAGTGACTGAAATCTTTCGCAACTGGAACCACATGTGCACAAACAAGAAGCATCTTGCCCTTACAAGCAATACTTTATAATACAGTCACTGGCATTTCTTAAAGAGGCAGAACAATGGTGTTCTCCTGCCTCGCTCATCTCCCTCAAGACTTTCATGAAAATTGTCACGGGTCTGTAATTGGTTTAGCAAATGTAATTGAAACAGAGCCCAAAATTAATCACAGAGTGAAAAAGATACCAAAAGGAGTAACAGCAACCTAATAACCTAAAACCAATTTCCACAATCTAAACGAAAATGACTGTAACATGCAATCACTACTGACCATCTTGTTGCAAACTGAAGGGCAACACCCAAATGATGAAAGGTTATCATCAACTTATTTTCTGAAGTCAACATATCCAAATAAATCTCTTCAGATAAAGTTACGGAAGGTGTAACACATCACAGAGCCATGACAAACAGGTGTCAGCACAAGCTAACGTGCCACATCTAGATGCAAAACACTCTTGTTGACCTTAAAGGAAAATGTATCAAGCTCACCTTTCATCACACAACTCTTTACCATTTAGTTCATAAATTGCATCATCAGCATCCCTGTGGTCTTCGAACTCCTACAAAAGAAATGGGAATATAGAATTATTTTCCCTCATAGAATATTCAAATGCTAGAAAACACGCTTTCTTTATAAATTTTCAATTTCTGCAGCAAGTAGCAGCCAGAACTTCGAACAAGGGAGTGGACTCCTGGCACATTAATGACTGAAAAACCAGGACCATTCCTTCTACCCGCACTCTGCACACTCCTTTTGCCTCCCTTGGCTATTTCAGTATAATTATTTGGGGAATCTACGTAAAATAAATTAAATGACTTGGATTATTACAGAAATATCTAAAATATCTTTTGGGGGAGGGGTGGGAGGATCATTGCAAGGTATACAGTTTAAAACGCAGCCCTACATGCAGGGAAATCCTATGTAACAGCTTGATCTGATCCAACTGCAATCAAAAGCAGGAGAGCAGCACGCTTCCAAAACCCTCCTAAGAATTCAATTTTTACTGAGTTGGCAAAGAAACAGCAAGACAGAAAAAAACCTTCTGATTTTTTTCTGAGCTAATTCAGCTCACTACTCTGGAAAAAAAGGTGCCTGTGTAAGACGAGCAAGAAAGATAAGCCCCTCTTTAGCACTGGCAACCTGTGGGTCCGGATCAGCTGTGATGTGCAATTCCATACACTGTTGCAATGGAATCTGCTGCTTCACTTTTGGCAGCAATGCTGCTTTAGTCAGCTTGAGTAGATCCTGCCCACTATCCAGCCCACTGGCTCTTGGCAAAGCTGTTTGTACAGCTCTGCAGGAAACTAGGTCAAGAAACCTATCCAGATGAAAAACAGCACACTTGCTGCAGGAGGTGGGGTGAAAAAGACAGTGTTATTTTTCAAATAGATCAGCTTCCCAGGTAGGCTTATCACGTGGCTGAACAACTGTGGTAACACCAAGTGAAGGCAAGGGGAGAAGAGGAAGAAAGCAAGCGTTGAGAACAGGCAGTTGGACAGGGAACGCTTAAACCAACAGCATTCTGTGGAAAACAAAAACGTGGAAATGCAGCTTGAGAGCACTGAACAGAAAGAAAGAGCTTCAAGTGGAAGAAAGTGTTTTTATAACTGTAAACAGCTTTTCAGAAGCAAAACTGGCTTATTTCCGCCCCATCCCGCACCGAAATCTGCTTCACTACCAAACATCACACAACCCTGCACAATGACACAGAAATTATCTGGGAAAACTTATTTAGACCCATCATTAACTACACTAAGGTGTGTAGTTAGCACCTACAACTCCCACTGATTCCAGCTGGTTTCTAAGACACTGAATGGCCGCAAGTCTATCTAGCTTCGCATACTAGCTCTTATGTTTGAAGAGATTCTGCATTGAAATCTACAGAATGTAAGTGAAAACAATTAGTTTCAAAGATCAAGCAATGATTCGGATCAAGCAGACTAAAACGCGCTTTTTTCTTTTACAACAATGTTAAACCAGAATCACTTTGGTTTTTAAAAGGTTTTATACAGATTTTAAATAACTGAAAACAAAGAGGGACTGACAGCCAGCCACGAGTGGAATACCTCAAGGGCTATTACTATTCAATGTTTTTATAAATGACTTGATGGCAGGACTGAATGCACCCTCACCAATTGTGTGGATGACACCAAACTAGGAGGAGAAATAGATACACTAGAAGAAATAAAAAATTAAAAACACCATGCAGAGAGCGCATGATAGGCTGAATGATTACTCCAACAAAAACTACAAGTTTTAACACAGATAAATGTAAAGTCCTGCACGCGGGACAGAATAATCCCAGGAAGCAGTACAGGCTGGGGTCTGAGTGGAGCTCTGCTGAAAAGGACATGGGAATCCTCATGGAGAGTATGCCAGGTTTACGCCAGCAGTACGGCCTTGCAGCAACGAAAGCAAACCATGTCCTGGGCTGCACCTGTAGGAATACACCCAGCAGGCCAAGAGTCAGGATTATTCCACCCTGCTTGGTATTTGCTAGGCCACACATGGAACACTCTGTCCGCTTTCGGTCTCTCCAGCTCAAGACACACATTGAAAACCTGGAGCAGGACCAGCAGGGGGTCACCAAAGCTGATCAGAAGGTTGGGGAACTTAATAGATGATGAAAGGTTGAGAGTCGTGTTTGTTCAGCCTGGTGAAGAGAAGGCTCAAAGGGGATCTAGTCAGGGTCCTCCAAAACCTGAAACGCAGTTACAGAGATGATAGAAGTAGGTTCCTCACGTGGGTGCACGGTGACAGGAGAAAAGGCAAGGGACACAAGCTACCTAGGCAACATTTCATTCAGAAAGAAGAAAAAAACTTCATAATGGCAACAACTAAATGTTTTTGACAGTTATGGGACAATTATTGAAGCTTATTGGTAAACTGTGAAAGGAAAATGCCACTACCTAGGAACTGGAGGAGGGAGGAAGGAAGGTTGGCTGACTCACGTACAGGAGCTCAACAGAAGCTTTCCTGAATGAGTCAACAGCCCTGCCCAAGAAGAGAAGAGAAATGCTCAGGGAAAGGCAATTGAGAAGTCGCACCAACTGGAAACGATGGACTAAATCAACTCCTGCTCAACTGCAGACCAGCCATTTACCTCCAGACTTCAAGAGGGAGGTATTTACCTACTGGCGGCAGTCAACAAGAAGTAGCTCACGCTGCAATCAGGAACTGGCATGTGTAGGAGTTAAGAAGTAATATTCATATGAAACTTAAGCAGGCAAAGCATGTTTTTTTTTTCTTCTTTTCTTCTTAGCTTCACACAAGCAAGACCATGGCAGAACAAATGGCATGTAAGCCCATTGCTGTGTAATGGCAGTAAAAACCCTTCCAGCTGGAATTTGGTGCTGCGGAATGGCCAGTTCTCGGGAGATAACAGCGAAGAAACAGGCTGATCCTCAGTCAGCCTGGGAAGCCGCAAAGAACTGGGTAACAGTTTAGGAACACAGAGGTCAAAAAGCAGTGGTAGGAAACTAAGATCCAGTGAACTGTGTTTTGTTTACCAGCCTGAGAAAAACGTATGCATTATGAACAAAGGACGATGGTGAATATGCCTAACTTCAGCTGCACGACAGTTTAAGCTGTGCTGTTTAAATCCAACAGCAAGCACCTATTACACCTGTTGTCTTAGCCAATTACTTTGTTTTACGCCAGGACATAATTTAGAAATATGACCAAGCAGTCTAGGAGCGAGAGAGAAACTATAAAAACGTTTCTCTAGGTCAAGATTTGGTTGAGTTTTATAGTGTCTTAACAGGCTATTTATACTGTCTGCAGAACGAAGGGTTAAAATCTAAACGCCAAGGAAGACAACAATCAGGTTCAGGATGCATTTAACGTAGTTAGAATATTAACAAGATTTTGAGCAAGACCTTGCAGAAAACAAGGAAAAAGCTTAATGAGTGAAAGAAAACTAATCGCATCATCTGTAAAGCAATCCGAAATGTACGTTAATATTTTCCATTTCCTACTGGAACTATTATTATCTCCAGCATTTGCCCTTCCTTGACTTCGGGCCACCAAGACTAGTAACTCCAAGCAAGACAAAATAAGGTACTACTTACCACAAATCCAAATCCATTTTTTAGATGTATTTCTCGTATGCGTCCGTATCCTTTGAAGAATTTTTCCACATCCCGTTCCCGAGCACGTGAGCTTAAGTGACCAACAAAGACACGGCAGCCACTCATCTTAAGTCTGATGCTAAGAAAGAAAACACCATTGCTTATCAAATTGACTAATATAAAAGAGGGTGATTAAGATCACTTTTACATCTCAGAAAACTTGGTTAATTGGAATTTGTTTTTATTGTCCTCAAGGTATACACGTTAAAAACCTGACTCTTGTCTACAGCCAGAAAAGTGAGAAATTCCTGTCTTACTTTTAGCAGAACCTATACAGAACTCCCACCTTTGTTCTTTTTAGTCATGTAATTTAAAGACTCCTGCTATCTGAAATAATGGTTTTGTTAGCTGCTACACTAGCAAGGTTTTTGTGTCACAGAGCACAAAAAGAAACCCCACTCTATAAGCTCTAAGATGAATTTAAGAAGCTAACAGTAGCTAAAAATGTTAATCATTAGAATAACAACATAAAACAATCGCAAACGCTTGCTTTCGCCTGAAGGGACTACTCCAATAACAGTTACACTAGAATCCAAAAGACAAACTGTATTAATCAAATCATTTTGGTTTGCGCTAATTGTAAAATTCTGTTTGTTAATGAAAAAACAGTTATGGAAAGACAGTTTGTTGTCACGAGATTTCAACAAGGGCAAAAAAAAAAAGGCTATTCCGGATATTCAGATTTTTAAAACTATTGATTGATTCAGGATACATAATTTCGGCTATTTTATGGAAGCCCCATTGTTTACCTTGACTACATCACTCTTTCAGTGGAAAAGCACCCCACATTCATAACCCCAGAGGTGACAACGTGCTTCCTTTTTAATATTGGCTTATTGATCTAAGTATTTAGTTTAAAACAAGATTATCTGTGTGCTATTCAGTTGTAAGTTCACCTAATTTAGAAAATTTTATGTTCCCGTGGCTAAAAAATGTTAATTATTTGGCTCACTCGGTAAGCTTGCTGTCACACAAAACACAAAGAATCCGAGCCCTGGGGAACAGCAATTCAACATGGCCTTGTGTGAGGACTGCAGGCTGCAGAGCACATCGAGTGCTCTTCCTACACTCCGGGCTGGCACTGGAAAGGCACTCTGGGTGCGGTATTTTGGATCAGCGAGATTTACCTTCCGTGTTAACGCCCGTTAGGTTTCTGTTGAGCAGCTTGTTCGCTTGGCTTGCTGTGCCATCGGAGAAGGGGCAGAATGTGGAAAGATGGGAGGTACAGGGCTTCTCGCGGGGAGGGGGGCGGCAGCGGGACGGCACCCACTTACATTACACTGAATTATCACGGAACCGCGGCCTGAGATGTCAGCTACCGGTGCGAAAAGGCCGCATTCCCTCCGCAAGGCCTACGCGGCCCTTTGTAGCCATCCCCTTTGTAGCCACCCCCTCCTCGGGGCTCCCGGCGGCGTTTTCACGCCCGCGCGTAGGCCCAGCCCCGAGGGCCGCCAGCGGCTCCCCCGCCCCCCCGCAGCCAGCCGGGGGCGGCCGGCCGGCCTTACATAACCGCGCGTTACCGCACGGCGAGGCCCGGCCGCAGCCCGCATTTCGGGCCCTGCCCCAGCGGCACCGCGGGGCTGGGGATGGGGCCGGGCCCCGCCGCCTGGCGCAGAGCGGCCTCAGGCGGGGCAGGCCGCGGGGCTCCCGCCGGGCCGTGCCGGGCCGTGCCGGCCCCTCGCGGCCCCGCCATGCCGGGAGCCGCCCTCGGCCGCTGCCTCCATTACCGCGGCGCCCCGCGGCAGGCCCGGCCCGGCCCCGCAAAGCCGCCCGGAGCCCGCTCGCCGCCCTCGGCGCCCGCCCCGCCGCCGCCGCTCACCGTGGCTCGGGCGCTGCGTGCTGCGGGAAGGCGCTCTCGGCGGCGGCGGCGGCGATGGCTGCCTCGTTCCCGGAGAGACCCACAGCGCCGCGCGGCCCCGGCCGATGCTGCGCAACCGCCGACGCCCGACTCCAACTCCCAGCGTGCCGCGCGGCCGGCCCGAGGCCGCGCCCCGGCTCCCCGCGCCGCCGGGGGGGGCGGCGGTGCACGCTGGGAGTTGTAGGCGCGGCGGCACGGTGAGGCCGCCGAGCAGGGACGTGGCAAAAGCGAGCGGGACGAGCCGGGGGCTCTGCCTGAGGGCTGCTCGCCTCATCCTGCCCGGCCCGAGGCCCGGCTGTTTTGGGCAATCTTTAAAGCGCTGCTCTCCGTCGGGCCCTCTAACTAGTATTCTGTAGGATGGTGATAACCTGCAAACCCAGCCACCACAATACACAGAATTGCCCCTGGAGCCCACCCGGTCCGAGCCCTGCTCAGGCAGGGCCACCCCGAGCAGGGTGCCCAGGGCCACGTCCAAGGGACTCCAGCACCTCTCTGGGCAGCCTGTGCCAGTCTTTGACTGCCCTTAAAGCAAACTCTTCTCTCGTATTCGCATGAAATTTCACGTGTTTTTATTTTCAGTAGAAAAATCTGGCTCCCTCTCCTTCATCCCCTCTCATCAGGTATTTATACACGCACACTGAGCCTTCTCCTCAGGCTGCTCAGTCCCAGCTCTCAGCCTTTCCTTATCGAGGAGATGCTCCAAGCCCTTCATCATCTTCATGGCCCCTCTCTTCAGTCTGCCCATGTCTTCTCTTGTACAGGGGAGCCCAGACCTGGACACAGCACCCCAGGTGTGGCCGCACCAGTGCTGGGGAGAGGGGAAGGATCACCTCCCTCGATATTCCACAAATGCTGTCTGATGCAGCCCACCGTGCTGCTAACGTTTGCTGCAAGGCAATTGATGTGAACCCTTTTGGTAAGAAAAGGTGTACTCTGACAACAAACCTATCTGTTGCTAAAAAAGTGGGTGACTGTAGCTGGAACAAGTATGTCTTACAACTTCGACACAATGTTCAGTTGTAAGGCTGGTTTAATTCTTTATTTCTTAAGGCTGTCAAGGACAGTCAAAATGGCAGCCCTGTGACTCTATCAAATTACAGGAGTAGCATCAGAGCCTCTGTGGGTCTATGTTCTTGGATTGCTGCATAAGAAGCTCAGAAGCACGAAAAAGCTCCTTAGGTGGCAGTCTTGGAATGGTATGAGAGCAATAAGGATTTGAGTTACTGGCAATAATGAAGATAAGTCACACCGGAAGCCCAATTAAAGCATTTTTTGGTTTTATCCTGCATCACTGCAGTCTCTGGGATCATGTCAGCAGGGAAGAATGTGGCTGTGCGTCTGGAACGAAGCTCTGACTGCTCCGGCAGTGCCTGGGCCAGGCTGGACTCCTGCCTTGCCTTTCTTGGTTGCGGACACTGTGCACAGGCAGTAGAAGGCATGAAATTCATCACTTGAAGAACCTGCAGTGTTGCTTCTAGCATGTGGGTAGTGTTTCTGGATGTTATCATGTGCAAAAACAACTCTCACAGTAGAGCTGCACGTCAGTTTCCTAGTTATTTTGGTGGTGCAAGAAGATTGGTCTCCGAAGCCTATTTGAAAGCCCATTGGGAACTATTAGTGTCGTGACTGCACACCTACAAATGAAAACAAACACTCAGCTGGAATCAGCATGCTTAAAAACATAATCTGCTTATTGCTATTTTTTTCTTGCTTCCCTGAAGAAGGCGTTTTATTTTCTCTGTGGCAGAAAGCAGGATGGTGTGGTTCAGTGCCACAGATGAAAGATCTGCTCTATTCAACGAAGAAGCAGCAGGAGAGAAATTCTTCATTAAAGTGATGGTGGCAGTGTTTAAATGTACCTAAAAATAAAGAAGTCATAGAATGCTTTCTTAATTCTGCAGTTTAAAAGATGTTCTTGGGTTTAGGCAAATCTGCACAACCAAAGCCACAGGGTTCATACAAAAAGCAACAATAGCAATTAGGGAACTAGGGGGAATGGTCTGGGAAATGGTTCGAGATACTTGGAGGATGACTGTGGCACTTGGACTGGAATGCAACAGAGCTGGGTTCAGTTCCCTGCTCACCACTGACTTCCCCAAGGACCGCAGGCAAACAGCTTCTGGCTGGGGACACAACTGAGTTGTCTTCACCACAGCTCCGACCTCAGAGGTGCCAGCAGCCCCGATGGGCTCCAAGACCTCGAGTCAGGTCCCTGCAGAGGACACAGGAGCAGGTGGGCACCCGATGACTGAAAATACCTGCGTGCTGAGTGAGGAGCTTCTGGGAAGCAGTAGTGAGAGATGTAGGTCTTTACGTCCCTGCACATACACCCCACCTGCAGCTGTGAAACCAGAGCCTTGTTTCATTGGGATCCACAGGCCAGGGTTGTCTCAGAGGAACCTGCTGGCATCTGTTTCTGTCAAGGACTGACAGGGACTCTTTTCTTGAGCCACCAAAAGATGTTTTTAGACCAACAGCTACTTTTTGTAAAATAGCTTATGTTGTTGAAGATCACCATTGCTCTGGAGGCTCAGGCCTGGTGTCTTCCTCAGTGTGGAGGTTCAGGCTCCCTTCCACCACAGAGTGCCCTGACCACGGCGCTGAGCAAGCCGCCTGGTGTGGGAGGCAGGCTCCTCTCACAGGGGCTGTGCCACCATGGGGCAGACAACCCAGGGGAGCGAGTGTAAGGGCCGACCTCGTGGGCAGGGTGCTGGGAGAGGAGCCCCAGGACCTGGGGCCCGCTCTGAGGCTCTACTCTGTGTTTTACCCTTTGACTGTTTAACACAAAATACCTAAAAAATTCCTCCAGCAGGGACTGAATTGCAGCAGTCCTCCTGCACATTGCCTGAACCACAAGGGTGCAGGGTTGTGCTTTCTGTCTTATTATTCTTTATTTCACTGACACACACAGCCAGGCTGGTGAGGTGCTCCCTGGCCCAGCCTGTGGGGTTTCTGGCTGGCTGGGCTGCAGTGCTTGGGGGGTGCCGATCCCCTGAGGAGGGATGCAGCGTTGACCTTGTGTTACTCACCTTACATGGAGATAGTTTAGGCAATTAGGCCCTTGTGAAGCAAATGGGTGGCAAACCCACCTAGTGGCTTTGCAAAGAAAGCAGCAAAGAAGGCTTAGGTACCTACAGGAGTAGGGAAAGGGCTAGTGAAAGGCCTAGAGAAATACCTCCAGGTTTGGGCAGCAACTGAGTGGAAACTGGATTGCAGTTTTAAATACAGACTTCTCATGTCTTCCTTCTAGTGAGATCTAGCCCTTTTCCCCCATGTGCTTTTTTCATCTGCACAATAGAAATAACACTATTTTTCTTTCCCACAGCAGTGGTGAGAGGTCATGTTTTTTTCTTTCAGAGAGTAGGAGGGTAGGGGTCATTGAGGTATTGCTATGGCTTGAGGTCCTGATGGACATCTACCTCAAATGATATCTTGCTTGATGCTCACTAGGTTGTCAACTACCCACAGATAGCGAGAAGGTGTAAACAAAATTGCTAAGAAGAGAGAAGACAATAGTGCTGTTTCTACCAACGTTTTCATGCAGGTGTCTCCCAGAAGTATATGTCTGAGGACAAAACTGAGGAACTACTTCCTGACTGTTATGTGGTATCCAAAGAAATGGGAGGAATCCGTTTCAGTATTTTGGTGGTGAGATAGATGCATAATCTATAGTAGCTGTAAATCCTCAGAATATAGAAAAGATTAGTTTTATTCTAGCATTTTGAGTGGGTTTAAGTTGTTGAGATTCCAGTCTGCCTAAACTAGCCACATAGGACATCCTTCCCTGTACAGGAGACAAGTCATCCAAGTCCATCTCTTGCAATGGCTGACTTCTCTACTGTCGCGCTGAGCGTGTTTCCTCAGTGCATGCTGGGGCATGCTCTGATTACCTGTTTGTCTCAGGGTATGCCCTATACTTTGCTAATCCAGGTTTATTGTGCTAAGACTTTCCCAGCAGCTTATGGCTAATGCAATGGATTTTAAGGTTTTATGTAGTAGCAACTCTTGTGGTAGCCAGAGTCACCTAGGCAATTTGATTAATTCAACAGGATTAAGCTTTCTTAGTATTTGGCTACCACATGAATAAATAAATAAATAAATAAATAAATAAATACATAAAAATATAAAAAAATGTGTTCTACCCAGAGATCTGTTGTGCAAGTAATACAGTACAAATAATTTTCTAGTTACGGTCTGAAAATCATACCTGTATTCTGGTTTCTTGAGGAAGCCATTTCAGTTTGAACTGTTCCTTCTCCCAGCCATTACAAACAGTCACCCTCTCCTTATTCCTTGCCCTCTCTGTTATTTTACTGATAAAACCAGCCAGTCTGATTCAGCTGTATGGATCTGCTGTGGATGTATGAATACTTCTTTGAAACTAAGTTCATTCAAGGTTGCAGAGCAGTTTCCTTTCATTGTCTTCTGAGACTCCTGGCTCCGCTCCTCTGTTCTGAAACCAGATGCTGGCAGCACTGAAGACATGCGATAGTCACAAGCTACATTTGAGAGGCTTTTTGAAACGTGGCTGACATTCTGGCAGGCAAGACAGCTCCATGTTTTCTGAGCACTAATGTGTTTTTGTCCCTGGGCTGTCAGACAGCCATGCAAGGGCAGGTACCGAGATCTCCGGAGCCAAAGATGGCAACAGCCATGAAATGAAAATGGTTAATTTCTGGGGAAACCATTATTTCAGTTTCCGTGCCTGAAAACAGTGAGTCAGCTAGACTGAAAAAACGAACAGATCCCTGAATGGGAGATGTGAGCTTGAGACGCATTGTCTGCTGCTTCTGCTCTTGGCAGGGGAAGGGGCAGTCACTGAACTGCAAACAGCTGCTTCCAGAGAGGAATTTAATCAAGGCTGATGTCAGGACTTGACTGAAAAGTGGCACATTAGCTGCAAGACCATGATCCTAACACAAAAAGCTGTTTTCAAATTTCAGCACGGTAACTGCCAGGGACTGTTACGCCACATGACTGCAGAATATGTCTTGTGCTGCATGCGAAGAAGGCTGATTTGCTGCAGCACCACCATGCCTCCTCAGGTGGTGTGGGGATGGGAGGCCTTTACCTGCAGCCCGGGGGTCAAAGACCAGGTCACATCAGCTCTAACTGGTTTGTCAGAGGCTATGCAGAAAAAATAACAATGCATGTGGCTAAAAGGTGTACCTGTGCTTTCTCCAGCCCTATTTCAAGATAACATGGGCCTTTTCTCAAGACAGTGGTCATTGAAACCCCGATGGTTATTGCATATACACGTGAAGCTAAATGGCATTCACCTGCATACCCTCTGCCAACACGTTATCCGGCCTACAGGAGGAGAATGGGGGTCTCAGTGTCTCCTGGAAGAGGTGCAGTGGCAGACATTAGCATCCTCTCTCCCAAATACAGCATGCAGATGTTGTCAGGTTGGGATACCTCACAGCATACTGCTGTGGTTTTTATGGTGTGTCACACTCAAGGTCAGGAATGAACCCGAAAGCTGTACTGAACCCAAGTACAATTCTTTCCTCAGGACTTAGCTTTGCCCTAGAAAACAGAAGGCAATTCTGCTGAGAGCTGCAGGAGTTCATTGTGAATCTGTGAATGAATTCTCAGCTCCCGCAGGCTAGTCACTTCAAAATACAAACTGCCCTCAGGACTGGAGGCAGCTGCATGTGGTTATACCTAAAAAGCCCACTTGAAACACATCATGAAGCACTAATGAAGATTTTTGTCCTTAAGTCCATGTTTCCTAAAAAGTTGTGGGAGGGCAAGAAATGTATTTGTAACACGAGATGCCTGGAAAGGGATTAGCTGCTTCCCTTTGCTAATTTTCAGGTGCATGAATTTGCTTCTACTTTATGATTCATTAAAGGTCCTTAAAGAGATGTTTCGAAGGCTTGTTTCTTTTGAATGTCCGATACGAAGATGTTCTTGAGTGCTCTGGAAGAATTTACAATGTCAAAAGATGCGCTATTAAAAGCAGTGAGATATTGAATGCTGAGCATGGAACAGTGGAGGAACTGGTTCAAAATATGGTGCTTGTATAGCTCTAGTAACAAATTCTGTACTGTTTTTTGAAGGAATAATGAGGATATTGTTCCTAGAGGTGTGTGTGTGTGTAAGGGATGGTTAAAAATGGTATAAGTCTAATTGAAAGTGGTCAGAAATCTGTGAAATTTCCAACTTAATTCAACAAAAATGAAAAGGTTAAGGGAGAGGGAAGTTGACATTCAAAGGACTGTAATTTTGACGAAAAAACATTTTGGATTCTCTTCTTCATGCTTGTGGTTTCAATTAAAGAGGATTAAACATTTACTGTACAAATGAATAAAGTCTAGATTTGTTATCACAAGAAATTTTTAATATGGTTTGTGACAAGCAATATCAAAGTTATCAACTCTCAAGCTTCATGTTCTGAAACCAGACAACTCTCAGCAACAAAAAAAGTTGTGCACTGATAAACATAGGAGGCATATTGTATTTTTTAATTAAATATGAAAACATGAGCTGTGTACATTATTTTTTCCCTAGAAAACACAGCAATTTCAAAAGTTTATCATAAAATATTTTCATGAAATGAGTGAACCAGCAAACACATGCACTTGTGTGCCTTCCCCCCTCCAAAGATAAACGTGATAAAGAGACATACGCAAATGTAAAAGTTAACAGAACAAGTGGCGTTTTGTTGTTGTTTGGTTCTTTTTGGAAAGGATGGAATGTAACATTGTGCTCGACTTTCTATGTCACAACAAAAAATATTTGGTGTAATATTTTAACATTTTCATTTTAAGTTTCAATCTGGTGGAGAAAAATACCTTTTTTTCTATAATAAAATATGTCTGTTCTTTTTAAAACGTAACTTTTTTTGCACAAAATAATTTTGTAAACTGTCATTTCAAGGGCAAGGTAGGCGGTGTCATGTCAATGTCCTCCCCCCCACTTAAAAATGTGATCTGTTATCTGAAGCAAAACAGGGAAACACAAAAAAGAGCGGAGCAGAGGCTGCTTTGCAAAGAGAAAGAAGGGTGTGTTGGACGGGGGAGAGGGGAGGGAGCGTGTGGTGGGACAGAAAAAAGTTAAAGGTCACTTTCGCCATAGAGCGCTGTGGAGAAGGACATGTAGTCCAGGGCACCGGGTACAGCATCACGGCCATTGTAGGGTGCCATTCTAGCAATGCAGTATTCAGCCTGATCAGGAGGCAGTTCCCGCCGTAATTCGTCCACAGTGATGTAGTTCTGCAACGAGGACACAAGATAAGGCAAGCGTTATTTTCAGAAGACTGACCTTCCTCGCGGGACAATCGCTCCCTGTCCCCCAAGGGCAGCAGATGACAGTCAGGGACAGACCACAGCTAGACTAGGACTGTACATCCATACACAGCGCTCTCTGGGCACACGCCTTTGGAGGAAATGCAGTTGCTCTCCCTACAGTTTGGCCAAGAAAATGATTTTACAATGGACAGGAGGATTGTTTTTGCAGGAGAGATGCTGGCACACCTAAAGAAAAGACCTGGTGGTAGGTCAGGTAAATTGTTAGTGTGAAATTGCCCCTTTTCGTTGGAAGTGGAGGTCCTACTGAAGGCAAATGGAAGGAAGCAGAAGTTTAATTTGGATCCTGCTCTCACCGGCAGCAGTTCATGATGCCTGGGAACTGCTGTTCCCTCTCTTCAGACCACGGAAAGAAGCCATCCTCACTAGCACTGGTTGGTGGCACCGATGCAGGCAGCAGACAAGCCAACGCTTCCTATTGCTTTCACAGCTCTGCTGACAATCTTTGCCTTTCACAACATACATTTTTAATAGGCAAGTAAACCCTGTCTTACATAAAACTGACTTCTGGAAGCTCATTCAGCTGAGGTGAGGCTAGCTTGGCTTCTCTTCATGCAGCTGGTAACAGTAACTGCCTGTTTGCTAACCAACATGTTGTATTTAGCTAACTGACTCACTTGCAGTCTTCTGAAAAATGGCTCAGGTTTCAGAGAATCTCTCTCTCTTCTTTGACTTTCTCTACTCTTTTTCATGTCTTTTGGTTTCATGACTGGAATGAATAAAAGATTTTTCTTCATAATGAAATCCTGTCTGATTCATGTTGTAGTTACTGGAGCATATTAAACACTGAAAATTTTATTTGAAGTACTGTACAGAGTAGATGAGTTAGTAAATAATACTCTATGCCAAAAAACTTATTTATTCAGTGTTTTATCTTGTCACAATCAGCTGGAATTTTCAGGCCTTGAAAGTCAATAGAACTGGCTTTAGTCAGGTAGAATGCCTTAGACACATACGGGCGTCATGGGTTTCTACATTACAGGTTATGAAAAGATTATTAGCAAAACACGGAAAACAGTAGTGGATGAAAGGATAACTTATTACAACCTAAGAAATTTACTGTGAGATGAACAAAATCATTAGCAAATACAGAGAATCATTAATATTTGATATACTACTTATTTATGCAATTGTAGCAAAGATTAGTGGGGATTTTTATGTAAGAAAAATAAGAATATATATATTTCATATCAGCTGGCTCCACTGATGCAAATTTAGAAAATTAGTACTTTACATTCATTCTGTGAGTTTTCCTATTTTTGGCCAATTTCTGTGATCAAAAGATGCCCTTTTTAAATCACAGAACTTGCAGACGGAGCATATCTTCAATGAAAATCTAGTATTGATCGTATAACAACAGTAGTGATATCTACAAAGATCACCTCAAGTTTACAGCTGTCAGTAATTAATAGTTTTTCAAGAATAATCAAGAACCATCTGTTGAATCTGTTCATACATTTTAAAATAACAAATTGCAGCTAAGCTCTTAATTCAATTTTTAATGCTACAGTGGGCAGCATAGTTCTGACTGACAGCGCAACAGGGCTTCCAATTGCCTTGGCAGGCTGCCGCTAACCCACACTTTAACCCTGCACTCCTCCAGCACTGCGCGGTGGTCCTGTGACAACACTCTCCTCGCTAGAGAGCACTCCCCTTGGAAACAGGAGGGAAAAAGGAAAGCAGGAGCAATGAAGATTGGAAAGGAGGATGTAGAGCCTCACCTTATCTCCAGCCAGGATCTTGAAGGAAGCCATAACCTGGTCAGCAGTATCTGTATCTGCTGTTTCCCGGGACATGAAGTCGATGAAGGCCTGGAACGTCACTACACCCAGGCGATTAGGGTCGACGATGCTCATGATGCGGGCAAACTCTGCCTCTCCCTGGGGAACAAGACAGTCATGTAAGCCAGGACACTTGGGCAGCAGTGCTATGAAAGTGGGGAGAAACTGTTCAGCAGCACATCTTACAGCTCGGAAAACAAAGCCAGACAGAAACAACTTCAACCTTTTGTCAGAATACTTTTTTTTAACCTGTCGTCTACAAATGCTTCCCACTCATTTGTTCTTTGGAATAAAATACTTTCAGCTATGACCTAGGATAACATCCAGCTCCATCTAGCTCTAGGACAACACTATCAGGGAACAATGTCATACAGACTTCAGGGGAAGATGCAGCTTTCTCTGTAATACATGTTGTGCTAGATGCCTGTAGCAATATTGGGAGATCTGCATTCCTCAAATCCTTTTACTTTCATTTACTAAAAGAGAACTTTTATGGTTCTCCTCAGCTGCCAGAACAGAATCCACCAGAAGAAACCTCTTTGGGGCCTTTAATAGTAACTAGTTCATCCTGATTAGACAGGCTTTGGAAAGGACTTGCAGATCTGGTGAGGCGCAGGGAAGTATTAGCCTTTACAGGAAAGGTGCTACAGATAACTTTGCTAGAGAGGCCAAAACCTTGTAGTAGGATTTTTGTTCCTTTTTTATTTTTTCATATAAACAATTATCTGTTCTCATCTCTGGGACTCCTTCCTCCCCAGGTAAGGGGGAAGGGGAAAGCACAGCTGAGTCTTCTCCTGGGAACTGGCTCTTCTAACACCTCTAGATCAGTACACCTGCAAGATTAATTGAGGTGTCTAATCGAATGTTACTACAGCTTGGCCCACTACTTTAAAGAGTCTGTGTTTACACTGGGCTGATAAGACAAATAAACACTGCTTTGCCTGGCATCAGGAGCAAAGATACTGAGCATACAGTTCAACATTTTTGCACTACGCTCTTCTCCTGCCCTTTAATGAACATCAGTCTTTGGGGAAGCTCTCCCCATTAGTTATCCTGCCTCTCAAGGTCCCCTGTTCCTGTTGTGAATATGCAGGTACTCTGGTGAGGAAAAAGCTACAGGGAAGATGACTGGAACTTGAACCTACTTACATGAACAGGAAGATCGATGTGAAATAAGTGAACGGGAGGAGTGGCATTTGAGTGTATTCAGAAATCAGGCTGTGAATATGTCCAGATGAGTTCAACTGATGCTCAGGGCTGGGGAGCTTATATGCCACTGTGCATACTGCACATAGCGATATGAAAAAGTTTATTGTTTCTTCCACTCGTAGCTGCACGGTTTGATAAATATATTTCTTATTTGACATACACAAGAATTAGACAATGATTTCATTTTTTTTAACCTTCAGCTACTGCTGCGAGAGAAGAATTTTACATTTGCTAGATTTAACTTCCACTGCTGGAAAACAAGACTGCGTTTACCTTGATTCGCTACACATTCTCCCTTTCTTTTTGAAGGTGGCTATAAGAATCACTTTGAACAGGAGTGACAGAGGGCTCTACATTACCATATTGTAACCCATGGAGATAAGGCAGGCTCGGAAATCTTCACAATCCATCATACCAGTCTTCTTCTACAGAGAGTGATGCAAAGATGGAAAAAGCCAAGAAAGAAAAGGGAGGCCAGGCCAGGGAGAAATGAACCCACAGGAGACATTACAAAGAATGAGTTTTAGGAAGAAAGTATTTACGGGACAATGAAAAACAATACAACACAGGTAGTTTGTGAAACCATAAAGAAATAAAGGTAGTTTTGGACATGGAACAGTTTACACACAGGGGACACAATGATGATGAAAAAGAGGAATTAAGATACCAAGCAAGACCGATTGAGAGACGGACAAGAGAAGGATCGTTAAGTGACACAGAAGTAAATGGAATAGTTTGAAGATATAAAGGGAATTTTCCAAAGACAAACAATTAGGGAATTAAGAAGGAATAGATACCAAGGTACATTTAGGGAGGAAGTAGTATAGAAAAATGATGCATATATAGTCAAACACAAGAATGACAGATGGATTAAGACAAACAAGAAAAGAAAGGAAAAAAACTGTTATTTTTTCATAGTTTAATATCTGGCTGTGTTCACCACTAGCATTCAGTACCTGTGCATCGTTTCCAATATCGTAACCCAAGCTGATGAGACAGGCTTTGAATTCCTCAGGGCCAAGTGTGCCGGAGTGGTCCTGGTTATGCGGTGTGCCAGGCAGCAGGACATGCAGTGCCAGTGGGGTGACGGTGTGGGCAGAAGGAAGGGAGACACAGAGGAGATCAAAGGGAGGCAGAAAGACAACAAATAGGTGCACCATGCAGTGGGTGAAAGGAGGGAGAGGAAGAAGGACATGCAGATAGAAAGACAGGGAAGAAAAATAAAAAGTGCACAACATTAGATATCACAATGACATTTCAGGATGTGCTAAAAATGCTCTTGGAACAGTTCCTTCTGAGAAAGCTCGTCACATCTTGAGAGCATTTCAATGACAAAAACAGTCAATGCTCAGAAGCCTCAAGATCTCCATCTCCCAAGTGAATTACTCGCATCACTGCTTGTTATCCATAGTGCCAGAAGCCCTGTGTTTCGCTAGTAACCTGGAGTGCAGGTAAGCAGGCAGAGGCAGTGGGAAGCATTGCCTTATTCTTCTAGTCAAAAGTCCCACCAAAGGAGTAGGTGAGGGCAGGTATGTTTGGCAACACACCCGAGGAAGCTGAGCTGTCAGGGCATCCCAGGAACAGACAAAGAAAAACAGCTGAAGCTCAAGGGAGCAGTGTTATTGCTGTATTTATGAGACCTGCACATAAGGTGGAGCTTTGACTGGCAAGGCTGTTTGAAGTGCTCAGTTCTGAAAACAACACTGCTGTACAGCATGGCACAACGTGGCTTGGCAGCTGCTCTTCCCTTTTCTCATTCCCCACTCCCCCAGTGTTTGGATGTACCCATGATCACAAACTGTGACAGGAACTGAGAATCCCCATTCACCCCACAGAATTTTAGCTCAGGACAGCCCCGGGCACTGAAGAACCCCTGCCTGCAGCCACCATCTCTGGCCAGAGAAAGAAAGCTACAGACAGGATTGTGGGGCAAATTCCATGTGACTTTCCTCAAACAATCAGCTTATTAAATCCAGCCTTAAGCCTTTGTAACTCAAATACACAGCTGAAGATTGGGAAAGACATTTTTCCTCTGCATTATCAGACTGTTGTGGAGGAAGGGGCAAATGATATGAAAGTCAAAATACAAAACTTACAGTGCTTTCTGGGTCCTTCTGCTAAGGAAAGAAGCTATGGCTTTGGTTTTCCTTTGGCAGCTAGAGAGGGGCTGAAATGGCTAGTGCTCAGCAGTCTGAAAATGTTGCCAGCCTCTGAGAGGGCAGGCTGCAGCCCTGTTCTCTGGAGACCTCTCAAACAGTCTGACTGGTGCAGCAAATGGTGGAGAGCACCTACATTTGCATCACTGACTTAGTATCTCTGCAGGCGCATGGATTTCCAGACAACAGTGAGGGGGCTGATAACTGAGCCTACAGAACCAGTCATGAGATGGTGTCAGGCTTGGGCTGCTGTCTCTGCCTCCCTGTGTTGACAGCTTTCTGATTTGTTTGGTAGAGGGATGCCAGCTGATGGCTTCTCCATGGAGAAGGAAGAGCTGCAAGGAGGGTGGCAAATCGAGGGGAGGAGGATTTCCTTTGAGGAATTCTTTTCTTATTGTACCTGTTAGTGCCTTGACACGTATCTCCACAGTAAGGCACGACAGGCTTTGCATCAGGATTTACCTGCATTATGTAATGTCATTCTGCGCATAGATCCTCTTGTTTGCTCCATACAAGAGCAATGCTGGTTTCTTCAGTACTGGTTTATGTGATGGTATATCAGAGCACAGGACAGCTGCTCCAAAGGATTTATAAACTATGGATTATAAACTAAGATAGTGAAGCTGGGGTAAAAATGTAATTTTCTAAATAAGCCTTCAAACTTTTTCACACTTTAGCTTTATTAAGAAACTTTCTGTTTCAGATATACTTCTCCTCCCAGGCTAATGATCTCTTGGCAATCTCCCTGCTCCACAGTAGTGGCATTTTTAAGAATTAAGCCTCTTCTATTAATCTAATTTTACTACAGTGACTGTTTGTTGTTGTACTGTGCAGTCTACGTGAGAGCTTGTAACTTACCAAGCTGCAGTCAGCACTTACTTACCCTGTCGAAATGGTTGAAAGAAGCCCGGAACTCGTTCATCTGTTCCTGGCTGATTCCTTTGGCATCACGGGTCAGAATCTGGTTTTCCACTTCATTGATGGTTCTAGCAATTGTTGTTAATAGCTGCTCCCAGCCCACTCGGATATGCTGGAAAAAGGAGGACAAGACAATTTGTAAATTAAAACGTTTTTCTGCCTCCGAGGCCATTGGATCAAATATGCTACTTGTTACAAATCAAATGATCCTGGTGGCCAAGGTTGAAGTCCACTTGCTCAGAAACGCTTCCTTCTCATCCACATTGTAAGCCAACCGGATATTTAAAATCTGAATTTTGACTGTAAAAAACATTGAAGAGGCCAATTCCTTCTTGTAATAAAGTCTTGGTCTTACTGCAAACTTCTTTTCCTTGTACAGCAACACAGTGGGGGCCTTTAACACAAATGAGAATCAAACCCAATGCTTCTAGGACTCAGTTGGGCAGAAAACTCTCCTTACGTGAACCAAGAAAATAAATAAACCACAGTCCTTGAAATACATTGGTGCTCCACTGCATCTGCTGTTGTTCAATGAAGAGCTGGCCAGAAACCAAAAAGCAAGTTTCAAAGCCTGTCTGTGTTCTGCTGGACTCATGCTGAATTCAGTTTGCTTCCAAGAAACCTCACGTTGTCAACAGAAAGCCAGACTCTGATTTTAAAAAGGTTTTGTTGGACTTCTTTCTTCTGCAAGGCTGTAGCAACTCAAACTCACCAACGCTTGGCTGGTCTTTCTAATCCTGGCTAACAGGCTGCCACAGTCAGGTGGCAGGAGAAACAAGACCAGCCAATTTTTCAAGCAATACTGTTGATATCTCATTTAGGTTATTTCTACAGTCTGCATTTGGAAGAACAGTGGACCAGGTTGGTATGAAGTACAGCAAGGCTGAAAAGAAATTTATTAACATGTTGTTGCATGCTTGGCCATACTGTCAAGCTCTCCACTTTGCTGAGAACCACAATATTGCCTGAGCAGGATGTGGCTGGTGCTAACTGGCCACAACAGATCAGGCTGTCTGATCTGCTGGCACTACACTCCAGCAGGGAAAAGGCTTTGCAAAACATTTACCTCCATGGTGTAGTTGGTGTGCTTGTTGTCAAAGATAAGCGCCTCCTGGATCTGTTGGTGGTCTCCTTCCAACTGGTCAATCTTTGGTTTGTAATTCACAATGCTCTTCTCATACTGCCGCAAGTGGTTGAGCTGGTCCTCCAGGGTCCCATGCATCTCTATTGAAATGCGGCCAATCTCCTGCATTAAATTAACAAAGGGAAAGGAGTTACATCCCATTAGAAGGAAAAGCCTTAACATGGCTGACATTTAATGCAGCTATTTCATACTTGCATAGGATGATGATTCAGAGAAAAAAATCTCAGAGAGCAGTTACTTTAGATGAGCTGAGACATTGTCAGCAAAAATTTCAGCAGAGCCTTGAACATTTTCCAAGTGGGGTGTGTCACATGAAATGTGTCTAATATAAAGATGCAAAAAAAGGAAACTGCATTCCATAAGCTAGTAAAGTAGCAAGAAAGATCTTTTCTTGATGTGCTGTCCTCCACTATTAGTCCCTTCATAAAGAAATGTCTGTAATTGCTCTCTTCTTTACATCTCCTACCATCAATAACAACTTCCTAGTTTTTCATCTCATCAACTCCAATTTTAATTCAAATCTTACCTAAAGAGAGAAGATTTCCATTAAAAATGTTTCTCTTCTGCTGATGTTTGACATGCTAGTTGTATATATTTTCTCATGTGTACCAAGATGTGTGCAATTGCAGTGAAAGCAGTTACGGAAAATATGCTTTTGATGTAGGGTCTTTCCCTTGCTTCACATATATTTGACTCTATTCAAATACCACTGTTCCCCGTTTTAAGTAATGTATTTTTATCACTTTACTGAAGAGTTAGGGGAAGGAAAGTAAAAGCACTTCAGTAATCAATATCAATCTTTGTATTCTCCATATTTTCTATGAAAGTTTCTCTTGCTGTAATCTCAACGAAGAATGACCAAAACAGTAGTCAAAAAAAAAAAAAAAAAGAATACCTCCATCTTGGTCTGGATCCAGGGTCCAATGACATTGGCCTGTGCACCAAACTGCTTACGAAGTCGTTCATTTTGCTGCTGGCGAGCGTGTTCTTCCATCAGTGCTTGATCCCTTCTAGGAACCAGCTGCCTCACCTAGAGCAAAGAGTGAAAAAGTGTGCATTTAATACATGCAAAGCTAAGTGAATAATAACTGTAGGAATTGATGCAAGGAAGGGATAAGGTTTGGGGAGAGAGAAATGAGAGAGCCCCAGTGTGAGTGGGGTTGTGAAGGGGCTTCCAAAAGATGGTGAGGGCTGCCAGAAGCTTTTAATCCAGGACACTTTTGGGGGGAGCCCCAGGTGGGGTGCTTGTTGGACCTGGGCTCTCTCTAGGGTTAGGATTTGGAGACAGAGAAAGTACAGAGACCCACTGCGAGTGGCGTTGCAAAAAGGCCTGTAACGCCAGGATGAGGGGTGTCTGTACTCAAAAAAAGTGGTCATAAATTTTAGGCCTTGGCAGGGAGGCTCATGGAATGTGAATCCTATTCACTGCAGGACTGGAAATTCATCTCAGACCATAAAAAGAAGCTTTCATCCACTATCTGGGGTTTTGGTGCCTGATGCAGGCTGAATCGTAGTAGCTGCAGATATCATTGATTTGGTGGTAAGAACCACCAGTGTAAACTGGTATTAAGATTATCTGCTCTTTTAGGATTACAGCGTTGGATGGCTCCTTGTCTGTGGAGACTGAACATCTGAAAGGTTGAATGGTGGAGAAGGATATTGACTCCCATGACATACTTACTTGCTTTTCAGGTCAAATGAGGACTTAAAATCTCAAAGTTCTTAATTTAGCATCTCTTGTTAAAAAAAAAAAAAAGGAATGAAAAGCGATGACACCCTTAGGCATATATTTTTAAGATGTCTTCCGATTCCAAGCACATGGCATTTGAGCCGAAAGCAAATGGCAAATGTGCAAGAGCTCAGCAGTAAACACAGAGGATAACTCAGATTAAATAATCCCCTTCCTGGGGTCCCAGTGACTGAGCAGCAGCCTCCCCCACACTGACCGCAAGGTTGTAAAGAACTCACATGTTCCCATTTGCCATTGATCTCCTGTGGGGTGATTGTAGTGTACGGATTCGTTCCTGCCATGTTGACGTGGTATGTCTGGACAATCTTTGAGACTTCATTGTGGATTCCCAGGATGGCCTGTCGCTCTTTGTCGGCATCTGGCAAAGTGGCTTTGAACTGTTCGTGGGCTGTGGTCAATCCCTGTGGAAGGAAGGCAGCAGCAAAGAAGAGTGTTAGTCACTGAGTAGCCTCGTCAGCAAATATACCCCCGCAGAAGTGACTGCAAAAGCTTACATATTCCCAGGATATAAAATAGGCTACTCTAACACACTTTCAGCACCTCCCAGCATCACTAAACAGGCTGTTTTAAGTAGTTAAATGAAATGAACTCTCATTTTCCCTCTCTTTGTTTCTGTCCCATGTTGACCAGGGACAGATATCACATCCCAAAACATGATGGAATAATTCTGCCTTGTAATTTAATGGAACTGTTTCTCCATTATTGCTCTGTGAATGGCTCTCAGCCCCCTTTGGGAAGAACACTGGAGTACTTGTCTAAATGCACCACATTTGTCTTCGCCCACTAGGTATGTACTAGTTCTACATCAAAGATGATTTCAGATGAATAATAAAGAGTCAGATCCAGTCTGATCAGCGTAAGTTAGAAACAGGTGAAGGTCTTCCAGCCCACAGCAAACCTGAACAGGCAACATAAGCTTCTGTTGCTGAAAACAGCTTCCTCTCCCTGAACACAACAGGCCCTTTCTGTTGCCCATCTTGCTGTGGTGCCCGGACTGTGATCCGAGGACCGATGGTAGGGGCACATTTGCTGGTAGCCTGTGGACAGCTGACAAGCCAGTTGGTCCTGGCTCATTTCCCACTGCTTCTACAGGCCTTTAAGATACTTCATCCCAGAAGCCTGGAAGATCAAGACTAGGGAAGCAAACACAGGAGAAGAAGCAGCAAAACAAATGGGGGACAGAGAGGCATGTGCAGGGATAATGGAAGGAACAGCGTGGACAGAAGAAGGAATGAAAGTAAACCTCATGACTGACCACTTTCTTACAACACACACACTGTAACTAGTTTTGTAGAATTGCTTTCTTACATGGTGACTCATTACTTTGCAGCTGCTGCAGTGGCCACAGAAATGTAATGCAAGTCTGGGGGAGCTGGGAAACATTCTGCAGTCACAAAGAGATGATGGAAATGTTTAAATGCTGTTCAGATTTGTTCTGCATTATGAAACACTTAATGAACCCCTTTGTTCAGAAGGGAAGGGTGGAAGTAGCAAGTTGCAGTTCAGTAACAGAGCTCAAGCCTGGTTTGGGCTATTTCACTGCCTCTCTGACACCCTGGCTGCCTTGTGTTCTCTGTTTGCCTCCAATTCACTGCCTCACTGATGGCCATGTTGCTGTCAACCATTCTTGCAACAAACTCATCAGTTTTGACAAACTGAACAGGTCCTGAGAGAGAACAATGTCAGGAGGAAATTGTGGTGGTAGTGCAGCAGCTGGTAGGAGCAAGAATATCCTGGCTCCTCATCTCAGCCAGCTGAATCCAAATGAGTTCCTGGATTCTGTTCATGAGCCCATCAAGCAGAAGAAATAGTCCCCTCTGGAATCCAGAGAAAGGTAATTCCTGCTCCCAAAGGTCTGAAAATTACCTATAGATACCTCAAGCTCCTCAAGTTCATTTCATTACAGCCTTTCAGAAGGGGGAAAACTGAGATACTGTCCCTGTTGTCTTCAGGAGGTAAAAAGTCTTTGGCTTCAAATGGCAATGCACTAACAAAATAGAGAATCCTGCTTAGCACTGAAACCCTGCTGGCAGCTCAACAGCTGCCTTCGTGCCACATCACATAGGACCAAATGGCCTGAACATGAGACAACTGACCCACAGAATCTGAGAGCAGCACTAAGCTTTCTTCATTTGGATTAAAAAACAAACAAACAAACAAACCAATAAACAAACAAACAAACACAGGACTCTAAAAGATCCTCTCAGCTTTCAAGCTCTCATTACTAAGACTGGAGTCACAATAAAAAACTCACTTTCAGTTCTTTGTACTCAGCTAGGATGGTGTGAACTTGTCTCATATCTATTCAGACAGTTTTTTTGTTTTTTTTTAAGAAATCAAGGGAAAACATAGTCCCTTTTGTTTCTCTTGCTAAGGCTGACTCACTAGAGCAGCATCTCCAAAACATGACCTACAAATTCAGCACCGTTAGGAATCCAGGAGATTCCTGATTTCCCTCTGTCCCAGCCTGGCTGGTGGAAATGACTGCTCTGTACCTGGATCTCCTCAATGGTGTGAACGATGAACGTGTCCTGCAGGTCCTCCATGGCCCCTTCCATCCAGTTATTGAAAGGGGCAGCTCGTTTGGCATATTCCAGGTACAACTGGTCAATTGTTTCCAGTAGCTTCTCTGTCCTCTGAGCGTGCACAAAAAAAAAAAAGAAAGAAAATGAGGAAAGATGGTTAGAGAAGAATAATCACACAGATATGTGGATTCTCTGAGCTTTCAGGCCTCCTTGGTGCTCCCAGGAGAGTGCTACAGTAAAAGTCTCTCTGCTGTTAAGATTACACACAAGATGGATTTCTTCCTCTCTCTGAGGGAAAAATATGAGGTCCATTGAAATTAAACAAACAAGGACAGTCTTTTCAAGCAGAATCAAACTACGGAACACAGGAAAGTAGAAACTAATCAATAGCCTGAGCAAACAAATGGTACCGTAACTGGGCTGGAAGCAGAGAAGCTGCCTAAGTATACGGAAATGTAGCCCTGGTTTACAGTCTGGGATGTTCCAGGAGAAACTGGCTGCTCACACCCACTGCGGCTTGCTTCCCACAAATGACCTACCCGTGTAATCCCAACTGGCAACATGTCTCACCTCCAAAGCTTCTCTACGTTTCTGGGTTAGGGCACCCAGATTATCCCACTGATCGCAGATCTTCTGGCACCTGGCATTGACACTTGGAGAATCGTAATAGTCCAGCTCACTATGAGGGGTGGGGAAAAAGGACAAAATAGCAAATTAAGACCTTTTGGAGAAGAAAGAGAAAACTTTATCAGCCTTACGGACAGATGCAAACAAAGGGCTCATGGCCTCTGCAAGTAAGGCATGCCAGGAAGACAGCAGTATCTAGCTTTGGAGACACTGGCACATCAAACATCACGCACCAGGAAAAAAAACAACCCCCACCCAAGGCTGTAACAAACATCGGTTCTGGCTGCTTGATGGGGATAACCTGGCACTAGGGGAAGCGAGTAGAGACTTTTACTCAGGCTGGGATTAAGCAGATTAAAAGCAGCAGTACGCCCCTGTATTCTGCTCGAGAAAATCGAGCAGGCTAACTACCTGCATCTTGCACATCAGTAGAATGGGCAGCAAAGATCTTATTATGATTGCCAAGAACCTACGTACGATGTTCTAACAGTTGCATAGGAGAGGTGGCAACCTTCAGCAACAGTTGAAATACACAACCCATTCATTTATTTAGGACAATCCCGGAATTACAGTGTAGGTTTCTCTCTGGTATGCCTCATAACAGAGTGCTTTGCTGGGGTGTCTGTAGCTTGGCACTCCTGGAAGAAGGGCTGGTAAGAGTATGGCTGGGGAAAGGAGAACGTGGGGGTAGGCTGAGGGCTGTGGTCTTGTATTACTTTGTGCTCTTGGTTCTGCACATGATCAAACAGGGAGAAGCTTGCAGGCAGAGAGAGACCAGCCAAACTGGGAAGTGTCACCCATAAAAGAGAAGGTGGAATAACTTGCTGAGCTACTGAATGACCCTGGGCAATCTGATGAGCATTTCTCTTATGCAGTAACGCAGGTTTAAACAGTTTCCTCCTACTTCATTTCTTCCCATCATTGTATTGCCCCTCCTGAGGTGTGTGGGCTCGACTGTTGGTGGAGTCTTGTGGAAAACTAGTCATGAAACTGCCTTCGGCTAAAAATAACTTTTTCTTTGCTGGGTTTTTAATCCAGATCAGTTCCTTGATCTACTTTGCTGCACAGCCAGCACTGCAGCTGAAAGAACTGCTTCTGAAAGCCTTGCTGGTAACGCACCCAGGCCGGACCACTGGTGCTGGGGAGCGAAGCGTGCCTGTGCATGGGCAGCCACAGGGGCTTCCTTCACACCCTCTCAATCTCCCTGGCAGTGTATCTCTGGATGAGGGAAGAACTCGGCCATCTTTTTTTCTGGGCACAGCACCTTTGCCGAGATGGGAGATGGCTTTTGGAAGGATGGCAGAGCCTTCTGTTCTCACACTTCGGAAGAAATCAGCTGTCCCCCAGCTTAGGGCCCAGTTTTCCCTGTCGCTATTAGAGCCGCAGCCGTTTTGTCTGGCATGTAGCATTTGCTTTGGAAGTGGCAGGTCAGCTAATGCTTGCTGACTAGCCAGCCTCAGTTTTAATCTTACTGACATGGAGGATTGCCTTGAACCCTCCTCCTGTTCCAAGGTCAATCCTCCAGTGGTCAAGTGAGCACTTCTGTAAATCTTTGTTGGTAAAGGAGGTGACGATCATGATCCAATAATCCTGATTTTTTAGGGAAAAACAGTCTTTCAGCCCAAGAGAGATGATCTAGCCCAGATACTGTCTAACTTGAAATAGGCTAGTGTGATATATAAATATTTTTAACAATGGGAAACAAAGTCAAAGCCAAATTGTTCAGACTGTTTTTGCCAAGGAACATGCAGGGCTTCAAAATCTCTCTCTGTGCTACAGAGGCAAGCTCTCCCTGGCAATCAGCCTCACACTCTGATGGGACCCCGTTTCACCCAGTAACCTGTGTCACGCCTCAATCCAGGAAAAGGAGTGGGGGTGAAGGTTTCTAAGCCGGGGGAAGCCCAGAGAAAATGAGCTGCTGTAAAGAGTCCCTGGTGCAAGTCCCAACTGGAGTGCATGCAGTGCATTATTCCTGGGGCAAAGTGCCTACAGTGGCAATAGAGACCACCATGGGCTGAAACAATCAGCAGACTATTTTCCTCAGCAGTAAGGCCTTTTTTTGATAAAACAGAGCAAACTGGGAGTCCCTGGAGTGCCTGCTATCCTCTGCTGTTTCCTTCTGTTCCTGGAAAAGTAGGACAGTGTTACAGCGCTGCAACCTAACAGGGGCCAGAGGCAGGTCAGGCTCTTTAGGAAAGGGTTCACGGCAGTATAACAAGCTGGAAGAGGATGGAAACTTGGCTTGAGAATGTAATTCTGCCTCCCCCTCATCGGCACCGACGACTCAACCATTTTCTGGCCTGCTTTTCTGGTATGTCTAGATACTGGAGAACAGTATCCTAGATACTGTTTGGAAACACTAGGACTTCCCAGCATTTTTGTATGGGGATGGATTCATGGCTCTCCAGAGGGCAGAGGGCAAAGCTGATCAAGTCTCCCTGGCCCCAAGGATCGGATGTGCGTCGCGGTGCCGTACTTGAGCTCTTGTGCAATAGCAGCAATCTGTTCCACGCGGTCCTGGTGCGCAGCCAGGTCGCTCTCAAAGGCCTCGTGTTTCTTCAGCAGGGCCTTGATCTCCGAGAGGGTAGCGGTTTCGTAATCCTTCTGCTGCAGCATTGCTTCCTTACCTGAGGAGGGAGCCAAAGGACAAGAGAATGAAGGACAGGACCCAGCGCCCCCGAAGCCAGCTCCCGGGCACCCAGACAACCCTGCGGCCTTTGCTGGGGTACCTGCCCCACTCCAGACACCCTGCCCGAGGCTTGCCCTCGTGCATGCTTGCCTAGAGATGCACAATTCTCACTTTCAAACGAGTGAGTTTGCCATTAGCAACAGATATGGGCAGGCAGTGCAGCTCAAGCCGTTGCAGTCACAGTTTATACTGGACTCATCTCACTATGCTGTTCCTGTAAATGCCAACTGTGGTATTTACTTTACAGTAACCTTTTCTCTGCTCTGTGGCTCTATTCAGTCCAAAAATCTCCCTTTGGCATGGTTAGGGAATGCCAGTGCAGAACAGAGGTGATTTTTGTGATTTTTTTTTTCTAATAAAGTAAGAAATGAGCCTAGCACTCTGGAGAAGAAAATCTCATAGAGAACCCATATAAGACCCATCTTTTCCCCTCTACATAACTGACAGCAATAGGAAGCACATAGGTTGGCATTTACCATCTGTCCAGGACTCGTGAATAGATGCCTTCTGCCGGAACTTCTCTGCCAGGTGATCCAGCCTCTCTAGCCTCCGGATCTCATTCAACAACCACTCCTCGTAGCCCTTCTCAGCCTGCTCTAGGCCACCCCAGGCATTGTTTATATCCTAGAGACAGGAGCACGGGAAGAAAAGGGAGGTTAGAAGATGGGGGAGAAGATGTGCTTCAGCATTAATCCCAGAGGGCTACATGGCTCAAATTGGTTGGAGAGAGTGGGTGTGTGTGCTTTTAATCTCAGAAGGTTGTGCAGACAGGTCAGGAAGACAAAGTGCCAGACTTAAGATAAGCAGGCCTAGCAGTGTCAAGATATATCAGTCTGCACACGAAACCCTCTCTATACACTCCCTCACATGAAAATATAACAAAATCCAATTATTTCTGAATTAGAAAGAATGAGAGGCACCCAGACATCTCCTCATAAAGACATGCAACTTGTGAAAAGCCTCAGAGTCTGGTTTAGGTACAGAGGAGCAGTGATTCCTTGTTCCTGTCTTATTATGGACTCACTGAACTACATTCTGTAGGGTTTCTGCCACAGAACAGCTCACTCCAGAGGCTGGCATTGCTCGGCCCAGTTCCATTTTTTTGGACACAGCTGGAGAATATATATGCTCAATTGCCCCCACTCACCGAGACCATCTTCCCTTCTGAAGGCATGAAGGCTGGCCTGTTGCTGAGCCGTAGCTTGGTCTGCAAGGTGTTGAAATTGATCTCAAGTTGGCACTTCTCTTGGACTTTGGGGGGCTTGTGCAAGCGGCGGTAGTCCCGGAAGTCCTCCAGTTTCTGCTGCATGGCTTGCATGGTGTTCTCTGGTGCCCGGTTCTCCAGCCAGGGGATGGTGCGACGGATCCACTCCAGCAGCTGAAAAGAACAACAAGAAGCCTTGAATTGAAATTGTGTTAAAACTACAGCTGTTGGTCTGATCTCATTAGGGGCCACTTACTTTTATGCTTGCTGTCAGAAAGGTTCTGCCATCAGCAGGGCTAGTAAGGAAAACCTTGCTAGCTTTTTGGGAGTATGATTTTTTTTCTTATGAGCAGCCCAGTCCCTACCACACTGAGTAGTACTGCTTGTTGCAGCACTGCTAGCACAACATGCTTAAGTCATAGATTTCACATAATCAGGACCAAACTACATCCTCAGACTGCACTAAATGAATCTTAGAATTTTGCTGGACTGCTGCACAACTAATGGATGCTGTAAGCCATATTAGCTCCAGAAGAATCTGACAGGAGAAAACAAGCTGTTGCCTCCAGTTCCAGGAGAAAAGCCATGCTTTTTTCTCTCTAGCTTCTTAGAAGTCAGCATTGCTCTTTGAATTGCCCTCTTTCACAAGCCAATGTCAGGGAGCTGGCAAGGTGCTAATGCAATGGGCAGTCTGTAGCGTGAGTGAAGTAGTGTCATATGCTTTTTAAACAGGCTGAAACGAGGCTCATTGGCGATGTTTGACCTTTTGTTCTCCATCTTCCCTTCCCTACTTATCTTTCATAAACATACTCCAGTCCACATTTGGTCACTTCTGGAGTTTCACATCTGTCAGGCTTCTCAGTTAACCAACGCAGCCTCCAGCTTGTGTTGTACACAGATTCTTCCCAACTATCAGCAAAGGCATATTTCTTTCCTCAGTTATCTCTAACTTCCATTCTCTCTGATCCAATTCCTGACTTCTGCAGTATATTGGCATGCAATATGTATGAAAGATATTATGATGTTGTACAGTCCTGAGCAAGTCAAGACAGTTTGAGTTTTACTTTAATTTTTTAGTATTTCTGTGGCTGCTCCTGATAAACTGAGAAACTCAAAACTGCTCCATGGGGAAAATTCCTTTTTAAAGCAGATTTTTCTCTTCTTTAAGATGTAATTCAACCTTTCATTTTCCTCAATCTAGAAGGGAAAAGAAAATAAATTTCTAGGAAAACACAGGCCAATAGCACTCCCTAGGATTAACTATCAGGGATAAATGCAATTCCTTTCTACACAACACCACCCAGAAACCAACAGCACCATGGACACCTACATCACTGGCCAGTTTTTCGTAGTCTTCCATGAGCTGTTCATTCTCTTGGTTGACTGCCAGCACCTTGCAGATACGATTTGCTGCTGTCTCCGCCTGCCAAAGAGAAGAAAAACAGGAGAGGGGGAAAAGTGTGAAAAAAATATAAGCCAAAGCTTGCAGCTTAGCTTCCTGCTACATACCTGTGGGTAAAGTCTCCTAACCTTGGCTCTTACAGTCTGACTGTGCTTCAAAAATATCTGTCCTGACCTCTTTGCTTTCCATCTGACCATCTGTAACATTTTTTTTTCCCTTCTCAGGTGACTATGTTCTTTCAGGGATTCTGAGTTCAGCTGACCCCAGCCCTGTGTGTCGTGAGATGAACACATTTCTCTGCCATTTCTGAAGCTGCTCCTACAAGACGCCCCTGTTGTTTGCTTCCTACAGAAGGACCCGATGCCACTTTACAAAGGCAGGGAGCTTCTGTCACCAACTCCACTCTCCTCACCACCATTCAGAGCTCCAACACCAGGAACTGAGTGGTGTCAAACTGATGAGCCTCTCTACATGCTTTTACCTAAGGAACACACTACCTAAACACAGTTAATCTGCACAGAATCACAGAATGGCTTGGGTTGGAAGGCACCTTTAAAGCTTATCTAGTCCAACCCCACTGCCATGGGCACGGACACCTTTCACTAGATCAGGTGAATGCATATGTTGGACTTTGGAAATTTTCTAGTTTTTTTTTGAAGATAAAGTAGTAGACACCCTTGAGCTTAATTTCAGCCCAGCAGATGTCTTCCAGCACTCCCTGTATTTCTGGCATCCATCACAGGGCCACATCTCCCAGCATCTTGCTGCATGACACCTACCATGTATTCAGGTTTGCATGATCCAGTTGAGAAGAGGATTTTTCCCCCTTTCTGGATAATAATTCTGCTTACTCTCCCAAAGCAAATCTCACAAAAAAGAGTCTGTTGTTACTACTATTTAGTTTCCTTTTTTTTTTTCCCCATTATGGGACCAAAACCTGGCTCTCTGCAGGGAGCTGGACATGTTAAAACATGAAGTTGGAACAGAACAATGCTCAGAAAAATCCCAGCTATGAGCTCAAGAGCAAACAGTCTGCCCTGAAGTGCCATGAAAGTGTTTGGCACAGCAAACATACAGCAGACTGGTCCTTGTACAGCATGTATCTGCACAGCTCCCTTTATTATTACGGCGGTAGGTGCAAGGCCATAAAGCCTTGGAGGACGTGGCCCTGTGATAGGTGCCTAGAGATTGCTCAGCATCCTCTTACCACAGCACAGTTATCACTCTGGTGCCCGGGGTGGGTGCTGAAGCTCCCTGTACGACCCCTGTGGAGGACTTCTCCTCACTCACTTCCTCACTTGCAGAGGCCAAGTGGAGATGAAGAGGAGGGCACACGCCAGCGCTACAACAGAGCAGTCATCAGCACTGTGCCCTGCCTTAAGACTCTGTGTGGGACTGATGACAAAAGAAGTTTTGCCAAGCTTATAGCTGGCAAGTTTCAACCTCTTTCTATTTTTAAAAGGCCTTTCATTATCTGTTTATTCAAGGCCATTTGAGAAAAATCCTCTAAATTTTGCAGCTGATGTGAGGCAGCAAGAACAGCAATAAAGTCACAGGCTGTACAGTGACATATGGATTGCGAAGGTCTCGGGGGATATGATGATCTTAGTTATTTGTAAGAACCTCTAAAAATGTATATTCAGTGATCTGTCCCTTCATCAAAGTGGGCCAGCTAGCAGATGCACAGACATTAACTAATTAGAAACACATCAGAGGGAACCATACAGGAAAAAGTCATTTCATTTAAAAAAAAAAAGTAAAAAATGTAAATGATGATTGCATTTAAGAAAACTTGTACTTTGATCTGTTTTTAACAGAAGTTTTTACTTTAATGGAGTGCTTTTTGATATCCAGAGAAAACTTTATAGGCACGAGACTGAATGGTCTGTTAAAAAGCCAGTGCCAGAGCCCTACCACGATGTGCCTAGTGGCTGCAGGAACTGGTGGTGCCAAATGTTTGTATCAGTCTTCCCAGAAGAGGAGCTCCCTGCACACTCTTAACTCTCCTTTGCTTTTTTACCCCTGGAGCTCACTGCAGCAGCAGCCAGCTGTGCAGGAAGGACCCCATTTTGCACAGGCATATTTACATCTATCTGACGATAGATTTCCTCCAGCTGCCCAGGTCTGCGTGTGTATATATGTGTTGAACATCTGTCCAAACACAAAAGCCCTCTGAATGTCAGCAATTACGGCATTATTTGTGTTATCTTAACGGTTGACATGCAGAGGCCAATCTTCTTCCTCCCCTGTACCAGTACTTGCTGCTCCGTGGTTCTTGCCTACTCCAGACTGCTCCGTGTAAGGGTGCTCTATGCAAGTGCCTGCTCTGTGTAAGTAAGCAGCAGCAGGAAAGGCTCTGTGGCCACTGTGACCACTCACGTCATGAGCAACGTGTTACACTGACTTCCTCTGAGCGTGGTAGGACAAAAGGCTCCCAGCATTTTCAGGTGACCTCCACAAATACACCCCGCACTGCTACTTGTGAGCAGTTCTGCGGAGATGACCACCTCAGTGAAACGCTTTCAGGTAAAAGAAGAGTTGCACACTGAAGTGTTTACACGAGACCAAGGCAGCTCCCCCTACATCTTCATTAATGGAGTGGAAAAAGCCATTTTGTCTTCCCCATACTGCTTAAGGCAATGATGCACTTGTGATGCTCAGGCTGGGTCCAAAAAAGCCAGGATGCCCACAAGGCATGGAACAGCCCTGATAAGCCAGATGCACCATCCTGGGGTCTGAAATCTACATAGCTGGATTCTCTGAGGACTTGTGTGAGCTGATCAGCTTTGGTACAGCATGGCACTAACACGTTATACTACTTACTCTCATCAAAGATCATGGAGGGAGGGTGAGACTAGGGTATTCTGCTTGATACTGCAGTGCTGTTAGATATCTATGTCCTGTTTGGTGGGCTCGAAATGGAAACCTGATTAGCCAAAGAATAGCAGAAGTAGCAGTAATTTCTCTGCCTACTGTCTTTTCTCTAATTCTCAACCCTGACTTGGACTGCTTAGGATGGAGGTGGAGTTGTGTCTCTAGCTCTTGGTCCCAGGTCTCTTCGGCGAGGGCGATGACAAAGGAAGGCATTCCCCCAGCGTGCTACGTAGGGAGGGCGCCTGCCTGTTGCTGCCCTCTGGCCTCAGAGGGCCACCTCAGAATACTGTATGCCAAACACAATCTTTTAATAAAATAGCAAAACGTTAGTTAGAAATTTTCACCCCAGAAATAAGGTTTACAAAATATTAAGCCAACCAGTAGTAAACAATCATGCATTTAGTGTGAAAGTCAGAAGCAGTTAGAAAACAAGCAAACCAACCAAAGCAAGTATACCTACATATATATACTTATATATATATATATAACAAAATGGCATAAAGAAAAAGCAGCCATCTACACACACGTCAGGCTGGGGACCCTGTACCTTCAAAGGCTCAGTATAAGAGAGTGAAAGAAGCAGAAAGCGGCTCATGGGACTTCCCCTTCAGGACTGGTGGCAGTAATGAAAAATCTGAATGAAAAATGGAGTGATATCACAGTAAGTCACCTAACCATGCACAAGGCAGCAACATGTTACAAGACACTTTGGGCTGGGGCTTGCACTCAGCAATCACTCTGCACTTGCCCTGGGATTTGAATCTGTGTCACTCAGCAGCTGCCTAATGTATGGCTGGGGCAGCTCCAAAAAGGAACTGGGCCCCTCCTGCCAGCTCTCCGCTGGCCCATCAGGCCTACTAAAAATTTAATTAATGATTAAATCTTTTATCTTCCCTACAAGCCAGTTAGACCACATTGGTTTGAAGCTTTATTAACAAAGAAGCTCCATCGCTAGTTCTTGCCCCAGCTACTTGGTTCAGGTCCTGAGGCAGCAGAAGGTTGTTTTCAGTTATCCCAGCAGACCTAGCATCCACCCCAATTGCTGATGAGAACATGAGACCTGCTGAGCAGGTTTCCAAAGGGTGGAACGGGCGCAGAGAGAAGAGGAGGGGATTGGAGAAGGACACAGCCACTTCTGCAGCAGGCTACTACCCTCCTTGTATTCGTGGTTTGCCCGTTCTTCGGTTTAAGCAAGGAGCAATTCGTAAGGGGCACCTGGCAAACAACAGGCCTTATCGCTGGGCTGGCGTGAGTTCTGAGACTACAGTCGTCAGAGGCAAGGATCAGCTGCATGGAGCTTGCAGCCTGGTGTTAGGGGTTTTGAACTATTCACAAAGCAGGATCCCACTGGACAAGTCCTGACTACATAAATCATGCCAAGCGGGCAAATCTACTGCACTGCTGTGGAACGTATTTCCAGTTCCTTGGAAAGCAGATAGCACCATCTCATTCATACGAAACACAGCAGGGAACAAAAAGCTTCACCCAAAAAGCTGCTCCCTGGAACCTATTGCCTGTTTTTGCCCTCTGAGAGCCAGCATCAGCACAGTATCTATATCAATGCTGCAACCATCAGCACCGTTTTGCACAAAAGAGATGGAGCCTTTCTGGAGTCAAGTTACCCCTCAAGCTGGGCAACGCACGGACTGGGTCTCAAACAGAAAAGGCCTGGTGAGAGAAACAAGTTACGGAAACAGGGAGATTTTAATTCCCGTATATAACGAGAAGAATCCAGTCCTGAGTTTTGGATTTTATTGTTCCAAAGCTCATAGTCTGAAATCTGCAATGATTTCGTGGAAAGGCTGCAGCCCAGACAGGCTATGGTATGGGGGGAAAGGCTGGAACTTTTTCTTCTGTTGAAAGGATTGCAGGGCAATTTCCATTTTGCAGGAAGTTCGCCCAAAGAACGTGCCTGTGAGTGACTGGTTCCTCTGAGGAGAAATGTCCCAGTGCCAGGCAAAGAGACTCTGGGGTAAAGAGGAAGTAGGACTGAAGCTACAGAAATGGGCAAAGCAGAGGAAAGAGAAATAAAACATACAGGTGGTTTGGGAGGAGAATGACTATAGAGAAGCAAGGAATGGAGAAGTGAGTGTGTGTGGGAAAGCTCAAGGCCTGGTAGGGATGACCTTCATGGCTGGAGCACAAAAGCACTCCAAAAGAGGCTACCACCGTGTAGTCAGCTGACATGATACAATCTAGGAAGCGATGACTGACCTAGCAGAAGCTGAGTGAGAACAGAAGGCAGGCAGCTCAAGGGAGACAGGATGCAAAGTCCTGGGCCAGACCGATCTGATTACGGCACTTCTGGAGATGCATCGCCTGGCCAGGATGATGCCTGCTAAGTCACTGACAGGGTGTTGACTGTGTCAGAGCAGACACTCATTCCTCCTTCTATGCCAGCTTAATCAATGCTTTCTCCACCGCTGGGACATGAAAACTGGAGAAAAGGAGCAGCTGTTTGGAAGGACATCTAAATCACTTCTCCAGCAGGGCTAGAGCTGGATGGGGTGCAGCAGAGACTGCTCAGCCTCGGCACTGCGCCGGGCGGAGGGGCTGGAGCCTTCCTCGGTGGAGAGGACGAGTGGGCAGGGCAGGGAGTGGGGAGGGGGTTGTTAGCGGTAAAGTCTCACCTTCTGCGCCCCTGAGAAGGCGTGGTAGTAACATGAAACATAGGTCATTATGGCCTTCTCATCCGGCCTTAGCGTGCCTATAATATCTGTGCAGAGAAGGAAAAGAGGTTGAAAGGATAAAGTAAGAAGCAGCACATAGAATAAAACAAAACAGTCATGGGTGGCGTGAGAGAGGGGCAGAAAACTTCCCATCATGCAGAGCAGGACAGGCCAAACAGATTTCCATGCGGAGCTGGGAGGTCGGATCAGAAGGTGGCTAGCAGCGTTGGCTTGTGGCTCGAAGCGGCACCCCTGCGCCCTCCCCCCGCATCCAGGAGGGTCCTGAGCTGAGGATCGGGGCTCTGCACCTTCCCAGCTGTGGTCGGAGGCTACAAACGGGCTGTCGGAAGGTGTTCAGGGCTGTGCCCGAGGCCTTGCTGCACACTGAGGAGCTGCAGAGGTCAGAGCCTTCCGAAGCAGCGCGCTTCCTATGCGCTGCCTGCTCTGCTTCACCATGCACTGCGCGCTCCTACGGCACTCCAGTATGCTGCTGGGTTTTGGCCAGAGATGTTTACAAGGTCTCACCCACAAAACGTTTCCCTTAAGTGACTCCATTACCAACAGGATAATGGCAAAGCCAAACACGGCGAGGACTCTGCCTGATTTTCAGCATGGTGGGTGAGGAAAGGTTAAAAGGAAACAAATGAACAAAGCCAGGCATCTCAGTCATGATACAGTGCTCTGTTCATATATCACCACAGAAGTACTCATTAGACATGCTTTGTAAGACCCAGGTGAACTGGGACTGAATTTGTGGCATGACTCAAGAAAGCAGCAGGTTTGGACCTTGAAGCACAGGTGTGGCAACCTGCAGCATATATAAGGTAAAAGATAAGGCTTTGGGTATTCATTGAACCCAACATAAAACCACTAAGTCAGCTCTGTTACCCCATCTTTCTAAAGAAAACAAAAAAAGTGAATAAGTATCAGCATTGTTTTGCATTGTTTCCAGTGGGGTCAGCCTGCAGTGAGCAGCTGAGCAGAGCAATCTGTGGTCTCCATCTTTGTGAAACCAAGCATCGTAGCTCAGATTTCCCAGACACAGGGAGTGCAGGTCCCCAGCCACCAGGGCAGCAGTTTGGAAGGCAAATGGAGAAGGCTCCCCTCTTTCTTGGCCTTTATGAGCATGCCAAGGCACTGGCATATATAAGTGCCACTGGAACAGCAACGCTAACTATAGGGAAGTAGGACTCCTGGCTCCCTTGCCCCATGTACTGTGTCTGGGGCACCACTTTGAACCAACAGCCAACTCTACCAAAAACATAATAAAGATGCCCGTAGCTAGAGAGGAGAGAGAGAAAGAAAAAAAGGTTTGGACATTAGCAACGGCACCAGGTGTGCTCTGTGGAGGGAGCTTGGGATCCTGTGATACCTTCTGGGCTCCTGAGAAGGCGTGGTAGAAGCTAGAAACATAGGTCATGATGGCTTTCTCGTCAGGACGGGCAGTTCCAACAATGTCTGTCAAAAAAAACCTCACGTTAAGAGCATAACCAACTGATGGGAGGAAAGTAAAGGAAGGGGAGAACCACAACTGTCCAGGAGGCCTGCTACGGTATACACTTGTCATAGCAACTCTCAAGAGCTTCCCAGCTTTGTCTAGAAAATGTATCTCTCTCAGAAGCCAAGATTACCCTTTCTGGTTCCCCTCCCTCATGATAAAATTGCTTCCAGTGTCTGGCCAGGCTAATGCAGCCATATGTCAACATGTCTCACACCGGAGCGCTTCCCCATCCTGAGAGCAATAATGTGAATGATGGGTAGAATCAATCCAAACTACCAACAGGTTGATATGGCTTTTATAGATGTACCATACTGCAATTCTTCTATGCAGTTCTTCAGAAAAGATCCTTTCTTCCTTCCTTTCTGTGCCCCTGTCCTCCATTTCAACACAATGATGATTTGAATTTCAAAAGACCCTTTCATTAGTTTCAAGAAAAACTCAACACCTCCAGAGATCAGAATTAATGGTGTAGAGGAATGCACATTAGTCCCAGTCTGTAAGGGAGGAGACTGATCAAGAAAAAGCAATAGAAGCTCTTTAAGTGACCCTCTTCATCATTGTTAGCTATGCTGAGATCTGAAGCTAGCTCCACTTATTTTGGGGGTGGCTTTATTCCTACAGAATGGCAGGAAGCATTCACATCTACTTCAGAAACCTCACGATTCTTTGTGACCTCAACATAGTGAGTGCAGGGAAACTAAGACTCATCCCTGGGAATGGGAAACACTGCCTAAGAATATGAACATGAACTTCCTAGTTACCCCAATACAGGTTAACTGGGTTCAATTGTCCTATTTCCAACTTTCCCCCTTGGTTCCTCTCTCTCCTTTATTTAAAAAAATGCCTTTAATTGCTTCTCCTGTCAAAACCAAGCCTGAAATACAGCTTCCACCATTGAAACCAGCTGGCTTCAGCCCCTGAACCAGTGAACTATTTTAGGCTGTTGTTTATACTCCAGAGTTACAGTCTCTGGTCTATAGCCAAGCTGGTTCTGACAAGGCTTGGAGAAGTAATCCTTGCTGTCCCAGTGGCCTCTGGGAAGCAGTCATAGTCAGTGGCAAAAGCATCTCTGGAAAACATGGATATCTGCTTTGGTCTCAAGATCCCGTCACTGAGGGATCTTCATGCCCGAGACTTCCAAGTAGTCAAGAAGAAGCAGTTTATAATACTGGTATCGCATCCCCAAAAGGAAGGTCAACAGCAGTGTCAGAAAGAGCACAGAAAAAAAATTTGGAGCAAAAGGAGCACAGTCCTACACCATACGTTATCTCAGCATTAAGCCTGGGTCTTGAAAGGGAACACTTTGGTCAGCTGTAGACATAGCCAGGTGTTACTCATCTCTGCCCAGTGAGTCAACCCCAGGTTAAGATCTCCATATCAGACTGAGAAAACTGAGGGGCACAGGAGGAAGAGGGAAGCAAAATGTGATTAATTATTCCATTGTAACTTTTTTCTTGCACACTTAGTATGTGATGATGGAGGGAGCACTCAGATGTTACTGAATTCTTGCACAATAGAAATCCACCTAGAAGAAGTGGGAAATGTCGAGATAAAGCAAGTTAACACCCCCTGCATTCTACTTTACCTTCGGCATCCAGCATCTTGGGGATATCCAGGTATTTCTCAGCCACATCAAAGGCTGTGTTTAGGTTAGTGAGAGGATCATCCTGGGAAAGAAAGAAAGCCAGAGCATTAGCATCAACTCGTAACACGGTTCACAGCATTTCTCTCAAAACAAAGCTATTGTGCTTTATTTGGTTCAGGTAACTCAGCTGTCCAGACAAAATTACGTGCGACTCCTCATGTAGCAGGATGAAATAATTAGCCTCCTTTTGAAAGCAGAGCCTGGAGACTCATGATATGATAATAACATATAATCTATGCACTTGCAACAAAAAGGAGTAATACATTTTGTTTTGCATTTAGTTTAAAGTAACATTAGCTTCACATCATATTGATAGTAAATGGCCATATCGCACATTTACATATCATGCTTACATTAGGTTTGCATCTTCCATTTTAAAGAACTGCAGAGCAGTGTATCTGTTAGAACATCTAAGCAATACTAAAATAGTAACAACATCTGCAACGGGTGCTGTCCTTAGCTAGTGTACAGTTTGTTGAACACCAGTTGAGTGGGAGGAAGAGAAATGTTTGAACAAATCTCTACAAAATAAATATATATAAAAGTACCCATTTTGTCTGAGCATTGGTTTTCTTCCTAAGCGCTGCACAGGACTTGCCATTTCCTTAGTATATTTCTATTCCTCTAGGTATAAACCTTCTGCTGTAGCAGGATGCACTACAGATACAGACATCAATACACAGTAATCAAATTCTAAACAAAGTTTCGTGTGACATGAGTCATATCACAAAGGTAGCTAACTAGATTTTAGAGAACCAAACAAGAGAATGTGAAACACAGATGTCACTGGAAATGAAAGACCTCTGCAAATTGCTCCCAGCTTTCAAACGTAATGATCAGCAACAAAACACCTACCAAGCAGTATCAGCCCCTCATACAAGCCTGATTCCTATATTCCTGCATATCCATGACATTTATTCTGAAGGATCAATCAATTCTGAAGGATCAATCAATTTCATGGATGACTATTTCTACTGTTGAGACAGGTGGCTTCTGCTGGAGGAGGGGCTGTGCACAAAATGCTAGTGTTTAGTCACTGTTTGCTAAGAGGCTTTCAGGAGAGAGGAAGGATAGGGTGTCTCTCCACACTATCATTTGTGCCGTACACACCACATCCCGCCTTAAATATTAGGAAAAAGAAGTTTTATCTTTTCACCTTCTTCCTGGACTAGCATCCATGCTCTATCTCTTTCCTATTTGAGAGCATGTGCCTTCACTTATTGCAATGACTTGGAAGACTGAGCTGTACCTAACCTTTAATCAATAGGCAACCTCCTTTGAACCCACTAAGCATGAAAGATGAAGCCAGGCAGGCTTGGCCAGACTGGTGAAGGCATGCAGAAAGGTTTCTTTACAGCACTGGTCACAAGTAGCCCCTGGATTACTGTGTTCATGAAGCTAGGAAACAGCCATTATGGAAGAGGTTTGCTGCAGCAGTTCTCCAAGAATTAATGTATACTTTGGGTTGGCATCCCATAACAATATCATGTTCCTTTGGACGAATGTCTCCAGCAGGCAGCAATGTTTCACCTACCAAAGTAAATCATACACAGAGGCCATCCAAACAGACCCAACCAGTAATCCGTATTTAGTCCACTGGGACAAGTCAATATTAAGTGAGGAAATGTTGCATGGGCACACTGTGATGAAACGAACGGCTGCCACACATGGCAACAGGCCATCATTTCTCAGCACCGATTAGTTCTTTATCCCTATTTAGTACACTTTCAGGGGTGACTTCAACAGATATATCTAAATCTACCTCTTCAGAGCTTAGCAGAGGTGCAGGGGATTTTAAATATCCTCCAGCCACAAGCAGCCACCCTGTGCAATGGACTTACAGACACTGGCACCAGTTCAACTTCAGCCTGCTTGTCTCTGGTACCTGCTGTGCAGAAACCACTACAAACCCAAAGAGTAACCAAAAGCCTTATTTGTGGGGCTGAGACTAGCTACATGTAGACAGGACCTCACCTCCATTTACCCTTAGAGGAAGGAAGCGTAACAGCCTTTCTTTCACTTGAGTGAAATTTTCACCTAGCCCACGTGCCGTTTTCTCCTTCTGTAGAAACATCACCACCATGTACTTTTAATTTCAACCCACGCTGACCATGAATACCACGACATCACTAACACCCTCTGCCCCGAGAGAGCCTAGTATTATTAACCCAGACCCTTCCCCAGCACAGCCCTGTCTGCCAGAGCTGCCGGAGGAGCGGTCAGCCGCTCCTGGAGGAAAGGGAGGTGCAAACTTGCTGCAGATAGCTTTCCTATCAGTCTGCGAGTAACAACGCCAGAAGCAGTGCTGCCCAAGGTTAAAAGGAATTCGTAAGCTGAAAGCTGGGAGAGGTTTCCTGATGGGAAAACTTACTGGTCTTGGGCACTCCCAAAGGAAGGGCTGGAAGTCTTAACGTGTGGGAAACCGAAGGCTTACCTAGATGAAGCCAGCTGACTTCTATTTCATATGTAACAAAGATGTGTGATCACATTGTCTCTTGGGGAATGAAGCTAAAGATAACGCTACCGAAAGCAAGCTATCTAAGCCCAAGACTAGCCTGGAGGTGAACAGAGAGATAAACCTGAGCAAGGCCTTGTTCCCTGTGGGAAAAGCTTCACCCCTCACGGACAGTGTAGCTGCTTACCACAAAGGTGGTGCTTCTTGATTGCAAGGCAGAGGGTTCCCCGGCAGCCTCAACAGGGCCTTAAGACCCTATAAATTCCTCCAAACACCACTGCTTTCAGTTCCAGCCCCTAGTACACCAGCTAATCATTGCTTCATATTCCTCATTTCAGTTGACTCCTCGTGAAGAGGGAAAAGTAAGTGAAGACTGTCCTGGCGACCCCAGGCCTCGCAAAGCAGCACTCCAGCACCACAGGTGCAGTCATACTTTAGGGACCCAAAGGCAGCAGAGCAAACAAAAGCCAAGTGACTTGTCCCTTCCCTCCATGGCTCAGACACACACCCCAGACCACCACTGACAGAGATGAGGGTCTCCAGAGGTGCCTCAGTTCCCAGCCTGCTTACATGAGCACAGAAATAGAGACACCTAAGAAAAGCAGTAACTTGTGAGCTCTGGCGGGGCCAAGAACCAGGAAAGCTATAGTTTTTTTCCACGTAACAATCATGTTGTTTTAACAGTGGCAGGCAGCACACCTGCTCTAAACAGATGCCTACCTGGCACATTCTCTGTTTTTGCTGTCTAAAGACGACCACAGCTCCTCCTTTTCCACCACAACCCTAACTCACACAGGGAGTCATCTCTCCTCCTCCAGCTAGTCCCGAGCCCTTGCAGCACACAAGGTTGCCATGGCAATTATTGCAGTGTGACATGAAAAAATCTTCTATTAACTAGCAATCAGGAAAGGGGATGGAGGAAAATCAAGAGAGAGCAAGCACTTCCTATATCTGCCAGAGTTGGAGACACTGGGAAAAAAAATCCAATTAGTACAATTCATGTTTTCAGGAATATCTGTAAGAAATGCCTCCAACAGCAGCGCACAGATGACACTTCTATATGGACTGCAGTACATGAGGGGGTGTTTGAGCTATCAACCACTGTACTGGATGAAAATACCTTAGATGTGGTTCACAGTTGAGCTCTGGATGGGGGTATAAGCAGGACGGGAAGCCCCATCTTCTGCTTATCCCTCATGTGCAGGCCATGAGCTGAAGATCTTACCTACATTGACCAGAACAACAGCAGACAGACCTGCACTGAATAAAAGCCATCTAACCACATAAGTTGTTGTGGTGTCAGGGAATTACTGACACCCAACTGGGTTGACCTGAACCTTTCATTTCAGGGCCTGGTCAATACAAGCACCTTCAGCTAGGCACTGCGTGTCAGCAGAAAATAATTGTGCTCACTCTACTACTATAGCTAAAGAAAAAAGAGCCAGGAACCAAGAACAACCGTGCTGATAAAAGAACTTTCTAACTTTTTGGGAAGCAGACACACAGCTACACTGCCTACATTTTGCTACCATACACTGCCAACACACGGTATGTAGCACAGACACAGCCTTTACGAAGGAGCAGAAAATACTAAAACTGCATGAGAATGCTGCTCAAACAGGAGGTATAATGCAGACCTCTTATCATCTTGGACTGCTGATGTTCACTTCTCTCTCTCATATATTTGTGTGTGTGTGTGTATACAAACACACAACATCACCAAAGGCACACGCAGCTGAGGTGTGTGAGCTAATCAATCCCTAGGGATGGAAGATACCTGGAGGTGGACCTTTAACCAATCCTCTGCTGCAATGGCTGATCTCAGCAGCCCTCCTCATGTCTTTCTCTGCAACATAAATCCCCTGCAGAGCCAGGGCAGATTCAAAGAGCTGGGGTTTGCTCGTTTGCTTGGTTTTGAGGAGAAGGGTGCAGAAATTGTGCAGGCAAATACTGTATTTAGGAAGGTGCCATGTTTGTACATTATACAGATGGGTTTGAAAGATCTAGTGTAAAAAAGGCAACTTCAGCACACATCAACTGCAATCAGAGCTAAAGGCTAGGCTCTGAGCTAAGTTCTTCCCAGCTATTTGCTCAAGACTTGAGTTCTGTAGAGTAATCAAACATGCATTTATCTCATGCCTTTAAAGCAATCAAGGCAGAACAAAAATAAAAATGATACAGTAAGGGTCAGAAGACTGCAGGAAGGCAGAGGGAACCCGATGAAGGATGTGATCAATGTCAAGGGGAACACAAAAGTAACTGGTTGCTTTTAACCATACTCCAAGGAGGACAAATTCCTTTCCATTAATATTGATTTTGGCTAGAACAATCACCCTCTCCTTCACCTTATAAGGCCTGCAGGCAAAGTGACCAAATAACTTTCCTTTTCTTTCCCTTACTCTAGTTTTGTTTGGGCTTGGCTTAGGACTTTGTTGGTAATGGAGAGCATTGTAGCATTTACCCTGTTGGGTTTAGCTGCTTTTATTTTCCCAAGATCAGACACTGAAAATGTAGTTAGCTCCAATAATTCCATTTTTTATTGCTGCTGTTTATGTAAACTGGTAGAGTCTATCCCCACTGTTTATGCATCATATGCTGACTCCAGACACCAAAACTGCTCAGATAATATAATTGACTGCTCTGCAAGACAGAGATCTAAAAGGTTACTGAAAAGCAGATCAGGCATTGTACAAGTCACTGCCTCAAGGAAGCAGCTAATTTGATTAACTCATTTACATATTGTCCATTTGCACAGTAATTCAAGAGCCCAGATCTATTAGTGATGGGATTCTACGCTTATTTTTCTAGCTAGCATCTTTCTAACAGCCAGCCCATGAGATCAGATGGTCAAACTTCTAATATATTAGCCCTGGTAACAGTACATAAATAATGCTCTTGGTGACACTTCACTCTGGTTGTATACACAGATATATGTAAACAGGATCTAAGCAGGTGGTGGGATTGCAAATAGGATGCGAATCCAGCTTGCTCTTCTGTCACCCGGCTGGGTCAGAACACTGCTGGCAACACAAAGCGCTGATCACTCTCTCTCATCATCCATGTAGCAGTCTTGTTTCCAAGACACACAGGAGGCAAACTTTGGAGCAGCTAGATACCATGTTGCCAGTGGCAATTTTTAAAATAAAACTTAAGTGTTATGGCAAATGCTTTTCTGGTATTTGACATCTACATGCTAGGAGATGTCCAGTATGCGGATGGCTCAGTGCTGCGCTGGAAGCACGTGGCAAGCATCCAGTAAGGGCACAACACCCACCTCACTTGAGCTTTTACACTTGATTACCAGGTAACCGGTTTCCATCCAGCTCTTCCCAGAAATGTTAAGTCTGATCTGAGTCACTAGTCTGTGACATTAGTACAGAATTAGCCTTACATTTGGTGTTAGTGAATTTGCCAGTTTTTGCTCATTAGCTGGGACTGGGGCACGTGCGGCTCGTATAAGGCAGTCTGAAAGCAAGGAAAGTCAAGCAGGCAGCTCATTAAGTTCACGCTTCACTAAGAAGCCTGAATGTACTGATTCATCCCCTCCTTCCTTCCCCCTAGCCCTGCAACTGCCAGCTTGTGTTGAAGTTGTCCAGTTATCTGTTTATCAAGCTAATTCTTCTCCCTCTTTACCTCCATGGACCCAAGCATTTGGTATGACAAACAAATTGAGTTGTACCTTTCGTAGCTTCCCATAGTCGATGAGTTCTGGACGGTGTCTGTGAATTAAAGCGCAGAAACCAAGGCCATCCTTCCAACTGTAAGAGAGACAAAAGAGAGCACAATGAACAGTGCTCAGCCAGGGAGAGACACAGTATGAACATGAGAGAAGGCACCAAAACAGGAGGATGATTAATGAGGATTTAGTTTCTAACCAGCAGCGCCTCTGTAAGTGCTGGGAAGGATTCCTTTCAAGCCCTAAAAAAAATACACTGCAATTAGGACTTGCCCTTTGTATTGCCACCTCCTTCACACCAGTTTTCTGTGCTGAATTTTTCCTGTCCTGGAGAGCATGCAAGAACAGGTGCAGAGCTCAGGGTTAAAAAAAGGTGTATATACAAGTGCATGCCTTAGGGAAGAGACAGATTGAGCAGGAAGGGAACAAATGTTGGTGGCTATAACCAACATTAAACAAGCTAATGCTTCACTTCCCAGACTGCTCTGGACGTACAAGCAGAAGTGGAACCATAATTCTTCATTCCAATTAGCATAATCGTTTCCTACAATTTATCAAATCTAAAGACTTCATCAACTAATCTGGGACGTGAAGCACTGATGCACTTGGTGTTCTCAAAGGCACTTCTGCACTCAGTCTTAAGCAAAGCCCATAGCTAGGTCCACTACAGTACTGGTTAACATGGACAGAACTTCAGCCCTCAAAAAAAAAAAAAAAAGCTTTACATTTATAAGGTTCATACAGTTCTCTGAGATGTGCTGCAAAAGCACTACTACAGATTATCTTCAGTAGAATGCCTGTCAGTTTACAAATATTAAAAGCAGAGCAACAAAACCTTTCATCCCATCCTAACTCTGCTGTACAACAAAGTTTCTGGTGAAATAAGGGTTTAAAAAGCCCTTACTTCATTTCTTCTAAGGTATTCTGAGTTTTCACAGAGTGGAAGGTGTCTTGCTTATCCTTTGTCATATACGCTTCTCTCAGAGGACCTCATGCTCCATGAAAAGTTCTCCAGCCTCTCAAAAGCAGCACTTGTAACCAGAACGAAGAACTGGGATGTTGGTACTTGTATCCTCTTATAACCTCTGCCTTTAATTTCCTACGTATCTCTCTGGACTATGCTACCATGTAACATAGTTTCCTATGGAAATGTAGATGTGTCAGGAAAATTTTTAAATATAGCATAAAGACATCTGAAAATAACACGGATTGTAAAGCTAAGTTCTTGCCTGTGACTCACCTGATATGGAAGTTTTGGATGTTAACATTTTTGTAGGGGGCTGTCTTCCTCTGACACCATAACAAAAGTCCTTCTTTAGCAGATGTCTCTAAAGAAAGAAAGAATGCACACCAATTAACCCACTTTCGCAGAAAGCAAGAGTCTCTGGAGCACATGCTAGAAAAACATGACCAACTCCTCTTTAGTAGAGGCAGCACTGAATTGCACTTTATTTAACTTCCTTTGTCATAAAATTCCTTCTTTGAAGAGTGTACTGGAATGATTTTGATATTGTTATTTTCTTAAAGAGGTTCTGTAATAAAGAGATGGCATTTTGGGATTAGAGAGGAGATTTTTGTAGGACTTGCAGAAGAAACGCTCATTTTCAGTGCTAGTCCTTGAATCAGCCTGCAAGAAATACAATAGATTCCAACATCAAAGTTGACTTTCCTGCTTAGCCATCTTTTTGAGCTGCTCTTAAATTCTCTTACAAGAAGATGAGGTGAAAAGTCTTCTCAGCATATCTGAACCTTGACAGAAAAGTCAATAAGACCATAGGGCAGCTTGGGAATGGTAGCTCCCTGGGATCTTCCAGTGACTCATCTACAAGCACATTCTGGGCCTTTTAAGCGGCAAAGCCATGTGGCCACCCTGTTTGTTTGCTGCTCAACTGTGGCTTGAAAGAACTGAGATTTACCTTCAACTGAGATATCCTGAATGGCAAAACGAAGGATGATGGTCCAGATCATTCCAAGAGTCATTTTAACGTTGCCATCCACAATTTCTAGGAAAAAAAAAAAAGGAGAAAGAAATGGAATAGAAGGCATTAAGTTGCAAGTGTAAATCCCAGTAAAACAGGTACATCAGGAAGCCCTCCATTTTGCAGATGGGGGAAACTGTAATTCCAGCTAAAAGCAGTTCTCTGCCTCCCCAGATGCTCTGCTGGTGTAGCACAGTCTTGCACAGTAGTTCCCACTAATTATAGAGGTTCTCTTGCATTATACCACTGAGAGAAGCACAGATAGTGACACAGGAACAAGGACCAATATAGATCAGTGTAATTCACCGCAGGGACCTAAAACCACATTGTTCAAGTTTAATTTCTATCACTCATAAGCCATATAACCCAAACTGGGAAAAAGTAAAGCCCTCCTGCCTTACTCTGGTATATCTACTACGAGTCACACCTATGTAACTGCCCCAGGGAAATTATACCAGAATAACCAGGGAGACTTCCCAATGCACATGAGTCCTGGCAGCTGGTTGTGTAGTGTGAACAAAATAAAACCAAGAAAACCAAGAAACATCGGCATTTTAATTTCAAACAAGCCTAAATGCCCCAGACTGCCTGTGCAGCAATTCCTTCAGTCATGTAATTGCCAAAAGACACAAAAGAGCATTCCTCAAAGTACATGCATCATGCTTGAAGAGGAATGCTAAGACTCATGCTGATCAGCTTGAGCAGAGCGTAACATAAACTAAGATGTCAAACAGATTGTGCTTTATTGCTCACTGGACTCTGCAATATAAATCAGCAAGGGTCAACAACTGGGAGGTTTTAGAAAGCAACCACTTGCACATGTGACGTATGGTCTGTTTGGGACAAGGGATGTAGATTCTGGGGGGAGGCGCTGGGAAGATGCTAGACCAGAAAGGGGTTTCCACTGCATGCAGAAGAGCACCAAACAGTCCAAATTGCAAGCAGATGGGTCTCAAACACTGATCCTCAGCACCTGCAAAAATTCTGCACGGACTACATATTTAGGTTATAAAATTTACAGCCTTTTTTTTTTTTTTTCTGGATGGTGAAAATAACCTATCTGTTTTTTCTAGTCATTCTCTGGTGGTTTCCTGAACGGCAGAAGGATGTTTCACAAATAACTGACAAGTTACAGAGGTATTTCCAGTAAGAAAAGGGTTAGAATTAACCTACTGTTTGGGCTAGAACAACTCAAGTCCTAACCATATTGCCAGAAACCATTTTTCTGCGACTGTAGACACCTATGTGCCACTGCTTGCATAAAGCTGCCCTGCAGAAACACATTGCGCTCTGGGGCAAGGACAAATCTGCAGTACAGGCATCTGCCACCCATCTGGATTCTGTCGCAAAAGTAACAATACTGGAATTTTTCTGGTTAAGCCGTTAAAAAAAGTTTTTCCACCTATGAGAAATTATCAAAATGTGAACCTCCCTGCCTTCAAAACCAACAGACAAGTAACATGTAGCCCAAACATGCTGCTTCAAAAACGCTGTCCATCCAACACAGCTGCCTGGCTTGGGATTCAGTGGTACTCGTGGTGCAGCTTCCACTGTAAGCTGGAAGGATAACCTCTGCTGTGCTTTGTCGTACATCTGCATTAGGAATTTACAAGTTGAAAAGATATAAAACTAGACATGCCAGCTTGTTCTGCTCCAGCACACCTGTGTCCACTCCCTTCTGCACTTACAGCTTGAGGGGGACATCAGTTTGCTCAGAATTAAATAGCCAACAAACTTTTCATTGCAGTACAAAAGAACTATGGTTACTGTTTCTGGCATGAAAAGAACTGTTTGCCTGCTGACGGTTTTATCAAATTGCATTCTCCATCCTCCTGTGAAGCACTGCAATCAATGTAAAGGCAAATCCTTACTATTGTTAAAGATACCCGAGATACCATAGCTGAAACATTAAAGAAAGCATCCATGTTTTCAGCATGCTTTGTTCATGTCATAGATCTTCGTGGGGATTTAAAAAGAAAAAAAAATAGAAAAAAAACAACCACAAAAAAGCAATGCCTGTAAAAACCACAGCAGTTGGCAGAAGGACCCTAGGGTATACTTAAGATCTGAAAATAAATTTAGCTCTTTATTTTAATGGACTAGATTAAAATCTGATGGCAATACTTTAACGTTGGAAACGGTTTATGAACACTAATAAATCAATCAGTGAGCTGAAACAGGTAATTAATATTACTGTTCCATGGATTTTAATTGGAAATAAAGGTCAAGATACTACATAAAACCAGATGGTGTTAAGTTGCTAATGTGGCATTAGAACTCAGTACTATGCTCTAGTCACGTTCTCAAATTCCCCTTTTTATAGTTAGCTGGTGGAGTTAAGGTGGAAAGTATCCTTTCTCCCCTAGTCCTCTTCTTTGCCTTATTCAATTTAAAAGGAAGATGTCTGCTCCCTGCCCCCATGTCAGATTCTTCCTTGGCACTGCACCAAATCAAAGCTGTTCTGGAAGAAGCCCAAAATATTTCCACCACTTCATCTCTACAAATCACTTTATTTTTTCTTGACAAAGAGAAAATTCACCACCTACCAAGCAGATACTGATGTCAGTGAGATTAGCGAGTGATCCATCCTGGGATGCAGATTGAATCTACCATACCATCCCCAGTCCTTGCCTTCCTTTTTTTTTTTTTTTTTTCTTCTTTTAAATAGAGTTGACAAAGCTGTTATCCTTTGTTAGAAGCAGGCAAACATTTTTTAATTTCTAGAGCAAAAAAACTTCTCCTGGCAACCTGGTTACAAAAGCCACCAGTTTGTTCAGAAAGACCCACATGCTCTTTGGCCCTAACTCACTCACTTTTCCGTCTCTGCATTCCCCAATCACAACCTCCTTTTCCCTTAGGATTCCTTCAGTGCCCTTCAGCTGGTGCCAGTCTCTTTCTAGTACAGTGGAATATGGCCAAGAAGCAAAAGCAAAAATCACGTTTGCATGAAGCCTTCTGCTTCCTGGTGACGACAAGAAAGAGACCCCACAGAAATTGTTAAAAAGTTGAACGTAGCACAGCAAAGCTGGAACAGCCCAATGCTTGTTTAATTAAAGATGCTATGTTTGATCCCTCTGATACAAGCGACGCTCAATAATGTGAGAGTGGTATGGTATAAAAGGCTAATAGCCAAGCTGTATCTTCAGCCTAACTGTGCTTTCTCAGCGCTCTTCCTAGACAGGACCTCTGCAAACATTCTCTGCACTTTCTCCACCAGCAGCAGCTGTGGTCTGAGCAGCAGCAGCAAGTACATGCTATTAATGTGATTTACATTCAACTTGGGGGTGGATCATTGCTGGCTAAAGCTGACAAGGCGTCTGCAGCCACTGGAAGGAAATTTCTTGCACCAGTGAGTATGCTTCCACCCAGCTCCTATTATTGTACCAAATACCACAAACAAAATATGTAAAAATTACAGTACTCTCATCCACTTGTTCGACAGCCAATTAAAGGCTTGACAAATATTCAGTTCTTACAAGTAAGACTGGCTTGCTACATAGATGTGGCTTTTAAAATGGCAATTTTGAATTCACAAATTCATTTTGAAAAACACTAAAAGGACCAAGCTTACTTTTCTACCTCTGACCTGGGTAGTTAGAAGCAGAAACTGTTGTGCACCCCAGCTATTTCTGAGTTGTCCGTAACACTGCACCTGGCTACCCCATGGAGCAAAGCAGTTGCAGAGGAGGAACAACCGACAGGATGGTGTTAGGTTTGGGAATTAAAGACAAGGTGACATAAAATAAAGGCTGCTGAGTATTCTGTTTATCCTAACAAAATGTCAGGTGCAGCAGGACAAGCTTCCATGACTGTGTCTGCACAAAGCATGTTGCTAGGGATGGTCCAGCCAGATTTAAGACAGATTGCTGGCATTGATGACGGGGGCATGCATACATCTCAGCTTCCTAATTGTGAGCAGGCAGGGGGCAAATATAATGCTATGTGTCACTCACTGACATGGAGAGACCTTATTTTTCGCCTCTTTCTGCTGTCAGATGCACGGTTGCTCTGCTTGGTGGTTCAGTGTTTTGCTCAGCTGTGTCTTCTACAATCACTGAAATCTTTATGCATTACTTCTCCTTTCACTTACACAGGTGAGAAGAGGGATCAGTTCATCCAAAGTTATCTTTATGTTGAACTGAGCTACATCTGTCTAAGGAAGCAGTTAGTTTCTATGCAGATTAGAGGTGCAAATATAAAAGTCTTGGGGACAAATACTTGACCTATTCAATCTGTTAAATCCCTGGAGCATTTGACCCTAGTATGGAATCTATTACAGCAAAAGAAAGCTCCTGCGATGTCAGAAGAGAGAGAGATGTAGAAGTAGACAGATGAAGAACTATTCAGAAGCTGCAGCTGGCTAGACCCTTCCTTGCTCTAGGTTTACACAGATCCGTTGTATTACCACAACTGCTTCAATCCAATAGACCAGCTAAACAAAGATGTTTAGAATCATCTTGGATTGTTAATGTCAGATATGGCTGAAAAAAGCCGCTCTTAATCCTCATAGCTTATTCCTTTTGCTTAGCTCACCCTCCATTTAATGTGGACACACAATGTGTCCCACACGCATACTCTGTTTAGGAAGCCCTCTTCCACTCTGGTTCTCATCCACTGGGACAAAGCTGCAAAGCTTGGCTTGTAAGCAGCACAGAGGGACCTTCATTTGACGAATGCTAGAGAAATGCCACGGAAACATTTTTGCTGGCTTTAACTCTGGTTGAGCGCAAAGTTTCACAAGGCTTAAGCTAGTTGACCTGAGAGTCCCCCACTGAGATTCTTAGATTCTTTCTGGAACTTATTTTTTAAACACACACCATAAAAAAAAATAATAAAAAAGTCAACCACTACAGGACATTAGTGCCCAATGCCTTCTGTCTAATGTATATAGGGAGCTGCGGCTGGGCTACAGACCTTTCATACAAGACTCTGCTGCCTGGTGGATACCCAGAGATGGAGCAAGTTCCCTCGAGGTGAGGAGGTGCTGCCCTAGCGAGTACCCCCAAGCTGCCGCTGGACTGTATTTTTCCCTTATGGTAGGAAAGCCACTTGGAAAACTTCCTAGATCAGTCCCGCCTGCCTGAGGCATTTACAGCTCATTTTCTTGGCGCAGTGTTATGACTGCCTCATTGGCTTTGATTTCCTGCTTTGCTGTGGCATGGTGTTTCCTGAAAGTCTGTACGACCTTAAAATTCACGCTCAGGAAGGCACATAATCCCTTCAATGGACAGAGCTACTGCCATCCTGTTCAAAGCAAAGGTCCGTTTTTACAGCTGATGTGCAATTTACCGTGTACCCAGCTTAGACAGCCTGGGCAGAAGCCCTGCTGCAGGCCCACATCTCCTGATGACACCAGAGTGGCCTGGGCTCAGTCTGGGGGCACAGCAGGTGCTGGGCTGGGCGGGGAGCATTCATGATCACGCTTGCATGGCCCGAGCTTGCATCAAAGCACAGGCCCGAGTGCCCATCTCACTGCCAGTCTCAAAGCAGACTCTTCTCCTCCTACCCCCTTTCACAGCCATGTACCACGTGTACCTTCAGCAGCCAGCTAGTTTTCGTCTACATCAAATGCCACCAGAGCATCCTGAGAAAGACCCCTCTTGGCTGTCAAAAGCAAAGTCACTGAGATGACCTGTTAAAAGCCAGATCTTGTGGGTGATGTAAAGAAACCCACATAGGTTCACCATGTAGTTGCATGGGCACCAGGACAAAGGAGAGGCAGGAAGGTTTGGCAGGGGAGGTCAGAATCACAGTTTAGACAGAACTAAATCATGGCTTGCCACAAAAATGCTCCTCGCAGCCTACTCCCGAGCAGGATAACTGCTATGAGTCAATACTGAATAACGAGGCCCTGGAGATCATTGGTCACAGGGCCTTTTACTTGCAAATGATCTGTAAGTGCTGTGAGGGTACAGTCACAGCTGATGCAGGAGCAGAGATCAAAAAGAGAAATCCAGTGGAAGGAGAGGAAAAGGCCAACTAGTGCCAAGGAGACCAGAACCAGAAAAGAAAAAGAAAAAGGGATCAGAGCAGTGAAGTTGGGTTTGACGCACGCTCTAGACTCCCGGAAGAATCCAAATGTCTGTCCAAGATCCAGATGACAGCAGGAGCTGTCTTCTCCTAAGGCAGGAGACTTCTGGCTTCAGGTCCAGCCTCTAGTTATAAAAAGTCCTGTACAGATATGGACTACTGAATCAGACGCTGGATATATTAGTCATTTTAATAAGGGCACAAAATAACTTTACATCTGTTCTTGTGCTAAACAAACAGTACTCAGGGACAGCAACACCCTAAGGTTGCTCCTGTGGGAAAAGCTGAGTAAAATGAGGGAAAGTTTTGCATGGAAGTTACACCAAGCCATTCATCTCTTACATTTAGCTCTTAAATAGCAAACCCTGTAAAGAATCGTTTCTGCGATGCCCCTGAATGCAAGCTGCAAATTGTTCCAAAGTCTTCCTAACGTTACAACTTTAAGCTGGGGTAAATGGGGTAAGGCAAACACAAACACCTGCAGTGGTTGAGGTGTTCTGCCTGATCTGGCACAGAACTAGAAGACCAAAGGATAGGCACGTGTTTTGGAGATGCTCCCAAGAGCACGCCCAAGAGGCCAAACCTAGGGACAGCATGCCAATACTGCTCTGACCTCCTGGGCTAAGAACAAGCAGAGCACAGCCCTGCAGCCCCACTGCCCTCCCAGAGGATGAATACTCATCCAGAACTGTATCACCGGCTCATATCCTGGCTGTCACGAGTTTCCGTGGAGAAACCACGTATTCCATCTGTAAGATGGCGATAACAAACCTCCCTTATTTTCCATGGTCACTGTAAAGGCAAACCCAGAAATACCACAGAAGCGGAGTGTCTCCACAGCAACAGTGACAACAGGAGTCCATAGGCACAGGTCCAGAGCAGAGGAAAATGAATGTCACAAAAACACAGTCCAGACAAGATGACAAGTTACTAAGGTCTATAAAAGTCAGAGCAAACTATCTTACCAACCAGCAAGCCCTTCCACGTTTTGAGCTATGTATCTGCAAAACACCTGCCATCTTCACTAGGAAGACAAAACTCCTGCACAACTCTCTGCTGTGCAATCTGCAAAGTTCATCTTATGGGCAACCCTGGTGCTGCCCACAATGGTCTGCACAACTGTACATGGGCTTCCAGCCAGAGTACCCACATTTCTAGGGTGTGCAAGAAGCCTGGAAGCCCTGAGGACTGAAGTCTCTGGGATCCTTGACCTGTGCTGGTGACTGCCCTTGGCTTCGACCTATGGCACATCCTACAACAATAGGGGTTCTTTCCCACAAACTCTGTAACAAGCTAAATACAAACAGCCGCTCTGTTTCAATTGAGAAATAAACATGGTAGGGCTAAGGAGGCGCAAAGGGAACTGAGATGCAGATGTGAGAGAAAGGCTATGGTAAGCATAGCTTGGACCCAGACAAATCAGACAATCAGCTGGTTGCTTTACCTTCTGCTCCAATAGATACTAGTTTGACTCCTTTGCTGGCAATGAAATCCAAGGCCTTGTTCACGTTGGAAATTTTGTGTACTCGCATTTTGCCTCTCTCAGGCTTAGCCAAACGTTCACCTAATTAGAAAAGAGAAAAAGAATTGTTAGAGCTCTGAAGCCTTTCCTCGCCAGCGTGTGTTTTCCCATGCTGGTGGCTCCCACTGCTCAGCCAGGCAGAGGGTAGACTTCCCCAAGTCTTTTCTTGATGGTGAATGCAGAACAGCTACGTTCACTGTTAAGTACTCTCAGAAAGAAATAGATAAAAAAGTAGTTTTGTTGCATCCCAGGTAATTTCATTACTGAGCATCTGTTGGCACTGAGGCCTTTCCACAGCAGGTTTGTACCAGAGGTACAAAGATCCTTATAGAAATTGTTCAAAATCATACTGAGCTCAGCAGTGGAATTAACCTCTCTGTACCATTAACCACAATTAATGGTGCCTGGAAATGACAGTAACTTCCGCTCCCCGTGAAGACAGGTGAGGAACTCATCTCCAGCATTTACAATGTGCAATTGACAAAGGAAATCTCTCCTTCTTGGAACTCCTCACTGTCAAATAGTAGGATGAGCTTTTATCTTGCTTTTCTTTTCCACAGCCAAGCTACAGACCTTGTATCTCTCTAGCCTTTGCACCAAATGGTCACAACTGCATCTACCAGGAAATAAAATCACTTCTTCAGTGAGCAGCTTCATAACTGTAAGAACCATCATCTCAATTCCTCTCCATTAAATGTTCAATGTATTTCTAACTCTACGTAATGGTCTTGTGCACAATGGCATGCATTTTCAATGTTTATAATGAGGCAGAGAAAGGGAAGCAGCCCAGCTCTGAGCTAAGGCAGGTAAATCTCTGGTGGGAGTGAGTCTTAGGATACACACTGGATCCTGACTACAACTAAGCTGGGAAACTTGAAAAAGCACTTTGTGGGCCTTATTTGTTTGAAAGAGCTGCGTGAAGTGAAGTTGTGTCCTTCTTGATTGGCTGCAGGTACTACTTCCATGGCCTGCTTTTCCTAGCACTAACCCAACGCTCAGGGTAAGCAAATTAAAGCTTGGGCAGACACGTGGGCTTTTCAAAGGAATCAGTAACAGAAACATAAGCAGACAGGACATCAGGAATCACCTGTGTGTGACCAACGTGACCAAAAACCAAACAGAGCAGCCTGGGTTTCAGATCACAGGCTCCAGAATACCATATATTATATATATAAATATACAAACAAAATGCAAGAAGGTTTTACATTTGGAAAAAGAAGTTATGGAATAATTAAAAAGAGATCAAATGGGCAAGTCCAGGCAAGTAATTACTCAGATCTGTTCAGTTCCAAGACCCTCTTGCTTTATCTCAAGCCTGAATATTTGAGTCAATGTGAGCCAACTCAAAACCTTTACTTGAGACTTAAGGGCGAGAAAGAAAAGCACTTATTTAAAGAACTCTTTTTCATATTAAAACTGGATGGCTTGTTTTCCTAAGAAAAGAGTGAGGAAATGTTACAAGGGAGAAAAAGAGATTACCACCATAGCCATGCCCTCCAAAGGAAAAAAGGTCTGGAAACGAAAATCCTTTAAAAGTGTTTCAATTATTACTGTAGGCTGGTGTCAGGCTTATGGATAAAACCAGATTCACTTTCAAAATGACACAATTAAAGTAGAAAAGGTGTATTTATGGTACTACCGCCTTCCTAGGATTAAAAATATCTCTCTCACTTTAATGGACCCTCAAGTACACATCATGGTGTTTTGCTTTCTTTTTCCATCTGAATAATGTTAGTCATTGAAAATAGAAGTGGAAGCACCTTTTGTGACAGTTCCACAATGACATTTTTACAAATGTTGTTTCAGAATAGACTTAAGCAGATTAATGCTGCCAAACATCAACAAACAGGTTGTGCCAGCTGAAAAATAACCATTTTCTTCACTGATGTGACTGTAAACTAGCCTTGCAAAAAGAAAAATAAAGAAAGCAGCTCGGGTTTCAGCTGGAGCAGCGGCAGGCCGATCCAATTCACCTTGTGGCTGCATAACGCGTGCTGCCAACAGGAGGGAGAGCATCCGAACCGCTCTCCCCGGGGCTGGGGAGGGCAGGATCGCTCCCTCTGCCAGCAGCATGATCCATGAGCAGCCAAGGGTGTTTGCAAAACTGCAGCCTCCCTTTCTCAAATACCACAGTAGGATATTTGTTTTAGAATAATTTTTTAGTGAACTTAAAGACTCCCCAAGCCCAATGGCTATTTCCTTCAGTCCCGAACTTTATTACAAATTTACATTTCCAGAACAAAGCTTCACACGGTTCCATGGCATGCAATATTAATAATGTAGACTGTTAAAACGGAAGCCTGCTAGAAATATGTTCTACTTTCAGCTATTTGCATTGTTGCTTTATTTCTCAGTACTTCTCCCAGCTGAGACAATGAAAATAAAATGGTCGACTCGCTTCCAGTCTCCAATTCTCCTGTACTAGCCCAAGGCTGCACTTCAAAAGCCAAACAATTCAAGGAAGTGTTGGCATAGAAGTTGTTTACAGCAAATTTGTTTAGGAAAAATTTCAATTAGTCATCCCTTCTGTTTGGTAGAATAAAAAAAAAAAAGCCGTATAACTTCATTTGAAAAGTACTAAACGTGGGCTTGGACTTTTTCAGTCTCATGGTGTTATTTTTAAAACAGCTTTGTCAGGGGAAGGAAATCCATGCAGTGGAAAATGAAAGTGTCTCTCATAGGGCAATTTCTACGGGGCCCACCACAGAGAACAACAGGAGAGGACTGGTGTTGATATCACTCCCTTGCACATCTCAGGCCAGAGGACCAGGTGGAGGTGGCACTTGGCTCTGCACAGCTCTTGGCCGGCCCGACCCTGTGCTTCCATGGCTGAAGGCTCCCCTGGCCATCAAACTACCCATGGCGTAGCTGGGTTAGAGGAAAAGATCAGCCCACCGCAGAGCAGCCCTGCCCACGCCAAATTCCTGTCAGCAGCTCCGCAGTCCCCCAAAACGCGGGAAGAGGAAGGTCTGGAGAGAGCCAAGAGCTGAGAGGAAAGGCCAGAAGCTGAACCGGAGAGCTACGAGCCATCCGGAGACTCTCCCTTTTGGCCGGCGACCAGCAGGAGCCGTGGCAGGAACACAGAGGCTAGCCCTCTCCAGCAGGGAAGGCACGAGCAGGAGACTCGTTCCCCTCACGTGGCGGCGCTGGGAACCGCTGGGCTGCTGCTTCCCAAGCTACCGGGGAGCCTCAGCCCTCACGGCAGGACGGGGATGCCCACGCCTGATGGTGGGCTCCCAGCAGGACAACAGGTGAGGGAAGGTGAGAGGTGAGGAGAGGAAATTAAGCGGTGTGAGGCACGAGACCTGCTGCTTTAGCAGCCAGCCTGCCATACTCACCGCCCTCCCCTGTTCATGATCCCCTCTCCTGCCTTCCAGCCCAGCAATCAGAAATTAAGCCATCAGGGTCCACCTGGAAGCCCCTCCTCTGGAAGGGAACAGCTCAGCAAAAAGATAAATACAGAAAAGAAAAATCGGACTCTGCCAGCTAGCTTCTCACAGGCACTGCAGGAGCAACACGTGCTGCAGGGCTCTGATAACATTTTGAACTTTGATTCCTACAAACCACCAGCGTGGGCATAAAAATGAGGTTTTATCCTATATCCATAAATTCTCAAGAACACACACTGACAGCATCTTTGCAGGAGCTGGAGAGGGTTAGGAAAGGAGAGGCAGAGAGAAGGTAGTCTGAGTGCCTCTATCATGGCAATTTTATTGGAAAACATACCAAGAAGGTCAGGAGTGCAAATCCCAGGGTTGCTGTTACTGGCTCAAAAGCCATCAGAAGAAAGTCTGTGAGCACACAACCCCAGTTTCACACATCTAGTCTTATCCCCCGTCATGCCTCCCACAATACTTAAAGGTATTTATTTCATCAATAGGGATTATTGCTTATATGAAATAATCCCTGCTGAGGGAGATATCTGCCAAATAGTGGGACGTTTGTGATAGGGAGTTAAAACATATCTGACCTAACTTGGTCACCGTTTTTATCTCAGATTGTTTTCTGGGATTTTGTTTTGCATTGGGATTTTTTTTTCCCAAAGGCCTGAGCACTGAGCTCAGATTGAAACTAGAATGGAAAAACTTCAGTCACAGCTGAAACTGAATGACACAGAAGATTTACTGGTCTGACTCCCCTCTTCCAAAAACTTCTATCCTATTCCCACTGTCATGTGGCTTTGGGATGATTTGCCAGTGCAGCATTCCCACACTCTTTCCAGAGCTGCTTCATCAGCCCTGCCAAGCAGTAAGAGACATTGCCTGAGCCTTCACAGGAGGCTGTGCATTCCTGACGGGTGGAGGAAAGCCGAGAGGCAGGAGCAGGAATGC